>NC_138908.1:23562715-24219549 GCF_965231255.1 Vanellus vanellus
CTACATCACAGTAAGCACCAGGCAGGGTGGAAGGAAAGGGTTTAAGCAAAGGGATTCGTGGCACAAAAAAACAACCAGAAACTAGCTATGCATATCTTTTGGCCCGAAATGAGAAAAAGACTCCTCACTGTGAAAGCCACAAGTATTCAGGGCAACCTTCCAAGAAGTGTGGAGGTCAAATCATGAACTGCTTCTAAGGTGATGCTCAGTACAGTTACAAAGAAGAATACATGATACGGCTCCTGTAAGGGCAGCGACTGCAGCAGGGAGCTAAGGGGATACGTGTTGTCTGAGTTTGTGACCCTGCAGAGAGAAAGTCCTTCACCTTTCTTCAGGAGAGTTTGTGTGACTAGTCAAACCCAGCTAGACCATCTCTCTCAAACCGTTCACCAGGAAAAACCACCCAACTTTCCCATTCAGTCTCAGCGTGTTGGTGCTAGGCAGGTACCTCTGCCCAGTGATGTAGACAGTCAGGTGCCCAGACCCCATCTTGGGACGTTCAGGAGGCAGGGACCTGCTTAAGCCCAGCTACACATCCTCCTTCTCTTCCTCCTCCTCCTCCTCCTCCTTGTAGTGCCTCTGCTCACCTACCCACCACAGCCTGGCCACTGCCTGCTCTGTACCCCATTGATCCCACTGCCCTGGACATTCCCTGGGCACCTAGTGGTGGCTGCAAAGGGACAAGAAGATGGGGAAGGGTTGGGGGCACCAGGGAGTGGGAAACAGTACATAAGGATGGGAAGCTGAGTGTTGCACTCTGGATGTTGACACATTGCTGCAGCTCTGTTATCTACAAAAGGAAATTTGACTTTAAGGTAGAGATTAGGTTGCAGTAGGTTTTCACTGTAAAACATAATTTTCCACCTTAAAGACTTCTTTTATAGTGTATTAGGTACTTTCTTTCTTCCCCTTTTATACTGTAGCTTTTTGAATGCTTTTAATTGCAGTTTCTAGCATCTTCTGTGAGTCAAGCTGCTTAGGAGAAACAGGATTCGATGCATGGGGAATGTCACCCCATGCACCAAATCCTATTTCTTAGCTAAGAGCAGGCTGCAAGTACTTGTGCAGTGGGACTGGAGGAGGACGCTCGGGCTGGAAGGCCAAAAGAGAAACAGTGAGCTAGGAGGACTTCATTCCACTGATGAACTGGAAATGACAACTGCATCCGTATTTAAGTATTGATCTCAATTCAGTGCTTGCCAGGGTGAGCATCCTATCGAGAGACGGTCTCTGCTCAGCCAAGGCAGCAGTACACAAAATCCTGCAAACAAGTACGTGGAAATGACTTTCCTGTCTGCTCAGCGCTGCACTGGAAGAATTTCAGATGAGTAACGTCTTTTGTCAGGCAAGAACAGCCTGGGCTGCAAGGCTGTTAACAACATGTCAAAGGGGAATGATTTAAGGGGCTGCTAGCTCCAGTTCAAGGGGGAATGTGGAGCAGAGAGATCTCAAAGCTCTGAGCAAGTGATTAAAAAGAAAGCTACTGCTGAAAATGTCGTCTTTCAATCTGTGAGGCTTAGAGAAAACTGGCAAACATATGTTTCACTCAGACTTTTGGCAAACACCAAAGATAGCACTGCAGACTATGAGGTTGAGCTTCTGCATGGTCTTGTCTACGACAAGATCTCCAGTTTATGTACACTCTTTTGCTTACATTTTTAATTTTGGGTAATTAACATTCTTCAACTTAGCCCTCACAATTCTGCTAATAGATTGCCTATAACCCATCTTGCTTCTATTGCTGATTTTTTTTAACTGGTTTCCAGGTGCCTTTTTTTCCTCCCTGTCCTATTCTTCATCCCGCAGGGCTAAATAGTCAAGCCATTTGCATTTTCTTGCTCATTTGGTGGCCTGCCCCTGTTCTCTACCATGGCACTGACTCTGTTTTAGCCTGTCCACCTCCTTCTGCTCAGGTCTCTCACACCCCCTTGCTCTGCTTCTGTTACCCAGATACTCTCCACCAAGATCTGTATTAAGCACCAGCTCCATCCACCTTTATGCATCTTTCAGCATCCAGACAGCACATCCTGTGGTACGCACAGCTCTGCCATTTTCCTCACACAGCAAAGATAAACAGTTTCATGTGACTGCTAAAGATGAACAGCATGCAGTATTGGCAGGTCCACCGAGGTCTGTAAAATATCAACCTCTCTCAAGGGTAGGAATCATTCCTGCTACTGGACATCTGTATAAAGTTGCCGAGCACACAGACGGGGAGTCACCAGCTGGAAACACAAGAGGAGAGAGACTTAGGTGTATTTATACACCACAAGATGTACTACTAGTACACCCCAGCTGTACAAGATGAACCCTCAGTGTGATGCCATTTTTGCAACAGACAAATGTAGTCCTTGGATGTAGCAGGGGAGGTATTCCCATGGAGAGAGATGTTGCCGCGCAAGGGTCTTGTTACACCAGATGCCACAACAGGCTGACGGCTGCACTACCATATGCTGTAACACTGAAATTACATATTGAGACTTTTCTGGACTGAAGAACGAGCAGGGATTTTTGGAGAACATGAAAATTCTCATTTTGTCAAGGGAAAAAAATCAGTGGGATGCAATATTTTAGATTCATAAGGGGACAGGTGTAAAGGTAAGGTCTAGCTGAGTGATCAGGAGAACTTGTTCCGTTTTGAGTAATTTTACCTTGAACATGTGTGCCTCCAATGGTATCTGGGATTGGAGTTCTCCCAGAATAGTTGAAATCAGGTCCAGATCTCCCAGTAAGAAATTCATTAACCCTGGAGCCCATGTCCTGATGAGCAGAGATTAAACATACAGGCATATTTAGCTTAAGAAAAATTGCAGACTTGGAGAGAAAACAACTGGTGTTTCTCAAGACAGCAGGTAATCATCTAGAATGGAGGAGATGGAAGGAGGAATGAAAACCCACTGCTGTTCCCTAAGCATTTCAACAAGAATTCACGAGAAAAAGCTGACTGGTCTATCATTATGGCTCATCACTCTGTGAGAAGATATATCTATGATGGCAACACCAAATGAAAACTAGAACTATGGAGAAGATGGAAACAAAAGGCTGAACTTCAGATTTGAGCATCCTTCCCAGGCTCCAAAAGGGAGCACCCCTGAGAAGTCAGGGATGCCTTTTTCCAAGCTGTGGAGTCAACAAGGCCAAACTTAATGGCTGTGTTTGCTCCACTGACTTCAGTGAAGCATTGATGATCCACATGGATGGAGCATTGAATCACAGAAAAATCTGTACTTTTATGTAAGGTATGCCTACGTTTCAGTATGGGTGGGCATGTATTTTTTTCCCCTGCTAAATCAGTGAGCATAAAGTTTGGGGCTTCAGCTGGTAGCTACATGCAGTCAGCATGCAGTTTCTGTGAGCTTGCAGAGATGGGAGTAACTGTATTTAGACAAATATGATTAAACAAAGACAGAACAGTTTCAGATAAACCAATGCTGTTTCCAAACAAGGAAACAGACACTATCAGGCACACCATCAAATGTAAGACTTAGCAGGAATAGCTCAAAAATATAACACCGATGAATGTGCCAACATTTTCCACCATTAAAATTACATTCACTGCAGTTTCCTCTTTGACAAACTTGATTATTTTAACTACCTCTGTGTTTAAGCTATCTTATCCCAGATTTTGGAAGCTTTTATCACAGAATTGTAACAGTATGCATATAAACTGTGGGCAAAAGCTGATTATTTTCCACACAAAAAAATATTACAGAGCCTGAGAGCAGCCAATGTTAAGTTACAGACTATCACGTCACATGGATGGCATTATGTACACCAGCAGACAGTACACAAACTGAGTTAAACCAGATGCATTTTTCTTAGAAGAGAGCACATGCACATAACCTGTTACACATTAGCGCAAAATTAAGAATGTGCATCACACACTGACATCATTTCCATGTGGAGCTGTGCATTCGTACCTAGTGCACCAGCCCCTGCTACAGACAAGGGACAACATCCTCCACCAGTATTAAGTTGTGACTATCTTGGAAGGGGACACTAGCTGGCTGCCTACCACATGGTTAGTCTAGGCAGAGTTACAAAAGCAAAGGGAGAGGGGAGAGGTCATGCAATGACCGATACTGTGGTCGCCAGGAAAGTATTATGTTTCACCTGCTCTCTGCTGACACACCTTTTTTAAAAAAACTCTGAAAAATTGATGTACAAAGATTTCAGCTGAGGTTTTAGTTGCTTTCAGTGGCTGGTGAGAGGGTATATATAAGTTTGTATTTCTCTATTCAGAGCATCTTCCTTACCTTTGCATAATCCTTCACGAAACTCAGAGGTATTGATTCTGAAGGTACGATTACCCACTGTGAACTATGTATGCCACAATGAGGTAATAAAATCCCTAGGAAAAAGTGTAGTTTTGGGAAAATGCTTGCCAAAACCAAAGTATTCTAAAATTCTGGACAGGACCTGAAGTCTGTAGTCTAAAGGTCTTCAGTCTTTGAGACAGCTCTATTTGCTTCTGCCAAAGCCTATCAGTATATGACTTGAGGCTATATATATTACACCTTAAAGACTGAATATACTTCTCTGTGTAATGCGCATTAGAATATGCGAATCTGTGATACCTCAGTCCTTTCCTCAAGACAAGCTACTTCTTTTCAGGAGAAATGCCAAAAGCAAAATACTAAAAAAACAAATACTAAAAAGAAGGTTTAATTTTAGCAGCCAAGAAGAACTTTTTTTTTTTTTTTTTTTTTTTCCCGTAAATGGCTGCAGGCCATTTGTATTTATTTTTTCCAGCCATACCTGAAGGCACCATTTTCTTTGCTTTAAGAACACTGTCTTCTCAAGGCAAATCCTGGGTAAAAAATTGCTGTTGCGATGGTGGTTGAAGGCAGAAACACATAAGAAGAATTCAAACTAACATTCAGTCTTACTGTGCTGCTCTCTATTGCACAGCCTTTTAAAATATTCCCTCTTCTGACCTTCACCACACGGAGAGGAGACAGAAGCTCACACAGCCTGTGGTCGACAAATGTCTTTAATTCTACCAGTCAAGGCCAAAAGAAGAGTTACATCCTCTAACAACATGGAAGGTATTATTAGGCCAAAACAAAGTTATATCCTCTAACAACATGGAAGGTATTATCAGCCTTGTAGAGTTTTTTTTTTATTATTATTTTATTTTAGTTCTGGAAAGATGAAAGTTTGAAGATTTCTTTTCTTCTTTTCTATTAACCAACAGGGCACAACAGAGGCTCCAAAAAACCCTCACTGCCCCCAGCATGGCAGCATGCATGGCTGCCACTCCTAGTACTTGAACCCTCTTTCTGGAGGGGGCAAATCCACCCCAGAGAGACGCAGAAGCGGGAAGCGGGATGCTTCGGAGCAGCTGCTTGGTGGCACCTCATTTTTGCAACAAGATCCCTGGTGTACACACCCTTCTTGTGGAGGGGTGTACTTTCCTGCCTCAGAAAGGGCTCCAGTAACCCAGCATGGAATCAGCTTTTGTACCCAGATTTGATGCCGGGTTTCTTCCAGTTTGTCCAGGTCACATCTCACAGCACACCCATTTTCCAACACAGTCTTTTCCTCTTTGTGTCGAAACAGGGTAAGGAAGCTTAATCAGATGTCATATAAAAAACTTTTTAAATAAATTTCTTTCTAATATTGTATTTCAGTAGGCTGCATTTATTTAACATGCAGGATGCTGTGGTCAGAGCAGACTTATTTGAAATACAAAATTGAGCTGTATTGCTAAATCACATCAAATAATTTTCTGAGTTAATTAAAACGTAAGTTCTGTACACTCAAAGTCAGTGTTGATGCCTAAGTAACAGAACAAGCGCACTAGCATCATTAACAAAATCTGCAGCTAAATTCATTTACCTATTAAACTAAACACACTACCTATTAGAAGGAACGCTGGGGAATTTTTTGTTAGCAATGTTCCCCTGCTTAGAAAAAAAAAAATTACCACAAAATGCAGGGGAAACCCAACAGAAGAAGACCTATGCTAGAACTCAAGGAAGAATGGCCAAGCCAAGTTCAAAGTGCCTTTGCATGTGGTTAAAGTACATTCGTTCACAAATATAGTCCAACAACTATCTTTAAATACCATGGCTACATTACATGTAAGATAAACTCTGCCCATAAAGTTATCATCAGAGCTGCCTGCCCCAATGAAAGGTCCCCATGGCAGACAATCCTTTAGGATGCCCTGAAAATATCTTTACTCTGCTCAGGCCATGGCTGTACAGTCAATGACAATCCTGCATTGAAGTGAAGTGGTGCTCAGAAACTCCATCTTGCCTAAATGCAATGTTTATTGTATTTATCACACCCTTTAAAGAAACAGGCTCTTTAAACCTTCTGTGATTTGAACTTGACACCTAAATGATCCTCACTAGTCAGGATGGGAAAACCAGAGCCTTTTCTTGTGGCTGAATAATAGCCAAGGGTAGACATGGGAGTTTCAGTGCATGTAACACTTATGGAGCTTCTTTCTCCATTCAGAGCAAACATGATTAGGGCTAGAAGGCAACTAGGGACTCAACCTCCTGACACTGGGAAAAAAACTCACATGCAAATCAATAAAGTTATAATATACTTCACTTTGAAAAACATTACCTTCCCCGTAAGTTGCAGATGATGCATGTTGTATTTTCCTGGGACAAATATGTAGAAAAGCATAGAGGATTTCAGAGCTATCTCGTCATACGTTATCCTCTGGTTGCTGTACATTAGTAAATCATTATTTAGTGAACACACACAATGAAAAGCAGCCAGTCATTTTGACTATAAGGTCCCCTATGTCTGTGTCATTACAGAAACAGCAGTCTCTGAATCTAATTATCACGGAATGTTAAGTACAATTGCCTGCATTGCCAAACATCACAGAAAGAAGAGTAACTTAACAACTTTTCAAAACCACAAATCTTGATTGAATATTTCAGTCTTGAATACTTTGTTGTTACTTTCAAATAAATTTTACACATTTATGTATAAAATTAAGAGGAAATCAAAATGGTTAGCAGCTAAAGAACTCTACAGTATGTAAGATGCTACAGCTTATATTCAAATCTCATGCGGTTACACCCACTGCAAATCTAAGTATCATTAAGGGCCTACACCTCCGGTGGAAGGGAAGGACAACAGGTGCAAAGCCAGATTCAATTTTTGTTTCAATAGAAAACATTGCATCCAGAGAGGTGCTCAGAGCTGGGTGTTTGACCTCCCAAAATTTTAGACGCATGCTTCTTTGCAGTTATCTGCTGGCATGCTGGGCTGGATGAGGAAGGGTTTTAGGAACTGGAAAGCATTTAAGGCTGCCCATCCTGCATTTTTTTGCGTTCATTGATGAACCCAAAAGCATGAATGCAGCTGTTCCCTCCTCAGGATTACAGGAGGAATGACAGAGAAGGTCCATATGGTCTCCGATAGCCCCAAGTACACTGGTGAAGGATTATATCTCCCTGCCCCAGCAGATAAACTCCTTCCCCATGTCCAGTTCAGAGCTCAGAATATCGATAAAATACAAACTACTTCTAATTTGAAAAAACTGTGCACTCCCCCTGAGTAGCTGCAATGTTAACAGAACAGCATTAAGCTACGGCAGGAGAACAAGAAACACAGTCAGGAAGGCCAGTGACAAACACGTCTGCTGTCCCCGCTGGCAAGGGCACACTTCTGTGTACGCAATGCTTTTCACACCATTGTTAATGAGTAGGCTTTTGTGGGCTCTCTGGGGTCGTACGGGTCTCACGTTTGAAGGGCTGCCAGGCTCTTTTCATCACATCTGGTTGCAGATGAGACTTCTGGAAGGGGCTGTGTAAGGAATGTTTTTAGCTGATCTTTGAGGAAGGGCTATGAAGAAGGCTTTTCTTTTGTTCTTACGACCGCCGATGGGAGGGCCAGCAGCGAAGCATAAAGAGCTACATTATTTGGCCGGTGTCATTTCTTTTTACCTTTCCAAAGCTGCATGAAAGGATTTCAGCCAAAGACCCTTGCCAAGCATGCAACATATTGGACACAGCTCTGAAACAAAACCCCAACTGTCTGAGGAAGATTGTTAGTTTTTGAAAACAACAGCCCAGTGAATGACTTCTTTTCTGTGGCCCAGTTGTGCCCTCCCATACTAAAGAACTGAATTTTCCTTGCCCAGATCAAACACATCAACTCTATGATTTTAAATGTGTCAATCAAATTGAAAACTGACAGAAAGCTATGAACCAGCCCATGATATTTCACTGTTTAGATCCATCAGTCTGCATTTCATGCGGAAAAAGCAATTCTAAGAAACAATAAAAAGAAAGGGTCACAACAGAAAAAAAAGTCCAGGAAGAACAGTAAAGTAAAAGGTAACATAGTTAGAGATGAACAATTTACTTTTAAAAAGCCACATGCTTTTCTGTGTAACAGTTTAATGACATCATATCGGGTACATCAAACCTGAAGGATAGTAGGATTTCATGAATCTTTGCTTTCAGAGATTAAAGGTTTTCTGGGGAAGACAGGAGTTATCTGAGTTACCGATCTAAACCTATCCAAATCCACCTGGCTCTGGCATTTGTTTCATGGGGAAGCTGGCAGCAGGCTGGAGCACGGGAAGCTGCCCAGTTCAGGGGGTATGTCTTGCACATCTGTGTGGTGGTGGGGACACCAGGAGCAGAGGCCAGCCTGCCAAAGCCACGCTGCTGCTGGTCGCCTCCAAAGCCTGATGTGTGATGTGAGCCACAGAGCATGCTTAGAGTACTGGAAAAAAAACCCAGCCCCAATATCTGGTCCTTAGCTTAGATTACTGGGTTACCTGCAACAGACGTTAAAAGGATCCCCCAAAGAGACATGCTTTACTGTCTACCTCAACAGCTATTTCTCAACAAATGCTCTTTCAGCAACGTCAGCCCTACTATATCACTCTTCTGCTTACCTTGCCTGATAGTTTGGAAAGTACCTTTATTAGGTTATTTAACCATTTCTTCATATCACTAAAACACAATTATAAATATCTTCCATCTGCTCCTGAAACAGACGCTCAAGGCTCTGCACAGACACATACCTTTTTCAGTCCGCTGCTTCCTCCAGAGCATTAACAGAGATGGAGAAAAGGCGGCACGTCTGAAAAGGAAGCAGGTCTGTATTCTGGCTAAACAGGGCATCCTTTGCAGATCCCTAATTTGAAATTTAGCTTAGGAAAGTGGTAGCTTGAACACCTACCTACACTGATAACACTTGTGACAACACGGCACAGGACAGCAGCAGTCTCACACGGAAAGAAGTGCAAAAACCTGCCGGGCTGGAAATGGTTATTTTATATTCAAAAGTGACAAACTGGAGCTGTTCCTTGCTGCAAGTTTCAGTGATTACATGGGTATTTAAAGGCAAAATGTATAACACATTGTCTTTGGGTTGGCTTCTCTGCATGTTACCACATTTTTCTTCACACTATCTGATTAGAGAATTCAGAGCTTACTAGAGACCGGAGCTTTTAATTGTATTTGCAGACTTACTAATTTCTTTTGACTTGTTTGTCCTTCTAGACAACCACACACACAAAATTACTTCAGGGAGTCATGCTTGCACAGAAAACCAGGTAAATCCTTCAAAACAGTGAGATCATCTCTCATTTGTTAAGAGACTTTTGTCTAAAACTATGCTGTTCTTGTCAACAAAACTCGGCTTATGTTCACCTGTTTGATTTACCAACGGATAAGTGAACAGCAGAATCCATAATTTACAAAATAAATACTACCAAGACTTCAATTTCTGAATGAACACTGAATCATTGCCCACCCTATCAAACGTATTTCAACCTTTTTGGAGAAGACGGACCTCTCTTCTCCCTCATCAGTTTTGCCACTGAATCCTTACATTCAAGCAAGGGAACACGTGATGGCAAATCGATCCCTCACAACCGACGTGCCCTGTCCCACATGGGTTGCAAGCAGCGTGAAGAGTTATGCCGGGTTGTTAGACAGAACCGCAGCCCTTTTTTTCTTTCTCTCATGTGACTACAGCCGCTGTGGTTTGCTGCATTTGAATGGCATACACGTGGCTTTCATCACAGATGCACTGAAAGCAGCCTGCTGTGCTGCAACACCGAAGACGGTTTGTCATGACAGAGATAATTTTAACTGCTGGAGTATAAGCTAACACTCACATGAGCTACAGCAGCCCAACCTGCCTGTTCCTCCACTCTCTGCAAAAACCCAAGGCTGCGTATAGAGTACATGGCATCACTGTGCTGCATCGCTTGGATAACAGGATTTGGGAAAAGAATCCAATGTGGAGGGGAATGACCCATCCAGCAACCCCTGCAGAGAAGGCAAAGATGCTTGCAAACCTCAGCTGTGCACATCTGCATGGGCATCTGCACTGGCAGGGAAAGGACAGGAACCTCCCTCTGCTGCTGCAGAGTGGCAGCAGGACCCCTGCACACCTGAAGCAGAAGCAGCGGCTGCGTGGTGGAAGCACCCCTCCAAGGGGATGTCGCTGGCTCACCACCAAGCCACTGTCAGCTCACATCAGGCAGGGGAGCTGTGGTGCTTTGGCCGCCTGCGACAGTGAACCAGCATGTGACTGCCTGTTGATCCTCCCAACTTTGGTTTTCCAATAAGAAATGAAGTCAGAGGCAGGGTGTCAGAAGGAAAAACAAGGATTGAGATGAAGACAGTAGGGAAGGGAAACCCTGTTTCCACAGATCTGCTCTTCAGGACATTAGCAGCATTGTATTTGTGTCTTCTAGCCCCTCTTTTTTGAGGAAGGAGATTTAAGGAGTCTTGTCTGCTCACTCCCACTGATAATTTTTCAGCCTGTTGACTAATCCCAATGATATTTTACAGGAAACGAACACCTTTGAGGCTTTATCAACCATCTCTCTCCCTAGGTTGAAAAAATTAAGCAACCAGGAACAGAAAAGAGATAGTTTCAGTCCTGTCACCAAGGGAAAGACTACAAGACAAGATGCATCTTCAGTATACATCTGAGCGCTCATGTGGTGCTCCAATTAAAGACACTTCAATGAAATGTGCTTGCAGGAAGAGAGAACTCTTATTTATGAGAGATGTGGAGCTGTTAAGTTTCTAGTTTGTGAGTTTGTTCAATTATTCATGCTTCCAGATAGGCACACATGCAAACTTATTCTAGGGTGTTGCATCTGCACAGAAAACCATGTTGAATTTTTTGTTAGCAAATATGTTCCATAATACATCTTATCACATCATAATGGAGTTTCAGATTAAATCTTGATTATTCAATGAAGAACATAATTTTAAGGCTTTAAAATTGAGAGAGTTTTTTATCACATGCCTTTCAAAGTTCTTTATAGCAACATAAAAACATGCATCAATGTGTCGCATATAAAGATACAAGAAGATCAGTAAAGCAGGCACAGTCAGATGCAAGAAAAAGGACTGGCTCCCAGCCCTGATAGTTTATGGTACCTAGCTCTACAATTGCTGAACACTAAAATAAAATCCAGAATTAGCATATTTTATTACCATAAAGTATGATAATACTTTATAGATGGGAAACCACAGTGGTACGACAAAGTAATTTTAAAACCCAAGCAATAACAGATGTGTATGTTGACTTCCCAACTGACAGCATGCTGATTTTCTGCTATTGCTGCTTATCAGATGGACTCAGCTGAGCAGGGTATTTGGAAAAGCACATTCCAGTAATGAAATATACTGTTTGTTTACACTCCAGCTGCTGCCCTATTGTACAAGGACTTGTGTCAGAAAATCCACCAAAACCCCCCACATCCAGCACTGTTCACCAAACAACCAAATTTCTCAGTGCCCAGAAATCGAACCACCATTGCCTGTGCACTACATTCAGGCACCACGTAATAAATCTGGAAGGCCTATGCTCCTGAAAAAGCCCCTGATCACCGCTACCTGAATCAAGGAGACACCCTGGTTCTTACATATATCCTCTCTCATTATTTCTAGCTCATGAAGTAACAAGCACCATCATGCACTCCAACTACTGGATTGATAAGCGTGAAGTGGCACTGACTCCTGAAAACATTAGCTCCATTATTCAACTCTACTAGTAGAGTTTGATGTTCAGACACAGGAGTCTATGAAAACCTCAAGTGAAAAGAAGGGGTGTGTGTAAATTAAAGTCAAGACACTCCCTGATTTTGTTGATAGTTATTGAGCAACACTAAAAATGGAGGTAAAAGAGTTCAGAAAGCAACTTGCACATGCCAGTGAACTAGTATGAGAACATCATGTAAAACCGGTCACATAGGGACATAAAAAGAATCAAGAAAGAGTAAATGAAAAAGGAGAAACCCAGACTCGTTACAAGTTCCAAAATATCCAGTTGCTGGCATTTTAGGGGATCACTAAGGAATCTCGGGGGAATAAACAAGGAATCTTGTTTCCCTCATGCTGTCAGGACCACAGAAATGAAGCCACTTAGCTGAAACAACGACTGATAAATTATTACTCAGCCTGTTTAAGAGTGATCAATGTCAGTCAATCTTAGCTCATGCCACCCCCTTGGCACATCAGGAATCTCCCCTGAACAGAGCAGAAATTCTCTTAGCATTTCTTCAAACCACAAGCATGGAGATTCGGGTAAGTTGCCATATTACCTAATGAAAAAATGTAATTTTGTAAATATCCACTTTGCTGAGAGCCTGCTATCTAGTCAGTCCAGTACTACGAAATTGGAGACTAAAAATTGCACAAGGCTGTAATAGTACTATTAAGTAATTTTTTTGCAAATGTCTTTTTTTTTTTTTTTTTTTGTCATGGGTTCACTTGCTATTTACTTCTGAACAATCAATGTATTTTTTAAGGTTACCATGATTACTGAGGCAGGAACAGCAAGACACAGGGAGACGAGCCTGTCCTCGCTTAGGTCTGCAGGCACGGCAGGAGTGGGAGACAGAAAAACACAGCCCTGTGGATGGGGAGAGCTGAAGAAAGGCGCCTCCCTAGGCTTCATCAAATCTTTTCAGGGATAAAGCAGTGAAATCTGCAAAGGTGCTGCTACTCTGTGCCAGTTCCTTGGGAAAGCAACTTTCTGCCTGGCAGCATACCGCAGGGGACCAGGGCTGCTCCTGTCCTCTGGCTGGTGTCTGCGCAGGGGACAGTCCAGCAGCTTCTTGTACACAGATGTATCCAGGCCATTCCCACTACACTGAATTTACTAAAAGGCATTAAGTCTCTACATGTTTCCTCAAACCTTATAAAAATTTGGGAATTTAATAATAAAATAATAGAATAAAATAATTTAATAAAAAAATAATAATAATCATTTAATAATAAAATAATTTGGGAATGTAATAATAAAAAACTATAAATAATAATACTACAAAATAGGGAATTTAATGAAACACATAACTAGATGCCTTTTAGCCCTTAGAGAAATAATGTAATAATATCTCTCCACACAGCTATCACATTATCAAGGTTGCACAGTTTGCATGAAGAGCAGTAGTTACTGGTGACACTCCCGCAGTGCCAGTTAGCATTTCTCCTCTATCTATTCATGCATAGCCGGGTGGTTTTCTACTTTGATATTTCCCCTAGAGCAATTTGTGAGGCAAGACCTCCTCAGTCTCCATTGGGATCTGCCATGAATCCTTCCTGACCCTTTGTGTAGCATTGAAATGCTAGTTTTATACTGTGTCTACACAGCGTGTGAGGCTCTCGGGATGCTTTAGGAGATTCTCCATCTCAGAAGATTCAGGACCTTGCCAGGCCCCTATAGTGACGTGTATTTTGTAGATACAGAACGTAGACTATTTACATTCCATAGGGGCAGATATCTGGATGTCCTGTCCCTGCATGACAGCTTGCACAATACATGCAATAAAAGCTATTTGCACAATACATGCAATAAAAATGATAATGAAAAAGGAGTATTATCAGGATAAAGTCTGAGATATAGGCAGTCTTTTTTCTTTACTTGTGCTTTATTAATTGCTAACAGTGGGCTCCCTAACATACAGAAGCTGTCTAAACATACACGGCTCCCTAACATACCTGGCTTTCTAAAGCCAAGACTCAGACCCAGTGTCGGCACAGACCTTGTTCTCTTGTGCCAGGACTTTCTCTTGAGCTTGTGCCAGGACTTTCCCCCTCTAAAATGGATGGCCAGGCCATCGCCAAACGCTTCCCCAAAGACCAGTTAATTAGGTATATAGACCCAGCCTTTGAACTGGGCCAGAACACTCCTCACACAGTATTTTCAACAACCCATCTTATAAATGAAGGTACAGGCAAATTGCCCATCTGTCTGAGACGAATTGGGAAGAGGTCGAATCCTCGAGTCCTTAATCAGTTCTTAGACAACAACTTGCCTGTAAATGTCAGTCTCTTGCAACAAGAATCGACTGCAGGCACTGGCTCAAAAACAGCAGCGTTTGGCACTGTGTTTGCAGGGTGTTGTGAGTTAAAACAAGAGCTAATTAATCACTTCTACTGCTATTTCCAAATATTTTTCAAAATTAACACTGTAGTAACTTGTTTCCAAAATGAGAGAAGGACACCTTACTTGGATGAAAGCAAAATTTAAGATGATAACAACTTAGCAAATATGACTCTGACTTTTTGCTGCACTGGACATTAACTGTAATACAGTAGATCTGCAGCACGATCATTAGTGCTTGTTTCACTTCCTCTATTAGAGATAATAGCAAATACAATACCCTCATTTCCTTACTGCTGATGGCAGCATTGCCAGACTCTTTTGATTGTAAATCTTTTCTCTGTGTGCTCCAAAAAGAGCTTTGGACTCAGCTTAAAACAGGTCTCCAAAAATGTTTTTGACAAAATAATTCTGAATCAAGGTACTGATAAATCAGGCTGGTGTCATAATCAAACACACTATATTTCACTTCCAACAATTTAAATACATCATTAACAGGAAAAATTAGTTTTAAATCTGTGTACAACAAACAAGAAAAACAAACGAATGTAAGCTAGCAAAATGATGAAGCTACTCATCCAAAATGCCCTCATCCTCTAAACAGATTATCCTATGTATGAAACCATTACTTAACATTGCTTCAGGAATACCACATTTAGGACACAAATGCAATCCTCTCCCAGGCAGTGGCAGGACTTCAATAGGTTTCCTACATAACTTGACAGTTTACCTACTTGCTTATTTATCTTGACAGCAATGCGCTAGAAAGGTCTCCCTGGGACACTCACGAAGCCCTTGTTAAAATGTTGTCACCAAATGGAACAAAAGGCCGAGATGATTTCCCAGCTTCCATGGAGTCATCTCTGTATGCGATGTGTTAAATCACTCCTCTCCGAGAGGCTTCATCCTCAAGCCTCACAAACAAATTTTGAAGAAATAAACACTTTGTGCCTGGAATTCACCAAATGGCAATTATTTTTTTAATTGAAAAACCCAACAACAATGCCTTTAGATGGATACCGTTAATTCTCCCCTACAAGTCATTAAGTTGCATGCCATGTCCATGGCAATACTCGCAGTTCACATTCAAGGGAAGAATGTATATAATTGCCCTGCACAACACACCTCAATAATCCAACCATTGGTCCTGCCTGCCTTCACTGACTGTGATTATAAAAAGGTACATGCACGCAAACAAAACCACTTTACCATTATTACATTCCTCCTCTCTGTCTGACACCCTGCCTTGATATATAGGGTTTGTTATGCCTATGAGGCATGTTTATTTATGGAAGAAATATTGTTAGAACCTCTTTATTCTGCAGTCTACCGCAATCACTATTAAAGTAGGTGTTTGTGCTAGTTCAAGAGGTTACAAGCAAGATCACATCAGACAGTATACATTTCTCCTTATGGAGAGTAATCTCCTTATTTTTTCTCATGCTGTGATTTGCCTACACAAATATAGGTCTAATTTAATAAGTATAAATGGTTATAAATAGTAAAATAATAATTATATACGTTCTCTTCCTTTACTGTGACTCCAAGGGCACTGTAAAACCCTTTGCAGTAAACAGGATCCTGTTTAGTCACTGTCTCGTACCTTCCTTCAGGACAAGACTTCACAGGGAACTCAGAATACCTGTCAGTTATCCAAACTTTGTTAAATCAGTTAGTACAACCAGTGTATCTGCTGTGACATTCCTTGTATTAATTTGCGTAACTAAGAAATGTTGCCTTGAGCCTTTTTGAAAGTCACTTCACTTTACATATCTATCTTCAGGTGAGGCATTTCTTTATACCTCATAAAGTACAACTGTTGTATACAGAGTTAATAATCGTTAAGACTGCTGCCATGTTGAGTATAATATAATATGTATATAGAATTTTGTCACATCCACAAAATTAGCTTAATAGAAGTAGATAAAACTGCCATTATGAAGGCTTACATATGAGAATATATTCTTCAGGACATCTGTTTGATCTACAGTCAATCACATACAAGTTAAAAGTGAGTTGTGTATTACGTAAGCTGCTTTGAAGCTAAAAAAGATGCAATGAAAAAGAAAGCAATTCTGTTGTGTTGCTTTTTTAACTGACTGAGATAGACGGAAACATATCATATGTTGACATGTGTGGATGAAGGGAGAGAGGAAATTTTGCACGTTGCATGTGACAGAGAAGAAGGCGGGCAGCCCACTGCAGAAACCCCTTCTGGGCACAGCCTTGATGGGAAGCAGAGAGAGGTGCAGGGGCTGCAAAAGCTGGCCAGCAGGGCTGATGTGAAACCTGCCGGATCTCCTTCCCCTCTGCCTCCAACAGCCTTTAGAATAATCAGGACTTCACAAAATAACATGCGTGACATCGATTTTCACGTACTTTGCCTAGAGAATATAACTATACAACTATGCAGTTATGCCCTTCAGTATAGCGAAACCACTTGGGTGAAGTGAAGGTTATTATCATTTCCTACGTAAGACAGGAGTACAAAGTTTTAAGCTCTATATTAATTTTTATTTTCAGAAAACAAAACCTTTCAATTAAGCAAAAGAAAATATAGTATATAACAGTAATAACTATAGTAATACTTTATATAAGTAATAAATACAGTAAGAAAAGTAATAATGTCAATGTTTTAATAGATGACAGAGCCCAATTTGTAATTAGAGCTTCATATGTATTTTAGTAAATTTATTTGAATAAAACGTGGATGTTCTCAGTATAATTTTCAAATTGCTCTTAGTTTTACGTACAGCATGCTTGCATATCATGTACATATGCAAATCTCTTATCCACTCATATAATTCCAGCCAGGAATTTAACTGGAAATGGATAAAAGCATATATCTGATTTCTGCACAACTGTGCAGAGCTTCACATGCACCATTTGTGCAAGGTCTACTGCCACAAGCCCTGCAGATGTCCTTAAGATGAAATTTTTTACGTTAGCCATTTGTAAGCAAAAACAGTATTTTAAAACCCCCCAGTTCTTTAAGTATGCTGCTAGGAGTCATCATAGCTGAAGGTTCTAGCTACAGGAAGTAATGAAATGTGATGAATGAGTGCACAAACGCTGCTGCAGGTAAATGTTCGGGTAATAGATCTTCAACTTGATCTAAATAGCTCCAAAATATTTGGCACCTAACCTAATTCTTACAATTAAAAATTCAGAACCCTCCTGTATTTCTGTGTCAATGACTGAGAGAATATTCCAGAATTTGTTTTTGTAATCCTTCAGTCAATACCACTTTCACATTTGAGTAAAAGGATTCACCTGTAGCTAACAGCAACAAACTGCATATGTCCACTTATGTCAATGTCTTATCATTCATTAATATTTTCTAAAAATGGAGCTGTCTTGATATTAATAAAAAGCTTTTTAAAAAAAAGTTTTTGAGAAACACAACAGAACTTGAATATACAATAATTTGAAATTTATGTTAGTTTGCTACAGTTATTTTAATATAAATTCATTTGCCCCTAAAAATCCTGAAATAGAACAAATGCCAAGAGACTCCGTATATGTATGGGAATTTTTAAATTTAGGGTTCCATTAAACCCAGTGGCTCCTATGTAGTTGTGTTAGCCTTATGCCAAGCTCAAAAGAAGGACCAAATTTTAATAAAAATACACAATACTACGCAGAAAGCTCTTCACATGTCCCAGTGCAGTTTTCCAAAACACAACCATAGAAGGCCAATGGATTACGCCTCAGAAGACATTTCTGAAAAAGACATGAAGGGACCTATTATGGATTGCTGGACATATCTGCTCCTTTTTCTTCACAAGTTACAGCCCTACCACAAAATGGAAAACAGGTCATGTCCAAATGCACATGGGTATGTACGCAGCACTTGTGAATTCCTGAGATTAAAAGCTACCATGCTGCATCACTACTCCACACTGTAAAGCAAGCATAAGTCCTAACCTTTGAGTGCTATTTCAGAAAGCCTTTCCCCTAGTGTTTATCTTGAACAGGACAGCACAGGAGCCACCTATGCTATGAAATTACTATCACTTCTTGGATGAAGAGCACTCGACAGTGTCAACACCACAGCTACTCCAAGCCCTCCCTGCAAGCCAGGTGAAGAGTACAGAAGAGTACATTTTCCTCCTTATCTTTCTGAACAAGCCAAGAAAAAATATTGCCCAGTCGCAAAGAGTAGAAAGGGTGGTTTGGTTTGGTTTGTCTACTCTTCAAGGTAACAGGACACCAAAGGAGGACAGCACCACTTGGAACAGGTTCTTCTCCTTTTCATGTGGTCCAGGGAAGTTCAAAAATTTTTGTCTTCCAGTCCTCTTCCTGAAAACAGGGGGATTATCTGAAATACCAGCAGCTAACACTAACAGCTGCTATGAAGAAGCCCAGAAACACGTACAGTTCTGTACCTATTCTTCTGGTCTTTCTTCATGGACCAGAGTTTTACAAGACTAGATGGACAGCTAGGGAGCTCACTGAACAAGGTTTGGTGACAGAAGGACATTGGAGATCAAAGACTACTGCTGGGTAAAGTTATGCTAGTAGGAGTTTTCCAGTCACACTTGCTGAACAAGAGCAAACTAGCTGGCAAAGATAAAGACCACGTTACAAAAAACTGGTCAGGAGACAAGGTGTCCATTACAGCCCCAGTTAAGACTTCACGTGAAAATAAGGCATTCCATAATCACATCTTGCATGTCATCCACCTGCAGCCCATTTGACATGACTGATGTGCAGAACCACCCACAGAGTGTAAAACAAACAAAAACCAACAGCAAATATATAGGGAGAAATCTGGCAGGCAAAATAATATATCCACACAGACAGTTTTCCAGGATACTATACCTGGTAATCTTATAAGGAAAAGGTATTTTAAGGACTTGTGTTTGTTTTTCATCCATTAAAAGAGGGCACCAAACACCCCAAGATCTGCTTCGCTACAAAAATCGGAACGAACCGGACAGCTCTTGAACATCTTGGGCCACCAGCACTAATTGCTCTGAACTGCTGCCAGCTCAGGGATATGGGTATCGACCTCACATCTCCCTGAAGGGTCAAGCTCAGTTTCTGTGAGCAATCCTTACCTCCCAGGCAACCTTAATGCTAATAGTGCTCCATGCCACCTTGGTGACAGGAGATACCTGAAGAATCAGTACAAAGAAAGAAAACTGATTGAGCAGCTTGTTTTTCTATGTTGTGTTTTTCTCGGCATGAATTACTGTAGCAGTAATACAGAATTTCTCCTGCATACTGAAACCTTTTTTTTTTAAAAAAAAAAAAAAAAGACAACAAATACAAGTGTTCTCATTATGCATTTCCCCAATTACACTGCAAACAGTGCTTTTAACTGCAGATTGCTGCTGTGCCTCTTTTGAACTCAGTGTTCACGTCTCTTCTTCCAAAATGTTGCCAGGCAAATTTCTCAAAATGAAGAGTGTGCCAGAATGAAAGTGTTAAAGCTGAAAACCAACAATCTCAGTATTCTTCTTGTTCCTGTTGGCAGGTTAGAAGGAGAATGGCAAAGCGGAACATGGTGTCAGGGACCACAATACGACATCATGATCCTTAGCACAGAATTGCAGCCAGAACAGCAAATTCCATCTTGTCTTACAGTATCAAGCATTGGTCCTTTTACAAACAATCTCATACTCAATAAACATGCTGAATCTGGCCTGAACCTGCAAGTTACTGAAATGCCACTTCCGAGCAAACAATCTGGAAATTTGACAAAATTTTATATTTCCCCCTCCTGCCCCATGGGAAAAGCAGAGATCACCAGGTTCTGGTAGCTTTGGATCAGAACAACTGCTTTTTCCTAACCATATCCTGAACGACACTTATGCCAAGGAACAAAATCAGAAAACCACTCCTTACTGCCAGAGAATGGAAAATACTCAGAATTCATCAGGGAATGGGGAGACATCCAAAGGTGCAAATGCCTCCTCTATTAAAATTGAAATCTTTTGCAAAATCTTCTAAAGACAGGAAGCCAGTGTTCTTCAATATCTACAATCATGCATTAGATTCCTCCTCTTTCATAAAGTATTTCCGAATTTTGATGCTATTTTACACAAGTCTTTATCCTGTGTTGTAACACCTAGGTGGCCCTGCCATTCTCTTTTGTGGAATTTAACTTAATTTTCTACAGAATTGAGCCCCAGGTTTCTTTTCTGTTTGTCTCAATACACTTCCTCTTAACAATGTGCCTTTTTAGGCCTGGATAAGTATATATTGATAATATAACACATTAGCCGTGCTCAAAATTTCAGAATTCTGTCACATTTATACCCTCGTTAAGTTCACCTCATAGCTGGTGGATAAAACTAAAATCCAATCCTCTATCTCCAGCAATCACTAACTCAATGACTGCATAGAAAAAACGAAACCTTTTTCTTAATCTTTGTCTAATGTCCCTTTTCTCTGAATGCCAAAACCCCCAAATATTTTAATCAATTCCCCTGGTTCTCAGGCAGTCTTTGAAAATCTGATTACCTCATTTGGTCTAGGGTCTAAGTATTAGACACACCAGTGCCTCGGGGTCTGTAAAATACACTTGTAAGCTGCACATTCGTGGTAGATTCTTACCTACTATCATAGAGCTCATTATCGGACAGATCAAAGTTCACTGAAATGAATAGAAACCTTTAATCTAGGTTTTCCCTCTCAAACCTGAAAGTGGCTAAGTCCCCTCAGTCTTTGCAATCACAGCTGAGAATTCAGCATGCTTTCTGTGAATTTAAGCTGACAAGGAACTGAATAGAAGTGCAGGCATACAATGACGCTTGAAGTGGTAGAGAATTGAAATAAAAAATAGAAATAAAAACCAGAGGGGGTCCCACATATAGCTTCAGGAAAATGTTCCTATATAGACAAGATAATGGCCAGTCATAAGAAAACAATCTATTATAAAATGTGATGGGAAATTACTTAAAGACTACTGGATGAGTTCAAAACTACATATAGAAGGTATGCTAGTAACCGCCCTAATTATAAAAAGTAAATTGTTAAAAATAATTTCAAATTTAAATATAATGAAAAGAGTAATTTAACCCTCAAGCAGAAACCTATCACTTTGACACTAACACAGAGTAGGCAAGAAGGAACATGGTTTATTTTTAGTGACAAATATAAGGTTTTGAAAGTATGCATCAAAAAAAAAAAATATCAGTTTGACCAGCTAAAAAGTAGATGTCTTTTACAGAAAAAAGTGTATAAGTATCTTTTTATGACCAATATTTCAAGGATTATTTCCACTCCATAACATCAATAACTCATTCTGCCAGTCAGGCAGTGAAGATATGGGCTCAGGATATCTGCGTGCGAAAAGTCATTAATTACACAGAACAGAAAAACTTCTACCAGAATAAGCATGCAAGAAAACCCCACTGCATACAACTGATCCTCTGAGAAGGAGAGAAAGGACAATGATGTGCCAAGAGAGACTGCCCTCAAATGCACTCTCTCTCAGGAATGAAATTCACTCTATTCTGAGATGTTGGGTAGCAACAAAACCTCCCTACCTGTTCTGAACACTGAAGCAAAAGAGCTAAAAAGATGAACACTGGTTTGCCCTAGTTTTGTATAAGCCTTTTATCTTACGAATGAAGCTATCTCCCAGCTTGAAGAACAATGGAAGAATAATCGAAAATGCAAAGGTGCAGAAGAAAAAAAAAGGTAATTTGTTCCCACGAAGGGCAAATACCGTCATGGACTGGGAACACCAGATCGGATGTAACCAGCCAAAGGAAAAATCATGGAAATTGGCAAAATGGATGTAGTGGTCTTCAAAACAATACTGGTTTTGTTATTTTCTCTGTTCTTGGGAGGACAGATGTCTGATATATTTATGCTGGTTTGTGAAATTCATTTTCTATGTGCTACTCCGACTGCTTGCTTCATTCTTGGTAACCCAGTTAGAGCTAGGCTTACAGGTACTCAGATAATATGAGAAACAGATATACCTACAAGCTTTATGAGTTTTGGTTTGTTTTTTTTTTAATTAGTCCATTTGGTTTTACAATTTCAAAAGGAATTGAACAAAAATGCTTAGGTGCTTTTAAAACCCCATTTTACACTTTTGATTAAATCTTTTAGAAGTGTCTCAAAAAAACTGCTAAATGAAGACGTAATGCCTCCTCATGTCAATGATCCACTATGAGAACAGATCCATTACTACAGCAACAGCCCTTAACAAGGGATTTATAAAACAAGCAGATAGACTAGTTCAAGAGAGTTCAGCAAAGGGAAGGCTGAATGCTTCTCTTGCTAGGAGCAATTTCTAAAAATTGTGAAGATCAAAATGCCTACCTGGCGCCAGGAGGCTATTCATTGGCATGGTCTATTGAGGGGATTGTACAACTATTTGGTTTTAAGAATGATCTATGGATATATTTCATTTTACTCTGGAAAGATGACTCTTCTGCAGCAGTATTTTCCAGTTTTTAACAATAAGTCCTGTTCTGCTCACAAATGCCATTTTGTCAAGTTTACAGCCCCAATCTACCACAGTATTTCAGCTGGGCTGCAAAGATCCCAAGTTGGGAACTGCCACATCCTCAGCTTTCCCAGCTTTGGTTTAGCTGTAAGAGCAAAAGTCAATACAGTCTGTCCTAGCTAAGGATTTAGTACAAGGATCTATAAAAATCCACACTATTGCATGCTCACATAAAGGTCAGCTTTTTAGGTTTCGTACATCACTGTTCCATTGATTTCAAACAAGCTATTACAATTCACGGAAGCTGAAGATCTTCAACTGGTTCCTGGCTTTTAACATAAAGAGCTGAAACACCTTCTGAAACATCTTTCAGCAAAACTTAATCATCATTTTTGCAAAAGAATGATAATGTAGCACCATCTTAACTGGGGCACTTTGATTAGAAGAAAAAATTGGTCATGAAATAATAATCTGACCCAATTTTGAGAAGTTTATACAAATGCATTATGCTGAGCACTAAACCTAGATACATAATTCAGATTACTGTGGATGACAGTGACGCAGTAAACATCAGATCATTCAGAAAGTAGCATGAAGTGAACATGATAGTCTTACTGTATGTCTGGTTACTGCAGTAACCAGTTCTCACATCTTATTTAGTGTGAACAGGTTTACAAATAATACCAAACCATGATATATAGGACTTTTTCACAATGGGGTATTTTGTTACCATCCCAGGTAAATATGCCCGAGTTGGTTGTTCCTGCTGAGTAATTGTATTATTGCTGTAACCACATTAACTTTTCCTCACCTCTAGGTACCTTCCACAGAGTTCAGTTGTCACCACCAGTCCTTTCCTGAGGATAGCTCTTTCGGCACTTTGTCTCTGTGGGTGACCTGTAGAGATCCTGCCTCACCACTACCATCCTTCAAAAGAGCCCTCCAGGCTGACCTCTCTTTTTCCCATGCGATTGTTTTCCGTTTGAAAAGTGTGACAGTCTGGAAATACACCCAAAGTCAGTCACATCCCATCTGCACTATTTGCACATCTCTGGGCGCTTGTGTCTGCTCTGAGATCTTTGCAGTCTTTCTGCTACCTGGCTGATTCACCCCCAAATATCTGCAGACAACCACACAGTGCCACTGGATAAAATCCCAAATATGTCCCACTGACTCTGAAGTCAGACTGCCAGGCACAGCAGAAGGTAAAATCTTTAGCGCCTATCTCTCCTTAGGCCTTGCTAACATCTCAGTTCCACAAAGTAAAATTGCCTCTATAGTACTATTTGTCTGAAACGCTTCTGAGTGTCCCAGCTGGACTGTTTTTTCTTGTCCAACGCGTCCCCTCTCTTCTCCACTGGAAGTGATCAGTGCTAGCATACAGACTAGACATTTGACAAATTAATTTCTTAAGTACTTTCCCAGCATCTGATCGCTGGTTTGGTGAATATCTGGTGTGAAATCAGATGGAAGAGCTACAAGCGACTAAGAAGTACAGATAATGTACAGAAATACTGTATGCAGCCACTAGAAGCCTTCATCTTCTTGTCTCAAAAATCTTTATACCTTTCTCTAAGGAACAGAATGTGAAATACTTGTACAAAAATTCAAATGTTTGAAAACCACATGAAATATAAAGGAAGAAGTTATATTAGGAACTGCACAAACTACTGGTACCAAACTTTATTCTGCTGTCTCTCATTATTACACCCATTCTGCGTATGTACACACAATTTGAAGAGCAGTAAGAATTGATTTTTGGTTAGGTATGTTGTAACCTACACTATCCACTTTTCCAGTAGTCCACAATTCCTTGTGATATAAATGCTCCTGCATAGTGGCAAAACCTGTGATGGGTCACCTTCAGGCAACAACTGCAAATGAAGGGTAACTATTCTCATGGCAGTACGCTGCAGCAGCCTCTGACTCAAATTCCTGTAACTCTTTACACCAACTAACACATTCAGCCAATCTATTATCCTTTTAAGTTGAGAGGAAAAGTAATGCATTCTCCTTTGTTTAAGGTTCAAAATAAATTACTGTGACACACTCCGCAAAAAATGAATGAGAGACTACGCAAGTGCCACTGACTTCAAATTACTTTTGGGGCTAAAATGATCAGTGTTGAACTCCACAGGTTTTTGAGATTGGACAAAGCATGCACTCCACTGTAACAGATGACTTAGAGCATTAAATGTGTTACTAACTGCCATCCAAAGTCATTTCTTGCTCTTCAAAGTGCCACTACCTTAAAAAAAAAAAAACAAACCAAAACTATAGGAGGGAACTTGTGTGGACTGTCTCCACTGAATTCTGCTTCTTTCACACATAAGTATTTATTGAGTCATTACAGGTGAAAGATGAGGTGCTGAGATGTGATGCTGGATAATACTCACAGCAACCGCCTCCAGGATTTGTTTAACGGCATCAGCAGCATCTCGTTCACTGTAGTAACCCTTTTCCACAATCCTACAGAAAAAGCAAGAAGAGAAATTGCGTTCAGGGTTATGCATTAAGGTAAATAAACTGTACTGGCAAAAGCTTCTTTTAAAAAATGAGCTAGAAACCTAATTTCACGGAATCGTGGAATCACAGAATTTTCAGAGTTGGAAGGGACCTCTAGAGATGATCTAGTCCAACTCCCCTGCCAAAGCAGGATTGCCCAGAGCACATTACTCAGGACTGCATCCAGGCGGGTCTTGAAAATCTCCAGGGAAGGGGACTCCACAACCTCCCTGGGCAGCCTGTGCCAGTGCTCTGTCACCCTCACCGTAAAGAAGATTTTCTGTGTATTTGAACGGAACTTCCTATGTTTTAACTTGTGCCCATTGCCCCTCATCCTGTTACTGGGAACCACTGAAAAGAGCCTGGCTCCATCCTCCTTCAATCCACCCTTTATATACTTGTATGCCATAATAAGGTCTCCCCTCAGCCTTCTCTTCTCCAGGCTAAAGAGTCCCAGCTCTCTCAGTCTTTCCTCATAAGGGAGATGCTCCAAGCCCTTCATCATCTTAGTTGCCCTTCGCTGCACTCTCTCCAGCAGTTCCCTGTCCCTCTTGAACTGGGGAGCCCAGAACCGGACACAGTATTCCAGTTGTGGCCTCACCAGTGCAGAGTAGAGGGGGAGAATGACCTCCCTCGACCTACTGCTCCCTATGCAGCCCAGGATGCCATTGGCCTCCCTGGCAACAAGGGCACATTGCTGGGCCATGGATAATTTACTATCTACCAGCACCCCCAGATTCTTCTCCTCTGAGCTACTTCCCAGCAGGTCCGCTCCTAACCTATACTGGTGCTTTGCATTCTTCCTCCCCAGGTGCAGGACCTTGCACTTGCTCTTGTTGAACCTCATTAGGTTCTTCTCTGCCCAGCTCTCCAACTGGGCAGCCAGTTTTGGCTACAGCTGAGCACTGCTCATGCAGCATCAAGTCTTTTCTGCTTCTCGCACTGCTGCAAGCTAGGAGTGCACAAGAAGTTGTGAGGGGACACGGCTGGGAAAGCTGACCCCAACTGACCACAGGGACATCCCATACTCAAGAATAAAAGCCGAGGGAAGAAGAAGGAAGGGGGGACATTTAGAATAATGGTGTTTGCCTTCCCCAGCAACCACTACATGTGATGGAGCCCTGCTTTCCTGGACATGGCTGAACACCTGCCCGCCGATGCGAAGCAGTGAATTAATTCCTTATTTTGCTTCATTTGCGCATTTACCTATTACACTGTCTTTATTTCAGCCTATGAGTTTTCTCACTGTTACCTTTCTGACTCTCTCCCCCATCCTACTGGGCGAAAGTGAGTGAGTGGCTGGCCACACTCTTCCCTATGCAGCCCAGAATGCCATTGGCCTTTTTGGCAACAATGGCACATTGCTGTCTCATGGATTTAAATTTAAATATGACCAAGACTCTGAAGTGCCCCCTAAAAAGCAGAAAACAACCCTTTTGCAATTTGATTACCTTTGTTAATGGTTACCTTTGATTCCCAGGAACCTTGATGGTTACCTTTGATTCCCAGTTAAATGAAAAACTGGAGATAAAATACCAACTAGGTAAGAAGCTCATCATATATACACATTCAGTTGAAAGCCTTTGGAATTTTCTAAAATTCAGGGAATCTGAATTACTCTTAGATAAAACTAGGTATCCTTTAGGAACTGTTTTTTCACTTCTATGTTTAACTTAAGCTTCCTCCCCGCCCTTATTTATTTAGTTACTTATTAAACAAAAGCACTGTGCTATGCACACACAGATCTGAATTATTCAAGAGAAAGGGTTGGTGTAAAAATTTACTAGCATCAAATTGTCCCTCAAGTATAATGGCCTGAAAAATTGTCTTTTTTTCCCCCAGTAGCTTTATAGTCAAAGAAACACTGTTTCATTAAAACTAAAACTACAGGGTTTTTTTCTTCTTAATGTAAATAGAAAGTATGTTATGTTTATTATGTACAGATGACACTTAATAGCTTGATCTTGTAAATATACTGACCATGTGCAGGTTATGTTGAGTTCAGCAACGTTTAAGACTTCTGAAGGTCCCAAAAACCTGGTTTTCTTTCTCCCTTTGCTCTTACATCAGTTTAATCTTGTACAAACAAACAAAACCTCAACTTTCCTCTTTAATACTGTTATCTCCCTGGAACCCTACCGTGATAATAACATTAAGAAAGAAAATACTTTTCTGTGTTAAGGTAATGTGCTGAAGTGGTGTACTTCAACATGTTGTGTGCTATGCTGCATGGAAAGGGCAGCAAGGGTTAATGCAGATTTCTGTGTTGGCCTCCTGAAGCCCAGCTGTGCTACTGCAGCTCTTTCAGAAGTACAACAGCAGTGGCACAGGGTCTGGACGACGGCTCAGGATTTGCATCGCATGTTCTGCGCATGTTCGCAAGAACTTCCATTGCAGAATGAAACATTATATAAACGCACAGTTCAGTTAAACAGTCAGCAAAAGATACAGATTTGCACAATGACATATAAGAAGTTAATAAAAGAAGGATCTACCATTAACACACGCTAATGCTCCATTTAAGACAACCAACAGTCTTTTTACTATTCTATTTAACTACACGCAGTATTTGTGAACTACAATAATTCTCCCTCAGAGATTTACCTTAAAGGTCAGATCTTTGACCTGGAGTTTCCATTTTTTACCATATTCATTTTTCAAATCCCAAGAAAACATAGACAGATGTTGTCTACAAACAGAACCTGTGGTGCCTGTGAGACATTTTATAAAATGATCTCCTGCAAGCACACAAGCCAGTTTAACAAAACAATGCTCTAAAATCACCATGAAGCAGGAGAACAAGAAGCCCTATAACATCTGAAGTCAAGAGTCACTGGAAAGTTCTTCTGCCTTAGGGTCCAGAAACAGACTCCGCTTGTGGCAAGAAGGGTATACTCCTTTCTCCCCACTTCCCCTGTTTTGCAGTATCTTGTAATCACTTCTCTTCTCTGAAATAACAGACTCACATTGAGCTACCTTCAATGCAACTCCTTACAGCTTTACAGAAGCTGACAGGAAAAATGTTGACTAATGTACGAATGAAAAGCATTACTACATACTCATTAGAAGATTAAGCAGAGTAAGAAACAATGCAAAGATAATAATCCACCAGAAACAGATGGAACAAGCATGGCATTGCAGAAAAGAGTCTATTCAGGGATATTCCTAACCAGGTGCAATTACTTTATCTTAACACCCTTTGTGTTCACAAATAACTAAATCTAATTCATGTGGAATCAGTAACAGCAAGCAATCCCTCTCAAGCAGTTCTTCTGTTTCACTATGATTTCTTGGCTGCATAATTATTTGGCCTTATTTCTTAAAGTTGTTTTTTCTGGCAGCCCTTCAGCTACCATCCCATATGCACTGCTTTACCTTCTTTGCATTTTTCTACCTCCAGCCCTTCCTATGCTTCGGTCATCAGGGAGAGCTTTACTTGAACTTACCACCACAAGGGTAAAACAAAGCAAATTTAAACAATGAGACATTATGTTAGGCTTTTAGTCCCAAGTCTAGGAAAAAAAATACAAAAAATCATAAATTACACAATAAAATGCTATGTTATGCTTGAAAGTAAGATTCCTCCTTGGCTATTTCAGGCTGAATCATCCTTCTCTGGTAGATCACATGGCGAGACCCGAGCCCCACTGACCCTCTTGCTTTGGTCTGGTTTGGCTTCCTCCTCCTTTTTAATTTAAATAAAGCATGCAGTGTCAGCCAGCAGGTTCCTGTCTGTAGCATTCATAAGCATTTCTGAGAACACAAACCTCATGCCCTCATCCCGCCTTCCCCCTTTTCTGCTGGTATTTTGGGTCCTACCTTGTTCCTCCAACCATGGCACAAGAGGCGGGTTAAAACACTCTCCTTCTTTTACAGGGTTCCATGTAATAAAGACATTCACATAATCATTCTGTTAAGCTTACAATCTTTAGTAGGGCACAGGAGATCGTAACAAAATTTCAAACTGAGTAACACCAGAAAGGCTGCTGTGATAGTTTGACCCTCCGCTTTCAAAATTTTGGGGCATATATTCCAGAACGCACCACAGGAAAGACAGGCATCACGAGGCTGCTGCTGGGGAAGTGCTCCACGTAGGCTGAGCTGCCAGGAGTGTGCCGGGTTTAATTCCACCAGTGCTCAGGCATACCTCACCTGGGAAGGGGGCCACCCTGCCCAAGCCTTGAGTCCGACAGCTGCAGGATGACCTTGTGCACCTGACTTCAGAAATGCGTGAAGCAGAAGGTTTTACGGTTTCAACAGCATTTTAAATTCTCTGCTTTTCCAATATAATGTGACTGAGATCAGAGAAATATGCGGCAATAGAGTTAAAATTTAATTTACATTTTTCCCTTTGTCCCTTTCTAATTTTACAGTATGGTAACCCGATATTTGTTCTTTCTTTTTCAAACAGATAAACCTGGGGTGGGGGTGGGGTGGAGGGTGTGAACACAGCTCTTACATGCAGCCATCTTCTTTGTATTTTCCTCCACTCAACAAAATCAAAGAAAAGATGAGGTTCTTAGCTTCCTGTCCATGCCTGACCAAAGCAGGAAAGAAAACCACCAAGAAAGATCAAAGAGATGCTCAAAACTACCCTCTTGATCACAGCGTGCGAAATCAGC
Organism: Vanellus vanellus; assembly: GCF_965231255.1. Lineage (NCBI taxonomy): Eukaryota > Metazoa > Chordata > Aves > Charadriiformes > Charadriidae > Vanellus > Vanellus vanellus. The sequence goes on from NC_138908.1 coordinate 23,592,599, forward strand.
CCACCCTGACTTAGACAACTATATGTTGATAAGCATAGGATACTGCTCTTGTTACTTACATTAAACATGAAACAGAAGAAGCTCACAGACACTGAAGATGAAGCCATTGTGAATTTACATTTTACGATAAATCCGTGTAATGAACCGTGGCCCATATTTCAGGACAGCAATAGAAACCAACTGTAGAATTATTGTGCAATGCACGTGACTCATTGGCTGATGTTACATGTGAATAACATGCACTGGCACAGCCAATTACAGCTTATGCCACCTGCAGTTAACTCTCTGTTTTTTCAGAAGTCTAGAATCCAGACTTATTCAGAATACAATTCTAATTCTTAATTAATAATAATTTAGCAAGTAGGAAACCTAATATTCTGTAACAGCAAAAAAATGAAAAAAGACATACTTCTTGCTAAAGATGAAAATTTATTTCTAAGGGCACTCTGCTTTAAAACTAAATCCTGGCTATTAGGCAGTTAGCAAGAGTACTAAAAGATTATCCTGTAGTTTAGGTCCTGTAATAATGCTCAGTGATCATTTGCATATCTATTTTTTGCATCCGCCCTGCAATAGTTTACATAAGACAAACGGTAGGTGTACCAGTTTGCTTTATTATAACAACACTCCTACCTGAGACCAATGAAGCTTCTTTACAAGGATTTTTCAATTTCAACCTGCAGATTAACAATGACTCATTGCCCTTTTTTCCATAATGGGAAGGAAACCTGCAGAAACATCTTATTTTGTTATTATGGAAGCAAAACCAATTATTTATACCTAGTTTACAGAATGATCTTTAAGAAAAGCATGGATGAAGAAAGATTAAACCTTTGTTGAGAGGACAGAAAGACAGGAACAGCAACAATAAGAAACTAATTAAATACCCTCTTTGATATGCAAATGAAAGAGCCAGGTAGGCCAAAAGAGTGCTGGAGAGAAAAAATGTGAGGAAGACAGCAGGGAACCCAGAAGAAGTGATACAGAAATGCTTAAAGTCAAAGAACAAAAGACCTTGCAGAAACACTGAATTTGGTGTTGCAAACATCCAGGAAATTCAAGACAGCGCTTGAAATCAAACATGACATTCTAGAGGAAGCAAAAATGTGATGGTAATGAAATAAGATTTGTATTCTCATCACATTCGTGTAAAATCACATTTTCATGCTTGCATGTACACATTTGTTGAAATATGCTGATTCTGTTGTTTACACTTGTACATGGCACATCTAACAAGAGTATGTACTGATGGACACCAAGCTACAGGTCTCCTGAAACACCACCTGATTTAACCTTGTCTTTCCAAGCACGTGTGAACATATTTGAGACAAATCCTCCTCTTTCTATACAGAGAAGCAGGGAAGTTCCTTCCCACGACGCTGGAGATGGAGATGCCCCCTGGGAACATCCCTGCTCCCCATGGTGCCGAGATGCACCCCTGCCTGCCTGCAGGGTCAGGTCACCCAGCACAGCCCACCCCACTGGGCACTCCGAACCAGAGCCCATGGCCGCCTCACCAAAGCTGCTGCTGAAGCTCAGAGGTGGAAAAGCCTTGGGGTCTGCAGGTAATGGAGCTATACAAAATTTAGTTCTGAGCAGAACCACCCTTAGTGCCACACTGCCCAGCAAGCCTGTGGAAATGGTATAACGTATTTCTTGTGATGCATGCTCTCTTATACCCAGCAGGTAGTTGAAATTTGGCAGCTTCCACGTGATCGTCAAACACACGTGTTTAGTAATTTGCCGTAATGCTTGCCAACTTCCATCCAGCTTTTCTGGCATTTCTGTTCCTTCTGAGTACTGCAAGTTTTTCGGCAACGTAAATCCTTTAGTTCTGCAGACAGTTTTCAGTGTAGCCTCTCTCTACCACAGAAGTACAATACTTGCTATGTTACTTACAGTGTTGCCATTATGCACATCTTCATCAGAGTCTATATCCGCAGATGCATAAATTCTTACCAGCGTTCACCAAATTTCTGCAGCCTGCAGTATAATTTGGGAACACCATGCACTGGATTTTACTCCTTTTGGGACATTCTTAGGACTTGGAACTGTGCCTTCATTCATTACATCTGTACGAAGCCACTGAAAGCAGTGGGATATCACAGTAAAGAGAGGTAGGTAGTGGCCACACTTGCTCTGCAGAAACTTTATTACTGGTAGGAAAAAAATAAAAGAGTGCAGTCCTGCAAAACTAAACACGTTTGATGTGAAAATCAATGAGGAAAGAGATGGGGGAATCCCAACGTGTCATTTTAGAATCCATTTTCAGAGCTGTATTAAAATTATATTGATATACAATTTTACAGATGACTGGAATACATGTATCTGGGGATTAATGACAAGCATGTTAGGCAGCAAGTGGAAACAATCAATCTTCTACAAAAACAAACAAGTGAACATTTCATCATGAAAAGAATAGGCTTTAGGTTTGATTTTTCAACTAGTAACAAAACAGAGGGCCGGGTCTCTCCAAATCCAGCAAGAGAAACGGCACTTGCACAGCTGCAGTGGTAAAAAAGGAATCAAAACCACCCAGCAACACAGAAGAAGCAACATGGAAGAGGAACCAAACGGTGCAAGAAATGGGCACTTTACCAGCTCCCTCACCCTGAACCCAAATTCTCTTTCTCTTTTGTTTTTCTTGGGTATGGGAATCCAGTGCAATAACTATTCCTGCAATTTTAAACACAAGCTGTTTTCTTGACTCCTTGTGATTAAGAAAATTTGAAGTCTTACCCACTTTATGAAACTTACTTTTTCCTCCCCCACACTGTAAATGGCCTAGTTCTCCTATTCTTAGCTTTACTTCCCTGCTTCCCTCCCACACGGGCCACTGTACCCATCCTCCAGCCTTGCCTGAAATCTGAGCAGGTACAGTCTGTGACTTGCTTCCCTTTATCTCAGATTGGTTAGTGCACTTAAGTTTTATACTAATCAATCTAAACAGTTACTCTAAAATTTGCAATATCTAGCCACTTTTTAATATTGCTACTATAAACACTATTTCTCCACACTGTGGAATTGGTTGCATTTTGCTGCTAGGTGAATCTAGAAACTTGTCATGTAGCTTGCAAAAGGCCTGCTATATCTATTTAGCCATCCAAAACAGAATTTTTTTTTATTACTTTATCAGTTTCCAACATTGTTTCTCTTTACTTTCTTCATGCGGTGTCTGTATTTGCTTTTAGATCATTCTTTATAAATATCACAATATCAAAAAAAAGACATCACTGTTTTTAGGGTCATTTTCATTCTGCCTCTAGCTGGCTTTTATCCAAAATTCTTGTACCACATCTTACATGTGGGCTGCATCCCATTACATCATGTGCAGTCTCAGGCAAGACATTGGCCTATATAAAACCAAGATCTGTTCCAATGCCAGTATGTGCTAAAAATTATTTTTTAATATCTGGTTCTGTATAATAAATGTTAATTTACCTAAAATTCTTTGGTTGTCATGGAGATTTTTTTCTGTACATATTTACTTAATTCTTATGTAAATTCTTATATTTCATTAAAATGAAATTAAGATTTCTACAATGTAAAGTGAGACTGAAAATTATCAGAAACAGGAAAAGAAAATGACATCACTCTATTAAACAGCAAAAAGGTTTCCACAAAGAACATCTCAATGAATGATTCACAGCTCTACCGGCTTATACCTGTACCGAGGTGTTTCCAATTGCTTGTTGTTTTGATGCATTTGTTTAGTTAAAAAGTAAGGTTTCTCTCTAAGTATTTATATATTTTCCATACTACAGCATTGAAGAGGAATAAATATAAAAAGAGCATTTCTGATTCAATTTGATGATTGTCCCTTATTTTACAACCATTTTCATAATTCAGTGCAGACTAGCTGTTACTGTCACAAATGACTCAAACTGCCTGCCCATAATCTGAAGGAGGATAATGGCAAATACAGAACTGGGTTTGGATCTGACTCCAAGTCAAACAAACTAGACTTTTTTTACTCAATACCTTGTTTAGAAATTAAATGCAGCATTGCAATCATTCAGGAAAACTATTTTCCCCCCATTATTATTAAGTACGAGGCAGTTTCGGATAAATGTGGCATGCAGGAGACTTTAGAGAAAGATTGCATATTTCTTGTATCTCATACTACAGTTCGTTTTCCCCTCTTTAACTTTCTTTCTACTTCCTACTCAGCACTTCTATAGCACCCACAGAACTAGAAAAATCTTGTAGGAAAATCAGGAATCAAAAGCCTGGGAAAGACTAAATAAATGGCCACACCTTCAAAAGCAGCAATCACCCAGGTGTCTGCAGTGAAATTAGTATGAACAGTTCAGTGCTCACCATTTTCAAAATGCCAGGTTCATCTTTCAGGAGCTTAATTTCAGGAGACGATTTTAAAAATAGCAGTCTTTGTTTCTAAGGGTCGTGAAAACGCAGCGCTCATGAACCAGCAGCTCAAACTTCTCTCTCAAACAAAAATTTCTGTGTCACTGACTGCATGAAGCAACACAAAAAAAATGAATTATTTCAGAGTTCCTGTCTGGTGAGCAACAGGGAGGGGGCAAAGAGAAGGATCACTGGCAGCTTGCAAAGGAGGCAGTAGCCTGGGGAGGGGGAAAGAGCAGCACTGAAGGCACTGATGAAGCCACCCTGCCAAGAATTGGTGAGGCTTCCACTGCATTTCTTTGTCTATCTAAGGATACCACATTATAAGAATGGTATGGGAATGTGGAAGAAGTTCAACAGACAGTAACTAAGACATAGAAAACACAACTGGGGACAAAACACTGCAGGGACGGCAAATATATAGTCTTCTGCAGTCCTCCACTGCGTGAGAATTTGCTATGAAGAAGGAAGTAATCACCTTCTCTCTACGTGCTGGGGACAAGACAAACAGATTTTGGCCAAATCTGCAGAAGGAAAGTTGTTCCTAATATTGTATCTAATTACCAGTCTGGAGAGCCACTGGAATAGCCTACATAAGAAGATTACAGAGGTGTTTAAGAAACAACACCCATAATGTTGGAACCCCAATGACGGTTGAAGGATACTGCCTGCGCTCGGGTGAACAACCTGCTCACTCCAGCTCTCCATGCCAAACCAGCACAGCTGTAGCTGCCATGATGTTTTAAAAACATTGCCCAGGAGCTCACTCTGGCACATCGCTCGCTTCCCAACAAGAGTGAAACAAACGGACATCAAATTCTGAAACTGGTCACTGCTTGCATAACGTGCATTGTGCACATAGAATCATAGAATCATAGAATTAGTGAGGTTGGAAGGGACCTTTAAGATCATCAAGTCCAACCGTTAACCTACCCTGATAAAAACACCACCACTTCTAAACCATGTCCCTAAGCACCTTATCTACCCTTTTCTTAAACACCTCCAGGGATGGTGAATCCACCACCTCTCTGGGCAGCCTATTCCAATGTTTAATAACCCTTTCAGTGAAAAAATGCTTCCTAATATCCAATCTAAACCTGCCCTGACATAACTTGAACCCATTTCCTCTTGTCCTATCACTTGTCGCCAGGAAGAAGAGGTCAGCTCCCATCTCTCTAAAACCTCCTTTCAGGTAGTTGTAGAGGGTGATAACGTCTCCCCTCAGCCTCCTCTTCTCCAGGCTAAACAACCCCAGATCCCTCAGTCGTTCCTCATAAGGTTTGTCCTCCAGACCCTTCACCAGCTTTGTAGCCCTTCTCTGGACACGCTCCAACACCTCAATGTCCTTCTTGTAGTGAGGGGCCCAAAACTGAACACAGTACTCGAGGTGAGGCCTCACCAGTGCCGAGTACAGGGGGATGATTACTTCCCCAGTCCGGCTCACCACACTATTCCTGATGCAGGCCAGGATGGTGTTGGCCTTCTTGGCTGCCTGGGCACACTGCTGGCTCATGCTCAGCCGGCTGTCCACCAACACCCCCAGGTCCTTTTCTGCCAGGCAGCTTTCGAGCCACTCCGCCCCCAGTCTGTAGCACTGCATGGGGTTGTTGTGACCCAAATGCAGGACCCGACACTTGGCCTTGTTGAACCTCATACCATTATACATATCCCTGTATGTCACAATTTGCAGGAGCATTCCCATTATCGTTAGTCAGCTCAGGATTACTTCAAGTTCACCTGTTCCAGTCCTCCTTTTTCAGCCTTGGCATCTCTTAAAGCGTGTGTATGTGTGACACATTCCTCAATCCAGTAGCTAAAGTGCGACGTTGAACTGAGAAGTACATTATCTAAAAAGCATTTGCTTTTCAGGCTTTCAAAAAGAAAAAAACTTAATTATCATTTAGTACAAACATTTTGGTGCTCTGAATATTTAGGATAACTGTACTTTGTCCTAAAACATTTTGGCTTCCCTTTATATTCGTGGCATAACGTACATAGAAAAAGCAACGAGAAACAAAATGTACAAGTATTCACAGCCCTAACTGATTTTATAATTTCAGGAACGATGTTGAATTCAAGGCATAGCAGACACACCATTAGCTCTCGGGTCAGTCAGAGACTCCCTGTATACATATATGTAGGCTACAGCTATATAGGCTGTAGGTATAAATACCTCAACTTGTCATCTGCACAGAGCTGTTAAAACCTCTGCACTTCAAACAAATATGAAAGCTAAATTTGAGGAAATCAGCCAAGGCTCAATCAGCTTCCTATTTAATTTAACAGGTGTATCTCTCCTAGTTTGTTTGGCACCCAGACCATGTATGTCTATATTACAACATTGAGGCTGTGGCAGAAAACTGAGAATACATATGTCAGAGATGCTATAATCACAAGAAATCTTGATATTAACAATACCTAACAAACTAAAGAGCTTCACAGGTATTGATGCGTCCTACCTCCAAAAGGCTTGCCCAGCTCCCAAAGTGGGCTAGTAACATACAGGTTGGTCCCAACAAGGACATACCCATGCTAACAATTCCTGCAAAGTTATCTCAAGCAATAACAAAAGGCAAAAGGACATTTCAAATGAAAATGTTTTAAGTGAAAAGCCTTCCACAGTGGAGTTAAGAACCAGGCAAGCTTTAATGTCACATCAGTTCTCATTTAGAGAGTGGCAGGAAGCCAGCCAGTATTATAATTGCACCATCATCATTGCCTGAGTCGTTTAGTCATTTATAAAGCTGTAAGTGTGTTCCCTCTGGCGCCTGGTGTTTCACCTAATTCTAAGTGCATACTCTGACCACACCATAAGTAGTATCCTATGCACAAACATTTACAAAAAGTCATTTATGTCCCTCATCTTGAGGAGAATGTTGTAGCTGGTAGATACTGACTTACTTAGAATAATTCTGTCCAGTGATGGAAAATAAAGCGCTGAACACAGAAAAGTCTAAAGGCATTATTACATCTCTGTACAGGAAGGAAATACCAAATTACATTGGAAAGGCTACAAATGAGCATTCACACACACTTCTTTATTCTTAAATTACTGGTTTTTATCCTTACTGCAGCTGAAATGAAGGGACACTAAATGAGCTATTATGACATCAAGGAGCACTTTTACCACTGCTAATTTGTGTGTTGTCTTCTGATTTCAGAGAATAGGGCATAACTGGTGTAGTCAAGTCAGACCACTTTGGTTTTTTGCCAGTCCTGAGTCGGGAGCTGTAACTTGCTCACGTGAAATAGAGTCCAAAGGACTGTTCTGGCCCCTGTTCGGAAAACAGACTGCCACCACAAAGTGAGACCAGAGCTCAGAAACAAATAAAAGATGATACTCTGCCACTACTTTATAAAAGACCCCCACTTTAGTGACTGATTAATCCCTTGACTCTTTTTGATGTCCCTTAGCAATTCTAATTTCTGTAAGCAGAAACAAGAAAGTGTGTGCCTGAAGCCTGGGAACACTTCAGGAAATTTTGTCCGTAAGAGGTAATCATTCCCACATCTCTTAAAAAGGCGAGTTCTTTAGAACAAGTAATTAATATTTTTGTTAATGTAAAATCCATAAAGGAAGACCATATCAGCTTGAATCTGTATTTCAGAGGAAATTATATGAAACCTGCAATGTAAGTGCGTCAAGAGACTGTCAGCCATAAGTGGTATTTTTAGACAATGTTTGGTGCAGTTATTAATAAGATGGAGGAAGAAAAAGAGTTTGTGGTCGAAATGCCAAAGTACAGACAAGGAGAATGTATGGATTTACGTTATCACTTGAAGCTGAAAAAAGAAAGTGTCTAACAAAAACTATTCTTATCAATCTGCAGGTATTCTGACTGAAATGAAGTTAGAGAAGAGTTGACGTTTTTGCTGAAATTAATATTTGGAAAAGTCATATATTGGTGATTCAGCTGAGAGGCAATAGATACGAATAAAAAGACCAACTTCAAAAAAAGTTAGCCCACAGAAGACAGATATCAGACTTCACTGCACTGCAAGACCTATTACTGCCTGTAACAATAAAGAGGTTAATTGTCAGAAGCAAAGCCAGATCAACAAAGTGACTAAGAATCTGATGAAATACACCATGCAACAGAAAAGAACGTCAAAGTTAACAGTACCAAGAAATTACATTTAAGTAAAGAACAATGAAGGGACAGAGGGCAAAAGGAAGAGGCAAGAGAAAAATATGACTGAACCAAGCTTAAGAAGAATCATTATTCTAAAAGGGAAGAACTACAAATAAAATTGAAGGGGTAATAATCAAAGGGGTTAACACATAAAAGTGAGGCAACTGTCCACATAGCTAATCACATCTTCCAGCAGTTTATGGCTTAGCGATTATTAGCAAAAATGTGTTAAAAAGCAATTAGTTTGAGAAACAATTTGCCTATACAAATGACATCAATCTATTTTTTTCCCAGGAAAACTATATCAATTTTTGTGATGTCAGTTCATGCTACATTCCCTCATGGGCACTGCATTTAAACTCTTTTTTTCCACTGTGATCTTCAATTCATATTAAAATATTAGATTCAGTTTATTTGAGCTCAGATTCAGTCCCGTCTATCTAAAAGCACCCAGAGGGTTAATTCCATCAACTCTGCCTCTAGCTTTCTCCTGTTAAATAGAGAAGAGCTGAAATGGAGAGAAGCTTTTTGATTATAAATCTGCCATTTAAAAGTACCCAGATAAGGTTTATTACTTTATTCTGTATGCAGAATATGATGTCATCCAAAAACTTAACAAACCCAAATTTCATTATGTCTTTCCACCACTCAAACTTCTCGTGTAAAAAGATGTGTCTGTGGTCTGAAATATGGCTCTGCAATACTCTTCATAAGAAGACGAGGTAAAAAGGAAGATACGAGAGGGATGAAAACAGACATTTGCCTGCCACTTTGCTCCCAGTCCTGAACTTTCCTATCCACAAGCGTAGTGGAAACACTGTCCTTTAAAGACTGTTCAAATGTTAGAGTAATCACTCTGCCAGGCATTTGAATAGCTGTGCTCATTTCGGGGTTTTGTTTTCCAGCTAGCTAGAGCCATACCAGACTTTCGTCCCCCGGGACTCTGTCAAAACACTGCTGGTTTAAATGCACTTCAACCATGCATGTGTGTTTTAAACACGCAGGAACGGAAGAGGAGGACTAAGCAAATGTCAAAGTCCTATGTGCCTCCACAGGGCTGGAGACACAGCATCTGGTAAGAACTAGAATATCGGTCAATTTAGATCCAATGTAGTTCTCTCTGAGTCTTGGTCAGTTCATCCATCGGTCCGTCTTACTTCAAAAGCTCTTTGTCACTGCTCACTTACTGGGTCGGCAAAAAACATCATGCGAACTGGCAATAAGTATTCAAATTTAAACAAACTTCTCCAACTTAGTGTAGAGTTATATTTGTTATGTTTGGGGTGGCAGAATATTGAATGTCAGGGTATGACCTACAATGTAATTTATGAAGTCTGGGAAACCAATTTCTTTTTAAAAATACAACTAAACCCAACCTCATTGCAGCTGTATTAATTCAGATGTGTAACTGATACTTTTGTTTGAATTTATCTCCTTTTGGGTAACACAACTGAAAAATTGTCATAATAAAAGCTCATTTTAGCAATAATGTGGATGATTTGACAGAAATATTAAATATGGTCAAGGAAGCAAATAATTTTATTACCCAGAACTTTTATGTTAGAGTGGCATGAAACCAGCAGCACATCAACAATGCTAATAGAATTCTAGAAAACTAATCAGATCTTGGATATTTATAAAATCATCTTCATGATAAGGGGAACATGTACGTGAAAGAACTTACTCATCTGCAGCTCAAATGCTATTCAAAATAAGAATGGACATCTGTGATGGCAGAAAACTAGACCAATAAAATAGTCTGTATAAAAAGTACCGGCATATTTGCCAGAATTAGCAGTAACAGTAACAGCAATGAAGATGTTTACAGTAAGGAGAAAAGATGCTTTTGTATAACAGCTCTAGTCGTATCATTTGCTGACAGCTAATTTGAAAGAGGCGTAAGAGTAACTCCTCCAAGGTACAAAAGTTGCTTTGCTGCCTGTGTATGGACAGTGGTTTATAAAGTCAGGTAGCTGTACAGCAAGCACATAAGGTCCTCCAAACCCTAGGGGTGCTCCCTGGCCACGATGGAGACTCATTTGCCCACATCTTCTTTGTACAGGGTTGTGCCTCCAGGACAGCCATAGGGTGGATCTCAAGACAGGGTCACAGCTCTCCCTCCACATCTGACACAACCCCACTGCCCAGCAGGAGATTTTCCAGGGTCGTTTTGCTTTCTCCTGGGACGGGAGTCACGCAAGCAAAGAAGAGAGAGTACACAAGGCCTCTCTGTAAGTCAGGAGGTTTCCTTCATGCATGGTAAAAAGATGTGTGGATTGAAAAGATTAAGCATGGGAGGGGAAGTCTGCCCTAAGGCAGAAAGCTACCACTAACACTCAGAGGACAGCCATTGTATAGCAAAACCCAAGTGTCAATCCTTCAGCCCAGCTGAAAGAGAGGAAAGGGAGAGCTAACGCTGAACTGGATTGACTAGTGCAAAACATCTTGGCTCCGTATTCCCATTAAATTTTTTTTGATTTAAGGTTGAAGAGTGAATTCACACTCCTATTGCTAGTTTAACATCTGAAAATAGCTTTTTGTGGTTTTTGTTACGTTGGTTGCTTTTTTTTCCAAATCACAGATCGGAGAGGACTGTATTGCCAAAGTTTCCAGTTCTGTTGCATATGGACAAAAGGAGGATGCTGAATTTGGAAGACCTCTGTAGTATTAGTGCTCATTCATAGCATCACAAGGGGGCACCGCAATTCTATTAAGCGATTAAACAGTTTTGCTTCTGGTCAGGCAATGCCGGACAGCTCGTCCCAGCCAAACTACTGGATAAAGCATACAATTTGGGGGAAAGATCAATCTGAGAGCTCGAATCCCATAATCACTGCTGAGTATAGATTACAGAATGTTGAAAATGTCATAATATTAAATCCTACTTCCATGAAATAATGCAATTCCCCATCCTGGATCCCATGGAGTCTTTTATCTTCAGTTCTTCTACCGCACAGATGGCTGTTGCTCAGGAACCAATGATTTCACTGGCATATTTGCGTTTTCCCTTTAATTCTTCTCATTAAAGATTCCTGTAGAGTACCCAGCCTTCCTGAAAACCACCCAGTCTGAAACCACGTGGATATATAGAGGGCTATGTGAAAGGTAAGGCATCTTGTGCAGGGTCCTCTCTAGCTCAGGACTGGGCGCTCACTGGTCGTTTAACTTGCAGCACATTTCTCCCCATTGTTTTGTCTGAGTATTCAGAGGGTAGGCACCTTTCTCCTGCTGAAGTAAAGATGTTACAGGAGGAGCTGCTTTTGTTATTATTGTTCAGAAATAGTTCATCTCAAGGTTGTAGCCATGACCATGGTACAAAAAAAGTATGCTTTTGTTTTCTCAAGTCAAATACTGTATAACGGTCCTCTAAATTACTAAACTCTAATTACAGAAGAAGGAAGATCAGAAAACCTGTCCTTGTATTAGTTGGAAATCACCAATGCCAGTGAATTAATTGATTTACTCAAGCCAGTATCAAATGTTTTTTGTATCTTCTCTTGCTCTGAAAAACCAAATCCCTACCAGTAAAATATCGTCCCAGCAGTATCACAGTATTTCACTTTATGCATAGGCACCTACACCACAAGCATATGCAGTCTTATAAGCAACACTTTCAGAACTCAACAGTTGTCTTGCAGAACCTTTGTAACAAACCCAGAGATTTTATAAATACAGTGAATACCAAAGAGAATTTCTTTTTTTTTTTGCTCTGCTTACCGATTTTGTATCTGACATAAGACCGTCCTCCTGGCAGGCTGATTGCCTCCTACGATATTTTATGATGACCCATCAATGCAATTTTGCCAGGTTTTCCTGCCTTTTGTCTGCTCTAGTGCACTCTGATGCTATGCACCTGCTGAGCACCTTCCTTCAATACCGTGTGCTCTTCAGAATTTACTGACAATTTCCTCTATTTTCAACTCATGTATCCTTTCCAAAAAAATCTCATGATAATCACATTTCCAAACACATTTTTTAAGCCAATTCCCGCAGATATTTACTTGTGTGAATAAACCATATTCTGATGAAATAATTCCAGTAATTACTAACACAGAGATTATGTGCAGAGAAGAAATCTGTAACATCCTTGGGGAAGGTACTGAGCGAGGTGTGTAGAAGTAACTTACCTGTCAAATAGTTCTCCACCTGTGACCAATTCCAGAACAAGACTGATTTCTGTGGGGGTTTCAAATATCTCCTTCAGTTTTATCTGGTAAAGATAACAAAAAAGGATTCCGTTTGCTTATTTGTCTTTTTGCTGAGCATATCACAGGTCCAACAACAGGAAACAGAACACAGTCAATAAAGCAGAGGATGGTACCAACTGTGGTGTGTCATTTACCTGGCACTTGAGCAAGTTATTGCATATGTTCTCTCCCACTCCCCTCTTTTTGGCTAGCTTTATCTCCTTTGCATTCCCTTTTTTTGTTGTTGTTATTTTCATACTCCTCACACCTCAGCAACCTCTGTGTAACAGAGGAGTTTAAGAAGCTGCTTTCGTTAGTGCTTGTCAACACCTGTCTGCCAACCTTTCAGAATAACTGAATGTAAGACCTTCCTCACCCTCCAAGGACTGACAACACCAACTTCCTCTTTCATTTACAGAACTTCTTTTGCGTAGTTCCTCACTCAACTCTGTCAGAACATCAATAATTTATTTTAAAGGGTAAGTATAATTCAGCAGTCTTCCATAATGAGCTGCTAACACGCTCATGAGGAGAACGCAAAGCTTTAATCCAGGACCCTCCCAGGTCTGTATAGGTGAACCACAACAGTCATCTCTCAGGAACAGAAAGAATTTAATAAAAAAAAAAAAAACCAAAGGTACAAACATGGAGTGAAAGAAGAAGGCTAAACTTACAATGTTTGGATGAGAAAGGCGAAGAAGAACTCCAATTTCTGTGCGGACAATTTTCTTGTCTACCTGGTTAAAAGTGGGGAGGGAAAAAGTGAAAAACATATCTCTATGCTCACCATAGAAACTTACAGCTGCATCACAGGAAAATACATATGAACAGCATTTCTAGATCTCCTAGGAGAGTAAGTTGATGCGATACATACAAGTCAAATATACTGTAAGGAGTAATTTTCCTTTAACAAGAGACAGCTACTATAACAGAAAACATCTGTATCTAGCAAAATGACTACAAATGTACATGTAAGTCACACAAGAGGTGGAATATAGGAAAGACATCTGGAAAAGGTGCTAAATTCCTATTTTTCCTCAAGTTCTGCCCTTGTCTATTGCTACTTATGTTGGTTCAGTTTATGCCAGGATAGCTTCCTTTTGACACACTGTTCAGCAGCTGTACTGGAAAAAGGTTTCTGCATCTAGGATGTGTGCATTAGAACAAAAAAACGATGCAAAGGTCAAACACCCCCAGCCACAGACAGGGTATAAGGTTTAACTTTAACTCGATTCAGATATATCTAACAGAATGGTCCACTGATGCAAAAGACTACCCGTTTGCTTAAATCTCTCAGAGGATTACCCCTTCCCTTTCCTTCCCTTCTCAAACTGCAGTCTGTAACAACCCAGGCACAACCCATGTCCTGTTGGGGGACATGGTCCTTCCTCACAAGAAATGCAGACCTAGGGAGTATTTTGCTCAGGAAAGACAACCACAGCTGTCCTAGAATTGTCCTAAGCAAGCAAGAAAGGAAAATGCTCGTAAGCAAATTATGCATGATTTTATCTTGCTAAGGCAATTAATACATTTGTGATGAAACTATTTGGTTTGCAAATATTCTCACAAACCCTAGAGAAATCCTACACTGATGACAATTATAAACACATTTCTTCTACAGCACTCTTCATCTCAGGGGTTACAAAATGAATGAGAGTTAGCAAGTTAAGTCACTAGCTGTTTCCAAACTGATGACACAAATGACATTTTGAAGGGGGGATTGTGTGGTATTTTTAGTGGAGGCTTTGTTTTGGTTTTGTTTTTTTTTACACCATATGGGAAATGAACAGTCATAATACATAAACCTTCAAAAGGGACATAAAACTACCTTCAAATTCCTAGTGAGGAAGACAGACGCTTAAAAAAAAGACGCACACACCCCTTTTTTTTTTATCACCTGAAAGAAGAGATACACTTCTCAGTATTAAATTTTTTCCAGCAACAACAAAATGCAAGTATCAGTCACATTCAGAACTACAGGATAGGCAGAATTTGATTCTCCCCTTGCGTCAATCAGGAATGATTCCAGGTTAGTAATGCCACAGTGCTCTGACAGTGGTGTAAGAGTGGAGAACTAGAGCCCTTAGGGATTTCTTGAAACTCATTGACATTTAACCTCTTTTAGTGGCTCTGCCAGAAAGCAAAACGAAAGCAACAAAAACCAACTTTGGACAGATTCAGTGCATGTGAGAAGCAGCAGAAAGCAAAAATCAAAAAGGAATGAAATATTCCATTACCTGACCACCTAACTGGAGGTAAAGAACACGGTCAATAAGTAAATCTTCACAGGTAAACACCTGCCCTGGGATCAAACACAGGACCCTTTAAGCTCCGTTGGCCATCACAGGCTTTCTAAACTTTACTGCTTTCTGCTCCAAATGCAGGTGTTTCTTTGCTCTTGCCTGCTACATAAATACTGAGCAGCAGGTTTGAAGAATGGTTTCCTGTGCAGTTTTCCTAAAATGCTGTGAGCACCAGGCTGTGGTCTTACTCGGTTTCAACATCCCCTTGGCATCGATGCTGTTATTCAACTCTGGGTTACTTCAGTGAGGCAAACGCACAGCCAGGGGCTCCAAAACTCACTGCTGGGGTAGCAAGGGGCTCTTGATGACTCAGAGAGTAATATGCATCTGGACTGTTTTCATGTCCTTTGCACCTCAGACAGGATCAGAAAAAATGATGTACAATATTGCATGGACAGTCATTTCCTCCAGAGAGCTGTTTAAACTGAGCAGTGTAACTTATTCAAAAGCACCACTACAAACTGAACAACCTACAGTTTGTTTTCTGCAGTTTTGAAAACGTTTGCGCATCAAGCATGCCTGGCAACAAGCATGGAAAAGGCTGTCCAAACTCTGAAGATGCTTCCTTTTGGCACTGAGCAGTCACAACTGAGAAACTATAGAGGTCCCCCTCTCATCTTGCAGGTGGCAACAAATTAGGTGAAAAAGTGAACTGAGACTTGGTTTCAGGTCCTTGCTTTCCTAGATGCTTACTCTGCAACCACAGGCGAGTGAGTCCCTCTGTGATCCAGTTCCTGACCTGACACAAACCAGTAGACCTTCATCATACTTCCTCAGGTGGTGGTATGAGGAAAAGGTACGCAAAAATTCAAGATGCTAAGATGCAATGGCGAACACAACACAGAGAAACACTTAGGAGTGTTACATATTTATAAGCATCCTGGAAAGTGGCTATGGGGATAGATTTTACAACAGAAGCATGCACGTATAAGTGATACGAATCATTCCAGAGTAAAAGCAGCGGCATATGTAGTCATGGCATTTTATTACAGACATCCTGTTTTATCACTTTTATTTTCGTACCTTCTTCTACACTAAATGTAGAACCATACCAACACTTATCTTGTTTCAGCTCCTTCCAACAAAATGTACCTACTTATATCAGGGCCAAACTTGGCCTATTTTTAGTTTGGGCAGGAGTATCAGCAATTCAACTACTTATATTCCTGACAGAAATCATTTGATAGGAAGACAGGCAGGCATTTTGCTCTATAGAGTATGTTGCTAGAGTAACAAATTTTAAAACTCGGATCGTTTAACCAAAATATCCTATTACCACAAATGTTTGGGCAAATTAAGTATGTTTGGCTCCACAGTATGCTTCAGTAAGCAAACCAGGAGCTGTGACTGTAGCACAGGTAAGCACCTGCATGTTGGCTTTAATCTAACTACAGGACGTACCTGTGGCAGCAAAGATCCAGAGACCTGAACTTGGGAGCAAGAGGCAGTCTGAGAACCCAGTGCACTGAACTGAAATGTCTATCTGTACTGCAGAAGGACACATGGCTTTGCAGTGTTACCTGTGATCGCTAGATAAATGGTAGCATGCTGCGTGCGCTTAAAACTGCAATCACATGTCCTCTTTACAGACAGACACACATAGGATTAACAGCATTAATGGAGTACTTCATACAGTCAAGCCCCAGGAAGTCAGGACAGCATTTGCAAGTGTGGGTTAATGAAATTATCCACCCCCTTAATTTATATTAAACCATATGATCCTATGATTTACATAAAAAAGGTAATTATTCCTGGATTATTCCTAGTATTTCATCTCTCCAGTTATTTCACTTCTCTAGAATTAGGCATTTTTCTACTTTATAGATAGGTGTCTACAAACACTGTGTCTTTGAAATCTGATCCCGGTCATGCAGTGAAGAACCACTAAGTTTATAATCAGTCTATTTCTGATTTTAAAATTTCAGACTATTTTGACAAAGGAAAGGCCTGGAAAAATCCACAATGAAAGCCGAGATTCTTCCATGTTTCCATGCCCTGAGATGGTGAGGTGGAGTGATGCTACAACCCCCTGAGACATGAAAGTGTTGCTTCTGTCCAAATTAAATGAAACGAGATAAAATTAACTGTTACTGTAAACAGATTATTCCAGCTGCTGCCTTGCAAGATCATATGCCATCCTGAAAACAGGTGGCCAACAGATGTGCAGACTCCTGAAACTTAGTAGAGAGCAAGAAGTACATTCCTTGTCCTGTAAGTCCAGTCTCTGCTGCCCTCCTTCCCCAGGGCACTGTGGACACGGAGAGGCACATCTGGCCAGATGTGACCACCACACAGGTTGGGTGACGATGCTGCGTCCAGGCAAGTGGTGCAAAGCAGCCAATGCAAACAGCTCTCGAGGAGCTTCACAGGACTGCCCACATCAGGGAGAATGTTCAGTCCAGTTCTGCACAGCTCCTTATTTAATATCCCACTTATTGACTCACATGAACACCTCTAATTTGAGCAATGAATGCTTTATTGAACCAGCAGGTCAGGCTCTGGGCATGTATTTCTCTGCACTTACAGGGAGCATGCTGCAAATCATTATTGGCTTGCTACCACACTCTATTAAAAGTGCTTCCAAGACACAATTTTTATGTTTGTCTCAGCTAAAGTACCTGCTCTGCAGCCTAACCCTTTCTGTATTTTATGGAGTCAACTGCTAATTACCATTTATAACTTTGCCATTATTTTGTCTTCTCACAGTTAAGTTGAAATATTAAAACCTATACATAGACTACCCACAAGCAGAGCTGCCAAATCCTTGGCAGTCTAAAAGGTCTGTTCCCAATTGTCACAACTACATACAGGGTTGCTGGATTACCCAGGTTCTCTTGAAAGGTTTCAAGAAAAAAAGAAATTAGTTTGAATTTAAAGCTTGAATTTAAATAAATCTTCCAAAGAAGATTCAAAGTACATGTTTTCTATACAGTTTTAAGTTTTGCTTTTTAATTTCAGAATGTCCTGGGTAACGGGAATTCCAGTTTCTGCCCAGCTCATATATCGAATATCTTCTCAGAATATCTTTCAGTCAAGACTTCTGGGTTAAGACACTCTAAAGAAGACTTCTGAATGTGCTTTTTCATCTGTATAAAGCTGGGTAGTACTGCTCATTTCATGCATGGTGTACATATCAAAGCAAGATACGGATGTCAGTCTTCACTATAAGTGATAAAGAATCTTGGGGGAAACAAAAAGTGATATGACAGAAAAAATTCCAGAACAAATGAAAATATATGCTTTGTATGTGACCCAGTCTATCTCTCTGAGTTACTCTGGTGCAATTCAGTAACCAGCACGGCAGCAGACAGAAGGTAAAAGCAGAATTCAAAAAACCTGACCCTTCTGAATGAAAGGATACTTCTTTGTTCCAACTAGGGCATTTATTTAACACCTGCTTCAGGTGATTTTATTCTTTGCATGACCTTTTTTTTTGAATGAAAATAAGAGTTTCTCCAGTAAAAAACTCCTCCTATGTTTTAGGGACTGCTCTTGCTGGGACATTGCTTGACCTTCTCAGCAAGGTCAGCAGCTTTCTCTTTGTATGGCAGCAACTTTGTACTCCTAATGGACTATTATCTTTTTTTTTTTTTAACACAAAAAAGGTTGAAAATAATTTATTTTTTTTATTATTATTTTAAGCTTAGCAGACAATTCTGGCTCTATCTCCATTCAAGCTGAACATGAGGTCCCTGAAGAACACATCAAACAATACAATAAAGCACAGCAGTAATTGCACAGCCCTGCGGTGTTTTCCATAAACTCAGCAGGGAGTTTTCACTCTGTAGGTTACTGCGAATTTTTATTTTGAGTCTCCATAACTAAACTTGTATTCTGAATGGAAAGAAAATAGACTACTCGGTATTAGAGCAACTATTTTCTGTGCACATGTCCACACTTCCAATTTGCAGCTATAATCCTTCAATTGATGCATATTCTTCAGACTGACCACACTTGCATGGAACTACAGCAAGTTACATCAGTGTGCTTGCATTTGTCCCGTTACATGCCTGAAAGTCTGTTTCTACATGCAAACCTGCTGGCTGCAAATACAGACTAGCTGGGCTTGTACAACCATATGCTTTTAAAGAATGAAAGAGAAATGCCTTATCTGTATATGATAGAATCATAGAATCATAGAATTGTCTAGGTTGGAAGAGACCCTTGGGATCATCGAGTCCAACCATCCACCCTACTCTACGAAGTTCTCCCCTACACCATATCCCCCAACACCACATCTAAACGTCTCTTAAACACATCCAGGGATGGTGACTCAACCACATCCCTGGGCAGTATATTCCAATGCCTGACCACCCTTTCTGTGAAAAATTCTCTCCTAATGTTCAGTCACTATCAGTCTGATAGTACTGTTAATCTGTTAAATGTAAATCATTCCATCAAAAAAGCAACACTTCTGTTTCTCAAAAAGCACATTACCTTTGCAGGTGAACAGATGATTTGTGGGGTTGTATAGACTTCAGCACAGCAAATCACATGCTGACATACCTGACTAATAGGCCTTTCATCTTGTAATACACTATTTCAATGGTAACACTGACCAGATGCAGGTAATATTCCCCAAAGACACACAAGCCTTTCTGAACAGGTTCTACTGCTCACCCACACTAACTTGGTGGCATCACCAAAGGGCAAAGGACGGGTCCTGAAGCTCTCATAGCTTGCACAGCACTGGTCACTTGTAATAATACTTTTTATATCTGAATTCAAAACAAGTTATATGTTCATTAGAAGAGGCCTTATTATATGCTATGGTCTTCCTATCTGACTAATTTGGTTGTTATTTCTGTTCCTGACTCATTTATACACAGATTTCTGCAAATATGTTTCATAATTGTTTAACGGTTTATGCAAACAAATTTCAGGCTATTAGGTATTCATGAACTGCTCATTTCAGCCATTCACTATTTATAGTGTGTTACTGCCATTGCTACTGTTCCCAAAGCTGGGTGGAGGAGGACACTCTTAAGACGCAAGAACAATGTGTAAATCAAAAGGTAAGTACATTTTTTTTTTAGTTCAAAACAGTCACATTTATAGCATTATTTAGAAAATTGTACTTGCCATTTCCTTGCCTATTCTTGCTCTTCACCTATAAAATTACAAATCCAGAAATTTCCTCTCTTCTCAGTGATAACTTATTAATCCAGTTATTCTATGTGATGTAACCCGTTTTAGACATCTGGCATTCTGGAAAAGGCTTCACCATACCTCTGAATAGATAAATTGCCACATAACAGTAGTGTCTTAGAAATTGAGAGCTATTAGGTGATTAGGACATTTCATATCATCCTGTACAACATTTTATCTTAAAGCTACTCAAATTTCTTAGGAGTCCTCAGTTGCATTATAAAAATATAAAGATATGGAATACGTTATGTCTACTTATATTATTAGCAAAGTGCAATTCTTGCTGCAATTTCAGAAATTGCACATTAATAGTAAGCTAGTGTACCCATCATTCTCTGAATCAACTCACACTTACAAATCCATGTGAACCTGCAATGTTACCCAATGTAGGCTTGATGCATCAGGGCTACCATAAATATGCTAATCTCCATCACAGATCAGATATCAAATTATTCAATGTGATCAAGGCACCGGTTTTCGCTGGGATTGAGTTAATTTTCTTCATAGTAACTTGTGTGGGGCTATGTTTTGGATTTGCAATGAAAACACTGATGATAACACAGGGATGTTTTCACGGAATCACGGAGTTTCCAGAGTTGGAAGGGACCTCTAGAGATCATCCAGTCCAACTCCCCTGCTAAAGCAGGATTGCCCAGAGCACATTACTCAGGACTGCATCCAGGCGGGTCTTGAAAATCTCCAGGGAAGGGCACTCCACAACTTCCCTGGGCAGCCTGTGCCAGTGCTCTGGCACCTGAACCGTAAAGAAGTGTTTCCGTGTATTTGAACGGAACTTCCTGTGTTCTAACTTGTGCCCATTGCCCCTCGTCCTGTCACTGGGAACCAATGAAAAAGAGCCCGGCTCCATCCTCCTTCAATCCACCCTTTAGATACTTGTAAGCATTAATAAGGTCTCCCCTCAGCCTTCTCTTCTCCAGGCTAAAGAGTCCCAGCTCTCTCAGCCTTTCCTCATAAGGGAGATTCTCCAAGCCCTTCATCATCTTAGTTGCCCTTCGCTGGACTCGCTCCAGCAGTTCCCTGTCCCTCTTGAACTGGGGAGACCAAAACTGGACACAGTATTCCAGTTGTGGCCTCACCAGTGCAGAGTAGAGGGGGAGAATGACCTCCCTCGACCTACTGCTCCCTATGCAGCCCAGGATGCCATTGGCCTCCCTGGCAACAAGGGCACATTGCTGGGCCATGGATAATTTACTATCTACCAGCACCCCCAGATTCTTCTCCTCTGAGCTACTTCCCAGCAGGTCCGCTCCTAACCTATACTGGTGCTTTGCATTCTTCCTCCCCAGGTGCAGGACCTTGCACTTGCTCTTGTTGAACCTCATTAGGTTCTTCTCTGCCCAGCTCTCCAACTGGGCAGCCAGTTTTGGCTACAGCTGAGCACTGCTCATGCAGCATCAAGTCTTTTCTGCTTCTCGCACTGCTGCAAGCTAGGAGTGCACAAGAAGTTGTGAGGGGACACGGCTGGGAAAGCTGACCCCAACTGACCACAGGGACATCCCATACTCAAGAATAAAAGCCGAGGGAAGAAGAAGGAAGGGGGGACATTTAGAATAATGGTGTTTTCCGTCCCCAGCAACCACTACATGTGATGGAGCCCTGCTTTCCTGGACATGGCTGAACACCTGCCCGCCGATGCGAAGCAGTGAATTAATTCCTTATTTTGCTTCATTTGCACATTTACCTAATAAACTGTCTTTATTTCAGCCTACGAGTTTTCTCACTGTTACCTTTCTGACTCTCTCCCCCATCCCACTGGGCGAAAGTGAGCGAGCGGCTGCGTGGGACTGAGCTGGGGTTAAACCACAACAATCAACTATATGCTGTACCACTCCATTTGATAAGTGATAACATAGATGATGATTGGGGAAGGTCTAGTTGTGAGTCTGACTAAATTAGACTATGTTGTTCAAAATATTTCAGGTGGGATTAAATCATGACAATGTCAGGTGCAGATTAAGTCTTGCATGTTTTCTTTGATGAACCACCCTGAGACACTGGACCTGCTGCTTGAATGACACCTGTACTAGGACACTTGTAATCTCCTGATGCTAGACCATTCTTCTGGTAGGTCAGCCCCAAACACTGATAATGAGGGATCCTGAAGTCACTTCCGTGTTTCTTGATCATATATATAACCTGTAACTCTACACTTACAGGAACCATATAAATGACCCCATGCCCCAAAACTGCTTAAAATTTACAGGTTCTGTACTTTATAATCTGAGTGACACAGAAAACCACTAGATCCTCAAAGGAAAGCAGGGAACGAATCCCATGCAGAAACTTTTCAGGGACTGAATTCTCTCAAAAAAAAACCCATAAATGAAAGTGACTTGAACACCATAGGACTGAAATACAAAACAAACCATCTTATTTATGCTGTTTCTTATTAGTTATGGAAATGTTTCCAGCTGGTTTCAACTGTATCTACTGAAAACACGCCCCGTTGGAGTTTCAAACATCTGCTCATTCAATATATGCAAAGTATAATGGAATAGTTTGTTGGAAACAAACAGTAGTATTTGAAGGCTGTTTAAAATGAAGAGGGAGGAATAATGAAGTGGGGCCTTTTTTTTACATTTGTAGGAAAACATGTTATTAGTGTTGGGGGTTTTTTAGTCAGTTTTGTGTTGGGTTTTTTTGTTTGGTGGGTTTTTCTTGTTGGGTTTGGTTTTTTTTTTTCCCTTAAGGAAACCCTTCTTAAGTGATTCAAGCAGAGAACAAGTTTAGTATGGGAAAATTTTGGGATGATCCTCACCCATACACACTAGTCTTGCAGCCATCAACCATCACAATATTCAGCTTAGGAAGTTGTAGTGAACCTTAGTTCCAGACTTAAGGGATGCTCTGACCAGGTGACATATCTCATGGAGATCAGACAGTGATGCTGGCTCCATGATTTCCCAAAGCAGCTTCTGTAACTGGAACCCACAAGTTGTGCTGCTTACACAGTTGCTGTGCTAATTTCCACCTTTGGTTTTCCATTCCTCCCTACACGTGGTCAGTCTTTCTCTTAAAGGACACAAGACAAAAGGAGACCACCTCAGCCAAAGAGGATATATTTTATCTTGAAATATGCCAGTGTAACCAGTTTGTCAAGTGAGTACATGCTGATTATGGAGTTCGTGGTAAAACAAATCCTCTCTCTTACAGACCTCAGTTAGATTTGCCTCTCTGAAGGGCTACAGAGAACTCAGCTTCAGGCCAAAGGAATAAACCCAGGATGCTACGTTTTAAGTTGTACTCTGTTCCTGTTCTATTCCAGCAGCTGAACTGCCAGCACTGGAGAAAATGCTGCGGTTTCTTAACTTTTTGTCCTCTTCTCTTCCTCTTTTTTTTTTTTTTATTTTGTGCATGCAGCCAGTTTTCCCTCAATTCTTTGCTTGACAGCAAAGTTTTCCCTCAATTCTTTGCTTGAACGAGCTCAATTTCTCTCCCCCAAAATGATTAACTGTCACAACTGTGATGACATACCCATATGCTTCTTGACAACAACTTCCTAAAATGCAGAGGTAGAAGACTTTCAGAGATCCCCAGCACAAGCCTCACAGACCATCCATTTATGCATAGCCACGCAGCACAGCTCCATCAAAGGCACATCTCCAGACTCCTTTAACATGCTGTAAATAACGAAGGGTTTCTGAAGAGGAGGACTATAATCTCAGGATAGCCCAATACTCACCTCTGCACTGCTGCTCAGCCCTTTTGCAGAGTTGCGTCTTTGCTTTAGGCATTAAATATATTCTCACACAGGAACTCATTTCATTCCTGTTCCCTGTCCTGCCTCTCTACATCTGTGCGCACCGCAGACACACAAAGCTCTTCCAGACTTGCTTAGAGCCGTGGAGAAGACAAATCACCGCAGGCAGGCAGGGAGCAAAATATGCATGAATGGGTTGGTGGAAGAAAATGTGCAGCTCAGATTGTTTCACAAAAGTTCCTGTTAAGTTATTCAAAGCTGAACATGTGTCATTTGTTTCTTTTTTCTGAATTAATCATCTAAGGGATGTTATTTAGTTTCTCAGAACTACTTGTTGCAATGTATACAGTAGGTTGAGCTTCCTTGAACTGCATAACAATGAGTTGAGTTTTGTATTTTCCTCTTTTTATTAGTTGATCTTTGTATTTCTGAAAAATAAGCTGTGAACACTAGAAAGGGGTGTCAGTTAATTATCTATAAATTAAATGGAGTAAGGAAAAAAGAGATGCAATACATACACTCAGTTCTTAAAAACTTAGCCTAAGGTATGACTTACTCAGGCAGAGCAGAGCAATTCAATCTAAATTGTGACGGGTAAAAAATATTGTCCTACATTAAGGGATTTTTACACATCACCTGCACTACAGTGTGATATAACACAATACACTGTAATGCAGATGACATGATAAATACCTTTATGTATGCAGGACAGGCTTTTTTCCATTGCAGAATGGGATTTTTTTCCTTTTCTGAAGGATGTCCTGTCAATACAGACAAAAACCACTTTTCACTTTCCACGGACTAAACCAGCATATTACAAAGCTGTTTTCCACTTTCACTAACTAGTGTCTAATTTCATAGCTTCTAATGAAAAAAAACTATTGGTATCTTACTGCAGAAAAAAAAAAATATCTTTCAGTTCTCTCTTCTTTTGCAGGGCATTTATGTAAAACAAACTTTCTTGTTGTTCTTTACACATTTTACAAACTTAACTTTTACTTAAAAACCCTTTCCTTCGGAAAGCAGTGAGTCAGACTGTGGAAGCCAGATTCCCCTTATATATGAGGGAAAACTGGATATAAACAGTGGAAAACTCAAAGCCTTGCTGCCTTATTTCTTTATTCAAAATGACTTTGACTGAAGTATTTTTTTCATCTTTCAGAAGAAACGTAACAGTGTGAACTGCACATGAATGAGATGATGACGTGGATGACTAAAAATGAGCAAACCAGAAAAAATAAAGTAATCTACATATATAATAGCTAGTACTGCAGATGGAGTGGTAATTAAGAAATTACCGTTTACCAATAATTAACAAGCAATGGTATGTGTGGTGTGTGTATGTGTGTGTGTGAATGAATAACAGAAGAGAATGTGTGAGCTAGTTGACAAAAATACACCTTTTTAATGGTAGGAACTGATATGAGGTTGATTGTTTTAATGTTGACTTACATATTACACTATTTTTTTTCCTTTTTGAAAAATTTGAAAAAAATTAGGATGTTAAAAATTAATACAATGTGTTAATTAATACCAGCTTTGTGAGGAAAAAAATTACCTTAAATATACATAAATATGTAAATATATTCAAAATATTTATAATCCGGAGAAAAAAGGAAAAGAAAAGAAAAGAAAAAAGTGCTGTTATAGCACTTCAAATGGGAGTATCATGTCAGGTTCCCGCTTTCTCTGTGGACCAGGTATGTCTGCTAAACTTCATCACTCTCAGATGTCAGTCCAATACAGACAATTACTGCACCACAGGATAGAGATACATGTATATATATAGTCTTACTATACATGTATATATATGCCTGTATGATACATGTATATAAATAGTCTTATTATAAAGCCTATAGAGAAACAGGCACATGGAGGCAGGAGGCACTCAAACTGTAAATCTCGTAAGACCACATGGCAGCTATAAAATTTTCATTTTATAGCTACAAACATAAATCTTTTTCCAGCCAGGAAGAGACTGATTTACTAATTTTTACTATCTCCAAGTGTGATACACGGTCCCCACCCCTCCGTGGTACTCGCCTTCTCAATCAATTGGGCAGGCTCAAACAAAAGCAGCACTCCCCCACAAAAACAGACCAAACATTTGCATGAACCTCTTGATTACCGCTTAATACCACCAATTCACTGCAACACAAAATTAAAAACCTAGCCAACTATACTCCCTGTATAGTTGGGAATAGATACAATTTATTTTATATATATGTATATGTTGCAGTGTGTGTATGTATATATACATATATATATATGCAAACATGAACACAATTGAGGCTTTTTATAGATTATATATGCCCTTACAGACCACTATAATCTCCTTCAGACTCTTAACTCGGGATATCCAACCCCACTTATCCAGGAAGGAAGCCTGTTACCTTTACATTTGCTCACACTCTGCTCTGCTCCACAGACATAAACTATTTGTTGTTCTCAAAATGACTGCCTGGTTAGTACAATTAGATTAATCCCAGCACAACTATTTCCAGCATATGTGTTGCTTGAAACCTGTTGCTCCATTTCTGATCTAAGTTCATGTGCCGGAACGTTTGTCTGCTTCTGAACATCAACTAGTCTGCAAGAAGAATGCTGCTTCATAAATACAGATTTTATTTAAAGTACTGAGAAAGTATTAGTTAAGCATCACAGCCCCTGTGAGGGAGGATGCCCACACATGAAAAAAAAATGAAATAAAAATGAGAATTATCCAAAATAGTCTCTGTACTTGCATGCCCCATTGACTGAGACACAGAAGGCCTAATATTTCACAATACTTAATCACTCTTAGAGGATATTTCCTATCAATTAAAACCTAGGGATATTAACCAGGCCATCCTTGAAAGCACTGCTGAGAAGCAAAGCAAAAAAGTATTATCTCATTTTTATGGGTAAGAAAGTCGAAACCAAAAGAAATACCTTGGCCAACAGCACAGGCAGAATCGGGAATACACCAAGACCAAGGCTCCAGACAACCCAGGTCAGCATCCCGTTCTCCTTTCTGCAGAGCATTTTGCTTTACTGCAAAGGCAGCTCTCAAATTACTTCAGTTACAGTTGTTAGCACTTGGTAGACCTATAACGTAGGCAGGAACTCGGTGTCTTAATTTAGAAACCATGGAACAGAGGCCATCTGTTCTCTTCACTATTTTTACATCAACTTGTCCAGACTCAGGTAGGAAATTTAAGGCAGCGGTGGATCTAATTTCTTGGAAGGCATTCACCTGCTCAGACTATGAGACAATCTTCAGGCTGGCCCCGGTTCACACGGTGCCTAGCTTTCTCAAAACACACCAAAAGGAGGCAAAGGTCTGCAGATGAGAGGCTTCATTTCATAAATAGCATAAAACTGTGTTTGCTCCCTTCAAGAATCCTGTGTTCTTCCAGTATGATCCAGGCGCTACATGTTGTTTGCAGCAAAAACTGTTGCAGAACAAATGGTTTTAAATCTCACATGATTTTTAAGTCTCGGCTTAAAAGTATTAACAATCATATTTGTAAAGCATATCTTAAAGGTACTTATTATTCTTCAGCATTGAGTCATCAAGCAGAGTTTAACTGCGTAATGAAAAGCAAACCAACCTCATCTTTTAAATTGCAAGTGGAAAAGTTCATCACTGTCCTTTGCTCATTTGATGAGTTTTTCTGAAGTGCTGTATGATCTGCTTTTGCTTCTTTCTTGCTTCATGAAATGGATTTCCCCACAAAGAAATTACATTATTCAAACCTTTATATTTATTACCTGCATGGAATTTAAGAGACGTACTAAACACAGGAAAAATCAAGCAATGAATATATAATACAATTCTACATTTCAATTATGCTCAGGAACAGAGCACATAGGTTGGATGAGCAAATCAAAGGCAATAATTTAACTTGCTTATTCACCTGTCCCATAGACGCTGTTTTATAGACATATTTCTTTTTGTATCTGTTAATAACTATTCCAAATTTAATTTCTTATACATTATCTGAGAGGTTTTTTCCCATTAATACATACATCAATTTTTCTTTGGATCTCTTTTTCCCTTCTAACACTTGTCTTTTAGCTGCTCTGGAAGGTATGGTCCTAATTTGCCTGTCAGTTTCCTAACTTTGACAGTCAGACACTTCAGGAGTAAGAACCAGAAGTCTTCCTTGAACTAAATTTTATTCACCAGAAGTGTAACTTAAAGGATTCTAAAGTACTCCTAAACTTGAGCTGAATTTGACAAAACCAAAACAAAACAGGGAGCTGAAGCATTCTGTTTCAGTAGTTTTGAACCAGCAAAAAAACATTTTTCTCCCCCTTTTGGAAATATATAAAATTTTAATTAACGGTTAAGAATGATTAAACCTCTCAACTGAAATAAAATATTCCCCCAAAATTATTTTATTTTATTTTATTGACAAAAAAAAGTTCGTATAAAAATGTTTTCTCCTATTTCTCTTTGTTGGCTTAACTAGCAACCAGAAAAAACAAAACAAAACAAAACACCAACAAATAGAACTGAATAAATAATCTAAGAATACTATTTTATTATGCTAGATGGTGAAAAAATATTAATTACAGAATCTCCTAAGACCTTACATCTCTCCACAAGTCTGTATTCTCAGAATCAGCTGATATGTCTTGCCCAAAATTTTATTTGCTCTTAAATGAGAATGCATTAGTCAGGCAAAATGAAAAATTAATCTTATTATTTAAATGAAAAGAACACTTACAGGCATTTTATGTTTCTTGCAGTCTGTTCCTAGCACACTACTTCAATCCAAAAGGATCATTTGTTTCTCATCTGAGCTGTTCCCATGGGACAAAAGTAATCATTTCTAATGCTGTACTTGAAATTACAGTACTGTAGTGATCAGCATTCACAAATCTGGAGCTGCCAGTCAGCCACCAGACTCCTAATCACACATCACTTGTTACCACTGCCAGAACAAGCTGGACCACCCTCTCCCTGATCCTCACCCTGTTTTTACAGACACTCTTTCCCCAGTGAGCTAGTCTTGTTTGGTGCAGTGTTTAAAGTCAGTCAGTTTGAATGGAAAATCAGAATATTTGCTCTTTCAACATCTTCCTTTGTCGTCTTCTAATTTCTCTTGCTCTTCAGAGCTCCCTTATGTGCATTTAAGAAAGGGAATTAAAGAATTAAAGAAATGTGACTCTGCATCAAAAGGAAACAGTCACAGGCTCTTCCTCTTTTTCTCCCATCACTTTTCCTCCAGTATTGAACTGCCATCTGTTTTTTCAGTTTAAAAAAAGCCAACAGGAAACTTAAGCCAATCAACATTTTGGTATATGATTTGGCCCACACTTGGTTATTTTTACACCGAGATACTCTGAGCAAAGATCAGGCCTCCTGCTGTGGGAGCACTGTAACACACAGTTAGTTCTGTCTCTGTGACAATAATTACGTCTCCAAATTGGAACAGAGCTACAGTAGCTCACGGCACACAGACACAAGCAGTGGTACATCCTTACAGTATCGCCTCCCATGTTCTCTATTATACAGATAAGCTCAGTTGTGTAATAGAACCACTTGTCCTCATAACAAAACATCCCAAAGTGTACCAATTACATTGGGAAAAACTCAGTTGCGTGAACTGCTTAACCACACTGCTCATATAATCAAGGCTGCATTAAGCTAAGCTGTTTCTGCTGTGCAAACAACTTACATAACCGTATTCTTACATTCTTCTTGCTTGCCATTTTTCCTACAGTTTTTAAAAAAATCTGTGCTAAAGTAAGTCCACCCAAAGACTAAATCGAATAGTTTCAGACACAAATAGATGGATCCAGTATTAATGTGGCCATTGTAAACATGAATTAAACTCCACAAGGGCCAAAAACAGGGGCAAAAAAGTATTTTAAAGTAATATCATTCTTCCTAGTGCATTTCAGAATGAGAATTATAAGAAAGCATACACCTATAACATTATGGGAATTGTTGGCATAAAGAACTGACAAAAACTTAAAAATTAAGTTCTCTGCATTTCCATCGGAAGGACAGACTGCAGGCTGCAGCAATGCAAGCTCCTCACATGCTCTGCTTCCCCCAGCGCACCACATGCAAATCCAAAACCAGCACACACAACTGAATTTCTGCGCCAGTTTAAACTTTGGCTTACTTTCAAAGATGACAAATTAATGCCAACGTTTTACTCATGTGGAACCCACTCATTATGTCTTGCACAGAGACCACCAGTTAATTCAGCATTTAGACATGTTTACGCCTACCCACCCATCATTATGTCGCTACATGTGAACATTCCTGAACTTTATGGAATAATGGATGATTTAACACTGGAATAAACTGAATCGAAACCACTCATGAATAAAAATCACGTCCATGCCTCACAGCTTGCTTTCTTCCTCTCAAATTTCTCTTCCCCTCTTAGGAACATGAACTGCTCTACCCTATCCCCCACGCTCTCTTTCTGCTTGAAGTCTCCCAATCCATTACTGGCCTTTCCTCTCTAGTCTCTCTTCATGCTTTCCACCATCTATTTTGTAACACACACAAAAATAGCTGTGGTAGAAGTGTGACATATATGGAGCTCTAAAAATAAGTGATGTCTCAACTGGTTCTCTTGTAATTTTGTAAGGGGAAAAAACCTCCACGAAATATTTAATTTTACTTGCATTTGAACTGGTGCTTTAATCAGTTTCTGAAAAAGATAAATCATGTAACGATATTTTTTTGAGCAAAACAACGTAATAAAGCAAAATGAAACCACAGAAAATTTAAATCACTCAGAAACTGCTTTTCTTCCATAGTGAAAGAAAAAGATATTTTTGTCAAAAAGATTTGCCCAAATCTAAGTCTATATAGACAGCACCAGATGAAGGTACAAGCAAGATTTGTGGGGATAAGGCATTCCCATCAGAGCACTGCTACGTCTAAAAGCTGTTTTAATGATAAGGAGCAGAATAAGCTCAGTCACAGAAAACACTTAGCAGGGTCCTCAATCTAGCCCGTTTCCCCCCCACAAAGAAAACTGAACCAAGAAAAAAACCCAGAAAATCCCAAACATATCCCAAAGTAAAGCAAAGCAAAACAAAACAAAACAACTTACTGTCTTCTTCAACATTTTGACGGCGTAAGGTTTCTGGGTCCCTTTCTGCCTGCATCTGTAGACAATGGATGTAGCCCCACTAAATTAAAAAAAAAAAAAAAAAGGAAGAAAAGGAAGAATAGTTGTACATACACCTCTTTGAATATGTCAATAAACAAGAGTTGCCAAGCTGAAACTACATTTTCTACTCCTTCCAGTTTGGGCAAAAATACCTCATTTTTCCCACAGATGCAACCAAAAAACCCACTGTAAAAACTGCTCTCTGTTAAACCAGTGAACTTCAAAGGTTATTCAGCCAACAGAACTTGCAGTAGCTCAAGATGCCTCCCGGTCACACCTCTTCTGGCTCCTGACACATCCTGGAGGTTTCCACAGGGTAGGGAGGAACATAATCTTGCCCCAAATCTGTGCAACGTATCTTGTCTTTGTTAAGGCAACCCATTTGCAACAATTAGTTGCATTGGGTTCTTTTACTAACTGTTGACGGCAGTAATGGGGACTGAGACAGAAGAGAAGAGAAGAGAAGAGACAATTATTGTGCTGCTCCCTGCCCAGTTGCCCAAATAGCCAAATTTGGCACCAGATGGAGCGTGCAGCACTTGTGGTTAATTCAGTGGAAACTGGTGGTGCTTGTCCGTAGCAAAAGTGAACTGGGCTTACATCTTCTGGTTGCCTTCAAGGTGTACTCACTTGAAGGTGCTAAATCTGAGCATTCCCAACATAAAATTATGACTCTGCTGGTTGGAAGGCACTTCTCTGAGTGGGAGGTCAGCTAGGGAGTCTCCAGAGGCAGGCACAGCTGCTGAGGTTACTTGCTGTGCTCTACTTGGTACCGTCATGGAAGGGACCTGTACTCTATGAATTAGCTAAAGAGAGGAAAAACCTCCGGCAAAACCATAATGGTTACAAACAATTCAGGTACCTTTATATTCTACCACCTTTACTTTCAGATGCTGGTGAGCAACTCACTGTCAGCCACCATCAAAATGTTTGCACTGAAGTGCTATGCATCGGCACTAGATTTGAGGCATTTTTGGAAGCCTCCTGTCCTCAGGAGATTTGTCACCCTCTCTAACAGTACTTCTGAATAGCTGCAGACCTTTAAGCTAGAGGGGACTGCCGTTGTCACACACGACATTGCAGAACTGCACACAGCCCCTCTGCAGTGAAAGGATTTCACAGATACCACACATCAAATCGTACTGCAGATCTCTCTGAACCAGGAGAAACCCATCTCAGTACGTCTATAGGAGATGACAGAATGACATAAGCAGCTTTCTTTTAAACAGTGGAATGGCATAGCCACGCTTGGCTGTATGCGTAAAGCTGTGCCACGGCGTCTATTATCCCGGGTGCACCACTGCACCGCACCGCCGTGGCACTTCTGCCTCCTCAGCATGGGCACAGGTGCCCAATAATGCTCTGAGACGGCATGTTCATATTTTTGAGTACATGAGTGAGCACAAGAATTGGCATTTGATTGAGATTTATTTCAGAAAGACCCTCTTCATCAGGAAAGGTCACCTATGGCAAGGGTTACGCAGGTCTATCATCTGAGGGCCAGCATGCATCAAACACACGTAAAGTAATCTTCACTTCATCTCAAATGCTAAAATGATTTGTCCCTCATAACAGTGTATTGATAAATGTGTGGGAGTACTGCAAGCCTCAGTGACTCCCAGAATCATTACATGAATTTAATTAGATCTCCTCTCCTTGGCCAAGTCTCAAAAGGCTCTATTTAGCAAGAAGAAAAAAATACATCACATTAAAAAAACCCTCACATCTCTTAAGCACAATCAAAAATGTTAAGAGATAAAATTCGAAGGACCTGCTGTGATAAGGTTTATATCTCCAGTATTTCACTACAGCACTGTAATGGGGAAGTCACTGCATAAACTGCAAATCATTCTTGTACCCTGCCTCACATGCTCAGTGTGTGACATCAACATTAAACTCATTAGTCTACATATGCCCTTACTAAGTAGGCAGCAAACATTCCAGAAATTATTTTATTTGGTTGAGGGCACAATTAGATAAGCTGTGCAGCTGATGGTCCAAATAAATAGATTACCATTCCTGTGCACATCTCCAGATGTTCGCTGCTGCTGCAGCAGTGGTTGGGTGACCACTGTCTCTCAGTAATGCTATTGTCAGTGTTCATTTTACCAGTCTGTAACCTGGCTCTGCAAAGTCTGCCACGTGAATAAAAACCTAGCTGCTAGAACACCTCTGATGATCTAACAGAACTGGCTTAGTGATGAGATGGACAGCTACACCAGCAGGGGTAGCGTGGCACCACCTTTAACAGCTCGTCTGACGGTACCCAAAGCGGGAAGAGAGGCAGCATAATCCTCGAAAGAGGTATACGACAGCCTGGAGAGACAGGAATTTATGAGGACGTGTCCAGATGAGCA
Source organism: Vanellus vanellus (assembly GCF_965231255.1). Taxonomy (NCBI): domain Eukaryota; kingdom Metazoa; phylum Chordata; class Aves; order Charadriiformes; family Charadriidae; genus Vanellus; species Vanellus vanellus. Next base: position 23,625,943 of record NC_138908.1, read on the forward strand.
GTTTGCTATCAGGCTCATTAGTCAGCACTCAAAACACACAGAGGGGCTAGTTTAGAAATTATTGCCTATTGTAAAGATTTCTGACAGCACATCCCTGGAGTCCTATTTCTTGGGGGGAAAAAAAAAATGACGGCAAGATATCACAAGACTTGGGAATGCTTTCAGAGAGTTCTCTTTTGGTTTGTGTGTCTATGCCCAGCACGTTCCCACCAGCCAGGAAAACAGATTACTGAGCTAACAGCTAACACTGTCTTTCTCTTCCATGCCATAAACCAGCACCCGGGACTGGGGAACAGGGTGGCAACCTGCTTACACCATGCCTGCTGCAAAGCTTAACAGACAACCATTACTAGTACAGACCTGACTCCTTGTCTCTTTGCTTCTTCCCATTAAAAGCAAAGAAAAAAGGGGTGTGTGTTGGGGGGGAGGATGGCAGGGAGGAAGCAGCCTATGGGTCTTAATGTAAATGTGCAAGCAGAACTGCCTTGTGCAAATAAGGGCATTTTGCTTTGCTTATTTTGGCTTCCTGCTGGAGCTCAGCAAGCCTTCTGCTGAATCAGCACATACAGCTTTCCTGAGCCTGTATGATTTGGAAGCCCACCAATACAATTGGAGCGATTCAAGCTTTCATCACCAAAGAGCAAAAAACATCATGTGCAAATGAAAAGCTCAGACAGCTGCTAATTGTAACCTCTTGCCCTCACCTTAAGTTTTTCGGCATCAAACCTCAACTGCCATCAACCAGGCTCCCAGAACCTCGTCTGGAATTTCTATCAACTACACATTTCGTTGATACATTTGGTCAGAAAACACAAATATGCAGAAAACAAAAATTCTTGAGGCAACATTGCTTGTTGCATACAACAATTGCAATAATTGTTGCATACATACAATGTTGCATACAACATTGCAACAATTCTTGCTGCATAGGGAAGAGTGTGGCCAGTAGGTCAAAGGAGGTCATTCTCCCCCTCTACTCTGCACTGGTGAGGCCACAACTGGAATACTGTGTCCAGTTTTGGGCTCCCCAGTTCAAGAGGGACAGGGAACTGCTGGAGCGAGTCCAGCGAAGGGCAACTAAGATGATGAAGGGCTTGGAGCATCTGCCTTATGAGGAAAGGCTGAGAGAGCTGGGACTCTTTAGCCTGGAGAAGAGAAGGCTGAGGGGAGACCTTATTATGGCGTACAAGTATCTAAAGGGTGGGTTGAAGGAGGATGGAGCCGGGCTCTTTTTCAGTGGTTTCCAGTAACAGGACGAGGGGCAATGGGCACAAGTTAGAACACAGGAAGTTCTGTTCAAATACACGGAAACACTTCTTTACGGTTCAGGTGCCAGAGCACAGGCACAGGCTGCCCAGGGAGGTTGTGGAGTCCCTTCTCTGGAGATTTTCAAGACCCGCCTGGATGCAGTCCTGAGTAATGTGCTCTGGGCAATCCTGCTTTAGCAGGGGAGTTGGACTAGATGATCTCTAGAGGTCCCTTCCAACTCTGAAACTCCGTGATTCCGTGACTCCGTGAACATGCCACTTTCTACAGGCATGAAATTTATGGCCAGACAGACAGACTGCAAGCCTCTCAATGTCCCATTCTCTGCAGGTGGTGTTCCACTTCATCTGTATGATAAATATTAATGGTGCTATAGAAAGAGATCACCTATACTCAACGGTTAAGGCACTTATTTGATAAGCAGCAGATACCAACACTAGGGAATATTTAAACCTACAGCATGAATGGTTTCAACAGAAGAAACTGAGAGGACCCTGAGCCCAAGCAGCTAATAAATTACTTGCAGAAGTACACTGCAGTGTGTGATTGACAAGCAACCCATTCCCAATTCAAACTAGAAACCAGAAACGTAAGTCTCCCGTACTACAGATGAGTCCAGCCACAAGATTACTAACCATATTGTGTTCGCATATTTAGAATTGATCCTGCCAGCTCTTCTGTCTTTGTAGTTGGTGAATACATACATACACTTATATTTATATTAAATATTTTATTATATATATATCTGTGTATGTAAGTGTGCACTTATCTAATTCTAAATAAAATTAGATTTAAAAGAGCATCCAGCTGTTGCTTTTTTGCATCTCTGCCTAGAACAGGCTGCCTGAACTCAAAACATAAATTATTTAAAATTGGCTGGAGCAATACGAAAAAAGGCACATTCTTGGAATATACAGTTGGCCAAGTTAGAGAATAGTACGAACTAGAATTACTACATTGTTGAAAACATTGCCATTCTCTTTTACTGACATATGTGTTTCTGTCTGGAAAGCCGCTTAACAATTCTGTTAAAAGATTTACTTTTAAAAGGCGACGTATAACTGTGAACGTGCTAAAGAACAAAATAACCACCAAACCACTTTACCATGTATGATATATGCTTCACTACACAAATATGTTTCTATATCCGGTTTTGAAGTTATGAACAAACTAAAAGTAATGTATACATCTTAACTACTTGGTCATAATCAACAATAAAATCACTCAGTTCCATATGATGCCATCTAGAACAGGGACAATGACAACTCACGAGAAACTTCATGACGTCCTGTGCATGGAACGCATCACAGCTGTTACACACGCAACTCAGCATTAGCACAGACCTAGCTTTCCTGAAGTATAAATACTTCGGCGACACGATACACTTATACAGCCATTAGTCCAATGATTGCATGAAAAATTTAAAGTATTAAAAGTACTGCTTAATAAGCGAAATTAGACTAAAATGCAACGACTGAACGGCTGATCTCTGCATGTGTGTTGTTTTTCACTCAAATTTTGAAAATGTTTTAAAAATGTATTAAAAATACACGTGTAAAACTTTTTGCCCCCCCTAATATACACTTCTTTGAGCATTCTGGAATATTTTTCTTGTTATTATCCCCAGGTGTTATTGAATCCGCAATTATTTTAGAAGGACCCTATTTTAGAGATTGGACGACAGCACCATTAGCTTTCTGCCTGTGCTAAGGAGTCCAGACTGCGAAGCTGAGAAAAGGCATGGTCACACTTCAAGTACATGCAGTCAAAAATAGTGGTGTCAGCACAGATGGAAGGAAGGCAGGGACACCCAGGAGGGGTGTTAAGGAGGTGGAAGTGATCAGCAGAATTTGCACATAAAGGAGAAAATGGAATTTGCAGGATCAGGCTGGACCTGTGGTGGAGACCAGCAGAGAGAGAAAAGCCAAGGCAAGAAAAGACACAGAATTGGAGCCAGGTTGGAAAAGGCCTTTCCTTCCCCACACCCACAATAACCTTCTGCCTCTGAAACCAGAATGGGAACCAAAATGAAAGACAGACAGATGTTTATTTGGTCACAGGTAGGTAGGAAAGGTGAATTCCTGGAGCTGTAGTTTTTGTAATAAAATAAACGAACAGTCACTGACAGTATTTTCACTGGAAGTTGGAAAATTGGTCCTTTCAAAAGTAGGTCAGCATGTCCATACCATGCCCACTCATCCCAGGTTTTATACGGCATTTTTAATCAACTCAGTACAAATACAGTTCTTAATGTAATCTCCTGTAAATTTCATTTTGATTAAATTCCTTAAATTCTGAATTGATTTTTGAGAAATAAATTAGTTTGTGCTTCATGTAGTCAAAGAACGATTACACAATCTAGTTTGTCCAAATAAACCAGGTGAAGAATGCAAGGTCCCAAGAAAACTATACCTATTACAGAGCCATGGAAAGCTGTGCTGCTAAAACCCAGTAACAGATTAAAATCCAGTATTGGTTTCCATAAAAAATACTGATTTTTTTGTACACTTTACAGAAGTATAAAGTTAAAATACATGTATTCACTCTTTCTTATATATATGCCAAAAGGTCAAAATGGATTTATAGGAATGAAATTACTGTTCCTAGACTTCAATATTAAATGCCCCGTTTGAAGTTAAACACTGGACAGAACCAAAAAATCATTGACAAAGCTATTAACACAAATACAAATGAAAATTATATTTTAAAAATGCATATTCCATGCCATTACTACTATTGCCTTCATTTAAAAAAGCACATACATGTAAATTTGGAAATTCTTACAAATTGCATTTCATGTGAAAGCGTACCAGAACAAACTTTCTTTCTACAGTGAACATAGAAGCAATTCTTAAACTATTCAAATCTGATCTAAAAGCTTCTTCTAAACATCAATATCTATATATACAGCACTTGCAGGCAATTGTGCGCAACTGCAGCCCTTCCTTTCCCCTCATTATTTTACAACTCGTAAAGAGAATGGAAAATTTCATAAAACAAACATAATGTAGAAGGAAAAAACCCTTGAACTCCCACACTCTAAAAGGAATAGAACTGATCTTTGAAGAAGGCAAGGCTGGTGGAAAAATCATACACAGTTCTGGAAAAGAAAGCTAATTCCATTTTCTGTCTGGTTTGATTTTGACAAGAAAAACATCCATACCTTTTCAGATTTTGAATCTGTGGCTCTTAGCTGCTGCGTTGATTTTCTAATATTTGAGGTGAAAGGACTTTTTAGCAATCAATTTCTGTTCAGGCTGGCCTGCAAAGGCAGTGCAATAGACCAACAAGACATTTTCGATATTCAGCCTTCACTGCATTCAGCACACAAACAAAAGGAGCCTTACATAAGCATATTCCCGACAAAAGACATATGCTGTTTTTAAATAAATGGTACTCAAACTAGTGCTTGCCAATATTTTTGAACCTGTAACTTCCACAGATAACAATTTGTAGAACTGCGATCCTTTAGATGTGGGCTAGGCTGGCTGGTGAAACGCTAATTAAAATGCAGCAGTCCAGGCCACCCCTGCTGCGGTGGCTGGACCAGTAGCTACTAATGCCTGCTGGGACTGCAGCAGCACATTTCTCACTAGCCTCCAGTGGGGCTCCTCCCTCAAGTATTGCAGGAAATTTATAGAAAAAGACCTTTATCCCACAAGGAGCCTAAACACTTTGTTACACCTAGCATTACTGCCTTTTAAGACAGTGGGCATTCAGATAGGGGTTAAATTATCCGCATTCTAAAATATCCATGTTAATATTAGATTATTTCTCCTGCCTCATACACGACTTCTGAAGTCCCTGTTTAGCTGGTGGATAAACATCAAGGACCAGACACAGACCACAAACACGGATTTTGACAAATCTCGCTTCCCCGCCTTTCACTGAATGGAAGAATACAGCTGACCCAGACTTACTAAAAGAGCGAGAATCATTATCTCAGACCTTAATTTGAAAACATGGAAGTAAAATTCAAACTACACTGTGTATCAGAGGTTACTGCTTTACTGTGTATACATTTCTCTCCTTGGTGTAACTCAACTTTCAGAAAGCTGGTTCCTGAACAAAGCTTCAATTAAGACTGCCGAAATGCAGATGCGAGGTGAAGATCAGAGCACTTCATACAGCACAGTGGAAGAAAAATGTATAGAAAATACATTCACTCTTTCTTCTTTTTCCTTTAGCCCCTTTAAAAAATTGGGTTAGACTGCACATAAGAACAAGTGTATTTCTAAAGCAGCAGGAGAGTTCTCAATAGGAAAACCAATTTCTTTCCTACCAAGTCTGAAAAAAACTTGCAGCTGAAAGTTGGCTGAAAATTAACTTGTCAGGCTGATTTTTTAACATGAAGCTCTTGCAGTCCAATAGATCCAGAAAATGATTTTGAATATTTTATTAAGAACGGAGTTTCCTTTGGGACCGTTATTCTCTTTTCTGGGACAGGAGAGTAGTTACCTACTCATGCATACGCAGTTCAGTGAAATAGTGAGAGCAAAGAAAAGGAGGTAGAAGAGTGGACTGAGTGAACTCCTACTGCCTGCAGCAGGGTGCAGATTTTTGCCCTTGGTACTGAACTTTGGAAACACTGGGTCAAATTTTCAAAACCAGGTGCTTAGACTACCTGTGCAAGATACAGACCTAAATCCTTGGATTGGCAGCCTCAGGCATATTCTCACGGGCACAGACTCTGTCCACGCACTCTCCATCTATGTGACACATCGTGTGGGTACTGTCCCTCTCTAAGCAGCACACAAAGCCTGGCGACTGAAACAGTTCAGTGAACACAGCTTCCCTGGAAATACACATACCTTATTTTAAGCACTGTTTAAACCATTATCTCATAAGCAGCAGGTTCACACACACACCCCCCTTAAGAGATACTGATGAAGAATAAACATTATTTAATCTTAATGAAGAGCACATGTGAGGAGAAAGAGCACTGAGCAGTAAAAACTTTCCGAAACCTTAGAAAATGTGGTGTGAGACCTTCCTTCCTTCCTGGCCATTGCAGAATTGCCTGCCTGCCTGTTTTTCTCCTTCATCAGGATGTGTTTTAAACAGTCTGTACGTTGAGTAGGAGTCAACGTCATTGATTACTGCTCCTCGTGACAATCCCCAGGTGCAGAAGGCAAACCGACCTTTGTGATAAATGACAATGTGTGGCAGGATGAACAGCTTCACACATCCCGTAATGACTCTCAGTTTTCCTGGAAGAGGGAAGGGACGGTACAAGGGAAGTTACGGAAGTTTGACTACTAGCAGATTGCTCAGTATAGAAAAAAGTAACCTTTTAAAATCAGACAGGGATAATTACATGGCTGTTTGTGTCTGCATATCTAAACCAAGCTTTGGACAAAATTCTTTACCAGCTAATTTAGACCAAGTCATATCTGGGATTCTCCTAGCTCTTGTGCCCATGACCATCCTGAATAGCCCTCATCTTGGTAAGCTATGCAGCTTTCTCCTTGGAGGTTCTTGTTGTGCTGAATCATCAACTCCTATGCAATGGCTTCTCTGCAATAAGTTGCTTTTGCCAAGAAGTTCATGTGCAGTGCCAACCCAGGATCTCTTACACAAGACAACAAACAAAATTTTAATATATGGCAGAGTTAAAAGTTCTTCGGCTTTTTTCTAGCTACTCTGTGTATTTTCTTCTTTAAACCAGGTGGGACAGCCGTTTCTAACCATAAGAGGTAAGACTGAAAGCCAGTCAATGTGAAGGAGTAAGGAGGAGTGTATTACATTTTGTCAATGCCCCCTTTTTGTAATGTTTTACGAATTCCGATCATACTTACATATATTCTCTATTAAAGACACTTTATTTTTGAAATAAAAAGATAAACTGAAATAGCTGATTTTCCATAATAGGGAGCACTTTCAATCTGCCATTTCTAATAATTTTATAACAGTCAGAAAACCTAATTTGCTATCATCATAACAATAACCTGAAGACTTACACTTGGTTGTAATTTTATTGCAATAAAAAAGCTACAGTAGAAAGAGGAAGCTGCAGCAGGGAGCACACTGATACTATATATAAAACAGAAAACCAAATTTCCTGGGAAAATGAAGATAGCATTAAGGCAATATACTCTGCTGCAGGTTGTGTCAGTAGGGGGTTATTTCCATCAGAGCGATAAGTTCTGCAGTCCTGTTAAGTCTGATGACCAAATGCCAACTTACTGCCAGAGCACATGAGGTATCAAGTCAGGTCTGATCTTCCAAAACTATGAAGTCCAACCTTTCTAGCTGTGCAAACTTTGCTTCTGGTGGATGGGAAATACCTGAGTAGGTCTATCCCTTCCCTAAATGTTGGATTTCCTCCATCTGCACACAGGATCAGTGCTGCATCAGTCCTGAACTATCCCTCCCACCAGAAGGCAGCTGCCCTGGAGCACTCCCTACCACCGACCCTGGTGCCACCTCCTGCCCTCCCCAAGGGGCACAGTGGGCAGGAGGTTGGGGTCACCACAGCTTCCTCCTCACAGGTAAAAGAATGCCATGTTGTACCACAGTGATGGGTTGACCTTGGCTGGCTGCCAGGTGCCCACCAAGTTGCTCTATCACTTCCCTTCCATCAACAGACAGAGGGGGATGGTGAGAAATAAGAACAAAACTGAAAACACCTTCCCCTGACCCTCCCATCTTCCCAGATTCAACTTCACTCCCAACTCCTCTATCTCTTCCCCTCGAGTGGCACAGGGCGATGGGGAATGAAGGCTGCTGTCAGTTCATTACATGTTGTCTCTGCTGATCCTTCCTCCTCATGCTCTTCCCCTGCTCCCACATAGGGTGCCTCCCCCAGGATACAAGTCTTCACGAACTGCTCCAGTGTGGGTCTTTTCCACAGAATACAGTCGTTCAGGAATGGATTGTTCCAGCATGGGATCCCCTCCACAGGGCCGCAGCTCCTGCTAGGAACCTGCTCCAGCCTGGACTCTCCACGGGGTCACACCTTCCTTTGGGGCACATCCACCTGCTACAGCGTGGGGTACTCCAAGGGCTGCATGTGGATATCTGCTCCACCATTAACCTCCATGGGTTGCAGGGGGAGAGCCTGCATCACCATGGTCTTCACCACGGGTTGCAGGGGAATCTCTGCTCCGGTGCCTGGGGCACCTCCTCTCCCACTTCTTCACTGACCCTGGTGTCTGCAGAGCTGTTTCTCTCACATTGTTCTCACTTTTCTCTCATGCTGTTGCTGTGTGTCTTACGCTTTCTTAAATACATTATCACAGAGGCACCATCAACGTCACTGATGGGTTCACCTTTGGCCAGCGGCAGGACCATCTTGGAGCCAACTGCAACCGACTGTGTCTGACATGGAGGGAGCTTCTGGTGTCTTCTCACAGAAGCCACCCCTGCAGTCTCCTGCTACCAAAACCTTGCCACAGAAACCCAGTACAACAACCCCGCAGGAATCACACCAGAAATCACACCACATTTACCATGTCCACCTTATCCCCTAAGCCATGGACACTCTGCAAAACAGAACAAACAAAAAGCACTCGCTGAGTCACACACAAACACAAGCCATGCCAGTATTGCCTGCTGCTTTCTTACCACTCTCTAAGCTCTTACAAATCCATCATTTAACAACCTGTTTCAGTATTTTTCCAGGTACTGATGTGAGCCTTCATGAACTACTATGGGCTCAATCACCCTCCACCCTTTTTTCACACACCTGTATTTTGCTTTTTTCTAGACTTTGGGGACCTCACCTGCCTGTAGTCTCTTCTCAAGGACTACAGCTGAAGACACAGGTTTTGCTCCCAAAAGCTTCCTTCTTCAGCGTTCTGGGATGAACATCACCAACTACCCACCAACATTAGCACTCTGACTTACCTAAATATTCTCACATCTGCTGTAATTGGGCCTTTAATATTCTATTAACCTTCTACAAAGACCCCAGCTTTCTCTACACAATGTTTTATTAGCTTTTCTTACCTGTTAAATAAAGGACAAATTTTTCTTCTTTTTCCTCTTCCCCCTAGCACATTTCTCAAATCTCATCCTTGGTAAATTCAATCAGTGATGCACCTTCAGCTTTCTCCCTGTCCCCCGTTCTATGTTGGTTTTTCTGCTTTTTGTGAAATTCCATTTATCTCCCTATCATTGACAGCTCCTGATGCAGATATGTATACCTACAGGAACTTCAGTAGGATGTTCAGGATGTCACAGAAACCATTCTCAGTGACGGTGATTACAGACCATGCTGGTAACTAATGACATACATATGCAAGGAAGCGCATGCACAGTGAATTATGTTTTCAAGGAAGTGTTACCACTATTCAATGCTTGAACTGAGGGAGCTCTTTTCTGTAGTTACAAGAGCGAAATGACTGTTTCCCAGGAGAAGATTCCAGGTCTTCTAGCCCATGAATATCTTTTATCTTTTCTTGATGCTCTCTATACCAGCCACTGACCAAGCCACCGTTTAATCAGCTGTGTTAGAGAAAGACTGCGGTTTCCAATGACTGCAATTTCCATTTTTAAAGGACTGAGGCTTTTTAGCTGTCAGAGCTGCTCTGTAATCCAGGATAATGATTCTAATCTAATCTATGTCGGTCTGTACTCCTGTACACAAAGAATTCAGCACAATGGTGTATTACAGATTTAATCCTTTCATGACTGAAACGTCAATCACATCATACTCCAATGACACATCTGAAGACTAGCATTTCCAGTCTTTATTAGAATGTAAAATAGAATCAAAGCAGTATTTGCAACATAGTCTGTACAGGATTTACAGAGTCACGATTTATTTTTTAGACATAAAAAAAAAGTTCCCCATGTACTTTCACAGGGAAACATGGAATAAAAAGTGTGGTCAGTTATGCCCATGCACTGGTTGCTGGGCTTATAAGCACTAATTGGGTTACAGTCATACAATTAGCTGTCAATGTAAGCAAATAGCTGGTGCCCGCCCTGCACAGCAAATGCCCTCTGCAGACATGGGCTTCAGCATCCACATCAGCCACAGGCTGATGCCACCAGACCTGTGGAAAGAGTTGTCGTGCACAAGCAGGGAGGAAGGCTTAGAGACAGACCTCCACAGACCTTCATGAGGCTGTTGTCAGACTAGGAGGTTTTTTGAGAGGACTGACCAGCCACGCTGCACAACACTTTGGGTCCCACAGAGAGACGATCAAGCGCTGCAGAGCATTTTCCTCTGAAAGAATAAAGCTGTGAAAGGTACTCCTGCCCCCCCCCCCCCCGATTTTTTTTCTTGATGCTTAAAGAGAAAATACCCTTAATGAGATCTTACGTGCTGCCAACCACTCAAGTCCAACTCTGCAAACTCAGCAAACTTGACATAGGTCAAAATGCTGCTTCTGGGCTAGGACTTTGTGAGTCTGATTTACCAAAACTCATCCAAAATTGCACAACAATTCTTTTTTGAAAATTTAACAGAGTATGTACAATACTCATTGTGATCAACAGCCCATCCATCCAGATTGCTTAATTACTTATTTGCAGTATTTTCATACGCAGGGCAAGTATCTTGTTAATAATGTTTTTATTCTGCAAAAGAGGTATCACAAAGTTTTAGCATATGACAATTACATATAGAACTTTAGTAAGGTCAGGCTCTCTAAAGCTTTGGCTTCAAAAAGGAAGGCAAAGTATAACATAAATGTAAATTATTTGATACATCCTGGAAAAAAAAACCATAACTTTTTGAGGTTCACTATAATGCTGAGAAGTTTATCCAAGTTTTCATTCAGACAACCTTGCCTTGTGCCTTCATCTGTAATCTTTGACAATACAAATTTCCCGACCCCCGACCCCCTGCCTTAGTAAAAAATGTGGTTTTGAATTTGGGAATCCAGTCAGGAAACTAATGTTTTTAATAAAACAACACTAATGCTTTTTAAACACTGAATACACTGAGAAACTTGAAAAACTGTTGCAAGCACAGAGATCACAGAAATTCGTGGAGGACTATGTCCTATCTTGAGAAGAAAGCCAAGTGGTTAGGGCTGACAAAATACCAATGATCGTGGCTCAATGCAGCCCTCACCCTTTAGTGTGAGCAGCTATATTACATTTTTATAAATGCCCAAAGATCCAAAATGTGCTGTGCACAACGCAGACCACAGTCTCAAGGACGCTGGTGGCTCTGTCCCACTTTCTGTCCCTGTCCTCCTTCATCTTCCACTTCTTCCATTTACCTGCTAGACCCATCAACAGTTCTGTAATTTATTACCCACGATTTGTACTGCTCTTCCCTAAGCACCTCCATATTTCGGGAAGACTATGCACCGTTTAAGTCAGCAACTCTCCCAAACTTGTTGAAGGTCAGTTAGTAAATTAGGTAGGCAGAATGTAAACTAAAATGCCCCATAGTAAAATTATTACAGCCTTAGGTTACACCTAAATGTCTATCCTTTCTGTGGCTATATCAAAAACGTGGTTAAGACTGATGGAAACTAGGGCATATCTACAAACTCATCCAGGTACTTAAAAATGTTTAGCCATATGAGAGCGACGAACATATGACAATATGATTTAAGGGAGGTGGAGGGACTATACACACAGTCACGTGGCCATGATTGTATCACAGGTCACTGTAATATGCACAATATATATGCTCTGGTGCTAATGAGGCTTTAAACACACTTCACCCATCTTTTTTCCACTGGTAAACCCATATTGGAAAAAGACAAGTGATTCAGAGCTAGCTCGAGTAACACCATACCACACTGAAACCACTTCACAGGGGCACAGTCACGAGCAGTGAACACAGCAGTGAACCCCAAACACTGCAAAGAGCTTAATCCGTTCTTCACTGCAGCATGGGAGTTTTAAAACATCTCACCAGCACACGAGGACTGGAGGCAGCCCTTTAAAACCTAGGTGCTTGACTTTTAGCCAGAGATTCTTTCATCCTACATTTAGCAATAAGCAACACATGCCACATTGCATCACCAGGCTAGAGGGGGAACAAAAATGCTAGTGTGGGTCACAAGAGGGTGAGAGAACAGGAGAGTACTACTTATGGAAGTAGAAATAAGTGCAACGTAACCAGTCAAAGTGATTTTTTTTTTTTACTTTCTTTCATTTGCACTTTCAAATACTGAATTGTTCCCCCCAAAAGGTAATCTAAAGACAACCTTCCTTGGCTTTGTTGAGTGATAGTGTTTTTCCATGCTTATAATTTCTAGACATTTGCTTGATTCCCTGGACACTGGCATTTACTGCAGCCATATCATATCACCACCTTTCACTTTTATTTGCACAGTATTTGAAATTCAAAGGAGAAACAGGTTGCCAAACCTAGGCTACCCTGGGGAACAGACAGCAAATCAGGCTACCAGAGGGCATGGCACAGCCAAGCTGATGTGTCCTCTGACGAACAGAGGATCTCTGAGGCTTGAACACCCACCCACGCTCGGGCACAATGCTCTTCTGTGGGAAAAGCACACCATGCCCACACTGGCTCTTGAGATTACCTGTTCAGATTTGACTCAACCTAGCCAGTAAGTTTTTGACTATTAAGAAAACTGGGCAAACAGGAAGACGTCTTAAAAAAAAAACTTAGGAGGCATTCAGACAATGCTCAGCCAGTATCAAGATACCAAACGTTTCAATAAGCCATGGATAGCAAAAATGCATGGCACGCTCATTACTCTTTACAAGGTAACAGACATAGATAATGTGCCTCACTTTAGGAAAAATGAAAATCTAAACAGAGAAAATCCCAACCATTCAAATCTGAAGAAAGATGTATTTGCTGCTTGTTCAAAGGCATTTATGTGAAGATAAATGATCAGAGTAGTCAACCTTTGATAATACTGTTAACGCTATTCAGGACCTTAACAAGCTTCAGGCTTGTACTTCAGACTATGATTTCACCACACATATGACATATTTTATGTGCAATTACTGGTAACAATAATTACAGAAGTTATCCTAGATTAGTACACTATGGCTTAATATATGTCTTACTTGAATGTATACATTCACTGCAGTCATACTACAATAACATACGCAGCAAAAGCAATTCTCAGTTATGGGGAAATTCTTGACTTGCTTATTTCTGTAAAAAGGCATAGATTTTGTGAGAGAGGACAGAGAAGATTTCATCATTCTAATTTTTTTTTTAAGCAAACTGTGGTTGGAAAAGACTCTGATTTCCAATGTCTCAACAAATGTGCTTAGCTTCCTGCTGGAACTAACAACTATTGCTAATCTACTACTCTAAAAAAATCTGTAAATACTAAGAAAAAATAAAATAAAAGCATCAAACTTCTCATTTAGTATGTCACACAAATAACCACCCCAGTTTGATCTTCAATCTCCTTCTCCCACCAAGGGCCTATTCAATTTTGTAAGAGCATCATATATTGTTCCTAAAGGAGGAACACAGCATTCAGCACATTTTCTACAGTTATCAGAAAGGTCTAGTGCCAGTATCATTAGCAAAATCAAGAATTAGCTTGTTTTCTCCCAGTTTGCTCTATTAATCTCCCTGACTAGAATTTAAAGATGTAAAATTATTCCTCTAAGTTTTGAATCTACTCCTATCAACTGTAATGGCAGAAAATCAGAGCTTCATAGTTTGTCCATCAGACAAAGAGTTAACATTAATTATGTAATTATGGGTACAGTAATTATGGGTAATTAGTGCGGGTGCTCAGTTTATAGCAGCATAGTTTGTCCAATAATGAAAAACACTGGCTGTGATAAATGAAAGCCCCTTGCCTCTACTAAAGTAAGAGAAAGAAGGAGATCACTAAAAGGAGAAGTCTGGTTTTGTAATTTCATTACTCCATGATCAGAAAGAAGCATCAATTAGTCTGAGACAGGAGCGATGCCCTAAGAGGCGGCATCTGAAGAGGAGGGCGAGCTCACGTGAGAAACACGCTCTGCCGACTCCCAGTGTGGACAAGAGGAGAGGAGATGGTCCAGCGCACCAGGGGCCAGCCCCAGGGAGGAGGAGGAAGGTGCGGGACCATGGTGGGCAACCTCCTGCCCATGGAAGGACTGGAACTGCAGGGCTGCCCTGCCTTATTCGCAGCGCCACCGCTGCCACCAGCAACGACGAGGGGCAGAGCCTTCCCATCCTGCAGCTAAAAAACCCCAAAGGGAACCCACTTGGTCTTACTAAAAGTTAACCATTACATGGTCCATTTGTAAGCAGAAACACTGCAGAAAACACACCTATTTACAACATGGTTGCCTGCAGCAGGCTCACAGTCGTTTGGCTGCAGTAATTTTTTTTCTTTTTTTTTTGCTCTGGCTTGCTTAGGAAGTTTTTTTTTGGAGGTTTGTTGTGTTTGGTTTCTTTTTTTCAATTTATCCTCAAAAAGTTAATTTTTTAAGGGCTATTATAAATGAACACACAAAGTTATTTTTGTACTCCACAGTACTAGAAATGGGCAGTGCACAGCAGTAATTTGAAATTATTTCCATTTACTGAAATACTCCTGCAGTGCTACACAGCACTATAATGAAAACTGCTGTTCTGGTTCCATTTCAGAAATTTATGCATGAGTAAAAAAAATAAAAAAGTACTTCAGAATTATTTCAAGTAATGTTCGGATAATAAAGTGAACATCATATTCTGTACGATAATTGTAAGAGGAATAATATTATTTTAGCCATGACAGTCTAAACCAGCAAGCTTTGCAGGAAGATGTATCTTATTAAATATACTGACATTGTTGAAAAAAAACAGACAATCTTTGGGTTCTTTCTTCAGATACTACATCAGTTAACATGATCTGAGAATTTCACTGAGCACTAGAAAAAGTTTAGCATATGGCAACACTTTCAAAATTGGCTGTCCTACTGATTTTTTAAAGCCTTTACTTCGCTAGCACATCTTAGTCTTAGAACAAACCAACTCTTCGCCTTCTTATTGAGTTGAAGGGATTGAAGAGGTTATACAATCAGGAAGAATTGTGCCAAAGCACACAAGATGTCAGCACAATGTATTCTGACAGACCAGTTAAAACCTTCACGAGCATCAACGTAATAGCCTCAAAGTTTGCTGGATTCTTTTCAGATAAATTTTCTTCCCAGCCTAACCCAGAGGAGGATTCTCAAGTGCACCCAGGGAATTAGTTCTCTTCAGAGAGGAAAAGAAGAGTGAAAATCAGACAATGCCAGTTCAAGGGAATTTAGAAAGATGTGCTATTGCAAAGTAAGACTGGCAGCTGAGATATTAAGTACTAAACTTCTCTGGCTAATTTTAACTCCCCAAAATATTTACATCAGCTCCTCTCAAAACACAGGACTTGGAGTAATTCTTCCTTATTAGCAGACTCATCAGATGCCTCATTAGCACAGTCTTTCTCTACCTCAGCTTTATATCCCCATTTGTGTAACAATCTGTGATGCTGAGAAATGCTGAATACCTTTTCTGAACCATCAAATTACTTGTCTGACTCAATACAATTTTCTTTCTGTCTAAGTCCGTACAAAAACAGTGAGCAAAACTCATCTGATCAAATGTTGGTATTTACTTCACTGATAATCATCTAAATTCCCTTTGCAGTTAACAGCAAGAAATGGGCAATTCTGGAACATGATTCATTCCATTCTAAGAACGCTTGGAACAGGTCACGGAATCACGGAATCACAGAATTTTCAGAGTTGGAAGGGACCTCTAGAGATCATCCAGTCCAACTCCCATGCTAAAGCAGCATTGCCTAGAGCACATTACTCAGGACTGCATCCAGGCGGGTCTTGAAAATCTCCAGAGAAGGGGACTCCACAACCTCCCTGGGCAGCCTGTTCCAGTGCTCTGTCACCCGAACCGTAAAGAAGTTTTTCCGTGTATTTGAACGGAACTTCCTGTGTTCTAACTTGTGCCCATTGCCCCTCGTCCTGTTACTTGGAACCATTGAAAAGAGCCTGGCTCCATCCTCCTTCAACCCACCCTTTAGATACTTGTACGCCATAATAAGGTCTCCCCTCAGCCTTCTCTTCTCCAGGCTAAAGAGTCCCAGCTCTCTCAGCCTTTCCTCATAAGGGAGATGCTCCAAGCCCTTCATCATCTTAGTTGCCCTTCGCTGGACTCGCTCCAGCAGTTCCCTCTCCCTCTTGAACTGGGGAGCCCAAAACTGGACACAGTATTCCAGTTGTGGCCTCACCAGTGCAGAGCAGAGGGGGAGAATGACCTCCCTTGACCTACTGGACACACTCTTCCCTATGCAGCCCAGGATTCTATTGGCCTTTTTGGCAACAAGGGCACATTGCTGGATCATGGATAATTTACTGTCTACACAGGTCAGGTAAAACATGCGCTGAAAGTGTGATACTCTCTTGATATAGCCAATACCAAAAAAATCCTGGACCTCTTTATCCTCTGCCTCCTCATGTGCCATCCCAATGAGTGCAGACCAACATGTGTGATGAAACCATGCTGAGAAAGCAGCTACCTTGTGTCGTGGGGCATGCACCAGGGAAGTTCCCCATTGCATACCACCACTCAAAGCAGAAGAAGAACACACAGAGTACAGACCTTTGAAAAAAAAAAGAGAAGCCATCCCAGATGGGGAAACGGAGAAGGGCATATACACTTGTATCTATATCTATCTATATATCTGGAGATGAGATAGGCAGAGATGGCGAGACGCAGAGGGAAGCCGAGAAAGGAAGCATGCTGAAGCGAGAAGACAGGCAAACGGAGACAAGGTGGTGAGAGAAGCAGGCGGTGGGAGCACACAGAGTGGGCCAGGAGACGTGCCAAGTGAAGAGCTGGATAGTAAGAAAGGAAGTGAGAAAAAGGACTTCAGAATAGAAGGACGAGCAAACAGAAAATACGTAGATAGGGTTACGGTTTCAGAGTTTGGGGAAACAGAACATGCAATGACAAAAATGTGCAGCAGAGAACACGAGCTGGAGAGAAAACTGCAAGCAAAGTTTGAGGGGAACAACTACATGGCTTTTCAAGCCTAGAATATGAAAAATAGTACAGGAAAGAAGTGAAGAATAATAGGTAATAGGTTAAGTCCTTTTTTCTTTCTTTTTTTTCCAGCTTAGCTCGCTCATTAGTATCTTAGATAAGGTGCAAAACTTGCAAAATAGAATCAACTGTGATGCCAATTTTTTAAAGCTCATTGCAGCATCAAAAGTGGCAAGTGTGAGAAATAAGTGCTCTAGACTTGTTACACCCAGTGCCATTTTAAATGTTACACACTCAGCAGCTGAGGGACAAAATCCACACAAAATATGGCGTCTGTGGCACCTGCAGCAACCTAAAATATGAAACCCCATGCTTGCATGCAAGCATAATTCGTGACACCTTCACTAAAATACGGTCTAAATGGGACGGGGCCAATTGTACACACCTCTGTTGTGCAACCTAGCAGTCCATGGTCTGACAGATGCTACTGTGGCTAACTTAAAGCTAACAATATTCTTTAAATCAGATATGCCTTAACAAACCTGAAAAATCACCGTCCTTAAAGAACGTCTGCCTGCTCTTCATACGAAAGTAAACACATTCTGTGAGCTGAAAAAATGCCAACTTTTAAAGAAGAATGTAAAATGTAACAGTATCAATCTACCTTTAATGGGTGGCTTGCAATTTCCCCCCTCAAGCCCATCCTCTCTTGTACAAGTACAGAAATTCCCTTGTGCTCCCATATGTAAATGTAAGCAAGGAATAAACCATTTTAACTTGATCTTCTACTACTAACAATAGATTTACTAAGTAAACTTTGCCCTCTTGCACCGTCTTTACTTACCTTCCGGCTTTCTGTAAATGTCAGCTATTTATGCCAACCGTATCACTTAGTTTCAAGCATACTTGCAGCATACCACTTAACTTTTAAATAAAAAGGGAACTGTTTTTACTATTGCTTTTGTTGTTACTGATCAACTACAACTTTCCTGCCATGGTAATGAAGGAATAAATCTTACAGTAGCTATCAGTCACTCACAGCATGATGAGAAGATAGGAGGATCTAATGGTCCTAAACAAATCCTGGCTGCACATGACAGGCCTTCTACAGGCAATGGCTGAAATAAAGCTCCGAGCTCTTTAAATCTTGTCACTTTAAAGTAAAATTAAAAAAAAAAAAATTAATTTTTACAGTAGAAGACTCGCTATTAATTGCCATGAATTTTGAAAAATGGCACTGACATTACACAACAACTGGATAAAGCTTGATAGCTCTCAAGTTTTTATGGAGTGAATATACAAAGCAGTGGGTGGTTTTACTCTAATTAAATTCCACTGGTTTATTAATAAGCTGCCCATTCATCACTGAATTGGGCAGATAGTTTTCGAAGCACTTTCACACTTTCCTAGCAGGTGAACTGTGGATGTCATAGCTGAAGCACAATGAGTAGCAAGCCTAGTAAGGGTTCTGCCATTTGTAGCAGTAAAATGTACACTGCACATACTAACAAGGTTTATTGAACAGTGCTAAGAATGGTTTATCCAGAACTCAGTGACAGGTAAAGGACACTGTACCTTTTTCTACCACTGGATTTGCAAAGAGATGTCTGTACCAGCTTGCTCACTCCTTTTACTCCGTAGCTTACAAAAAATTGCAACATTCTAGTAAATGTACATTTTTTATTTAAAGGCTGCCAATTTGGTAAGCTCATTACACAAGGGAAGAGTGGCTACAGAAGAGCGTGGTAGCTGATTTCTAAATAGCCAGCATCTGAGCCAAATGGGTAGAGTGACCTAACACTGACATGAAGTAAATGTACTTTCTAAAAGAAATGGAAGAAAAAAAAAAGAAAGGAAAGACATTCCAGAAAAGCAATGCGACAAATACTTCAAAAAAAAAAAAACCATAAGTACCTGGGAAGCGATTTTGAAATACTAGATCTGAAATACCTATATAGTCATATGCCACATCACCAGTACTATCTGAATACACAACTGCAAAGCAACAATACACCAGTATTTTCTCTTTCTGCCTGCTTTATTAATGCAGCATGATGACAAGTATGATGTTTATAGCAAAATTATCTCTATTTGTATTGTTTTCCCCTACCCTTGGATTTTCAAAAACAAAGATATAATAACCTTGCTTAAAAGCATGATGTATCCACTACCTCCGGTTATTTCATTAACGGATGACCTCAGGGGAGTACACTGAGCATCCAGCACTCATGCTTAAAAAAAGAGAGAGAACACAAATCCAAAACCACAGGTTTAGCTTTAAGCACAAAACTGCAGAAACACACTTTGATCTTCCATATTAGCTTGCAGTAACTGCTTACTGCTAGTATATCTTTTAAGATATCTGTGATTATAGCTAATTGGGAACACTTTGACTGCTGAAATTTACTGGACATATCAAGCCTTATCAGCAAGCCATTTGAATAGATTCCTGGCAGTCTGTGTTCATTGTAGGTTAACACAACATACTAATAAAATGATAAAGAGCACAAATATCCAATTTCGAAAGCAGGACAGAAAATTTTTGTTTGCTAAACATCATGAACTAGACCTAGATAAGCCTAATCTGGTTTTAAAAGAACAGATTTGCATGTATAAAATTAGTCTGTTAAGATACTATCAGAGATTGCAACCTGTCGCACAGAAACCTTCCAAATTGCTCCAACTCTCTGTCAACTATGCGTTACAATTTACAATATATCAAAAATAGGAATTTAAAAATATGTGTAATGTATTTCATGGTGAATGTTCTTGTTACACCACCTAAATTCCATGTAACCAGTTTCCAGAAAAAGGGGATGACCTGTGGTTTTTTCTGACAAATTGTTTTACTTTCTTAACTCTGGTTACCCCACACGTGCTACAAGACAAAGCTTTCCACTTCAGCAACATACCCTTTTCCCCACGCTAAGCAGAAAAACATGAGAATTCTTTAAAATGCTTTCAGTGCACATGCCCATTTCACCAGGTACATATGAATCAACTAACAAATATTACCACTAGCGTTTGTTTTTTATACTCTGCTTGTGGGTAAGTCTTTTTCACCTGAATAGACACAGGATTATTTTGCCAGCCACAAAAGTCTTTTCCTGCAACTGAATTCACGCACTTGAGTCAACTCCTCATTTCTCCCCACATACCACTTGAATGGAAAAAGTGTGGTATTTTTACCAGCCTTCTCCTTTCCAAACCACTTTCTCTTAGGAAGAAATACTCTTTTAACAAGTTTTTGTTACTACACTGATGATTGAAAAAGGCTACAGAAAAGATTCTGGTAGAGCACTTTCGCTGCTTACTGAATTCCTCATGATAAGCACGACAATAAAACGTAAAAGGATGGCAAGACATCAGCCTTTTAAGAAATCAATAGGCTAGGGGAATTTTTATATGAAGACGTGTGTTTCCTTTCCATATAGGAAAGCAGCCTTGTTATATTTCTTTCTTCCATCTGTATTAGGTATCCTCTAAACATTTCCTGTCTTTTTCAAATTTGACACCTACCCATTTAAATGCATGTTTCTGTCTTTAGTAAATCATCAGGACTGAAGAGGTTAGCTGTCAGACTGTTTTCCTTGTTGTTTCTGCATTCATTTTAAAAAGAAAATAGTGTTCTACATGGTAATCGATTGTACCCAATTGTCTTATTCATGTTTTTCTCATTATAACAACAACAAAAGGTATTTAACTTGAATTACAGTAGCTACCGTTTCAGAGGGTTTCTCTTACAACCATTCTCTTATATTTGAGAGCAGAAGTCAACCAGATCATCAGAAAGCATTTTTTTAATTAATGCTCTTCACCACTAATTAGGTGACTGATTAGACTCAGCAACCTTTTATCTACCATGTTTTAAATTCTGTGCATGTCTCAGGCAGACAGGCAGGGGTTTTAGGTGAAACTTCCAGCAGGGACATAGATTTATGTGGGTTGGCAGAACACCACGAAAATTTGGATGGATGAACTGCCCAACCTCACACCACATCTCTGCTTCAGACAAGAATTTGCAAAATAATTGGAAAATGGATCTGAAACGGTGATTAACAAACTCATTAATTTAGGACATGTGGCACATATTTTCCATTTTTCGCTGCACTGTATAGATTGCAAGAGAACCAAGAATCCAGAGCTTGGCTCTGCATTTCTAAATTAAATCCAAGCATGTGTTTCTGGTCATTCTTCAGTCGCAAGGATCCTGAGACTCCAGAATAAATACCTATTTTTTAATCATGCTAAGGGGGCAACAAAAATAACCAGCCTTCCTATGGATCTTTTACATTCCAGTACAATGCATACCTTTTTTTTTTTTTCCAAAACATGTTTGAGGTTCTTTCATCTTTTACTGAACTGTATTTAATTTATTATGACAATTTCTTGTTGATGCCATCAGGCATCCAAGAAATAAAGGGAGAGTTAATCATCTTTTAACTCACTGACTTATGTGAATCATTAATTCTATTTCAAACATAATAAATTCATGAAAAGTAGACTGAGTCCTTATTTAGGTTGCTTGCATTTCGTATGACTGGGAGAAGATTCTAACTGTGAAGCAATTCATCAGGTGAGGCCTGAATTCTGCTGTGTTTTCAGGCAAAGGTCAAATGTTTCTTTTGTTTCTATATACTCTGCAATTCTGGAAGATTTTTTTCTAGGTCAATAACAAAGAAAATCAAATGTCTTGGCATTTGTAGAAAGCTGACATTTATTTTCAAGCTCTTTTCCTTTAAATAGTGCTACCTAGGAAAGAAGAAATAGACCTCTACTATTGCCTAAGGTTTGTGCCTTGCAGCAACTCTTGTTCACTGGAAGTGCAAGCATACCTTCAATTATGTTAGGCTCAGTCACTTCAGTAATAGCTTTTTTGCATTAATTTTTGCAATATTTCCATAGTGACTATTTACTTTCAGAATCTAAAAGTTTGACTCAAATTACCGACTCAATGTACAAATACTGTGTCCACGGCATGTATGTCATCAAAAGGCATTTATCATCCAGCATTTCAAATATAACGTTTCAAGATATTTTATTGATGTGCTGAACACATCTTACTCTCTATAGTTCTATATTTTTGCAGTTCTAAACATTTCTGCATGCACCTTGTGTTTTTCCAACAACCAAACAGGAGCGACTGAGGCATAGTCACATTCTTGTTTGTTTGTTTGTATTTGTTTTGCTAAAGGCTTTTGTTTTTTTAAACTTTGTCTCACAGGAAGAAACACCTGTCGAGAAACTATTCTGATCAGCCAGATTGTTTTTCAAAAATAGGAGCAATCAAAGCTCAAGGTCAAGTAAAAAGAAAGGGGGGGAGGTGCTCCAGGCACCAGAGCAGAGATTCCCCTGCAGCCTGTGGTGAAGACCCTGGCAACGCAGGCTGTCACCCGGCAGACCATGGAGGTCCATGATGGAGCAGGTATCCACCTACAGCCCGTGGAGGACCCCACACCAGAGCAGGTGAATGTGCCAAAGGAAGCTGTGACCCTCCGGAGAGCCCACGCTGAAGCAGTTTCCTGGCAGGATCTGTGGCCCATGGACAGTACCCCACACAGGAGCAGGTTTGCTGGTAGAACTTGTGACACCAAGGGGAACCCACGCTGCAGCAGTCCATTCCGGAAGGACTGCATCCCATGAAAGGGACCCACGCGGGAGCAGTTTTTTGAAATGCAGCCCATGGGAAGGACTCATGTTGGAGAAGGTTGGGAAGGACTGTCTCCCATGGGAGTGAGCCCATGCCAAAGCAGGGGAAGAGCGCGAGTAGGAAGAACTGGCAAAGACAAAGCATTATGAACTGTCCACAACTCTTTGAACCGAGCCTTGGAACATGGGAGGGGTAGGAGGTGTTTTTTGGATTTGTTCTTATTTCTCACCATCCTACCCTGTTATTAATTGGCAATGAATAAAATTAATTTCCCCAGGTAGATTCTGGTTTGCCTGTGACAGTAACTGGTGAGTGATCTCCCTGTCCTTATCTTGACTCATGAGCTTTTCATCATATTTTAATTCCCCCAATCCTGTTGAGCTTTGGGAGTGACAGGGCAGCATGGTGGGCACCTGGCAGCAAGCCAAGGCCAACTCACCCCATCTTCAAAGACTGGTTCTCAGTTTCTACTCCATGGGTAAAATAGAACCATCTGAGACAAATCTGGGGTCTTGTTCAAAATCCAAGCTATATAAAGTGACTCCAGTTATATTTAGGCCAGAAATTAGGCAGATTTAACCACCAGAGGAATCAGGTTTTGATCAAGCTTCTAACAGAAACAAAGGACACAAAAAGCTGAGCTTATTTTAAAATGGAACATGACTGAAATATGAAAAGGTTATGAGACTGCAAAAAATGGTACAGTATTGGACTGCAACACAGTAAGTCCACTATGATATAGTCACCATCATGGAAATGTGGTGGGATGACTCGCACAACTGGAATGCCGCAATGAATGGATATAAACTCTTCAGAATAGATAGGCAAGGAACAAGAGGTGGTGGGGTGGCCTTGTATGTTAGGGAGTGTTATGAATGTCTAGAACTAAATGATGGTGACAATAGGGTAGAGTGTTTATGGGTAAAAATCAGGGGGAAGGCCAACAAGGCAGACATCATGGTGGGAGTCTGTTACAGACTGTTCAACCAGGATGAAGAGGCAGATGAAATATTCTACAAACAGCTGGGAGAAGTCTCATGATTGCTAGCTCTTATCCTTGTGGGGGACTTCAACCTACCAAATGTCTGCTGGAAATACAATACAGCTAAGAGGGAACAGTCTAGGAGGTTCCTGGAGTGTGTTGGGGATAACTTCCTGACATAGCTGCTGAGGGAACCAACTAGGTAAGGTGCCCTGCTGGACCTGTTGTTTGTAAACAGAGAAGGACTTGGGGGGGATGTGACAGTTGGAGGCTGTCTTGGGCGTAGTGATCCTGAAATGATAGTTTTTGATTCTTGGAGAAGCAAGGAGGGGGGGTCAGCAGGACTTCCAGAGGGCAGACTTTGGTCTTTTCAGGAGCCTGAATGACAGAGTCCCTTGGGAGGCAGTCCTGAAGGACAAAGGAGTCCAGGAAGGATGAAAGGAGGAAGTCTTAAAGGCACAGGAGCAGGCCGTCCCCATGTGCAAAAAAACAAGCTGCCTTGGAAAAAGATCAGCCTGGCTGAACAGAGAGCTATGGTTGCAACTGAGGGAAGAAAGGATGATTTATGGCATTGGAAGAAGGGGCAGCCACTCAGGAGGACTACAAAGATGTTGTGAGGCTACGTAGGGAGAAAAGTAGAAGGGCCAAAGCCCAACTAGAACTTAACCTGGCTTCTGCTGTTAGAGACAATAAAAAAAGTTTCTATAAATACATTAGCAATAAAAGGAGGACTAAGGATAATCTCCATCCTTTAGTAGGTGGGGATGGAAACATAGTGACAAAGGCTGAGGAAAAGGCTGAGGTATTTAACCCCTTCTTTGCCTCAGCCTTTTAACAGTAAGACCAGTTGTTCCCTGAGTATCAACCCCTCTGAGCTAGTAGATATGGGCAGGGAGCAGAATGAAGCCTGCAAAATCCAAGGGAAAATGGTGAGGGGCCTGCTACAGCTCCACTCTGGCAGCTATGCAGCTTGCATAAGCGTTTCCTTTTCTTGGCACAGGAATTCTTGAATTTAAATGGTTCTGCACCACACCTATAGAGCAGATGATGCATGTTTTGAGGTAACCATAAATATCCAGCAACATCACCTATTGGAGGTGCTCTAGTAATAATGTTAGACTAATTAACCTAGTTTAACATTAAGTCATTGGCCAAATGAGCCACCATATTAGATGACAATTATGGCTTGGAGTCTATCACCTTTGCTCCTTTGTCTGTCTTCTCCTCCGGCAGTCCTAAGGAACTCAGTAAAGTCAAGTGCTCATAATATACTACTACAACTAAGCAAAAACAAAACTCAAAGTGAAAACTGAGCACAGGCAATGGCTTTATGATAAAATTAATTTTATAATATTGTTCCTGTTACTCCTTTCTTCTAACATTTTTTTTTTTCACGAAATACTTCCTAATGTCTGCTGCCTTAGTACCTATGGCCTTTGTTGTGCATGCTGCCTTCCATCTCACAGAAGCAGCAAAACACATTATTTTCAAATTCCCTGGTCTATAGTGGTCAAGTTATAAAACACCAAAACCAAAAAGAGCAGCAACACAACAGGAAAACATATGAGCAGGACTATCGCTGTTCAGCAGAAATGCAGAACTTCTGAAATTGAATACACAATCCAAAACCGTATTAATTATTTTTTTCTTGAAATGTATTAGGGAGATCCCAGCTGACTTCTTGTATTCAGAGCTCATGGCTTCAAACCACCCACACTCTGCCAGCTTGATCTACGTGCCTGTAGGTTCTGCCTTTCCAGTGGACAGGGAGTTTCCTTGGGGCAGAGACTGTCTTCCTTCTTACACACCATTTTTTACAGCATTAATGTTCTTGAGTTTGTGCTATATACACTGATGTAAAGTAAAAGTCACATAATTAATTACATCCATGAAAGGCACAAGAATATATTCCCATCCAAGCATGAAGCTAATTTGACTAACAACCTACCCTGATCTAAGACTTCTCCTTCCAGTTTGAAGAAACCCCTCTCCTCCATTCCATTTCCACTGCACAATATTTTTTTCCACCTTTCTAGGAGATACGCAATACTTCATTCACGTATTATTGCATTAAACAAAGGAAAGCCTTGGTGAAACTCCATGATCTACCCTACACAGGTGGTTAGATTCAAATAGTACATTGATGCTTCCTGACCTTAAAAACACAATGAATTTCTCTTATCGCTAAAAGGAATATTTCCACACATACCTAAGCTCTATATAATCATCTTGGATGCTAACAGAGCTTGCAAACAAAATACAATACAGACGTGCTCAGATATAAATTCTGACTTCATGTTTATGTAAAATATAAATCTGTTCAGATATGCTGAATCCCACAGGCACATCTAAAGTCTCTGGCTACATTTCATATGCAATACTACAATTGGAAACCACAAACACCCTGTGGAATTCTGTTCAGCTCCTCCAACTTGTGTAGCCAAAAGAAAAAAAAAAAAAAAAGGGGGGTTTTGGGGAAAAAAATGCTATTGGCTGCAGCATTAAATTCACTGTTAAGATGCATTATGAAATAGCTCAATGATATATAGTGAAATAGAGTAATAAATAGTGAAATGTAGTGGCACGTCACATCCCTATTTTGAAAGCAAGAAACATTCATGACTGGATTAAATGACACTTAGGAAGCAACATTCCTATATTCCTATTGAGAACACCAAGCAATGAAAGACAGAACCAGCTTTAATGTCTACTTGTTATTGTTTTGCTAATTGGTAGGATGCTTTCTCCATCCCTCCATGTGGTCAGCCATTATAGTTTCAATCATCCACTGCATTCCTACTTTATTTCAGGTGAGTTTTTCAGTCTGTAAAACATCACGTGTATCTACACCACTGGGTAAATGCTGTGGCTACACCAAACAACTTTTGTTTGGGCAAAATGTCTCCTTGAATTTACAAATATGCATTGCCAGTGGGTCAAAGGAGGTGTTACATCCCCTCTTTTCAGCACTGGTGAGACACACCTGAAATGCTGGGTCCAGTTCCGGGGGCCCATCAAAACTTACTGCCCTGAGTCCAGCAAAGAAAATAATTTCGTCCAGCCCTGAAGATGATTTAGGGATTGGACCACCTGACATACAAAGAGAGGATGAGAGAGCTGGAACTGTTCAGCACGGAGAAGAGAAAGCTCAGGGGGATCTCATCAATGTGTGAGAATACATGAGAGCGGTGGGGCTAGAGTAGTAAAGAAGACAGAGCCAGGCTCTTGTCAGTGTTGCCCAGTGACAGGACAAAAAGCAATTGGTATAACATGAAATACAGGAAATGCCATTTACGTGTAAGAATTAAAAAAAAAAAATCACTGTGAAGTTGCTCAAACACTAGGACAGGTTGCCTAGAGAGGCTGCTGGAGTTTCCCTCTTCGGAGATACTCAAAACCCGTCTGGACATGGTCCTGGGCAACCTGCTGTAGTTGCACCTGCTTTGAGCACAGGGGTAGGACTAGACCACCTTCAGAGGTCCCTTGCCAGCTTCAGCCACTCTGCAGTTGTACAATCCACAGTTGGTAGAACATTCTCAACATTTATGAAACTCTTGTCTGTTGTATTTGTCTCAGTAGAACCACTAAATGATGGTTGAAAGGAGTCAATACTTTCTGGATGCAAGTGGAGCTATGTTATAAAATCTTTCCTCTGCTTCCTCAATATTTTCTTATCACTTTTTAGCTTGGAGACCTGATAAGAAAAGCTCTTGACTGGTAATGACTTTTAAAGGAAACTCCCTAGACAGCTTCTGTGAGACAGCATCAGAACTCCTGATTTGGAGGGAGTAACTTTTATGAGGCTGTTTGAATGAAGGAATCTACTTTTTAAATAGATCTTCTTTCAAATTCATAGCTTCTCTCCTATTTACACTTAGTTTCTAGTAAAGTCAAGTCAGGCTCACTGTCATTATCAGAAATCAATTCCAGTCAGGTTTCTCAACGAGACTATCCAACACGCTTAATAAGGAGCAAATCAGGCAGCCTCTGAGACTGAGATAGGGTGCATCCTTCTCTAATTCACTACCCAAAATTTAGAGAGTATGCAATAGCTGGCAATTTGTTAAATTTTTGGTTGATGTGCATTGTCATGAGAAACACAAATGAGAAAAGGGATGGTTCGATTGTATAAGGCTTTGAGATTAACTTTTGGTAGGAGTTCAATTTTTAAATAGGGATCCACAAGTAAGAACGTGGCATTCTGAAGCCAGAGGCTCAGCTATCACTTCACTGAAGTCCATGAAGTTAAGTAACTTCACCTATGTTTAATGTTTTCCATTGAAGTTTAGCTCCCACGGAGGACAACAGACTGAAAAAGCAGAAGAATACACAATCAAAAGCACCAGCTGATTAGCACTTTAAAACAATCCCAGAGCTCAGCAGGATTTAATTAAGAAGTTAAAGGTAACAGGACTGATATTACATTGCCAGTTCTCTGAGCCAACTGCTTTCCAGCCCCCTTGTAAAGCTTTACAGCACTCTAAATGTGTTTCACAAAGAAGATGGACAATATGTAGTTGTATATCTATCAGTGACTAATGACAGTATATGGAGAAAACATGATTAATAAATGGTTTTTCAAGATGCTAAATGCTTTCGTGTGTTTTGCTCACCAGTCTTCCACGAGTTCACGTAATCCATGGGCTTTTAAAGG
The DNA here is from genome assembly GCF_965231255.1 of Vanellus vanellus. NCBI lineage: Eukaryota > Metazoa > Chordata > Aves > Charadriiformes > Charadriidae > Vanellus > Vanellus vanellus. Next base: position 23,654,357 of record NC_138908.1, read on the forward strand.
TTCAAACATCTTTGTATTTTTTCTCTCTCAAAAATCTATCTGTACTTTTTAATCATGCGTAGATCTGACAATACATTTTTGGCCGACATCTTCTAACATGCTGACATGAAACAAATATATAACAGAAAGTTAGTACACATTTTGGCAATCAGACATACTCTACTTAGCAACCACTCAAGACACAGAAAACATGGTCCTGACCAGGATTAAGATTGTATGAATTCACTGTACACTTAAGTCTACCAAGTGTCAACCTACACTGCATCAGATCACATAACTGCAATGCAGTATTTAGAAAAAGAAGAGGTCCATCCATAGGAAAACTTGATAGTTTTATGCAGCAGAAAACCAGACAATGCAGGGAGCCATGGGGTTAATAATCATGTTCTGCAGTTTCAAAAGTTGTGAACCGTGATACTTTGCAAGGATCCAAACTGCCGTGGCAGCCTACATGGGAAAAAATTAAATTGAAATCAACAAAAGCCAACAGTGTGCAAAATCATCACAGAAAAAAAAAAAAAAAAAGAAAAATCTCAAAAATCAAATTCATATTTTTCATAAATGCAAGTTTTACAGAAATAATGACATCAGGTAGTCACAAAAATGAGAATGGCAGGGTATGATACTTCCCACCAACAGGATGTGGTTTAACTTAACTTGCCCTCTAGACTATTTTTATCCAGGGAGGTAGTCTAAAAAGGAAGATAGATGAATCAGAAATAACACAATAAAAAGTCAACTATTAAAGATGTGCACACACAGAGACAGTAATAAACAGAAACAATTAAAAACACTCAGGAAATAAACAAATCCAATATACTTTGGATTGTAATACTCCTTAGATTTTCTTTCAGGGTTATGCAAATACAAATGCGCTGGCATCAGAAATAGTTGTGTCAACCTAGCAGTTGATAAGTATCAGAAGAGATTAGAAGAGACAATATATAGCCCAAAATGTAAAGAATGAAAATTATTTTAATGCACAGATAGGTGTTAATAATCAAGAGCAGAGCAATTGCCACTGCAAGTTGTCAGTGTGCAAGAACAAAATAAACATTCAGGGGAGAAGCAAATACAAGATGTCCCAGATGTAAAATATACTTGAAAAAGAACAGAACTCACCTCCATTTCAGAGTCACACATTAAGTCCCCTAGGAGCGTGGACATGTTTCTTTCCCCCTAGTCTTAATGGAATATACCCAAACTATCAACAACCAAACTCTTTTCCCCTCTTGACGGCTGCCCTAGCTTGCCAATAGAAGTTTTTGCTCAGATCCCAATACACAGATATTCAGATCACAAAGATTCTGCCACAGAAATGCTGTAAATAACTTTTAGAATGACATAAACAACTTCGAAGATTACATTTCTCTGCCAACACTTTGAGATTTCCTCTCTGCATCATCTGCATATGCAAAAGCAAGAAGCATTTAGCGTTTATGCTGTGGGTACTTGAAGAATTTCACACTTCTAGGATGGTGTTCCCACTTTTACTGCTAGGAAAAGGTAAAATGGGACTTAGTTTGATGTGTAAAAATATATTTCTGAAGACAAGGTGCTTTTAATCTTTCAGCGCCCAGTATATTGGATCTGGAAACAGTAATTGACACTGCTGCTGCCAGATGAAACTGAACATTTTGGACATAAGCAATGTTTGCAATCAGATAAGCATTAGAGGAAGAAATCCCATTTTATTCCAGTGAGTGCTCTGAAAATGTTAGCTCTGAATGAAAACGGAGTGAGGTAAGGAACTCCAGTGGACAAAGAAGAGCTCCAAAGCCATCTCACATTGCTATCGTTTGTGTAAGAACGTGTTGCTATATTTTTGCTTAACAGTTAAGAAGAACATGTGAAAAACTTGTCTCTAACCTCAAGCCCACTCAAACCAACCTCAGATTTAAGATGCAAGATGGTGTGTGAAGTTAGAAGGAAGAATTGCACAGATGAGAAACCAATCTGGAACGCTCCTTCTCAGTTGGCATCCCCTTTTTCAGATTTTTTTCCCCAAATATGACAAAAAGGTGCAATTTTGCAATGAAATTCAGGGGTCGTTGATTTTTTCCTCCCTTTATCATCACGTACTGTCCTGAGGGTCTTCTCAAAGGCTGCAACACAGATAATACGTTTTCATACATTCTAACTCTAAAAGCAACAAGAGCGTTGTTATTTGTATTGCTATATATATAGTGCCTTACACTGCCGTACACTACATATGCACAGCGTGACCATCCCTACCCCACAGGGGGTGAATTCACCCAGCCAATGTGCAGTGGGCCACTGCAGAAGACATTGTAATGAGGACATCGTTAGTTCAAGCAGAATCTAGGCAGAGTTTAACCATAAGCTTTGCTTATGGAGACCCATGTGTTAGCACAAGTGACTGCTATAACCTCAGCACATACCCTCGCATTAGCACGATGTGCTGACTTTAACAGTGCTACTTGTATACACTGCTTGTAAGAGCATGCTCCTGTGGAGATATCTCTGAGCATAATGCTCTTGATGAACCTTGGCATACCGCCTAGCATGTTTGGTATTGTCCAGGTAAAAACTCTCATAGATTTGCTTACTTGGTATGCTGTATAACGATGTGAGACACAGCGAAGCTGTTGAACCTCACCACAGACAGGATCAGCATGCCACGACCAACATGAAGTTTCTTGCCTGATGCCACCTACACCAGGTTACCCAGTATCAGAAGGGACATAAGATAGCGAACACTTTTTCTACTCTTTCTATTCTTTATCAGCTTTGACTGTTCGTGCCTTTCATACTGACATCCCAGAAGAAGTGACACCTCCTCAGTGCAAATCACCATGAGATACAAGAAAGTGAATAAGACCATAAAGCAATAAAGAGCTTGTGAGGAAGAATAATAAAATGACTGGAGGCCAGTCTAAGAGCAATAGCAATTTGGCCACACAAGAAGGGAACTAAGAGACATGTTAGAATGTTTTTTTGTATCATTGTGTTCCAGATATAAAACCACCAGGGTAACTAATTAGATGCCAAACAAGCAGGCAAAGAAGTCTGGTGTCACATGGCAGTCAGAAGCATCAGCTGACATCCTGCTAGCTAAGATCGAGCAACGAAGGTTCTTCAAAGTAAAAACAAGCCAGCAAAGGCAGACAAAAAAGAAGGGTAACGTGTTCACCTTTTTGGTCTTTTGCTTTAACCACTGCAATAGTATTCTGTTTAGAAATATGAAAAGGCAAAACTGCATTGTCAAGTTCAAAAAAGCAATGCTGAAATAACTAAGATACAGGTGGTAGCTACATGACTAGATAGAAAATCCTGTGTTAAAAAAAAAAAAATAAAACAAAACCACAAAAACCCCACCCTTAGAAAAGTTAAAAAGTTATGTAGAACATAGGCCTGAGGGATGAGGAGGATGTGATATGATCAGGAAAGAAGTAATGGGTAAAAACTGGAAGACAGACAAACAGCTTCAACGTCCTTGCATCATAAGGAAATGTCAGCCATAGAGACAGGAGGTGACACAGAGTAACAAGTCAGAACTTTGATTTTTCAACACTGAAATAACGACTGAGTATGCATCAGTAGATGAGATTATTCAAAAACAAACTTTAGAGAAAGGTAAAAGACCATTCTTATGGAACCCCTGTATAAAAACAGATAATGGATTTCTAGGATCCTGTGGTGGATCAAGTGTGCTTATACAGGTCTTAGCTATTCTATTCCTATTCATAAAACCATGGATTTCTTTTATGACCTTCTCATTGCATTTTTGGGGTGAAATGTGACCCCAGTTAAATTAATGGGTTAAAATTTATCTATAGAACCGGCCATACCTGTTCTTCCATAAAGCAGTAATGTTGATTTTCTTTTGCCTTTTTCTCCAGGACAGCACCTAACAAGACACTACACCTAAATAAAAACTAAAAATTCTAAATGACAATTACTCTCGACCAAGACAATTATTTTGCTTTCCTGCTAATAAAACAGCTATTGAATCCAAAGGAGAAGGGGTCTGAAGCTTCAGAGGTCAGCTTTTGTCAACTTTCTCAAAACCGTCCCAACCAGCCCCCTAAACAGTGGGATATATAAACGACAGCCAAGTGTTCTGTTCTTTTGGTGTAGCAGGATGTATGAAAACAGATAACGTTGTTAAACTAAGTAATTACTAGGATGCATCATTTCCCAATATTCATTCTTGTGTTTTCACACTTTCCAAAACTCTCATCTTTGTTCCAGAAAAATTTCTTAAGATAGCATTTTCCTCTCTGCACTTCCAAATGTTTCTTCCTATTTAGGCTCTGATTCTTCATCTTTCCACTCTTATGTCAATAGTCCTGTAGCTCCTGCAATACTTAGGTGTCTCCCAGCTAGCTTCTCTCTCTAGGTTCAGTTCTGCTATAGGCAGAGAAACAAAACAGCACAGAAATTCTTCTCCCTTCCTTCTTTGGGCATCGTGTGTCTTTTTCAGAAAAGCAAAAAGCAAATAAATAATTTCTGGCTCAGTGACCACATCTTCACCTATTCCTCCACGGGAACCTTACAGCTTTGCAAACATTGCTACTTATCTGAAAGCTCATCCAAACTCCCCCAGTTCACAACAACAAAATAAAGCTACAACCTTTGAGCCTGACTTTTGTTTTTCCAAACGCAGAGCCAAACTTTAGACAAAAAAAAAAAATTTGCAAGGTGAAACTTTATTTCAAGGTATCAAAAGCCAGAGAAAATCCACTTTTCTACATTTGATGAACATATTATTTAAGTTATACTACTCCGTTGCAGTCCATCTGCTTGTATATAAAAACCTGATAATTTCACCTGCAAGCTGATCATCTCAGGAGTTTTATTTACAGACTTGCATAGTTGTGTGTCCAAGTTGCTTAGCTTTTGGGGTTTTCTTTCTTATGGGGACTGTTCCATTTGTGATTTATATACATATCAGTAGTTATATTTTGGACCTGAACAAGGACAAAAACTGGCATTAATTATATCACAAGCATCTTTTCTAGGTCGTTACAAACTCTTTGTCAATTATTTCCATGAAAAGCAAAATTACTCAATTTGTACATTTGCATGATCTGTTGTAAGTGCAAATGTTAAATCATTTATTTATGAAGAAGTATGTGGGATTTTGTAAATCTTTCCAAACTCTTTGAATTGAGTTTTCATCAAAATAGTATATTGAAATAATAAGTATGCATCTAAAACAGAAACCTACCTTTTAATTAAACAACAGTTTCTTATGCTGCTTTTGCACTTATTCAGTAATGCCTTGTTCTGCATTTATTTAGTCTCAGCAGGGACCCAGCAATATCAATTACTGAAATCCAGGAGGACAGAATCTGGTCTTACTACCTGCGATTCCTACATTTCAGACTCTGGTGAAATTGGTGAACTGGTGAAACAGGTGACTAGAACTCTGACAAGTCAGCATCTTAAAGAAGCATATACTATCAACTGGGTTTTGCTAGTCTATTTAAGGCAATATGAGAATTCCTCTGCCACAAAATAAGGTCTGCCTTCTATACAGGGCTCAAAATCAGGGTACCTCCATGACATGTAATGGTCTGGATTAGGTGGAAGGTAACATTAGACAATCTAAGGATCCTTTCTGGCTTCAAACTGTACTAAATCTATCAATACCGGAATTAAAACCAGCTGTTATAGAAAGGTTAACAAAACAATCAGCTTTCTGCAGCTGGTTTTGCTTTTGACAACATAATGAAGATTTTTCTGCTTCTCAGAACTTAAACCAAAGAAAATATGGAATTCATTGTGGGTTATTGAAATAAATTGTGTATATTTATTGTGGAAGCTCCATCCCTGGAGGTGTTCTATGATTCTATATTTGTTAATAGCTATATTACCAACACTAAAGCAATACGAGCACAATGCCTTGATAATGCACAACTTCTAGTATAAACAAAAAAGCAACCTGCAGCAACTTCGAAGGGGAAGGATTTCAACCACTGATAGGTGGCTGCAAAGTTGGATATCAAAAAGTAATGCTGACTACTAATTCATTCATGCAGGAGAAATTAAGTGCAAGCTTAGCAATTGCAGACACATTGCTAGAGAAGGTTCTTCCAAAATGTTCAAACCTGTTTTTTCCATCTAGCATGTTCAGATGCAATGAGACAGGACTTCTCCAAATTCTGTGCAGCATACAGAACCTTACTTTTTAAAACCAGTTTTCTCGGGCTGGAAGGGGGAAAACACTGGTAAAAAAGACTTCTGTTCTGTTGAAGGGGAAAAAAAGATTGTTTATCATTGACATATTTGCCACTCACCAGTGTTACAAAGGGATAAACAAAACTGCCTATGATTAACAAACAGAGCAGGTCAGCATATGAGACTTCAAATGTTTCTAGGGTGAAGAAAAATACTCAGGTATGCCATTCTACTATTTAACTTGAGCAAACCGTAGAAAACTTGTTCTCTCACTTAAAAGCAAGCACAAGATTAGACATGTTTCAGAAGGGCTGTAATTCAAATTTCAGAAGCTGTAATTCTTTGCTTTTTCTTCTTTTCTCCTACTAACCTCCAACTCCCACCAACTTCTTCTGCCACACGTAGCCATGCAGCTCATAGTTGAAATGATTATAACAACAGTTCTGTAATAAGCCTGATAAGTGCTTAAATTCAACTAAAGTTATTTACCAAAAAGTTTAACAAAGTTTTCAGTTTTCTCATTGAGTTCTTCTGCGCAGGGCTGCCATCCTTACTCACAAAGAAAAGAAACTAATGGAACCATGTGGCAATCTTTATTTTCTCATTTCCTCCATTAGAAGCACCTGCCCCTTTCCTCTTTTTCCTCTAGCAACAAGCTGTGATTTTTTTGTCTGCTCCAGCGTAAGGGTCCCACGCTCCCCGCGCCCCGCCGCCCTCAGTCCGGCTCCCCGCGCTCAGCACCCTGGCCAGCGCCACCCACCCGCCGCTGCCTGTGATGACGAAACCGTGACGTCAAACGGCAAGCCTTCATCTCCATCCTCGCTCTGCTTTGCTGGTAGATCAGGCACGTTAGTAATAACATACGGGTGCCCTGATGCTGTGCTGGTTCCCAGCGGCTGTTGTTACTTGATGACAGCGCACTACATCATAACAAAAAGGTTTTCCAGGGTAAATGTTTGCAACCAGGAAGGGATTATAATTTTTACAATTTCTATTGTAATTATAGTGAAAGGAAAAGGGGTGGAGTGTGTGTAAATTCTCTGCTTTTGTCGGTGTTGTGAGGATGTTATTTTCACTTTGGATGGAGAATTCTTCTTGTTGATGTAAGCAACTTTTGTAAAAATTGTGTAATGAATGTATATTTTAATGACAATTCTGATTTATTCCAATAATGATAATAACTGGTTTATAAAATGATGCTGCAGAGAAGCAGCTATTGACTTAAGTTTTACACAGCTGTAATTATTCACTATCTCCGGTTCTCTAGTTTATGCTCAAATTTCATTATGCTTAAAACAATGCCCTTGGGAAAAGCATCTGGAGAGTCCAGAACACATCTGTTCCAGTTCTGGTACATAAGCGTACATACACTGTTACATAAATGCACAATGCTGTAGAAATAACTAAGGCTAATCTCACCCTTTGGTTCAAATACAATTTGCTGACATTGCTTTTTATGGAGGGGGGAGCCTTACTTCTAAAAATGCTAAAACTGATTTTGCATAACTTCAGTTAGGAAAGACTTACCAACACATCTTACTCACTCTTCTTTTATTAAAAGAAAAACGTAGGCAACCGCACCAGTTCCTTTTGATGCCCTATCCAAATTTGGTAGACTTAGAAGGTTTCTGAATGACAGGTATATAAATGCTGCTGTGCTTCAGATCACACATTTCCTGGACCTCTACTGCTACTCAGCCTCCACCCCTCCTCCCTGCAGCTTTCTAAAATAACTGCTGTTCTGTCAGCTACTGACAGAACACACATCTGCAGTTACTCTGACTTTTTATTTTCCTGCCTATTTAAAGATCTTGGAATTGAGTTCATAAATCATTGAAATTATTTTTCTTCTTAGGAAAAAAAATAATGCATAGAAACAAACAGTTAAATTCCAAGTCAGCAAAACCACAAGTTGTGGTGAAAAGCTCCAGATGACACCTATTTAAAAGATACCCATGCAAAGCTGTTTAGAAATTAAAAATAACTCACTTCTGAAATAAAGTGTGCTTTAGGTTACATGAGAGTACTTTTTCCCCACAGCAGAGGCCTGGAATCTATCAACTTCGCTCTCTGATCAGATGACTACGTTAGCAACTCCTTCAGTGGCACTGTAATCTGTAGGAGTCGTGCACAAGTCATGTGAGCTGCATCTGCCCTCAGTAAAATGCAAGTACCTATGCTTTATTATACTGTTATGAAAGACGGACTTAATTCACTACATTTTACTAATCATTGCAGCACCTTACAGACTAAAATTAAACATACAGCAGACAACTGTGGCCACTTATCTTGCAAAAGAATAATTTTACTCAACATATCCAGGTGCTGATGTTGGAAATTGTGCTTATTTTATGGACTCGGAAAAAGCATGCAAGATTTTTTACATGCTTCCTCTGCAATGCAAGAGCAAACAGAAGGGAGAGTGAGCTCATGCTATTTTATCTGAACATCCTCAGTTGCACTGTGTTATGTGACCCTAACCTATTACAGCTTTTAAACCCATGCTTAATTTTAATTGTAAGAGTAACACCATTGACTTCAGTTCTCAAGTGCCTTCACAAGTTGAGGCTTCAGTTCAGACTGAAGAATCATTACTGTTGGTCAAGCACTATCAGAAGGAGGAGAAAATAAATCTCTCTTCTAAAAATCAGGCGATCTAATCCAGGACTCAACAAAATACAAAAAGAATTCTTATCTGTCTGTACAAACTCTACAATGCTATTCACAGTATTGCTTTTCAGAGCAGAACTGCATCTTTTTGTTCTCTCTTCTTGCAGGTTTTCTATTTTTATACTACCTTCCTATCCACAAAGCCTTTCACTCTTAAAAAAAAAAAAAGCTTATTTTGTCATTTAAATCCCCCAAATCTCCATAATTTCCTCACATAAATAGTATCGGTTCACAGCAAACCAGTAATTTTCACAACTATGATCAATCTGAAAGCTTTTCCTTTTGTTGCAAATTTCAAGCAGATAAGTACACTTACATAAACTTCTAATAAATAAAATGGGTTTTAATGGAAGGCAGAAGAAAGATCCATTTTGAACAAAAAGATTTTTGAGTCTGCTCCAAAGCTTCATTTAGGAGAAGTTCCATAAGACCCATGCAACTAACCAGAAAAAAGGGAAGAGATGCATTTTCTACAATTTTTTCTTGGTACCGCTGGAGCATCCAGAGCCTCAAAAAAGTCCAACATCTTTCCTGTGATCCATCCCTTTTCAGGTTAAGTTCAAAATTTCTTTCAAAGGAAATCTGGACAACTTCGACAGCATGAACATGAGCCTTAGGCTCTAAGCATATTCCTAATTAATCCTTTGCCATCTGGGGGTTACTCTGCTCCACGCATTTTTAGGACCTCAGTCAGCATTTCAAGACATTATGAGGAAAGTACAAGCTGAAGACACTTACAATCTTGCTAAAAATACATTTGGTGTAACAGGCCAAAGAAAGAAATTTGTTCTGAGAGCAGACGTTTGACATTTACTAACTCACTTACCTATTTGCTGTCTGTACTTTCTCAAGTGTTCGTATTTGCCCTTTTCTGTGCGTTAATATTAAAGGACTATATATCTTCTTCTCGCAGTTAAAAATCAGACCATCATTGAGTAGGCTGTTGTAATTGCAGAGAATTCTGTAGCGTCAAGGGACAGATTTATTTCAAACACCGTTTAACAGAAATATTATATAGAATCATATATTTAAGAATATGTGCTCCTGGTAAATCTTTTAAGGTAATCTGGACTGTGAGACTGTCCGCTCTTCATGTCAACAAAACTGGACAGCCACCTGGTGACTACTCTCAAGTTTTATTTATAATTTGAATGAATTAGATGAATGAGCTCATTCAACTTCACTATCTGTTTTACTGAAATGTTTAAAATGTGCATCTCATCTGCTTGACTCTTGTTCTGGTTTCAGCTGAGATAGAGGTTTGTTGTGTTTTTTTTCTAGTAGCTGCTGTGTTTTGGACTTAGTATGAGAATAATGCTGATAACACACATTGTTTTAGTTGTTGCTAAGTGGCATTTACATCAGTCAAGGATTCTTTCAGCTTCTCACAGAAGCTGAGAGGAAGCATAGACAGTAGGGCCAAAGTGCTATACCCTACCATAGACACCATGCTCAGTGCATAAATAGGGGTTGGCAGGGGAGCAGGAATCCGTGATCACTGCTCGGGACAGGCTGGGCAACCGATCATCAGGTGGTGAGAGCAACCTGTGTTGTATCACTTCATTTTGTATATTCTTTTACCATTAGTAGTAGTATTATCATTGTCATCATCATTACTTTCCTCCTCCATTACTGTTCTATTAAACTGTCTCTATCTCAACTTACAAGGGTTTTTTCCCCCTCCTTTTTTCTGTCTTCTCCCTACCCTACTGGGGTGGGGTACTGAGCGAGCAGCTGTGTGGTCCTAGTTGCCAGCTGGGGTTAAACCATGACAATGCTATACTTATATGAAACCATACAAAAAATCTAATGTGTTGTTATCAACAGTCCTAAATGTCTTTCACTGCATATCATACCTTTCCTTCATCTCAGGTGACAATGCTGTTGGACTAATAGCCCCTACTTGTATATAGGCAAGCAGGAGACTCCGCAACAGATGCTGGCTTTACACTGAATTTATCCCATGCATGCTTGACAGCTGCATCACAGGAACAGCCAGTATGGACCAAGCAATGGGGAAGAGGAGAAAGCAACTTTCACAGCTTGTCACAGCTGCCATTATTTATTTACTTGCACTCCTAACTAAAGAAGTTAATTTCTTGAGTAAAAGGACACAAACACACATAGGTTGAGTGAAGTTACCTCACAATACACCATGCTAGCTTATGAAATTGCAACTGAAACTAAACAGTAAGATTACTCTATACGAGGTCACCAATTGAAAACAGATTTACACAGACAGTTACTCAGATCTCCACAACACAACTAAAAATGAAGACTACTGCTGTGAACCATTTAGGGTTTATTTTATATCACCTATAGCCAGAGATTTCTAAAGTAAGTATAAGTAGAAGCTTATGTTGGATTAATTTTTGGTGGAACCTGAATGCCTGAAACATGCCAACCAATAAATCTACATTGAACAACTCAACATTCTCTCTATACTTCTTGTGTGTAGCATTTTCTGTGAAAAAAACAGTTATTGTAAAGCAGTGATATAAATTGGAAAATTTTGTCCTTAGCATTCAGATGTTAATGACATAATGGTATTTTTGTACTAGCAACCACTGCATTAGCAACTTCAGCATGTGGAAGCAAACTTCATAGGTACCATAGCACTTGCACTGCTGTGGCACCACTTTAGGATCACGTCTACATGTATTTCACGGTGTTCCTCCAGAAGTATCTCTTCCTTTAAAAACTGAAGATAACGCAGACTTTTTCTGGTTTCTTTGTTAAAATTCTTTCCTCTCATCTGGATTTCTCACAAAAAATACTATTTTATTTTTATTTCTTAGTATTTAGGACAGAAAAAAGCTTAATAAAGGCTAACTTTCTCTGAATTATGGACTGTGAAGTTTGTTTCTATATTCATGGAAGTAGAATAACTCAGGAAAATTACTCAGTAAAAGCTGTACTAAGAGTACAAGAAACTTAAATCTTATATGCACATTGAAGGGCAGAAACACCACCTTAAACCAAACGAAAAGATTATATCATAACCCTCATAAAAGGACTAAATCGTATTTTGAAGGAAATTGCTTGTTAGGAGAGCAAGCCTCTTCACCATCCAGAATTTTCCCCACCTCTAGAAATGCAAACAAGATATAAAATTATTGCCAAACAGAATAGTCTTTTGTCCATTTCTGATTTTTTACACCCTTTTTTTATCACTTCCCTCCCCCAAATCTCTAGGGAAAAAAAAGACAGCAGTTCATAAATTAAGGCCTTAAAAAGACCTTAAAGATCTTTTCCAACCTAAATGATTATATGATTCTGTAAGCATGTTTTTAATGAAAATTACTGAAGAATTTTCTGAAAGTCATGGTAAATTTGTATTTGAACAGTATTGTAAAACAGCAATGGTATAGTAAAATATATAAATGGTATTGTAAAACAGCAATGGTATAGTGGTATGTGGTAAAAAGTGTGAGCTTGGCTTTTTTAACATGAGATTTCTTCAGAGCTGAATTGAAGTGCCTACTTAAAAAGACTCCCAAACATTGAAATGGACAGATTTTTAACTAGCAAAATGAGCAGAAGTCAAGTATTTTTTTTAGAAAGATTAGAAGCACGCATACAAGCACTGTCAGTTTTATAAGGATCCAAAAATCTAGTATGCGGAAGCATCTGGTAAACTGAACAATTTTATGTTACTAATGTTACGACTACTTGGAATTTACAGATTTGGGTTTTTTTTCTTCAAAGCATCTGGTTGCTATCAGACATAGATACTATCACCATTCCACGCCTGGGTTTCAGCCTGTCACAGATGAAAAATCAAACACAAATGGTTATGTGACTTATTAAGAGTTTATGACATCTCACAGGACCTGGAATTTTTCCCTGTGAAATGAAAATTATTAGCCTATACTGCTTAATGAATTACTTTCTTAACAGGCCCAAAGATATACATCTCCCCATTCATACAAGGAGTACAATTGCACCAAATATCTCATGGAAAAGAAACAAAAGGCTGTTAAGATTGAACAAAACTGACAGCACACTCTATGCAAAAGATACTGACAATGTGGTTTACTTTTTTGTGTTTATATATAGTTACTATATAATCTACGTTTCTTTTTATGGAAACTACTTCCCTGAATTTATCTAGAAAACTCATCTGAACGAGTGTAAGTATACAAGATATCTAGCATAATTTCTAATAGACTGCTCAGGAATGGAGGAAAATCTCCATATTTGTGAATGGTATATTCTGCCATTGCTGAACAAGTATGTCCACAAAGTCTCCATTTTTTCAGTCTGAAAAAAAAATCATAGTAACTCTTCACTAGACATTAGAATCAAAAGTAATCATTCCCATTGACTTAAATTAATCCAATTAGTTAATATTTACTCTTATTATTTGCAGTTGACAGTTCTACTGTACAGAGGGCCAAATTTATAAAGCAACCAGTGTCATTACAGCTTCAAAGAGAAGGTACTGCTTGGTACATCACTAAATAAAAACCCTTTTCAACGTTACATTTCCAGCAATAGCCACAGATTTCCAACATACCTCAGCTGTGTGAGGAACCTTTGCCTCATCAGCTAACTACAATGAACAATATAAATGACATTTTAATAAAAGAAGTCAAAACGCCACAGCCTAACTTTGTGTGTGTTAATAGTTCCAAGTATTTAGAGGTGGAGCAGCAGGATCCCATTGGGAATAAAATAACAGAACCAGAAGTCAGGAAACCCAAGGGCTATTCTCAGCTGTACCACTGACCTTCCCCATAACATGGTAATGGCTTATTTCTGTTCCTTACTGTCCCATGATAATGACAAATATGAATGGTAAATATGAATGATATCTCAGATCATTCACTATAAAAAACTGCTATGCATATATGCCATGTGACTTAAATACTACTACATGCACTTTTTCAGATAGGAATGCTATACCGAAGAGGTTAAGCATGAGGCTTCGAGGAGTGCAAACAGACAAATAAAATAAAAAAGGAAAGAAAATTAAAAAACAGAGCAGTTTGTCTACAACCTACATTTGTTCACTGCTGAATTTGATGTGGTTTTGAAAAATCACCAGGAAATGATTATGTAGTCATAGGGTACAGGCTATAATAGATAACAAGCTGAATATTGGATTTTCTAGTTTGAAGTCAAACCCAGAACTGGGAAGTTAGATCTCAGGCAGGCAAATGTAAGGCAAAAGAGCATTTAGGAGAGGTGACAGAAAACACAGCTATGAGCAGCACTGCAAACTATTCCAATGCAGCACAGGGATGGGGAAGTACAATAAAAGACCAATGTGGCAAATTGGACTCTTCCTCAACCACAATGAAGAAAAAACAGAACAGAAAAAAATCAATCTATGAAAAAAAGGGCAAACAGTCATTTCAAAGGCAAGGGGAGTTACGGGGAAGACTGAAAGCAGTGTTGGTCAGCTGCTTGGTCCAGAGGGAAAAAAAACAATCATAAAACCTCTACAAAGGAACAAGTGTAATGCCTTTCTTCCACTGAAGGGTCAGCTTTGTTCAGCTGAGCAGAAGAATCGTTAACAGCTTTGTAACAGCTTAAGACTAGGGACAGAATTATCAAAGAGTACCTAGATAAATTACATGTTATTGAATTTGCTGGCCTTCATAAGTTTTATCTCAGAATACTAAAACAGTGATCTGAAGAAATTTCAAAGCCACAAGTGGTAATATTTGATAACTCAGGGGAAATAAGTGAGGAAGTAGAAGACTAGAAGAAAGCCAAATTGTCACTGTCTCTAAAAGAAAAAAGAATATGAGAGGAAAACAGAGTTCAGATAGCTTCACACCCTGGAGAAATACCAGGAAAAAAAAAATTAGGAAAACTATTTTTTAGCACTAAAGAATGAGGAGGAGATGACTGGCAACCAACTTCCATTTTTCAAGAGCAAATCATTATCAAACTGAAAATTTTCTCCTACACTGTAACAGGCCTCATTACTGGTACAGGCAGCAAATGTCACACACTTCCACTTCCATGCAGCTTACAACATTGTCTCGCAAGACCTTCTCAGAAATAATACAGGGCCACAGTCCAGGAGAAAATGCTACAGGGTCAGTGAAACACTGGGTAAACACACTGAAATAATATTTATAAATTGTTTGATAGTTAAAATTAGTTATAATTTGTTCAAATGGACAGATGTGTCATCAGTCCTGTGTCTGCTCTTGTGTCTCACGCTGCTCAGTGTTTTTATGAATTACCTAAATAAAAGAGGTCGTTAACAGATAAGGTCATAAGTGGTTTAGCAGGATAAAAATATCTGGTTTTTAACAGGGACACTACAAAACCACAACACTGGAGAGCACACAAGAATTAAAATGGATCTTGACAAACTAGAGAAACTAGTCAGGAAGACCCCTCCCTGACTAACTAACTTTAAAAGATGTAAATACTTTCCTGAGCCAAAGCAAACTTTAGTTCTCCAGGTGGAACTACATTAGGTGATCAGTCTCACTACATTCACATGCCCTCTAAAACACAGAGGTGAATCTTGGCAAATCTGGAGATAGCTGAAGACGTTTTCTGTTATTTCCTATTTAGAGAGAAATTTGCCTTTGTCTCAACAGTTTCCTGCAAACTACTGCTAGTAAAAGGAGACCCTTGATGCTGTATGTTAGTGCACTTTGAGCTGGCCTGGGCACTCTGGAGTGTACTCCATTATTCCTCATGCTTTAGAAATGGGATTTGTTAGTTAGCTTTTCCTCCTTTCCTTTTTCCCTTCTTGCAATGCAAGCATTTGGTAAGGGTACCAAAGACGACCTCTGCACATTGTTTATTAATGGTGCCAGAGATTGATTCTGAAGAGGAAACTAAAGACTTACAAAGTAAAAAGTAAGTCTTTCCTCCCTGTCTAAAGTAAAAACCAGCTGAAGAGCTGAAGGCAGGTATTTGTGTTGTTAAAGAACAGAGCTCAGCTGTGGTCGCTAGCACACTTTCAGCTCTTGTATAAACAAGCTGGTGAGCCACAGGAGTCACAGCACAGAAGAATTTGACTCACTAGAGTGAACTGGCCACCAAAAACCATAGTCTTCAACTGATGTAAGACAGCATAGCTCCAATACAGCCAATTATGATTTCCGTTCCATGAAAGCCAAATGCTGCTTCTTCTCTAAAAATCTGGCCTCCAAACAGACCCGTATGCATGTCTGAGGATATAGTTTATCATTTCGGCTTTTGTTCGTATCTATAAACAGACGTTAGCAACTCATAGAAAATGACTGCTCAAGAACTAAGGAACAATGTCATAAAGATTTGAGTATATGCAAACACCACCTAGAGACAGCAATCATACAAAGCAGTACCATATGGAAACGTCTGGAAATACTCTCCTTGCAACAACAGAGCACAAATGCTAGGCGGAAGTCCAGATGATAGCATAAAAAAACCAACAGATAGAAGTGAACTACACATTTCAGAGCTACCTATAAATATCTTGCAGGTTTCTGTACAAGCGCTGTATGAACACTGTCTCAAATATCACACTGCAATCTACACTGAGAAAGAAAAAAACATCTTATGGGCCTGAACTTCAAGGAGAATTACCACCCCTAAGTACAAAATGAAATACCTCCTTCAGCCATAGGAGTACAATAGCATTAAGCATCCCTGATGTATCAGACTTTCAATGTTTTACCACAGAACATGCCCATATGCTGCAGTTTCACTCAAAAAGAATTATTCAAACTAACGTAATTACCACAAAAATAAATCAAGAACATGGTCTTTTTTAACATACAAGTTATTCTTGTAGCATACCAGATCAATAGCTTGAAGAAAATTATTTTTTCCACTTCCAGACAAATCCATAATATTCAGAAACTGTATTTTACACAGACCAGGTCACATAACTA
The DNA here is from genome assembly GCF_965231255.1 of Vanellus vanellus. Taxonomy (NCBI): domain Eukaryota; kingdom Metazoa; phylum Chordata; class Aves; order Charadriiformes; family Charadriidae; genus Vanellus; species Vanellus vanellus. The sequence continues at coordinate 23,671,027 of NC_138908.1, forward strand.
CACTGGGAATGCACAGTCACAGCTGTGCATAAAAATCTTTGGTAATGGAACTTTAAGAAGCAGGCCAGGAACAGACTGGAAACTTTCTGGGTTGTCATAATCAGACATAAATAACTTGCATCTGACATAGTAAAATTTATTTGCTAATCGTGTAAGAAAAAAATAAAGGTTTGCAAAATGTTAATTTTTTAATCTAGAACACAGCTAGAGGGCCATGAAGACGTCTCAGTGTTGGATGACAAGAATGTCCTCCTAACACTTCAGGAGTGTTAGCCAATAGTTTGGGGAACTGATTTACTAAAGAGCTTTGAAAAAGTCCCAGCCTTGGCTGATCAATGTAATTACTTATTGTGAAAACAAAATAAATGTTACAGACACAAAAAGTTGATATATGTATCTTAACGCATCCATGCACATGAAGCACTCGGGTGTCTGCAGCCGCTACAGACATAGAATGGTGCTGACAGAGGCAATGGTAGATAGCACTTCTCTTTGTTGACCCATGCAAAACATCACTGTACCACAGAAACTCTCCACTGACTACCTCATTAAAAGCCAAGCTTGTTAAGCAGAGCAAAGGATCCTTTCATCCTCGACGTTACCGAAATTTTAGTTACGCAAACCAGCTTGCAAGACGTTTATCCATGCACCTGTGCAGCTACTGTACCCTTAATGAAAACTCATATTATTGAAACCCACAAGTGCATTCCAGAATCAAAACAAACAAACAAAAAAGTCTCTGGATTTGCAATGGTATATATACCATCTCTCATGGTATACTCTCATTACTTATTTCAGCTCCCTGAAACAGACATCAAGCCAAATCATTCCCAAGAGGCGATGCGCACCACCATCCTGGATGAGGTTCAAAGCAGAAGACAAACCAATCACCTCCCTTCAGGTTGAATGCTGGCTGCACGCTGAGGCCGGCACTGCTGCAGGGTCACAGAAAGTAGACCTAAAATGGGGCAGAAGCACCTTCTACTTCGGCCCCTGATTCCTCAGTCCTCCAGGGCTCCTGGGCCCCTTGCTGAAGGGAAGAGACAGAGGAGAGCAGCAATAAAGGCAAGCGGAAGTATGCATGGGGAGGAAACCAAGTATTAGGGAGTTGACCAAGGAGACAAAGGCTCAGGGGTCTGAGGGCAGTGGAGATGAAGAAAAGGAGAGGATGAGCAACCAAGATGCCCATTGGTGTAGACCACTCAACAGAGATGTGCCAACTGCGTTCCTGGACCACTTCATTAAATCTATACTGCACTTTCCCAAAATCATCCTTACAGCAAGTTAAGCCAATGTCTTGTCCTACTCCTTGTCACAGGTTGTTGTGTACTTTCACAACTTTAGAGATTGTACAGAGCAATTATAGGGAGTCACCTCTGTAAGGATCTGCATGTACGATAACAAAATAACCTGTAGATTCTAGTAGCTGATCACAACTAAAATGAATACATTTTGCAAAAGGGATTAAAAAGGGTTTCTGACAAATGTCTGAAAATCCACTCATCTTTTTGAAAGTTAATGGAAAAACAACAAAAAAGGGTAGGGGAATTTGTTTGTGTCTGTGTATATGCACACATTCCATATGTGCCTATATTTCTGATGGTCTACTGTTTTCTGAAAGTTCTTTCCCCAAGATATTTGACATGATGGAATGAAATTGCTGTTAGAGATATGCCGAAAGATACTTTCAAGATAATACATTTTTGTCTGTAGAAATGAGCATGAAGACTAGGAAACTATTTGATCCATATCAAATCAAGCTATTTGGAATAAACAAAGCTGTGACATATTCCACATGCATTCTTAAATTCCAAAAAGACAGTTTTGTAAAACGAAAGCTAGCCAAATTTCCAAGTTTCAATTATGTTTCAGAGTGCTGTTCAGATGTAGATATGTTTAACTGCAGATCTGCCATAAGAAATAGTGGGTAAAAACTCTCTATTGTAAAATCAGTATTTTTATATTTTTCCAATTTGGATTTCAGAAGCTGTTCCTACGAAACTCTGTCAGAAGTGTAATCATCTGCAATGCTTAGATGTTCAGCTTCACCCACACTTAAGTGCTTTATTGAAGCAGCTCTCCCACTTCTTCTCTTACTGCAGACAATTTTTTCATCTATTTAAAAAAAAAATCAACCAACCAATAAAACTTGTATTTAATTAAAAATAATTAGAGAACAAAACAGCTCTTTAAAAACAGATCCAGCAAAAGATTCTTCCAGTCAGATTTAAATGATACAACACCGTTCTATAAACAGAACTCCATCTGTCTGGTGGCAAGATAGTCCACACAATCTACATCCAGAACATTACGCGTGCTCTGTTATTCAATAATTTAATGCCAATGCTTAATTTTCAACTCTAATAGCTAATTTAGGTCTTTTATCCTATTACATATAATATTACTCAAGTTGCAATGACAAGACAGGTGAGTTGGACTGAGTTGCTTTAGTAATGCTCTTGGATGCATAAAACGGCATTCACATCCCACCATAGGCAGGCAGACAGAACTCATCCAGCAGGAAACAGTTCACGGCACAGCTCTGGCAAAGTTGCTGCACAACTTCTTTAGACATGAATCTCTTATTGTTAGCTGTGCAAAAGTATTTGGTTTAATCCTGCTGTCAAAGCATCATCTACAGTTAACGGAGGCACTTTCAGTATGTGATCCATCTATTTGTAAAACAGATCTGCAACACAGGCAGGATGAATTACTGTTTGCTTCTTTCCAGTGATAACAGCAGGGGTCTACATAGCTTGAGAAGCTAAGCACCTTCTCAAGGCATTAGATAACTAGCTAGATAAAACCTTGGATCTCCTAACTTTGATCCAACTCTCAGAGCTTAAAGCCACACTAGCATATATTAAATAAAATAAAATACTCCTACTTTTTTCATGGTCTTCATTAACTTTCTTTTCCTTTGACTTATTTTACATTCAAAACCTTCAATGAACGGTCAATACTAAAGATAAGCTGAAGATCTAATGTCAGCCAGTGACATACAAATGACATCATGTCTTTGTTTACTTCCAAACCACCACTGTTACCACAAACAAAACCAACAGACATTCAAATCATATTTCATAATGAAAAAAAAAACAAACCACAAAACCAAAAAAACAGCAAGTTCTTGCGTGGCCTCATGCATGCAACTTTGTACCTCTAAGGTATGACTCGGTACGTATGGACACAGTGATGACAACTTTAATTTAGCTTGAGAAGATAGCTATTGTGGTGGCAAATTAACAGGAAGAACTTCAGTGAATGGTAAGTATCCATGCAGCTGTTCAGAGGCTCCAGGAGGGTGGTACCTCTGTGCCTTCCCCTTCCCAAAGGCAAAACAATGGGACCTTCACAGTGGTTTATGTGCATTTTGTCTTCTCTAAGATTATCACTGGTAGCCTTGTTGAGCATCTTCACTTGTAACTACCTTTGCGCTTCTAAATGCCAAGGGTACATGCCAGGTCTCGGAATAGTTTTCAGAATCATCATTATTTGGGCTTCTCAAATAACTTGCATGGTGTTGTGTAGCAGAAACAATCACCATTCCCCTGGCAGAAATCTGCTAAGTAGGAGGAAGAGAATGATAGAACCAATGCTCAGAAAGAGTCATCATTGTTTACTGCATCATCATGCAGATGGTGCAATAAAGTTCTTACTTGCTCAAGTGGTGAGCAATGAATTTACTGTAGAGTAGCAGGCAGACAAGAAAAGTCTGTTTTCCAAGTACTCTGATTCCGCTTAAGTATCTGCTTTTGACGAGCACAACTATGCCTACCCAAAATATCATTTGAATGAAGACAGCTTTCAAGCTAACATTTTACTTCACTGACTGATAGTGAGAAAGGATAAGAACAGGCTGAAGCCAGTTTTTAAAGCTGAACTTCAGGAAATTTCAGGAAAGTTTCTATTATGTGAAAATATACTTTATGTTATTTTCGTTGTGTACCAAACTTTGCACATGCTACTATGGGTAAAACTTATTAAATACAAACAAAAAAGGTGTTTTATAATAAAAGGTTCAGTTTTGTCATTTAAAATAAATCACTTTTTATGTTAAATGTATTTTAAATACAAAACAAACCAGCTTTGTTGCATGATTGTAATGACAGTGTGAACTGAAGAGCATTCTCTATGGCAATGAAAGAGTTCTGCCCTATCCACAGCTTTTCAGAATTAAGTGAGAAAATAATGGTGGCTTTGGCTCTTACCAGGGAGGGGGCAGGAGGAGAAAGGGGGGAATAAAAATCAATGAACAGCAATCATATTAATCATCCCAATCCCGACAGAGTTCAGTCCTATGAAACCCAGTGGCAAAAGTCTGCATGGCCAACTAATTATTTTCATGCTTCATTTTAGTCTTTCAAGACCAGTTTAAACAGCTTCAGTAGAGAGCCTGGCACATAAGAATCATATGAAAGAAAGGTACACTTAAAACATGTATTTTGCATTGGAGTTTGAATTTAAATCATTGCCAGGACAGCATACCACTAGCTCACTTCAACAACATGGCAGTACAAATCCTTACATGACTCCCAGTTCAAGGTAGAGCCCTCCATGAAGTCTGACACTATACAATACATGAACAGTTTCTGAGTTACATAACGCTTGTTTCGTTTTCCAGTCTCCTCTTAAAATTTTTGAGGTCAGTTCATTTTACATGAATAACTCTTCTTTTGGAGTGAATGAAAATGTTCATTTCTGAATGATTGAGGGATCAGATTACAATGTATTGCTTCCCAGCAGCAGAAAGTTCTAACAAAATTCAAGGTTGCGGAAAAGGCAAAATCGGGGATAACAGACTTCTGCATTTTCTTTGAAAAACTTACAAGTGAGGAAGAATATTCTCACAGTGGCTTTCCTCTCTGCACTGCTCACAGACCTGCAGTGTGACAGCTGGGGAAGAAAGGAGTTTTTTTTCTTCTATGTCATGTTATTAGAAGGGTGACCCTATGAAGATGCACAAAAGGAGAGTTTAGCTGGAGAAAGATAAGAAATTGTCAAGCAACTTGTAGCTACTTCTAGACATTTACCAGCAATTACGGACTGCAGCTGTTGTCAGATGTTTGACACTCTGAGATGTGGAGTCAGCAAAACATAGGCATGAAAGAAGAAGTGGATTAAACCCAAAGCATCTTTTCTGAGCACCTCTGTACTAAGGTGGAAAGAAAGGCAACACCAGCAGAGGGGCTGACAATGCCTCCAAAATTTCTGATGCCTGGAGCAACTCAGGCATGGAGAAGCACACACAGTCCCTGAGAGGCTGCTTTGCACAACCACTGGAGCTCAACATACCTTCAGAATCTTTCATCTGATCATGCACAGAAGCAAGCTGTGCATCTCCTGCGCCCGTTGACTGTTGTCAGAAGCACTTGCACCAGATGAGTTATGTTGGGGTACCCAGCCTGCTGAGCTGGAAGACAGAGACAGGGAGCACAATGAAGCCCCCATAATCCAAAGGAAAATGGTTAGCAGCCTGCTACAATGCTTAGACACACACAAGTCTGTGGGGACACATGGGATCCACGCAAGGGTACTGACGGAGATGGCAGAAATGCTCACCAAGCCACTTTCGACCATTTATCAGCAGTCTGGGCTAACCAGGGAGGTCCCAGTTGACTGGAGGTTAGCAAATCTAATGCCCATCCACAAGGAGGATCCGGGAAACTACAGGCCTGTCAATCTCACGTCGGTGCCACGAAAGGCTATGGAGCAGGTCATCTTGAGTGCCATCAAGTGGCATGTACAGGACAACCAGATGATCAGGTTCAGTCAGCATGGATTTACGAAACGCCAGTCCTGCTTGACTAACCTGATCTCCTTCAATAACAAGGTGACCTGCTTAGTGGGTGAGGGAAAGGCTGTGGATGTTGTTTACCTGGACTTTAGTAAAGCCTTCGACACCATTTCCTACAGCATTCTCCTGGAGAAACTGGCTACTCATGGCTTAGATGGGCATACTCTTCGCTCGGTGAAAAACTGGCTGGATGGCCGGGCCCAGAGAGTGGTGGTGAATGGAGTTAAATCCAGTTGGTGGCCAGTCACAAGTGCTGTTCCCCAGGGCTCAGTATTGGGGCCAGTTCTCTTTAATATCTTTATCAACAACCTGGACAAGAGGATTGAGTGCACCCTCAGACAGTTTGCAGATGACACCAAGCTGGGTGGAAGTGTTGATCTGCATGAGGGTAGGCAGGCTTTACAGAAGGATCTGGACAGGCTGGATCGATGGGCCGAGGCCAATGGTATGAGGTTCAACAAGGCCAAGTGCTGGGTCCTGCATTTGGGTCACAACAACCCCATGCAGCGCTACAGGCTTGGGAAAGAGCGGCTGGAAAGCTGCCTGGAAGAAAAGGACCTGGGGTGTTGGTCAACAGCTGGCTGAATATGAGCCAGCAGTATGCCCAGGTGGCCAAGAAGGCAAACAGCATCCTGGAGTATATCAGAAATGGTGTGGCCAGACAGTGATTGTCCCCCTGTACTCAGCACGGGTAAGGCCACACCTCAAATACCATGTTCAGTTTTGGGGCCCTTTCTACAAGGAAGATATTGAGGTGCTGGAGTGTGTCCAGGGAAGGGCAAAGAAGCTGGTGAGGGTCTAGAGCACAAGTCTTATGAGGAACAGCTGAGGGAACCGGGATTGTTTAGCTAAGCACAATTAGTTTCAGTCAACACTGTCACTTACCTGTTTTACTTCCAAGCAGTTAAACAAGATTGAGTTTTTTCTACAACAAAATTGATATTGTAATGTTGTCTGTCATAACAGATGAACACTGACAGAACAAAAGTTGGCAGAAAGGACTAATAAGCCAAGGAGCCAGCATTCAAATTATTGATTAGTAGATACTGAAACACTCCTTATATAGTTTAGTCAGGCTAAATGGAGGTAATTTAGGCATAAGTTTCACTGTCCAATAATATTTTTGCCAGCCTTTCAGTCACATACACTTTTCTTACAAGTTATACAAACGAATTGTTACCTGAATCATTTCCAGCCCCACAGGAAAACAGTAGATCTGATGCAAGACTTGTAATCTTCCTTCACCATTTCTGTACCAAAAACTATGCCTACAACAGCAAATACATTTTCTCTATCTGCCTATTAGCTAGGAATTCAACTTCTCTCTCTCAGCTTCCCAAACTGTTCTGTCCCTTGCACAGTTCATCAAAAAGACAAACGAACTGATTAGTTACAGCATGGGGACAGAAAATACTTTCACAAAATTTTTGCTTATCTTTAGTCATACAGGTTTCTCCTTGATTGTACTTAAAGTAGCTAACAACATGCAGACAGACATAAAAACCAGTAAAAATATGTGAAGACCTTCACCTTGCCCAAACTGTGCTAAAGTACAGTAAAAGGAAGGTGTAGAATGAAATCTCACAAAGACGAGCAGCAGTGAAGCTTCTCAGATCTACTATTTACAGGCATTTGCCTCAAGGGGCAGGAGAGCAACCGCTTCCTTGTTTTCACCGAATGAAAAACATTCTGCATTGAAGTCAATCGCTACAGCATTCTGCAGCACAGAATGGCCATAATACAGTGAAGAGCGACCACACTGTGACTGTAAAATTTTAATTCTGTAAAGAGTTTGTGTCTAGTGAGCAGCCTCCTATGATAAATCTGATGTTGAACAAACAGAATTTTTTCCAATGCTAGAATCTTTCTTTACCCAGAAGATAAAAAAAAGTCTTCAAACTTCCCAAAATGAAGAGAGAGAGAAGAGGCAGAAGAGATGATGGAACAAACAGATAAAATGACCAATAGCATGTTATAGGCACCAGTTGAGACTCACTTAACGAGTTAACTTTAAATTCATAACTCATGGATGAAATAGCTCAAATTAAGGTAATGCGTAACCTCTCGTACAACACTTACTCAGCCTTTTTAGGCTTGAAAGAAACAAACGTGACAAAAAATTTTAAAAACAGTTATGAGAGACAATTGGAGAACTGGAGGACTGTATGCTTGCTCTATATAGCTGAAGTCATTTTAAGGTCTAAGAAAGGGATCTGTGGACACATGTATGATAGCCTGGAGAATAATCAATGTGGCTTCTGTAAAAGGAAGTCATGGCTCAAAATCACCGAAGTTCTTTGAAAGATTCAGCAAGCATTTGAATAAGGTAGATTTCATCAATTAGTCTGCTTGGATTTCCCAAAGTTACTTGACAAGGTCCCTCACCAAAGTTTCTTGAGGAAGCCACAGAAGGCAGAAATGAGCTAGTAGTTGGTTAAGAAACAGAAAACAGGGAAGGAATAAGTGCTTAGTTTTCACAGTGCACAGAGGTAATCAGTAAGTCTGACAGACCAGAACTGGTGTCTGCTACTCAACAAGCTGGTACAGGAGCTGAGAGAGAAATGATGTGACATGAGTTGGTTGGGTTTTTTTTTATAATAGAAGTTCTTCATAATACTAATTAGTAGTTCTTCATAATACTAAGTTTCTGCCCAACTGAAGAGCTGCAAGAGGACTCTACTGAGATTGAGTGACAGGGTATTAAATGGAAAATGAAATTCCGTGTAAATAAATACAAAATTATGAATATTGAACACAATCCTAATTTCATATTTTAAACAGACTAAGTGGCCTATTATCACAAGCAAAGAAATCTTGAAATCTAAGAAAAAGTTCTACAAATCATCAACTCCATGGCCAATTGTAGTTAAAAAAAAAAAAAAAAAAAAAAGGAACCCAAAACCCAACAACTGTTAAGAAGCATTAAGAGTTATCCCCTGTATAAATTTACTTTGCGAATAAATCCATCTGTAGAAACATTCAAAACTCCACTGGACACAGTCCTGGAAAACCTTCTCTAGCTGACTCTGCTTAAGCAGAGAGGCTGGACTAGATGATCTTAAGAGGTGCCTGCCAACTTCATCCATTCTGTGATTCTGTGTTACATCTTGAGCACTGCACACAAATCTGCATCACTATTCTGATATGAGGAACAGAGCTGAAGCTTCAGATTTGGCTTCAGATTTCTGAAGGTTGAGGGACTGGTCTGGGCAAGTATCCTAAGATGCTTGCCCTGTTTTTACACTCCTTTCTAGGTACGTGCTTCTCACTACAGATGGAGACGGGGTATTGGCCTAAACAGACCTTTGCTCTGACTCAGCACAGCCATTCTTTCACTATAAAGGCTCAAATAATTTAGGATGACCAGTTCATTTTAAGCTTATATTGCAAACATATATGCATACATTAGTCAGTATAGAGAAAACAGGATTTTCAGATGTGATTTTTTTTTTCCCCAGATTTTGAAATGGCTGAAAGTTCTGAAAATAAATACTTCGTGTTTCCAAAGAAGACGTCTCCACAGGCGGAATGAAAAATGTATCCATACTATCATTAGAGTTGATTCTTACTGAAATGCAAATTTAAGTTTCCTTTAAACACAGTAACACACATATCCAGTGCACTACATACTCATCTATGAGAGCAACACCTCCAGTTTAGCTACATTTTCCACTAGCCAGGCATTAAGGGTGTAGAGGCCACAACATTGTCCCCCAAAGAGATTTTGATTTCAATTTGAGATAAGAATGCGACTAGGAGAATTTGGCTGATCCCTTGGTGATGTCAGCAGATCAATATTGAACTTACTGCTATCAACAAGTGGACACTGAAAACCAATACAGTTATTCTGAAGATAAGCAGGAAGAACTCTCCTGAGTCACCAAGACAGCTCCTGCTAATATGGGCAACCATGTCGTACAGGCTCTTTCACAAAATGATCACATACAATTTTAGGCACATTTCTTGTCCCTCATGCTCATATTGAAAAGGCTGTTAGAGAACCACAGATGGTTATATACTTTCTTCTAAATTGCAATTTTTATTGCAATCTTAGTCAAGCTACTTCTCTCCTCCTTTGCATGCAGAAGTCCTTAAATTTAAGTGAATTATTCTACCTCACAGGTGTGGTTCTCTATTGGAGAACTATCATCACCTTTCCCTAGAACCCTCTTGGACTAAAGAAACCCAATTCTTCTACAGTATATTTTCAGATGAAAAATTTACAAATAAGTTTAAATGGGATTTTTCATAATACGTATGAAGGCAAGCATTTTATGCTACTGTTGCAGTCACTTTTCACAACTGCAATTATTATGTTGGCTGGATAAAAACCAAGGGCAAATCAGGTCCTATTAGCTCACAGACCCACATAATTTTCAAATACCATTTAAAAACATGCTATTTTTCATTTTTGTTTGACAGAATAACTGGAGCTGAGTCCTTCTACATTCAGGAATCATAAAAGTTTATCCACACTTAATCCACATTCCAAAAATGGGATGAGGAGAGTTGTATGGTGGTAGAAACTTACCTGCCTATTGAAATCTAATCCCTCACTTCCCCTGAAACACCAAGATTTCTGTCAGCTTTCTGACTAGCATAGCAACTATACCCTGTTTGGCACTCATCGCAAGAAAACAGGTGTAGAATGCCCAATTTTTTAGCTTCTGAATTTGCACCCATCAAAAAGAGTAGAGAATATTTCTTCCTTTTTGCATAAAGATGATTGGGAGCACGTTCTAAAAAAAAAGAAAGCACTAGGAGCTGGGGAGAAGGAGGGTGAGAATGGCCCTAGATATCCCTAGCTAAAGCAACAAGGAGTCACCACACGAACATAAAGGAACTGATTCATCCTTGGTATGGGCAATGCGGCAATAATACCAATTTTTTCAGTTTCAGTTTGAGTGGGATAATGGTATAGAGGGGAACAGTTTCATAAACCATTTGCTTTTAGGATTTTTTTTCTCCCTTTCAAGAAAATTTGCCTATGCAATCTAACCTTCACCAAAAGCTCACCAGAAAGACATTGCTCTTTACTCCAGTGTTTCTATTTTTTTCCAACCTGCATGTTTGAGCAATATTCCTTTGGTTTGTTATACATCTTATTTAATATTTTAAGAGTTGATTTTGGCATAAACTTAGGAGTATGCTGATGATAAGGGTGGGGAGGCACTGGCAATACAAGAGAGGGCTGTACTATCAGAAAGGAAAAACTGAACTTACTACCTGGGGAGCCGGAGCAAGAGAAAAGGCATAAAATTTAGCTGTATTAACTGCAAGGTCATGCATTACAGAGAAATAATAAGAACTTTGCTATGAAATATGTCTCATCAATTTGAAAAAGAGAAACAAAACAGAAGACATACAGTTTGAGCAACAAACAACCGGACATCTATAAGCTGCCAAGACAGCAGCTGTAAGAAAGGCAAATGGGATGCCATCCCATTCAATAATGTTTATTGTTCTTACTAGAAAAGTCTGGGAACTTTATAACTGGAGTCAGCTGATAAACACAGCTTCTGCAACCTCCCTATGCTCCATTAGGGAAATATATCATATGACAGCTGCACCGCTTGTGGTTTAACACGTAAAACGCAGTCCAAGCAGGAACTAAAGACAGAAGGTGAAAACAGTCAGTAGAGGGACCTGCACCAAAATTTTCATAAGGCACCATGGTACAAGAGATAAACATAGTTTGTTCTTGCAATCTGGTTACTTCACAAGTCAAGAATGTCTTTAATTAACACAAAATGTAAAATGTGAAAGTGTTTGTAAATTTTAATTCAAAATTGTTGAAAAATTTCATGCTGTGAAACTGTCCCTTATCCACATCATGCTAATACTTCAATTGCTCGTCCTAACTCAAAACAAAAACAAATGCCAAAATACTGAAATTTAGCATGGCATGGAAACTCTGGAGTTTCTCAAATCTGCCAATTCACTACTGCAAAGATATGAATATGTGGAAAAAAGAAACTAAGAGGCAAGACTCTCAAGCATGAAATATGGTCTCCCAGTGATCACATGCCATTGTGTGGCACTAACACATCTTGCTAATAACTATTATTCTGTTTCGGCTGTGACTAGGGAAGAACACAATAAAATGGTCTTACTAGGCATTCAATACAGTTAAAACACATGGTTCATAAGAAGCACCATGGCAAACTATTTAAATGGGCTATCTGGTAAATATTTATTGTATTCATTCTAAAAAAAACCCAAACATAACCAGTTCACGAAACAGGGCTGACAGGAGAAAGAAAGTAAGATTTGTTGGGCTGCTTATTTAAAGAATAAATTTCACCCGTTCTAACTTAGATGGTCATCTGCAAGGGAAATACCTCTACTATGATGGTTTTCATAACAAATGATGTTTCATGCTTTCTGAAGTCATGCAGAAAAAGAACGTGAAGAGGTTAAAATATCTTGGTCTCTATTTTGTAATACATACATTTGCAAGAACAATAAAAATAGACTAGGATAGATCAAACCAGCTTAAATCACTTCACCGTAACATAAGCTATTGTCTTTTAACTAGACAAACTGAATATTCATATGGTCAAAAAGATACTGTTGTGCTGAGGAGGAGGAGAAGGCAGAGGAGGAGATGACCCAGGTTGTTTTGTCATTTGAAATGAATGATTCTCCGGAAAAAGAAGAGTATTCTCTTTATGCTACTGCAAATTAAATCCACTCTGTGAGCAAATTTTTATAGTAATGAATAAAACTGCCGTTTTCACTCAGTCTTAGTCCTGTTCCACCTACTTTTGAACACCTATGATATGAATTATGCATAGAGATGAGATTTGAATTTAAATTCAAAAAATAATTTATCTGCATATTTATTATGTAGGTATTATGGAGGTGGAGATGAATTTCAGCTCTATGGTAGTCAGAGCAGAAAATATTCCAGTGAATTTTAGGGGATCTCTTTCATTTGCAGATTTTTCATTACACGTTGACCCAATCTGGAAACTGATTACCGATCTTACTTAGCATTCATTGATTATTAATTTTACCTACCAATCCAAATTCTGTTATTGTATGCAGTTAAGATATTTTCGAAATAAATTGCTGTGAAGAGAGAATCAGATGCAATAAATGCACTGGCCTTCCTCTCACCTGCAGCTAACAAACTGAATTTATTTTGCTTTTTTAGTGACAGAAGTATTGCTCCAATATTAACAGTTACTTGCTGTTCTAACACTATCTTGTTAAGACTAGACCTAGCTTCCTCTTTCAGATCAAGTTAATGCCCTGTGAGTTAGCTAACAGACTGGTGTGTAGTGAACAGTGCGCTCCATACCATTTGCAGCTTCCACCAGGCTGCAAAGAATCCCAGGAAAAAAAACTTAGAAGGTGGGGCGGGGAGAAAAAAAACACTCAACTTTATTATGGCTCTTCATCTGATTACTGAAACCTAAAGTCACTAAACAAAATCGTAAGTCATTTCCTAAATGATCATCAGTATCTGTATCTACACCACAAAGCGTTGCTTCCCATGACAAACTCAACTTTGTAGCCCTCCCCTTTTTAATTTTAGTAAGCTAATCAGCCAGAAAATGATGAAGGTTTGAAGAGAATGTAGAGAGATGGATCACTTGCTGCCTCTACAGCACAAGACGGGGTGCCATCCAGCAAAGCTAGGAGGTAAAAACATTCATGCACACGCATCTTACAGGTCTCTGAACTTAGATTATGATAATGATGTCAGAGTTCTCAATGTGTTCTGTGTTCAGTTTTAGCAAATCATTATTGCACAATATGGAAAGCTGACAAGCAAGTGTTCTCCACAAGGAAAACATACATCTATAAAGCACTGTATGCCAGATCAGAATCGTGGTTCATTAATCTAGAAAACATGTCAATAGGCTAAAATAAAGAAAAAATCAGTACTCATCCACGGTAGACTTTATCTTGAGGCCTTACAAGTCTTACCAAGAAATCCATTTTCTCTGCAGAAGTATCAAGCTATGTAATAGCAGCACATTAAAAAAAAAAAAAAAAAATCAATCTGTGCCAAAAGAATTTAAATAATTTCTGGCCCAAAGCATGTTCTTAAAACACCCTCATTGGTCCACAATGTTAGACCGGTGCAGGACACCTAATAAATCAGAAACAGAAAACACTGTCTTGCATATATAGAGAACCTGAAAGAGGTACTTTCTCAAGTTTGAATAAAATTCAAGCAACCAATCTCCAAAGCATATAAGCAGCTAGAAGGTCTCATTATTAACTGAAAGTCCCATAATTTATGGCCAGCCTTCCACAGAAGGGGTATGAAAGTCCACTCCTTTCATCACAGTATTAACATTTTTTTACAGCTAACCACAAAATTAAAATCACATAGCACCTTCTTTAGTACTGGCAGTGTGCCTCCGTTAACAAGTATTATTTAAAGAAAAAATCAATATGAATATTATTTCAGAAGTACTTTAAAATAATAGAAGACTTCTTATTCCATGGATATTCATTAAGATCTTGTACACTTTTTTGTTTCCATTCATTCATGAGTGCAAAATTGTTCATTGAAAGTAATTTATTTAGATTAAATTGGAATTCCTGCATTTCATTTCTGAGCTAATCCCAACTTCTTTACATGAATTTGTTATCTACTAATGTCAGCGTTTGAGCTTTTTATTAAATGAACAAATGTCAACAAGCAATTCACAATTTGTGACAACTGATCTGATTGATGCCCCTCAGTCACAGGATGCTATACTGCTTCATTAGAAAACATAAAATCAAGACATTTGTAGAACATTTCTGTTTATACAGTATGCAGTTCTGCTGAAGTCTGTGGAGAAATCAGGGTCATCTTCATGAATAAAACGATAATCAACTGAGTATTTTAAGATGCTGTATCAGTTCCCAAAGGCAGTGAACCTGGTAGATGTGGATATGCTTTAAAGATCAAAAGACTGAAAATAAGTAACAATACTGTTGTGTTTATGATGAGCTGAATTGAGAATAAACTATGAATACTTGCAAGGAGGAAAAATTGTTGCGGGGGCGGGGGGGGGGGGGGTGGGGAACAACTGGTTTAGAATGATGCCTCTTCCTTAAACTGAAGAAACTGCTTTTTTTGATGGTGTTGGAGAGATGCATCACATATTTCCAGTGAGTACAGTTTGGGGAAAAGGACTGTGGAGATGACATCAGTTCTGAGGTGAAGTTGCAGTTCTGGCATCTTATCTGTGGCATATGGATGCTCACAGCGAGGTATGCATCGGTGCACAGACTATACATTTGTTGAAGACCTTAAATTTTAATGTTGTTGGTTTTAAGGCTGTGCATTATGAATCTTGGACTTGCTTTTACCATTGGTTTATCATCCCTCCCCCCCCCCCCCCCCCCCCCGCAAAAAGCCATGATAAATAGTAAACTGTCAAAGAGCAGCCTGGTTTATAATTTTTTTTCCTTATCTTTTATTTTACATTTTACGGTTTTCAGTTCTAACAGATAACCGCATATGTGAA
Organism: Vanellus vanellus; assembly: GCF_965231255.1. Lineage (NCBI taxonomy): Eukaryota > Metazoa > Chordata > Aves > Charadriiformes > Charadriidae > Vanellus > Vanellus vanellus. The sequence goes on from NC_138908.1 coordinate 23,686,303, forward strand.
AGGAGGACAACTTATAAGCTACAGCATTACGTTGTTGAGGTGATTACTTCACTTATGTCAGAATTAGCATACAGGTCTGACCGTGTGTTTTGGTGATTCACAACAAATAATTTCTCTCCTGTTATCCCCTGCAGATGAAATTCAAAGAGACAAAAGCTTTGGTTGCTAAAGATTGAATGGTCCCTTTCAAAGTCATATTACTGTAGGGTCTCCTAACTTAGAACTACTTTACAAGGAAAGCAACAACACCTCAGCAATCTATTCCCAGGGCAACAGATGCAAATATTGATGGTCCCCAATAGTCCAGGTGTTTTAACTGATAGTAACCTATGACAGTAATGACACCATTTTTGCATTAATTCCATAATGAAAAGATACATTTGCAGTGTGTATTGGTATAGTATTATATCACCACTACTCCACCTTTCTGTCTTAAACGTTATATGGCCTAAGAAATGGAGCATATATAACATATATGTTCATCAAAAACCCCACACTTGGAAAAGATCTTCGATAGCTCGTTTTAATGACCTTTCCCAGCGCATCATGCTAAAAGATCTTAAAAAGAAAACACAGTTAACCAGGAAAAAAGAAGGAGGCTTCCACCTGCATGGCCAGAACCTTCCTATACACTCCGGTAAAACTCAAGGGAAATGTCAATCTGTCCTTAAGACATATAATCCTCAGCAGTTACAGTACGTTTGGGCTGCTCTGAAGCATGCTGCTCACTGAGATATCATTCTGAGCAGAACCTTCCCTACTAACGCCATCGCAACAAAACATGCATTTACCTTCCGAAACAGATCTTATTCCCTAGGTCAGAAAGAGCTGGGAAAGGGGCTGCGAACTGCAGTGTTAGAACAGAGCAAGGAAGAAGTATGCTTTTCTTGCCTTGTTCGGGTAAGTTTCTAGAGGTTTAAAAGCTAACAGACAGACTCTGTGAAACAAACACATCCTGTGCAGTTTTGCCAAAAGAGGGGTCACTCTGAAAGACCTTTCACAACACTGATACAAAATTAAGGCAAAGGTCACAACAAGAAAACAACATGCTTCCACAACACAAAAATTCCTAAATTAAATTCTTAATGATTCGTCAGCTCAGGTTTCACAGAGCTGCTAGCTCAGACTCCAAAGAACAAGGAAGAAAAAAATAACCCTCATAAAGTAGAGATGAGTTTAGTTTTTAAGAGCAGTAACCAGTAAGTTAAAATGCATTTTCCAGTGATTACTGACTGGCTGAAGACACTGACAATGCAAGGCCAAATTAAGGATCACTAACAACAAATGCAAGAGTATTTCCAAAGTATCAATGACTGGTTGTAAAAGCTGTCTTTGTTACCCATCTTTTTTAAAAATGGAGGAGATAGGGAAACCATAAATATTGAAAAAGATGTTAGACAAACCAAGAACCAAAAGCAGCATCACTATTTTGAAATACACAGAATATTCAGTTACCTGTTGTCAGAATGAGCATCACTGTACTGTAAAAAGAATATCCCTTGTGAAATTAGTGATTGTTAAGATAATAAAGGTCTGCTTATTGTGGAGAGAGGAAGCATAGTAAAAATGTCTAAATGAGGAAGTCAACAGAAAATACACAAGTTTATATGTTTAAATTCTGCTTCATTGTGAATGCACAAGGGACTACATGTTCTTCCTTTTTCATGCAATCTTAACTCCTACTAACAGTTCGGACATATTGTACACACATAGATGAAAATAAGTGAAGTCTGTACACTTTTTTCCACACAATGTGCAATGTCTGAAGATCGCTTCCCCAAAGCCCAGCCAGCCTTCTGGCTAGCAGCAGACCACAGAAGAATCATTTGGGTTTACTGCGAATAAAACCAGCTCAATTTGTTGGACTATAAACAAAACTAGGGCTGGGGATGACTTTTTTCATATTTCCTGATTGACCTTTTCAGACGTTTGGGAAGATAAAACTTCCGTGATCAGAGTGACTGAAGAGGATAGGTAGTCCTTCCTAGCAAGGACTTGGACTTCCACAGATGGGATACGTGCTACAGCAAACAGTATTTTTTCACTGACCACCATCCATAACTGAGCTTCTTTTCAAATCATAGAATCATAGAATGGTTTAGGTTGGAAAGGACCTTGAAGATCATTGAGTTCCAGCCCCCCTGCCTCAGGCAGGGACACCTCCCACTAGACCAGGTTGCCAAAGGCCACATCCAGCCTGGCCTTGAACACCTCCAGGGATAGGGCCTCAACAACCTCTCTGGGTAACCTGTTCCAGTGCCTTACCACCCTCAAAGTGAAAAATTTCTTCCTAATGTTTAATCTGAACCTGCCCTCTTCCAGTTTACAGCCATTCCCCCTCGTCCTATCGCTACATGCCCTAGTAAAAAGTCCTTCCTTCCCCAGCTCTCCTGTAGGCCCCCTTTAGGTACTGGAAGGCCACAATAAAATCTCCCTGGAGCCTGCTCTTCTCCAAGTTGAACAACCCCAACTCTTTCAGCCTCTCCTCATAGGAGAGGTGCTCCAGCCCTCAGATCACCCTCGTGGCTCTCCTCTGGACACATTCCAGCAGGTCCATGTCCTTCTTATGCTGGGGACTCCAGAGCTGGATGCAGTACTCCAGGTGGGGTCTCACAAGAGTGGAGTAGAGGGGTGGAATCACCTCCCTTGACCTGCTGGCCACACTTCTTCTGATGCAGCCCAGGATACGGTTGGCCTTCTGGGCTGCGATTGCGCATTGCTGGCTCATGTTGAGCTTCTCGTCAATCAGCACACCCAGGTCCTTCTTCTCAGGGCTGCTCTCCAGCCGTTCCCTGCCAAGCCTGTATTTGTGCTTGGGATTTCGCCGACCCAGATGTAGGACCTTACACTTGGCCTGGTTGAACTTCATGAGGTTGGCTTGGGCCCACCTCTCCAGCCTGTCCAGGTCCCTCTGGATGGCATCCCTCCCCTCCAGTGTGTCTACCTCACCAAACAGCTTGGTATCATCAGCAAACTTGCTGAGGGTGCACTCAGCCCCACTGCCCATGTCGCCAACAAAGATGTTGAACAGTACAGGCCCCAGTACCGACCCCTGAGGAATGCCACTCGTCACTGCTCTCCACTTGGACATTGAGCCGTTGAACGCAACTCTTTCAGTGCGACCATGCAGCCAGTTCTTTATCCACCGTCCATTTGTCAAATCCATGTCTTTCCAATTTAGAGACCAGGATATCGTGTGGAACAGTGTCAAACACTTTGCACAAGTCCAGGTAGATGACATCAGTTGGTCTTCCCTTGTCCACTGCTGTTGTAATTCCTTCGTCACAGAAGGCCACCAAATTTGTCAGGCATGACTTGCCCTTGGTGAAGCCATGCTGGCTGTCACCAATCACCTCCTTGTTTTCTATGTGCCTTAGCAGTTTACAGGAGGATCTGCTCCATGATCTTTCTGGACACAGAGGTGAGACTGACCAGCCTGTAGTACCCCAGGTCTTCCTTATTTCCCTTTTTGAAAATAGGGGTTATGTTTCCCCTTTTCCAGTCGGCAGGAACCTCTCCAGACAGCCACGACTTCTCAAATATGATGGCTAGTGGCTTAGTGACCTCATCTGCCAGTTCCCTCAGGACCCGTGGATGCATCTCATCGGGTCCCATGGACTTCTGCACCTTCAGGTTCCTCAGGTGGTCTCGTACTTGATCTTCACCTACAGTGGGCAGTTCTCCATTTTTCCAATCCTTGCCTTTTCATTCTGCATCACGGGCAGTGTGGCTGCAGTCCTTGCCAGTGAAGACTGAGGCAAAAAAGTGATTTGAGTACCTCAGCTCTGTCTCTGTCCCGGGAAACCAGCTCTTGCGTTTCCTTCCGGAGAGGGCCCACATCTTCCCTAGTCTTTCTTTTCTTGCTGACATACTTAAAGAAGGATTTTTTGTTTCTCTTAATGTCCCTGGCCAGATTTAGTTCTATCTGGGCTTTACCTTGTCTAACCCGATCCCTGGCTGCTCAAATGATTCCTCTGTATTTCTCCCAGGCTACCCATCCCTGTTTCCACCTCCTATAGGCCTCCTTTTTGCTTTTGATCATGTCCAGGAGCTCCTCGCTTATCCATGCAGGCCTCCTGGCTTTTCTGCCTGCCTTCCTCTTTGTAGGGATGCATCAGTCCTGATATGGCTCTTTACTATGTGAGCAAGTGTTTAAACATCTGTTACTGGCAGAATTTTGCCAATGAAACTGCATCCATTACAGTCACTTACACAATAGTATGGACACTTGGACACACACCTAAAGACACATTGGAATGAACACATATTTGCTTCTCATACCACAGGGCTTCAGTAAATTTACTTGCCCTCCATCCAGAATCATTAGGCTTATTACACAATCACACTTAGGGAAATGCTTTCAACTGAGCTTGAAAATACTTATGCAATTTCAGATGTAATGTCTCTGTAACAAGGTAAAAGAATGACTTTGTTATATCTGACCCTTTGCAGATTACTGCAATGTTTCTCAAGTATGACACTTCTCACATTAACACAAATGATACCTTTACTTTCAACTCCTAAAAGGTGTATGTGCAAAAAACTTTTTCAGTATTCTTAAGAGTACTTATTTCAAGAGCTATTCATTTTCTCCACTAGAAATATATTTTTTTAATTAAAAAAGATAACGAAAACCAATGACAAAAATGCATAGTGGCTGACAGAAGAAATAACAATTCTCTAATATAATTTTTCATTATTAATAGTTCTTTTTTAAGTACAAGAAACCTGTGAAAATTACACAGAATGATCATCTATTCACTCCAGCTATTCAAAACTGCTCCAGCACTCCTTTCATAGAAAAAAAAGGTAACAGCTCAATTTATTGACAGAACAATGCATTGAGTACACAGCCTAATAAGAGTACAGAGATAATGCAATACTCTACAACGACTACTCTTTCACTGCCCACTTTAAGTACTGAATTTTGATTTATATAATATATATTCCCTTTAGCTTCCAAGTTAATTAAAACTTGAGCAGACATTGACCTGTGCATTATGTTGAATGCACAATATCGCAAGCATCCTATTAATTAACTTGTGGATTAACTACAGTTAGATTCAAATACAGTATCACTAGGACATACAACCTAGGTATGCACTAGCACGTAGTGCAGTGCAGTAGGAGCACACCAGTGTTACAGATGGTGGCAACATGCGAATATCAACACACAAACTTTTTGCAGGTTTTACATCAAATGAGTCCTGATCTGGTCCTGTGAACTGAATGTTCACAACAGGTTTAGAGTGGATTAAGTGCTCCTGAACTGCATCTTCTGGTTCAGCTACACTCAAGTCTGCTCTGTGCGCCCTTGATGCAAAGCAAAGCACAGTGAGAAGGGATAACTGGGATGCTTGTTTCACAAAAGTCACTCCCAACCCAAACTAAATCTTCAGTGCAGACGCACCTACAAATTGCCTTTCAAAAATAGGAATGGTGCAATGTCACAAATAAAATCTCAGTGCTTCTGTAATTGGAAACATGTAAATACGTGCCATTATCAGTACTCTATTTAAGTTCATATTTAGAAGAAGAAAAGCTTGTTTCAAACTATTTTTTATGTAATATAGTTATGACTTAAGCTATTACTGATTGGACTAAAAACCAAGTAATCTGGTTATTTACAGACATAGCAGGGCAGTTTCTTCCACAGAAACAAGCATTAACATATTCCTGAAAGAAGGTGGCTACAACAACGTTAGCTTCTCTGACATGACTGTCCACAAGCATTGACAGCTAAACACTTGGTCCATAGCCGACTGAATTAGCAAACTTATTTTCCATCATGGCATGACGGAAACAGTGCTTCAGTCACAGTATTAACAGGAACAAGACATACATATAAGCCATTGTGAAAAATGCATATTTTATCATGTTTTCTGAGACCTGAAGCAGGTGCTGAGTTTGCAGTTCAATGCAAAACCTCTGGCTGCAGCAGAACAATGGTTTTGCCACAAATCCCAACTGCAAACAGATCTGAATAACTGTCTGTAAAAATTAAAAGTCATTTTCTAACAAGAATGGAATGTCAACTGTGCCAACAAATACTCAAAAAAAAAAAAACTTTCTTCTTTTCTAACTAAGAAACATGCAGGGAGAGATAACTTAGTGCCTAAGATAGCTATTTGGACAACAAAGTCAATAACAATCTCCCATGGCAAGGTTCAAAATATCTACCCTAAGAGCTCATTCCTCTCTATGATTAGAGAGCCTCACGTGAAATGGCATGTCTACTCTCATTTGTTTTTTTATTTACAGAATGGCAGAGGAAACTTTCTTTTCTTGCTTTTTCCACACCCTGTTTTTTAATTCGGAATCAACTAGTTGTTGAACTGAACCAGACAAAACTGAGGAAAATACTCTCCCTGCACTGAGTAAAGAATTTTAGCTGTCAAAACCAGGGCTATACATTGCAAGTTCTGGTTCCTGGTACCCAAGTGAGGAATTACATCCGGAACACTGGGTTAAGAAGCTATAGAGCTTCCACAGAAAACATTTGCTCTTTGGTACTAATTTTTATTTATGACTCTCTGTAGATCAACGTGCACTTTGACAGGGACTGACTTCCTCACTCTGAGAGCAGTGTCTTGCTTAACAAAATCTGTCATCCTCTTTCTGGCCAATTTAGTATTGGACTGTCTTCTCCCCAACAGCACTGCTTCAGTAGAAGGAGCAAAGCGCATGTTCACATTCATGGTCAAACAAATGCTTAGGACATTTTTCAAGGGAAAAGATGAGGTGGACAGGACCCCTTCAAGAGGAAATGGAAGTGAAAATCTTTAACTAGGGCTATGCCTGCTGGTGCAAGGCATGTAGAAGACCATTCTCCACATCCACCTGCCAGCACCAAAAGGACGCCATGCCCTCTGTATCTCCTATGTTCCTACCTGCAAGCAACATCTAACGTACGTACCACAACAGTCCCAAATGAGGCCTCAGACCCACCGCTTCAACAACCTTCCCTATCAGGAACTGCCTGCATGAAAATGCTCACCGCTTGCCCAAAGGTGTGAGGGTAATGAGCAAGTTGCAGTTCATGGTACAATGTGACCTGGAGGACAGGCCAACCCACACAGGCAGCTTCTGCTAAAAGATAATTTTCATCCTGGTTCAGCTAAGCACTCCACGCTCACGTTCAGACAGCTGGCAGCGTGCGCCATCAGCAGCATGCCTGCACCTCTTTGGACAATCCTCAGGTCCAATACTAAAAATCACAAGCAAATAAGCAAAAGTGCTACTGAAAGAGGGACTGGCCTACTTTACATGCACTCCAAAGCAAAACAAGCAAGTGATTTTCAAACCAAACATGGCAAACAGTCTGTATAACAAACGATGCTTCAAATGAACAGAAAAAAGGCCCTTTTTTTTAAATGAAGGAATGGAAGGGAAAACAATTGGCATACTTTCAAAGCAAAAACTGTTTGAACTTCAAAGCATCATGTGCAAAACCAGTCCATTTCTATAAAATCATGCTTACACAAAGGAGTTACTTGATTTCATCTGCTACTGCCATTACAAAAGTAGATGCTACTATGACAGCACTCATAAATAGGATTGACAGAGTAACACACCATTCTGCACACCGAAATCTTGAGTTCAAACCATACATTGCATTTAAACTCTGTCTGTGCTAAGAACTCAAGGACAGAAACCACCTATGATTCAGCTCACACTGTCAATTCAAGGTAAGTTGCAAGTACTGAGCGCCTTTCAATTTCAGGTCCTCAGCAAGGATCACACAATTGAAAGACTACCCATGAAGGAAAAGGTAACCTTGGAAGATCTTAATTTATCATTCTTACACAAAGAAAAATGTCTGCAAGTTTTCTGGGTTTTTTAAAATTATTATTATGTTATTTAACCTTTGAAAGTGAAAGAAAGCCCTAGGGATTTGGTTGGAAATACTTCCAGCTGCTCTTGACCATTTAATAAATCTGCAGTACGCCTACAATAATAACACTAGACAGTTTCAACTCAAATAGTTACGTAGTTTGGTGCAGTTAGGCAAGAGAGTGCATGCTAAGTAAAATTCCATAACTAAAATTCCAACAGAGAGAAACTCTTTTTTCATAATACTTCTGAGTATCAAAAAAATTTGTTACTGAACTTCGTCTTCACTCAAATACCATTTTTGGACTAATCCTGAATTCAGAAACACTGTACCAAAAAGATACAGCATGGGTTATATAAGTCTAACAAAAGAGTTTAGTCTTTAAGGAACATACAAGTTTAGAACTTAAAATTATTAAAATATTTTTCCAAAGGAGTGTGCAAAATAAGCTTTAGATGAAATACACTCAGAACAAAATTCCAATGCCTACAACTGACCAGTGTTGAAACCTTCAGAGAAGGAACATACTTCAGACAAAAGAAAGACAAAAATTTCATCTTTACAGCATTGTGAACTCCAGTTATGTGCAGAATCCCCTTGTCAGAAATAGACTAAACTAGCCAGTAAACTAGCCAGGCATTTAGTAGAACTCAAGAATAGCTGTTCTGGGTCAAAATAAAAGCCTGTCTAGCCCAGAATGCTGTCACTAACAGTGGCCAGACACAGATGCCTCAAGAAGAACAGAGCAAACCTGTACCAACATCATCAAAGAATATAGTAATAAAATCCGACAACTTACAGTCCAATAGTTAATATCTTCATGTTTAATCAGTCTTACTGGATTCCCTGAATGTAAACTTGCCTAGTTGCCCGTTAAACCCACGTCAGCTTTTAGTGTCTGTAGTACCCAGTGGCCAGGAGTTCCACCACTTAACTACGTGCTGCACTGAAATGCCCTTACCTCTTTCGTTTTTGACTTGCTGGCTTTGTCAGATGGCCTGCAGAGCTTGCATCAAAGAAAACTGCAAACAGGCACCTCTAATCAGGTGTTCCATTCACACCACACGTGTCTCCAGAGATCTCTGTCTTAACCTCACTACAGGATTTACTAGGGAAAGAAAACAACCAAGTGGTTTCTCCTCCACCCTCACTTTCTAAACCGAATTTCATCCACCATTCAAAGGCCCTATCAGTCCAACAAGGTCTTTCTGCAAGTCTTCAGAGGCAACCCCTTCTTTAAAACCCTCAATAATTTAGTGAGACAAGCAACTATCACTGTTGCACCCCTTTATTTACGAGCACGTTGAGCAGCAGAGACACCTCAACTGATGCCTGTGGAACTCAACTGTTCAGAGACAACTGTTTACTCCTACCCAAGCTTTTAGGCGTTTATTATTTTTCTTGCTAGCAGGACCTCCCCCCCCTCTTCTCCCATGACTCCTTAGTTGGTCATACAAGCAAGAATTACTGACTATGATGGCTTAGGGATTTGCCAGACATACTTTGCAGAAAGGGCACTCCTTCCAAAGGGGAACTCCCATACTTGGCAACAGCTGTCCAAATGCAGGTCTTTGCAGTCTGAAAAAAAGCCATCTTCCAATCCCTGTATTTGTTACAGATATTTTAGGATAGTGTCTCCTGTTGGTTATTTGAGTATATTGTTTTGATGTACTGTATCTAAAGGCATCACATACCCACATTTTTCAGCCTCACCTGATATACTTTCACCACCACTAACCTAAGCAATGACTAATTTTTGTAGACATACTCAAAATCACCTCCAAAATTAAAAGGTTGGAGACAAGGTTACCAAGATAAAACAACACAGTTTTCATATTACACTTAAGAACCAAGAGGGATTGTTGGATCTCCCTTATAGATTTGCTAAGATGGACTTGGGCTGTCAGAGGGGGTCTGAGATAAGCATCAGCACTCTGGATGCTGGCAATGAATGGATCTCAAAGCTAGACTTGGGACCTAAGGACAGAGATCTCTCTGCCATACCCATTAGTGCAATTTTCCCTCAGAACATGCTCTCCCTTCCCAACCTCATAGTGTTCGATTAAGATGGTTCTTATCTCCTGTATTCTTTCTGCTTTTGTTTTAAATCTTATTTCCTAGTTCTATCCAACAGCAGAGCAGACCTAGTGGCTCGCATCTCTACACTAGTTGGGTGTGGTGTTTTTACTTATTAAAACCTTTTGTCAGGGTTTCAGCACCTAACCTTGAAAGGCAGAAAAACCCACTTCACCTCAGCTTTCATTAACTCTTCCTTCCTCAGACAGAAGAGTTCACATTTTAGAACCCCTTCCCAAGGTACACAACAAACCCATGATGTATCACCAATACAAACTATTCTTAAACGAAGCCCACAGTCACTAGCACCACATGCTGAAACAATTCTAGACAGACCACACATAACAGTATCCAGGTGACAGAGCTGGCATCAACTGCTGTTACTCAGCAGTACACACTTTTTTGCCAATTCCAGGCACAAAACTGACACTACAATATTTCCTGCTTTACATTTTTATTATATTAATATATATTATATTTAAATCTGGCTAGCATGAGGAGCAATAGTTGCAAAAAAGGTATCAGCAGATGCTTAAGACATAGCCAGCAAGCCAAGAATCGTAATATATTGTATTTCTACAGCCTTTCCAGTCCCTGTCTGTTACTGTACAGGTATGCTTTGTAGCAGTAACTTGCATTGCATGCCTTTTCTGCAAAAGTACTCTACCAAGGCAATCATGTTATTACCTGCAAATTTCCCACAGTCATCCAGGATTTTAATACCCATCCTCGGCAAAATTAACAATTGCCATTTGTTACCTACTGACTTACAGATTTAAGTCACCTACTATAAACCCTTAAAAAAAGCTGTCATTTTCCACTTTCTTTTAAATGTTATTTTCTACCCACAAATTCAACATGAACCAACAACTGTATTTAGAGAGTAAAAATCGCACATTAGATACAGGCAACAGCATTTTGCACTGGACTTTGGTTTTAAAAAAACTAAATGCTTGGGACCTCTAAGTTGCCAGGCAGAAGCATCAGGGCAGTAGTGCAGAATTCATGAATGAACACGTACCAGCTCACTCGTCTGCACTGCACTCCAATGGAAAGACTCTGCTGACAGAGGCCTATCCACGGACCCCTGCTTGGGTGAGAGTTTTATTAGTGCAAGGTCTAAAGGTGCCGGTAATGGCAATAACGATAAAAGGTCTCATATGAAGCGAGGCTGCGAATAAGCTGGCATTTTAGTACTCTCCGAGTGATGCCGATACCATTCAGCTGATACAGCATTAGGTCTACAGTCTGCAGATACACAGGTAACCTGACTAAGGTAAAGATGCTCATGTGGACCAGCGTTTACCGAGATGGACTGATGCCCTCTCCTGAAAATCACTCGTTTCTTTCGGGGATCTGCACCGCTTGGCTACCGGGGAGGTGCAATTTTCCTTCGAAAGCCCACATGGCAGGAAAGCCATCACGCCGTTCACACAAAACCAAAGTTTTGCCGCTCTCGCCACAGAGACGCAGCGCCGGCGGGGAGGGTGGACCAGCAACCGGCAGCCCCCGGCAGCCGCCGGCCCCGCCGCCGCCCCGCGCCCCGTCCCGTCCCGTCCCGTCCCCTCCCGTCCCGCCCAGTCCCACCGCCGCCGCCTCACCGTCCCAGCTCGGACTCCAGCTCGAAGTAATGGGCCAACGTGTCCTTGTTGGAGCCGTCGATCCAGTAGTCGGGCGCGGCGGACCCGGGGCGGCCAGCGGCCGAGGAGCCGGAGGAGGATGATGATGATGATGATGATGATGAGGAAGAGGAGGAGGATGAAGAGGAGGGCATGGTGACTTTCAGCATGCCGGGACGCCTTGCCGGGGGCTGCCCCCTCCTCCGCGCCGGCTGCAGAAAGCAGAGCGACAAGGCGGCTGGCGGCGGCGGTACCTCACCTCACCTCCCTTGCTTCCTTCCTCCCTTCCTCCCTCCCTCCCTCCCCCCCCCCCCCCCCCCCTCTCTCTCTCTCTCTCTCTCAGCCTCCTCCTCCTCCTCCTCCTCCTCCTCCCCCCCCGCCTCACGCCGGGCCGGGCCGGGCTGGAGAAGCAGCAGCAGCGGCAGCGGCAGCGGCGGCGGCGGCAGCGGCTCCCCCCAGCCCGGAGGGGCGGCGGGGGCGCCTCCGGTGGGGCGGGCCCGGAGCTGCCGGCGGGGCGGAGCGGGGGAGGGCGGGCACGGCTCAGGGAACCGCCCCGGGCGGGGGTCGCACCGCCTCCCCCCCCCCCCCCCCCCCCCATTCCCCCGATCCCGCCGGACCCGGGGCGGCGCTGGCCGGCGGCAGGGAGCGATCCCCGGTGGTGGCCGGGGGGCGGGTGGGCGCCCCGTAGTTCCCTAAAAGCATCGTGGCGCAGCCGCCCGCAAGCCCCACGAACGGCGGGACCCAGCTCCACGGGGGGGGAGGGGGACACACGACAACTTGAGGTTGTCCCCAGGTCCGCAGGGACCGCTGCGGGTTTTGGCCGGGGTCGGGGCGGCCGAGCTGGACCGGCCGGCGCTGAGGCCGGGGAGGATGCGCGGGCCGTAGCTAGGTGGGTGCCAGCCCGTTTAGGCTGCACCATTTTTTTGAATATTTTTTTTTTTTGTCAGTTCCAGATTTGGGATGGGTTATCAGGGTGCACCACGGGAGTCCAGGGTTTCTCTCTCGGCGTTTGCGATAGATTTGGGGAGGGTGTGGAGGCAGAGGCTGAATAAGACAAACAGTGGTGGGAAAGAGACTGACAAATGCTCATACATGACAGCAAAAAAATAATACAGCTTCCCTTCCCACCACAACACAAAAGAAGCCATAAAGACATAATATTGCCATGCTGCAAAGCCACTCTTAGCAGGTTATGAAATCTGCAGGTTATGAAATGCGTGCAATTATAATAAAGTATATTTTATCCCTGACTGTAAAAAAAACCCTAGCCAGAAGTGTCTATATAAGGGCAGTTTCTGTTGGTGTAGTGGTGAAATAAAACAGCAGCAGTTGCGTGTGCCTCGCATGCATAGTATGCCAGATCAATCCCACTCACATCCTCTCCATGCTATTACACCCACTCACACTGTCAGGCAAGCACAGGCAGGAGGTAAATGGACCATGTGCAAGCCCGTACAGCAGAAGTGACAGAAGTATTGTCCTCTAATTTTCAACCACAATCCACTAGCCTGTTTTTAAACATATCCTTGCTCAGATAAAGCACAGTATCCTGTTCAGTGTTGTGTTAATTCAGCTGTATTAATATTTTCCAAGATCTTTTGTTTCTGCCCATAAACAAGTCTATCTCTCAATATTCTCTAGCTTCCGTACAGGACCCTGGAGGGGGCAAGTAATCTTAACTCCGAATCTCTTAATTTCTCAAAGACCTTAAAAAAGAAATGCTCCTCTCTGCTTAACCAGATAATAGAATAAATATCTGCTAATCTGGTCTTTGTTAATGGCAGGAAAGGATAAAAGAGATAAATGAGAGAGATAAAAGAGAGATAATGCCCTTTCCTCTCAAGTTTACTTTTTGCGATTATAAAATTAAAATGTACATCCCCGTCATGATTTGAGATCTTATCATTTTCAAATCCATATTTGAAAGTCAGGAAAAAGTAACACAAGGTCCTATTTTGCAAACCAAGTTCTACGCAAGGCCATTCGTCAGAAACACCAAACTTCCTTTGAGACGAACTTCATGCCCAGAGCACCTACCCTAACAGGGCTGAGATCAGTGCCACAGCAGCAGACAAGCAGCCTTCTCGCTGTTGCTCATGCCTCCTCCCAACTCCCCAGCTCGCTCTGTCTCTGCTGGTCAGTGTGGAACTTTTCTTCATAAAGCTTTGGTTGCTAGGTGACATTTTTTCCTCTTTTCTTATGACATTTTCTGACAGCATCTGCTGGGAGAAGAAATGGTCACTGATGGTGGAAAGCACCCACACACACACACACAAAATGGCCAATCAGCCCACTTAGAAGACAGTGGTGTTCCCCATCATCTTTTTCTTTAGTCAAATACCTAACATATTCTGTAACCCAAAGGGCACATATATTTCTGTTGTGTTGGGGGTTTAGTAACATTTCTTTTGGAAAGATTATGTTTATCCAGGTACCTGCAAGGCAATTCACATCTCCCATGATCTAGATATGCCATACAGCTTGATAATGTATGATATTAATTATGATATGATATAAAGGAGCCTTTATATGCTCCTGACATATAATGACATAGCACCAGAGATATTTTTATACGGGGCTACATATGTGAAAGGGATTTGATTTTCCTTAAAGTTCTCAGTCAAAGTGAGCTGGATCGCACCATGCTGAGAACCTAGTACTTGAAGACTGACTGGACCTTAGTCTCCAGGAGCTCCACTTCCTTAAAAAAATTAAAATAACAATGTCCATATGGAATTAAAGAAAGTCTTCGGGTTGCACGCTGCATGTAACCAGCACATGAATACCTCTCTTGGTCTCCAGGAAACCAAAGGCGGCATTTCAAACACGTGATGCTCCACTCATATCATATCTGGATTAACAATGGGAAGATTTGCACTGTCATTATTGGACATCAAACTAAACCACGGATAAGACTTCATTTATGCATTTCTGACATACTGTGTGTGAAATTTTGTTATGGAGCTACAAATATCCTGCCAACAAATCCAGGTTACAAACTCAGAGGAAAAAGGCAGGTGAAGGAGGCATGTATCTTTTGCAGAGGAACCATTTTTTATGAACAAAAAATACATGCAAGGGGTCTCCAACCTCCTGCCGCTCTCCTGCCATCCATGAATTTAAACCCAAAGCATGAAGTAAATATGGTGTCTTGGCAGAGCAGGGATCAGTAATTTTTCTGCCCTCCTAGTTGCTGTGGATCTGTTCTGTGAATGCTCTTGTACTTTTGCGTAGACATCACTGCAGCAGGTATAAGCAACCATAATTTCCAGGGTTAACTTCAAAAATAAGTACAGAATAAGAACCTTTTAAACTTGACTTCTGAGACTTTCATACAATTCTAGCAGCTAGACCTTGGATAGAAACTCAAGAACAAGCAAATTCTGTCCAGAGTTTTGAATAACTACTTCCCTGGTTCTAGGCATCATTTAAATGAGTAGCATATTAGTCCCTTGCCAGCTTAGGCTAATATTTCTTCCTGGACAAACTGCAGCATGTATCTTCAAGGTACTTAAATAAAAACTATTTGTTTGTCCTGTACTGCTATCTTAAAAAAAAAAATCTAGCTTCTTATTGAAGGTACAAGGTGCCCACCCTTATAGTAGAAAAAGTAGTGTCATCTATAAGAAACAAACTGTCAAATACTGTCCTCATTAAGGAATATTTAACTGAAAATAGTTAGCAGATATTAGAACTCCCCCTGCAAATGGATTCCACATTTGCATCCGTGCTACAACTGATGCTTGTCTGCTATATGTGTAATGTGCATTAGGTCTTCTGAGACAAAAGTTACTCAAACGATGTCACATACAAGTCAAAGAAGTTCAGATCAGGGCAAATCCAAAAAGCTTTCTCTTCCCTTTCCTGTCACTGATTTTCCACGTTGAATACAAAGCCTTGCATTACATTTTGTTTTCTACAATGTCTTTCATCTTGCTCAACTCCAGTACTCAACTTCCAGTATTTCTGGATGACTATGCAAGCTTCCATTGAGTGCCCGTCAGTTATGAATGCCAAAACCTTCTGCTAATTTCTTTATTTTTATTTATGTAGAGGAAGCCTTATGATTTGTATTGAAAAAGTTCATCACAGCCACTTAACTTATCATCTTTCATGCTGTTTTACATGTAAATCTAAGCCTACTTAATGATTTATAGAGCTGCTGGATAAAGACGGACTCTTTCATCAGCTCTGTATGTGAAGAGATTAAATCGGGTAAGAATAAGCGCAGTGCAGGGAGAGGCCAGCAGAAGAGTGGTGGCGGTGAGGAGATGTGTTTATGCAATAAAACAAAGAAGGTGAATAGAGAGATCCTTTGCGGAGTGACAATAGGGGAGAAGGACAGTAGCAACATACCCTTTTCCCTCAGCCTCTACTCATATGTTTTGAAGTCAGGACCATTCTTTTCCAATGTCTGGGAAAAGCAAACATGTAAGTGGGGATAAAAGAATTGATTGCCTGAAGATGAACTGTTAGGAAAAAAATGTGATTCAGCCATCCCTGAAGCACTTTATGTGGGCCCCAGGTATCAATAGGGTCATTTTGTAGTCATTGCAGGAGGACACACAGAACAGTTATCTTTGCAACATAGTCACAGCACTTACCTTTCCTGGCCCTCTTTAAGTGATTCAATCAATCCTTTGATTTCTAGAACGTAGAAGGATACTTGAAGCATTCCCTTTCATTTTGCTGGATCAAACAGCATCCTTTGGTTCACTAAAGAAAATAAAGCTGATCCACAAGCCTACATGAGTCATTAAATCCAAATAAACCAATCCCTTGAGGGCAGGCTTCACAAACCAAAAGTTGCCTACTAGGACCCACAGAAGTTACACATAGCCCTTTCCTGAGTGAAGCCCACTTAGCTGCTTCTGCCTCTCTAATCCCTGCTCAAACAAAATCCAGCTGGAGGTCTGGTCATTATTAACAGCTCAAGAAATTTCTCTAGGGTAAAATGCTTCTTTGTTTCTAATGAAGAAGTTTTGTTTTTTTTTTTTCTTTATTCTTTTCTCTCCTGCCCCCCCCCACCCCCCCCGAATGCTATTGTGCAGTTTGAATACACTCTGTCACAGGTGGTGGAAAAAGAACTCCCTCCTTGCCCGACCCACAGAAAAAAATCAACCCGCAAAGTGAACTCTAAATTATACATGTAAGAATACAAACTTTCTGCCAGGGTTAAGACGATGCCAACCATACAGAAAGATGAAAAAACAGAAAATATTAAGAAAACAGACATGAAGAGTCCTAGTCATGGCCAAGCGCTCTTAACTTAAAAAAAAATAACAATGTTTAATATTGTTTCTTTCCCTTTCAAGAAGGAAAACACAATTTCATCATTGTTTTGGTATTTGGAAAAAGACATCTACATACAGGAAAATATATAAAAACTGTAAGAGGAAGGCAAAGTTAGCAGTTTCTGAGAAACAGTAATTTATATGAAGCAAACTCACTTTCACAGGGTAGGCTGGAGTCCAATCTCAATTCAGTAGTAAATCATTCATTTTGGAGGAAGTTTAGAAGGAGGTTTAGGCATGAGAGCATTAGCAGCTTGGGTGGATATGCAATGAATTTAAGAACTAGGAAACCATACTTTAAAAACCTTATTTTTTTCTAATTCCTGCAATTTATATATTGTCGAATGTCAAAACAAACATTAAGGAATCATGTGAAGGGAAATAGCTGCTACTCACCTCATGTTAAAAGTTACTCAGTGGTTGTGCAGCTCCTTTTGCTGAATTGTGAACAAAAGCCAGCTAAAAATTCAGCAGATTCTTCTGTGTTACATTGCCCACCAGAGAGAAGCAGCCTAAGCTATTTGCTTGATTTTCCTGTATAACCATATCCAGATTCAGCAGTGCAAGATTTCTAAAGCGAACTCTTCACTGCCGGCATCTCAGCACCTTATCTAGCAGAAAAGTGGGTACAGTAGCTGGTCCATTGTTAATGGAGCAGTTAATAGCCATGGCTATAGTCATAGAGCTAGGATTCAAGGTCCATCCCTACTGCCATTCCATAAGGCATCTAGTTTACTAGCTAGGCTAGCTAGTAATTCTTGCCTTTCTATTTGTATTATTTTATGACCTCCCCTCATCCCACTAAAAATAAATAGAACACCACTGTGTTGTGAAAAACAATTAAGACCATCAGTTCTGACTGTTCCTCTCCAGTATGGAACAGGTCTTCTCCATTTCACCCATTTGCCTCATCTTTGAGTGGCTACAAGTTGAGAGGCCTCTAGCTGTACTGTAATTGTGAGTGGGTTTCTTGTGACTTGAGTGCCAGCAAAAACAGTGGGAAACACAAACTGTTTTTACCAGGACATGGTACAGAAGAAGAAAAATAGCTATCGTCATTTACTTCAGTGATTTCTGATTGGATTGCTGCCAGTGCTGTAAATTCTGGAAAACTGCAGCTTTTATGAGCAAGGAAATGGCTGTGGTTTTTTAATATTGTTTTGTACATCTTTCTGATTAAACATCCAGATATGGCCTTACTCAATTGCAATCTAATCTCTTTGAGTGCCCTGCCTGATATTGATGATAACAGACTTGCTATGTGTTAGCAAAAAGGTTTCTAGAAAAGATCCAACTCCGCAGAAAAAAGCCCAGATATTACAACATCATCCAGTTTAAAAGTAAAGGTTAACTATTTAGCTCATAATTTGGTCCAGGACTAGACAGCACCACTGCTGACTGCACCTCTTCCTGAGGACAATTATTTCAAGTGGCAGACCTGATTCTTGTGTTTATGGACCTCACAAGGAGATAGCAGTCATGGGGAAAGGCTGATGCAAAAAAAAAAAAAGGAGTCAAAATGCCTGCACTTGAGTGCTTTTGAGAATAATTCCTCCATTTACTCCCCTATAGATTGAATGTTTATGTCCTTTTTTTTTTTTTTTAAAGTCCCCGCTCTCTTTGCATCCACATAGCCCTAGTCATCACTACTGATATCTCTTTGACACAGGTTGACCAGAGACACACAGCAGAGCATCCTTGTCCCAGGAAGTAATGTTTATAAGCTTACCTGTGGACAAATGCAGAGGAAAGGATTAGGAAAACAATCTTAAACTCATATCATCTCACATGTGGTGATGATTTCAAGCCTGCTTGAGGTTGCCTCCATTTTGTCTCCTCAGACATTTAACTCTTACCTAACTGCTCAGCTCTTCAACAGTTCTCCTATAAAAGTCCTGGGGGTGCAGGATAAAACTTTTGTTCCTGTGGTCATCTTTCTCCATCTCATCCCTGGTTTTGGATTCTTGAAAATTTACTTCAACTAATTTAACTCTCAGGAGCAAGAACAGGTTTCTGTCAGATAAGAGGAGGACTTACAGCACCTCATCTGCTCTCTGATAAGCATCCACATAAAGGCTTTTACCCTGTATTTATTACAATTCAAGAGTAATTACTGTCATTCAAGAGTGTAGACAGAGATACCTTACACTAAGCTGCTGATGAACTGCATGGTCTTAGGACTATTCAGCAACTGAGTATCATTAAAGCCACTGATAGGGGTGCAGGGCTATATACATAGAGCATAGATAATTTCTGCAGTTTTCATAAAAAAACCAACTTTATTGGAAATACCTAACAAATTCAGTCATGACTCAAGATCATATGAGATTATACTTTCATAGAAGATATGCTACATCCTGTAAAACAAAAAAATCTGAATCCCTCCAAGGCAAAACAGAGTTTAGTATTTCCAAGTCACAGCACTGTAATTTCTTCTCTAGATGATATACATTTATATTCAAACAAGTTACACCAATAAAATTCTGCATTTCCAAGCACCAGAGATGAGTTTTATTTGCACTTTGTGAAAATCAGATGCAGTTAATTTTGTATAAACTCTCATTTAGCTAAATTTTTAAAATCTGTCCCCCTCATTTAATTACAGTTGTGGGAATTAACAATGATGATCGCACTTGCAGACTGAACAAATGTATTATTCTATTATTATACTTGCCTCTTCAACTACTGTTTTTCTGATAAAATTGAACAAGGATTAAATGAAGAATTCTAAAGCAATCTGGTAGAATTTCCAGTAGAGCTAGCTGGATATCATGTATAGAGACTGTGTTTCAGAATCTCCACCTTCATGTCCTGGTACGACCTCCATAAGTCAAAAGCAAAGCAAAAAGCTGAACAGTTTCATTGCTTATGTAAACAGTTTTCCTTGTTTATTTCCCAGTCGGTAGTTTGCTACTATATATACCCTTACCACAGTTTAGACCCTTCATTTATGTAATGTATCTAAAACCTTTGGTAACCTCTGACTTGTACAAATCACTTTGCAAGGACTTATAAATTCCTTTTGTTGCCACTAAAAATTTTAGACACATGATTAGGGGCATTCTGGTTTCCTCAAGTAGTACTTCTTATTTCTTTTCTTTTTTTTTAATCTGAATTGAAATGCAATCAGTGAAATACTGAATGTTGAATTCAGTGAAGAAATCTTCACTAAATCAAAATGGTATGATGACAAATTAGTGTATTGTTCAAATGAATCTGTCCATTTTTTGCTTAAATATTCATTGATGTTCAAAATATTAAAAACAAAACTAAAGCTGCATTGGGCCAGTTTTCCTGGTAAAGCTGAGTTCACCCAGAGGATGTAAATGATCTTTCAGTCTTTACAAGAGTAAATGACAAGATATGCATATGTAAAAATCATGCATAATTTGAATACTGATCTGCACGTAATTACTGTAGGTGTACAGAATGCTTTTGTACTTACAAAACAATTCCTTCTGCTTCCGTAGAGCTCCTGTGCAGGAAGGCAATATTAAAATCACTAACCAGTATATGGAAACAAACAAACCAATACCTTAAGCTCTCTCCAGGCTATTCTTGCTGCATGTTTCTCAGTGCTTCTTGCCTTCTGCCTCCTAGATAGAGGCTTTTGATACTTTTTTTTTTTTTTGTCTTGGTAAGGGTTAAAAAATTATTTGTATGATTCAAAAATAGATCAGGAACTAATGTTAGTTTTGTTTATACTTATGCAATGCCAATGAACTCCAAACATATCAGCAGATATAAGTGAAAAACATCTTTGGCCACCCACCTTGCAGGAAGTTTAAGATTGTCACCGGTTCCTTTCCAGTGCCAGCAGTTGTACAACGGATTTCAAAAAGGATGGGTTTTTTGCAACACCAGGTGAGAAGTGCACCGATACCGCAGTATCTATCTGCTAACCAGCTAATCTTGCCTTATCCTACACAAAGTTTCCAGAAAATAACCACACGAGACTGCTTCCGTTTTACTTGCCATTTTCATATTTCTGGAGGAGCTGTAGAAGACACTGTTACAAAATGTCAGCAGTTACGTAGATAAGCATCTTAACTCATATGGGGAAGGAAATGTGAGCTATCTAAAGTGAGCTGAGGAATAGCAGAGCTCATTATGTTTCGCTCACTGCATTTGGAAAGAAATGCTTTCAATCTGAAATGAGAGAAAACAACAGAGTCTCTTTGCTCTTCAGCAGAGTGAAGACACTGTGTGTGTGTGTGTTCGCTCTTTGTCTGAGACTTGCTCTGCAAGAGCCTTCCTGGTTGGTTGGCCAAGTCCCACACAAACATATTCATTGCAACTTGAAATCAGTATTGTTGGTTCTTGCGGTAAAATGCAGATGACTTATTTTGAGTAATCAAAATACTTCATTTGACTCAGTTCTGGTTATCTCTTTCAACAGAACTTTTATAACAATGAAAGTTAGTTTTGAAGTAAAATCTTCAACTTCAAAAGTACTTACACAAAACATTTGATTGTTTCCAGCACTTCTTTTTTTTTTTTTAATACAAAATTGTTTACTGAGTTTAGCTCAAAGAGTACACTGGGTTCCTACCAAGGCCTTTTTTCTGTGGAGAAATTGTTGGTTGAAAAAGTCCCCGGTTCTATGACAGAGAAGCAGCAGCAGCACAGACAACTAAAAGAAACTTTGTTCCCGGCAATGTAGAACTTAAAAGACAGAAAAGTGAAGAACCATCTGTTTAGTACATTTGTCTTGGCTGTGGCTTTTTACATCTTTCAGAGTCATGCAGCTTAACATGGCAAAACACAACATGCTTTTGGGTAGCACTTGCAGCCATTTTCTTGGGTTATTCTTCTCTGTTGGGAAGTCAGTGGGAAAACTGTTTAGCAGGTCCCGAGAAGACAGAACAAGAAAGCCTGCATCAGCCACCGCAACATTTACACAAGTGGAAATAATGAAAAGAAACATGACTGTAGGTGCTATGAAGGTGTGAAGGTTTGCCAGGAGTGAGGACATTTAGAGTTTAAGGGCAGCACAGCTAGGTTAGCGCCTTGTCATGAGAAAGACTGAGTGAAGTGGATGCTGTGGCATCACCATAAATACTACATCCCCAAATATTATTTTTTCTCAGTAGGCCTACAGTTATTAAGTAAGAGACTGATTTAATACTCTGGAAACTACACAGGTCATCTATACCTCGATCCATTACTTAGGCTTCCTCCAACCCTAAAATTGTACAGTATTTCTGAGCCAAATCTTCAAGTTCTTACAGGCAGGTCCAAGATCCACCAGTGAGAGTCTTTGCTGTCAGAAGTCAACATTTATATTGTGCATTTCTCCTTTACCAATTCTTCAATAGCCTCACCTGGGACATGATATTCCACCAGAGGAAAAACAGTTTCCTAGTTAAAAAGATGCTAATGGAAAATAAAAGCAAGACGTAAGTGCAAGATTTGGCCAAGTCATACTAACCATTTTCAGGCACAGAAATGAAGAGAGTGTAACTGACAGTATAACTATTCCTAATATCTTCTGCCTGTATCCTTTATGTATTTTGTGCATCTTTTTCATCAAAAATGATTTCATCAGTACCTGGCCGGCATTTTGACTAACTGCATGTAAATGACAGGAATAGGGATTATAGAAAACTAATAAAATGAAGTAAACTTGGAGGCCACATCAGTCACCATGTTATTAGAGGAGAAAGCTAGGCAAATAGAATACTGAAATTCAAGGTATTCTTGGCTTTACATCAATTCACTCAATTATCTATAGGATGCTTTTCTCAAACCTCCAGACTTACATCTGGGCTTTTTCTATCTCACCTACCAAAACCAGAAATTTCCTGTGAAAGTCCCTGTGGTGTGTGCAAGATGTTTAAAACAGAGAAATGAAGCTAGGTCTGAAGAATAACAGATCACTGAGGAAGATGCATACAATTGTCTTTATGCTAAAGACATGCCAGTAAGCAAGTTTAAGATCCAGTTTTAAAGGTGCCTGTTGTGTTTAAAAACAGCTTCTCTTAAAGAATCTAGTCTTCCTGTTGTAATGTTGTCAGATTGGTAAATACTCAGCAATTTGGTCAAGAAACGTAGTAATTTTGTAGAGCAACGTGCCAGTTTATACACCTAGAACGACACACTTCTGCAGAACTCTAATACTGTTATTAGATCTTGGTAAAACTCAACAATTTCAACCCAAACTTTGTTCTCAATTAAAACAAACAAACAAACAAACCACCAAGGACAGCTCTTGATTTAAGATCACTTAAGGAAGTGCTTTTTCTCTAGAATTCCACTCACCACAACATATGTATTTTCAAGGATGCAGGTTATACCACTGATACCAGACTAGTGATAGATTTTTAGAGCAAAAACCTTTTTCCCTAACTGAACCCAAGAATCACTCCCTCAGCAGAAATATAAATTTTCTACTACACTGATGCGTCTAGAAAAAGACAGTGCCAAAGGCTGCAAATCAGAAGAGAAAAGCAGAATGAAATTGTGGCATCCAGTCTAGCAAAACAGAACAGAACAGAGACAAAGAGCACTTCTTAAACACCCCATATTTCACGTGTGCCTGTGACAAATCAGAGACAGGCAAGCGGTGGCTGAACGCCTGATCCCGCTCACGTCAATGGACTTTGTTGCCATGGCCTAAGACCAAAATGACGGGTGTAGATGGTGTCCGTACAGACCATCCACAGTTTCATAAATACAGGTGCACGTGACCAGCTCTCATAAACAAGCTCATCTGCTTTTGGCTTGGTCAGGGCAGCACAGGAGACCGCTGTGTAATCTGCTGAAACAACATGAATTGGTTTCAGTTGAACTTGGATCATGACCCAATCTATGGGATTCTGAGAGTGCATCTGCCTATCGGATCCCCTCCCTGGTAATCACGGGCAATTTTGTCACGAACCATTCTTCCCAGAAATGCTTCTTTAAAGCTTTTAATGCAGGAATAGACAATCAGGTACTTCAGTTCCTTCTGACTGATTATTGGTGTCTAATTAGCATGTACCCCACCAAGAACAGAGGAAGTTCCCCTCTTTGCAGCTCCAGTGCACTTCCACTGCATAGTCATCCTGGAAAACAGGCTCTCATTCTAGATCTAGTATCTTTATATAGCAAGGCATAAAAAATAGCCTTCAATTCATGCTGTTGATGTTCTTGGAACTTAAGCGCGTGTGTACATCTTGCTGAACAAAGTCAAAGGTTAAGTGGATGGGTGAATACAAACTTAGGCCCTGACACCCAGTAGCAAAATTTTCAAATTTTAAAGGTACAGATTTAATTCCACGCCACTGGATCATCCAGCCTACCTCATCAACTTCCTAAAAAATGCAGATTGTTTAAAACAGCAGCTGCATGAACTGCAAACATTTTTATAGACGAAAGAAAGTGTCACCCTCAACCAGCAGTCTTTACCATGTTTTCTTAGATTAAAGAAGTGGGCAAAGGATCATATATACATATATTTAAAAAAAAAAAAAAAAAAAAAACAAACCAAAAACAAAAACAAAACCAGAAGCCAGGAAAACAAAAAGGCCTCTGCCTAAGTAATCTATACATATTACAATTTCCTGACACAATCATGTTTACTTGCTGAATTCTTAAAAATGCTGATTTAAAAACAGAAGCACTGTCAACCTCTAAACAGAACAGCAGCAGGAGCTAGTATAAATTTCAGTGAAGAAAGACTCCAGGGACTGGGTCTACAACTTACTGTGCATTTGCTAGATAGATGTTCTCTATAGCAAGATTTAATTACTTCATAGTAGTCTAATTCATTAAAATACTTTTATGAACAATCAGCCGTAGTTCACATACTTGGAGTACAGGCAGGTTCGATTTTTCCATGAAAAGAATAACCAACTGACAAATAGAAAGCTGCTTCTGGCGCTGAGTCATTTATATTTATTATTGAAAATAAGGAGTCCTGTGCAATGATGCCGAATTTAGTACGGTGCATCCAGCACATCAATACAAGACAATTATTTTTCCTCTGCAGTCCGACATAGCAGTGATACAATATATTGTGTGGGCCAGGCTGGCTACATGTTAATTTAGAAGGCTACTGGTCTGCAGGCTGAATAAGTACAAATTGTAAATTGGCTGAGGAGGCAAGAGGAACAGACAAGTGACAGAAAAACACTTCCAGGCCCTGCCCCTGCTGCAGATGTCCTCTGGCTGCCACACCAGAAGGAGCACCTTGCAGCTCAGAAAGGCAAGCATGACGTGGCCAGCCCCATCGCCATGCACCCCCACAGGGCCGTGGCTGCCCCGGCGCAGGTGGCACTGACCTGCCTGCCGCTCGGAAAAGAAAAGGTGAAAGAGACCACCTCGGAGGGGAGCTAATCCTGGCAGCGGGAAGGAGAGCTTTTTCAGTAAAGGCTGAAGAGGCTGTGGGTGGACACAGGCGCTGAGACTGCTGTGATGCTCCATGGGGTAGGGGAGAAATGTTTGTCAGGGACCTCATTTGGGAAACAAAACAGACACTACAACAGACCAAATCTAAACTTCTCAGGCCTCAGTGTGGCTTCAGGCAACTTCCAGTGGCTGAGAGTATGTTCCCGTGCTGCTCTCCCCCCACTTGCTCTTAAACTGCTTACAGTATACCCAAGAGTTTTATAACCAGAATGCAAACTAGCAGATGAAAGCAGAAGGATACTAACGAATACGTGTGAGTTACAAAATTATCTTCAAGTGGTATCTCGTTTTCTCATTAAATGGTAGGTCAAAAATATCTGTTTCCTCCTGGCAATGTAAGGAGACTACCACCAGTTAGATGCTATCAACATGCTCTTCCCCGCCCCCCACCCCTTTCCCCATCCAGAGCTTCCTGATCAATTTATCACATATGGTTTAGCATTAAAACCTGGAAATCATGAGTGAATTTACATTTTTGCATCTCAAGCCTGCTTAACTCCCTGAAAAACTGTAATACTCGCATTTAGCGCTCACATCATTGCTGTTACTGATACAGCACACGCTCCTTCTGTAACAGTGTTAGCTAGCATAGAATTTTGTTCCCAGCGGGGGTCAAATAATTTACCATGTGAAATTACCAAAAATTATTTAAGACCATGAGATAGCAGGGTTGCTGAAAATATCTTCTGGCCTAAAAAAGATAAAGGCAGAAAACATTATGAGTTAACATGGCTGCAAATCTTTGCTGCCTTGCAGCAGGTAAGGTTCCCTTCATTTGAAGAACCAAAGATTTTAAATGGGTGATTAAAGTCTTCTCCAGTTTAAAACCAAAAGATTTTAATCTGTGAACACACAACAAGAATCAGCTAGCACATTGCAGACAGCATACAGAGCATTATTAAAAACTGACTGGGTACACAAACCTGTCATTACCAGTATGACTGACTTGTATGATATTTCATCTTTTCCCTACAGCCCCAGAAGCTGACACTAGACTGTATCCAAATTCAACTTTTGATTTCAAAAAGTAAAAAAAAAAAAAGGGAAATTTTTATGGTTGTAAGTGATATTTATGGGAGAAAAATCTGAAAAGTTAGCATCTTGCATGCAAGAAAGAAAAAAAAAATCAATAGTTGTTTTATAAATCTCAAACTTTTTATAAATCTCAAGAGCCTTCAAGATGCTCCCACCTCTCCTCTGTCTCCCACCTCCTTTTGAGACAAACAGCAAACTCCTCTTGACTGATGGGTCTTGGATTAAGTATCCAAGCATGAAGTCCGCCGTTAAAGAGACCACGTTTTCTTGTTCAAGCACTACAGACTTCCTTCTGCTATTATTATTAATAAGTCACTTTTTGACACCAGCTTCATGAGTGAGTAGGGTTTTTGCATTCAGTGTCACAGACCATGCCTGACCTCCAGCACCACTATATCCTACGTCAGATTTTCCTTTTCTTTCTCAGACAGTATCTCAGCAATTGTGAAGTCATTAGCTTTTGCAAGATAATTCATTCACGTACCTATAAAGTGCCGTAAAAATATCATTCTTAAAGCATGACGATGCTTACAACAGTGGAGGAATATCTGGACTTTTTTCAGACTAAGAAATTGGTCGTGGACAGACTGACCACATCTCCACTGAAGTGAATGACTTTCGCCCTTGGGGCTCTCCTGGACTGGATGTACTAAAGCGGAAGCTGCACAATGATTCAGTGCTGTGGGCAAATATACAACAAGAGCTTGCCTTAATCATTAGAAGTTCCAGAGGTAAAGGGGAAACAGGTAGGAAGACAGGAAGGTGTTATTGTAAGGTCTAGGACCTTCAGAGCAGATGGGGAAGCAGGAGAGCTACCCACCACTTTGTGTGTCAAGAAGGAGGAGTGGAGCTTAGGGAAATTCTTTTTAGCAGATGGCTTAGGAACTGGATGTGATTTTTAACACCTGATTTCTACAGATCAAAGCACTTTCACACCAGTTGTCCTTGTAGATACCTTCTTTCAACAACACCACATCTACTACCTGCTATCTGCTACTAGATGGCTACCACATCTGCCTGCCATCTGGGTCTCATCCATGACCCTGATCTCCCTGGCCACTGTGTCTAAGTCTTGTAGATTCTTCCCAGATGATTGTATTTTTGGATATGTTTTTTCCTACCTATCCATGTAACCCAAACTATTCATATCTCAGTTATTTTAAGTTCTGTTCCTGGGCCTCAACAAATGCAATTTAGCCCTATGCAGAATGGTGCTGATGATAGAAATAATTTCCCTGGTAGGCTTGGTTTGTTTATATAACTCCCCTAGTTCAAGTCATTCAACATGAAAATTACTTGTTTGTGTCTCTGAGTCCCTTCAGAGCCTATGACCACACTCCTCACACCTCTCACTCTCCATGAGGATGACAACTGCCCCATTCACTAAACAGGGCCAGCCACCGACATTCCCTTGTTACATCTGTGTAGAGTTTCAATATTCTTTCATGTTCTGCCTGCATGCATGGGGTGGCAGTCTTTTAACCACCTGCCATCAGAAGATTATTTCACTGTCCATAGTACAAAAGGCCAAACATTAAAATTGTTCAGGAATCTTAATATGCCTAAATTTGACACTTATGATCAAGAGCTGCCAGTATAAATTTGTAGCAAACTATACGCTTGTCTGGTTTGAGTCAGGTCCAGTGAAGTTTCCACCAGTTCCTGTAAGAGAAATTCCTGGCAAATGCTTTTCTCCACAACACACTCAGTCTGAAACAATCTAGGTTATTGGGAAAAGAAGGAGCCTTGGAAGGCATCCAAAGTACTCAATCATTCTGACAGTTATGGGAGGCCAACTGCTGGAAAGATTTTGTGAGAGCTAGGTGAAACTGTTCTAACAAGACACGTATAAGCACAATATGATACTCCGGCACAAAGCAGGCCACAACCTTTAGGTGCCAAAGTATTACTTGCATGTTGAGCGGGATGTTCCCTTTTAGTCTGCCACTTTGTTTTGCTCATTTTTTAAAAATTCCCTTGAATTCCTGTTAACAGTAACACACTGAGCATTGCTTCACTGATGAGGGAACTCAAGAATACATTACTGGTTTATTTATAGGCATTGAGAGATGGTGACAGATCTGAGAAAAGAACTTACAACTTTCTGTTCCAATTCTGCATGCAACACAAGAAAATTCTGCTTTTCCACAACGCCAGTCTTGACTGCGAGTTTTTAGCTTCTTTCAACTTTGTTCCTTCTTGTGATCCCTGCCTAGTGTATTTGTCCTTACAGGAGTGGAACTGATTGTGAGAATTAGAAAGACTTTAGGCAGCTCAAACTGCTAAACAGATAAAAAGATCAGACAAGAGCAGCCTGAAGTGCTACAGAGAACAAGTACCCTTAATGGGAACAAACACAGACCATACTCTGTAATTTCCATTAGCTCTGGGTCAGCACAGAATCTAGCGTAATAAATGTCACATATAATTTATCGATACCCGGCATTCACTTTACAGCACTTGAACGTTAACATTGAATATGCTTTTTAAAGTTTGTACAGAGTCCCAGGGAAGTTAGTAGGTTCTCAAATACCATAAGTGATCCCATTAAATAATAAAAACATTTAAACATGCATGCAAAAGAGAGAACACAATAAACTATATTTTCAGTGATTTTTCTACCTGTTTAAGTGTTAACCACCAGGCCCTACTTTGCAACACAAGTGCTCTGAGGTAACAGTCCATGGCCAAACATGCTTCACCAGCTGCCAACTAACTCTTCAGTGAAGGACAGAAAGCGTGTGTTGATCATGGCACCCCAAATGGGACTGTCCACCATTACTGCTAATGGCTCCACACACTGCAAAGAACCAGCAAAAGCACAGTCTCCATATTTTAGAGGGTCTGCGCAACTTGAAGACCTGTCCTCTTGGGCCAGGATCTCATCCAAAGCATTGTTTACTATAAAACTTCCAAGGAAAATCAATGCTATTGTGAAATGGCCTTCCCTGAAATGAAAGGAAATGGAGGTTTTGGAGTTTGACAAGCTAGGGCGTATTACTGACGAAAACGCTGATGCATTCTGAATGAGCTTGCTTTTTTTTTCTTTCAGGAGCAGTACTTGTTAGTTCATGAAGTATCTGAAAAAAAAAAACAAAACAATTTAAATTCGGTGCCCACAGTTTGTCTCTCAGTTGCTGCTTTGTGAACTTTTTTTTAAGATACACTTAAAAACTAGGATACAGATTCCAAAAGGTTTGCCTTTGTTTTCTTTCCAGATTAATACCCTGTCAGCTAAGAGGATGATGCCGCCAGTGACTTACTCTCTGATGTTTACAGTTATCCCAAGCTGCCTACAACTCAAGAAATAATCATCTTTCATGACTGTTTATCAAAGCATTCAAATCACGAAGTCATATAAAAATATTTTTTTATTTTCTAAATAAGAGTGACTACATGCTCAGTATTTATACATACCTATATCTACATTGCTTAGGTAGAAGATTTTCCTTCCCATTACATGGTCATCTTTGGAACCGTTTCCTTTTTAATTTTACTCAAACTAAAGACCTAGAAAATCCAGAGGGGCGGGTGGGGAAACCCAGGACAGATAAGAATTTGTTGTTTGCTGCTTTTTTCAGTGAAAGAACTAAGGGAAATAAGAGTTAGCAAGCAGTCAGCCTCAAAGCACGCAAGAGGAGGTAGATGTGGAACTCCTTGCCGTGGGATACTGCAGATGACAAAAATGTAGATGGATTCAAAACAGGCCAGGCGGATTAAGGAAAGAGAAATCCACCATTCAATATACCAGAAGAGTTAGAAATCACTCAGATAGTCCATTCATTTCAAATTGGTAAAGGCTGAGAAAGTGTTTCAGAGGACGCATCAGATATGCTTGCTGTGTTTCACTTTTCCTTGGCACCTGCTTTTGGCCACTTCAGTCAGATCTAACAGAGCCATTATTATTGTTACATAAAAGTTTCACATTTGTTATTTCAGTGTAAAGCAAAACTTAAGACAGCAAGTCAGATAAAAATATGATCTTACTGAAGTGATTTTTCCTATAGGTTATTTTCCTAAATAACTTTTCAGTTCATCACAACACAGAAAAATTTTGGCCAAGAAAATCTCCTGCTGTGTGGGCACTTCTGAAGACTGATGGGTTTGACTCACAGTAAGGCATTTGCACAGCTAATTAGTTAGTTACTAATTGTTTATGTATATATCCTGGAGCCCACCAAGTTTGGAACTCCATATGGTGCCTCACTGTGGCGTAAGAGTTGCAAAATCTGACGTGGGGTTTCTGATGCCATGTGGTACATGTATGATTGAAGTTACATGCAGCTAAACCCAGAAACTTAGGGGAAGTGATAGGCTACTTTAATAATGCATCACACTACAAGATTCACAGGTAATGAATATCCCGAAAACCAAGCAGACTAAAAAGTCAGGCATATGACAAAAGCATATCTTCTCGCCTTTCTGTTGCTCCTCCATGTACGTTTACAACCCTTCATTTTATGAACTTCAGGGATATGACTGGTGGGCTCTGAAGCAAATAGTCAGGGCCCCACACAGCACAGGAAGGGAAGTAAATGCATGGCTGCGCTTCATCTTCAGCTCTTTGTCCCCATCATTTAAATGTAAACTTCCTTTCATCATATGTAAAAAGAGTGAAATGGCTGAGGGACAGGGACACACTCTTTACCATCACTTTGGCTCACCAGATAGTAATCTTCATAGGAGAAAAGAAGAAAAGAGAGGGGACAGCTTTTAACAACATTATGACTAGATTTGCTAGCACTCACATGACAATACGATGACTCACATGACTGAAGTGATTTGAATTCACAGAACAACTCATTCATTGCATGTCTGGGTAGAATCAAACCCACAGGCTGCTATCTATCTGTCTATGAATACGAACACTATTATATGAACTGGTCTTACTAGGAGCCAGACTTGACCATTTAATATTCTTTTATTCTTGCTGGAAAGAAATTGGCTCCAGTTGGAGTAGAGGAAGGCTGGAAGTATTTGACTGGGTCAGTAACCCATTTTGAATAATGGTTGTCTATTACTCTATTTTCCTTGTAAACCTAGAAGTGCTGTTCGGAGTTAATACAGGTGCACACTGAAAGCTTTTGCCAGAGATGGAGAAGATAAGTTGAGTTATTGGGATGTCCTAGGTAAAATGCTTGAGCAGTGATCATCACAAGAACGCAGCTGGTCAGATCTCAAAACCATAGCTCGCAACATGGAAACCAGAAGATGAGGTTTTCTCCTGTCCAGTTTACCATGAATGCAGAAAGCTTGATTTTCATCACTACTCTTCCTCCATCCCCAACTTTCTCAAGACAGGACTAATACTGAGTGATAGGACAAGGAGCCAAGAGTTGGAATTCCTGTGTACTATTTCTGGTCATTCTGCTGACTTGTTAGAGGACATTTAGTAACAATGGATCTATCAAAACTGCAGGATGAAAAAAGCAAGGGATAGAAAGCTAGAACCTAACTATTAGGTCTGGAAGCCACAACTGGGAACCCAACCTCTAGCTAAAACTCCTACATGACAACATACCAATATTTCTACATCGTACTATGCTACATGGTCCATTTGCCTACATATCACACAGCTCTGATAACACTTACCTATATTTGTGTGTTGCTGTCAAGCTAAATTTATCCAAGTCAAGCACTTTAAGTCTTTGGATGAAAGGACCTCCAATTCAGCAAGTGGAAATTATTACCAACGTTATAAAATGCGTGGGTGCTGCTTAGACTGAGAATTAGCTCTTCATAACATGGTTGCTAACGAAATAACAATGGCAAAAGAAGCACTTGCCTTTCAAGTTAGTCTCTAACAGGAATAGAAGCAGACTGTAACAAAGGATAATTGTTACAGTTTGAATCCTAGAGTGGAAATTAAAGGGGTTAATGGAACAAATAAGATTTTTCTTTATCTTAGTACAATCTGCGGAACAATCCTGTCATTTCAGTACAACACTCTCCATTTTAGTTAAAGGAGAAAAGCATAACTAAGCAATGTAAAGAGAGAAATATGGAACAGATGAGAAAATGCTGAATTGACCAGATGTGTCCACAATGTTTTATTCAGCTCTTAAAATTTCTGTAGATAATACATGGAAGCAGTGGGGTGAATACTGCAAGAACAATTTCACAGAAATTGAGAGATGATTGGCAGAAATATTTGGAAAGGTCATCAATTAATGCTAGTAAACTTTTGCTTTTCTGCTTTGGGGAGGATGATAGTTACAGCTAAGAAGACGACTGAGAGAGTGTCTTTTGGGAAAAAAAGTAAAAGCTGATTGGAAAAGGAGGAAAACTATACAATTCTCTTAAGAACAGAATTTTTATATTTCATTAGATTTAAAATCTGTTTTTATTTGTCTGGTGCTATCTATACATATTTCCAATACCTAGTTAGGTTAATATTTGTGAGAGGCAAAAAGCCTGTGGCCAGGTAGACTCATTTCAACAGAAGAACAGAGACTAGAACATCACTCAAAACTGTCAGTTGTCCTTTTCTATTTAAAGGCAATGGATTATTTCATTTAATATTCTCCATTGCACATAAAACAGTTACTTAGCTTTTCTGAATGTAGTTCTTAATCATGATTAATTAAGATTCAAGGCTTTATTTAGCAATCTTGTCTTCATAAGCTTTGCAAAAGTCGCTTATTTAAAGCTTTTACCCCAATCCCTTTTCAAAATAACATACTATTTTATTATGGAAAGACAGTAGCAAATTCAGTTACAGCTTATTATAAAAATTTTTTTTTTTACCTGTTACTACAGCAGACTGTCTTGTAGCATAGAAGCCTGTTTCTTGTCAGTGGCTAGAGATTCACTCTAGATATCTGTAATCAACAGGAATCTGTCATTTTAATTGACAGTTCACTTAGGACTGTCAGTTATTAAAAGCAGAGAGCTAACAGAGCTTAACAGTTACCTACACCACAGCACCTCTTTTAGGACTCTAACCAGCATTTAAACCAGTATTTAAATCAGAAGAACAAAAAAATCTAGACAACCATATAACACTGTACTTCAGAGAGGCTGTTGTAACCACCCTCTTGCTGATGGAACCCATTGAGATGGTAAGAATATTCTGCCACCACAGTTTGGGTTTGGCTCCTTCACATCAGCATCAGCATCAACACTCCACTCCTATGCACCAGCTCAATTAATTACAATTAATCTTGTTAGATTAATTCAAATGAGGTTAGATTCATCTTATCTGAACCATTTTCATCTGCTGCCACAGTCACTGCATTATGTTTCTGTTTGGGCTGACCAGACACATCAAGGAGCTCATGGTCCATGTTTAAGTTGCATATCAACCTACAGGGCCAACTTCTGCTAATCCCAGAGCTCCATCTGTGTTTCTTAGTCCAGACACTTAAGTGGAGTTGGGGTGATAAGGGCAGGTTACTTTAAGATTACTGGTAACATCTGTAATGATCTGCGGCTCCAGGATTTCCTCCTCCAACATATCAAGATCATAAATATGCTGAGGAATGAGTATCGGAGCTGTGCTATGGTTCTGCTTGAAAAAAAAATGACAAGATTTTTCAAAGCCTCTCTTTTCAGCATGAAAGGAAATGGCATGTGCCAGAACAGCACCTCCTCAGTGACGTCGAAATAGTCTGTTTCATATGTGTATGCTATAATCAAGATTTATTCTTTAACTGCCAAGCACCAAGCTCAGTTAGGGAATATTCTCACACGCATAGAGCAGAGAATCTTACATGGTCAAACTTTCATTAGCACATACTGTTTTCAGTATCATTATCCCTTGGGATTAAAGTTTACTTCATTGTTTTACTGCAAATATTTCATTGATCTTTTTCTTTCTTTTTGACAGTTTCAGTATTTTCCTTCTTCACAAAGTAGATTAATCAAATATTTATAAAGTAGATTAATAAATTTTCCAAGCTCACAGAAATAGATATTTTCATGAAAAAATAAATCTTACCTTAACTTCCTACTTTGGAAAGACATATCTGTTCAGGTCTTGACAACCCCTAGAAACATTCAGTATATCTCACTAATAGGTTCCTGAGGGGGGAAAATTGGTACATTTTCCACATAATTTTATCAAGTAAATGCTTTGACATCTTTTTATTTGCCTGCTACATCATTTCTTTCTGTCGCCCTTTAAGGTCTTGACATCAGCTATCACAATACACAGATACAAATCCAAATTTGTATAGAAAAGCAGCTACAGTTCTTTGAGGGGATGAATTCTAGCTTTGGCTCCTGTGTTTACGAGGAAATCATTCCTGCCTGCTCCCTTAAGGAAGGCCAGGAGACATCTTGCAGTTGGCATGTTATCATGCATGTATCCTCAATGTTTAACATTATCCAGCTGGGGCCACTTTTGGACCCTGTGACCTTGTCTAAGCAGAATTGCCCATAGGAACTATGTAAGGCATAGCAGCAAGGTCTTGCAGTCACCTTGCTGTAAAGGAAAAGGGGCCTTCTACAGCATGGCCACAGTGCTCCCGCTGCTCAGCAGGGAAGAGGAGGAACATGTGGATGCCCATCTCTACCCACTATGGGCTTTCAGCAATCAGATCCTTGCTTCCCTGCAGAGTCACTCCTATTTACTTCACTGTTTCCCATTTCTCTTGTATAAAAAGAGACTCTGTGTTCCTCTCTTCCAAGCAGGTTTTTTTTTTCTGTTGTAATTCCTGCTCTGATATTCAGGTATCTGCTCTGATATTTTCATTAAGTATTGTGAGAGATGCTGCAAAAGGGACAGCATCACTAGAGAGGACATTCCCTCCTGGGCCAAGTACCGCTGTACTGGGGTCCATCCTCTTCCCGAGGACTGACAAACTTTCTTTCTTCTGACTGCATAGGTTCTTTACACTACCTCAGGCGTTTTCCTTGCCAAGGAGTGAAATTTAATTGCAGCAAGTCCCCAGCTCCTGAAAAGATATATCTCAGTTGGTTTCTTTTACAATGTTGAGATTCCTATTGTTGCCTAGCCTAAGCAGCAGTCTTGCTCCAGAAATACATTTCTAGACACTACCTTTTCCCTAAAACAACAGCACTTCGTGTCTCTTTCTCAGCGGGCTACGTGCTTTTACAGTCTGTCTTAACAGCGCTTCTTGGACCTCTCATGGTTCCCAGACGAAACGCTTTGTACCCTAGGAAGAGGGTCTTTGCTCAAGCACAATTTGTATTACCAAATGGTTACAAAATAGTCAGTGTAGAAGCTATTATAAAAATAAAGGTCTATAGGTGCAGCAGGGGACATAATACAGTGGTGATGCGTGAGAATGAAACCTCCAGGGATAAAAGGCAAGAACTTGTAAAATGGTCAATGTGTTGTGGCACCCACCAATTTTAGAATAATTTTTCTTATCAGACATTCACTTGAAATACTTTCAACTCGTTTGGCAGCCTAATTCTTCTACACCTCACTGCGAATCTCTTGAATGCCAGTAGCATTATTCAACATTGATGCATCTAATTTATTGAGCTTCTTTGCTAACACATTGGGCATAATTAGAACGTGACTAAATTAATTTCTGTAATACTGATTAAGCTGGATTACTGCAAAAGTAATTCACACCTCTATGCTGTAGACCCAATACCACCCGTAAGCCAGCTCACTGTATAAATGATACCTGGCACGCAGAATGCAATGAACAAGCGCCAAAATTTGCAAAATCTTACCTGACAACATGCCTGTTGACTTTAACAGTAGCAATTTGCAATGTTTAATAATACACTATTAAGTAATTACATACTGTTACACTTGCACTGAATTTTATCATTAAATTCATGGCTCTTCCTCTGCCCACCTAACCAGTCATCTCACCCTAGAAGGCAACCAGCTTGGTCAAGCATGATTTTTCCTCATGACTCTCTGCTGGTTGCTCTTCATCTTCTTGCCCTTTGTGCAGTGGAGATGGATTCCAAAAGCACACACAGCACATGCTCCATGATTGTTCAGGAGACTGAGATAAGTTTGATCAAGAGTTCCCTGGATCCTCCAACACATGTTTTTAGAAAATAGGATCAACAGCCGCAATCCAGCTGTCAGGGACCTCCTTGATCAGAATGCATTTTTTTTTATAGCGGATAGGCAATGCTATTGTATTGGACAGCATTTGTGGTAAGTCCTGTGCAGTCTGTGTAAGTCCTGTGCAGCACCATGGTTCTAAGGTGACTTCAGAGCACTGTGCTCTGAAATCTTTTTTTCCTAACCCATTGCTCCCCCATTGTTGGCAGCTCCTCTCCTTCAGAAAGGATGCTGGTGCACACAGAAAAGGGAAGAAGGCTTTGCCTGTGGAAGCTGAGGCAAAAAAAGGCATTGAGTATTTCTGCCGTTTCCATATGCACCAGTAGGATGCCATCAACATGAAGGGAGCTGCAGGGATTTCTGTACAGATGATGCTGTTTATTCTAGCACCACGAATAAACCATCTCAATTAAACACTGATGCAAGCACTGGTGAAACAGCTTGCATTTATTTTGATTTTGTTGAAATTGAATTCTTCAAAGAGAATTAGGCAGTCATCCCTCACCCTTTCATCAACCCAAAGCAACAGGCAAATATAAAGGTTAATCTCAAATGTGAACAGCAACCAGCTGCACAACCCTGTGTGATCAAACAGAAAACGTAACCTGACACACTCTGAGAACATATTCACCTGGGCTTTAAACTTTGCCCCACATGATAGGAAGGGACAAGTGTTACAACACACTGATGATTTTTCAGTTCCAGCCATGCCAAAGAGATGCTAACATTTCCAAAGCAGTAGCATCATTGGTTATAAGAGGAATGTCATAACCACTTTTTTAGTAAGCTAAGTTTACCAAATCCTTTTGATACATGTGAATCTGAATAACCCTCAAGGAGAGTTTGGGGTGCTAACAAATGGGATGAGTTGCTAAATTCACGTCTTATCCTGAGACCAACATTGGGCAACTCAAGAGACAGTAAGTGGTTGATCTTCAGCTATGTAGCTGTAAGGCAACTAGCAACACAGGATGAAGGAATCCTTTGGACCTAATTTAAGTAGGTAAATTATTAAATTCTACCTTATTCTGATTTATTTGATGGGTGATTTCAGGTAATTGCCAATCACGCACAGAGGTGGTCTGATCCCTCAGGGGGATGACCCTTAACAGTGCCATACTCTTGACACTCAGAGCCAACACATCAGTCCTTTTAACACAGTGGAAAGTCAGGGCAACAGTATGTACCTCCACTTAGCCACATGGACTGTTTTGTGAACTAGCAGTACACATCAGCGCACAAAAGGTATCTTCCAGAGATTGCCACTAGCTGGTAATGCTCCATGTAGTACAGAGCATCAGAGAGCCCACTCAAGCCTTCTGGGGAACACGTAGCAGCCAGGAGAGAAGGATCTTCAGTTATTTTGTCCCTCATTTTTCTTTCCTCAGTTTATCACTGCTTTGTAAAAAGAAAAGCAGAGGTGCTAAGGACATTTAACAACAGCATTTTATTGTCCTCTAACACATACTGCAAACTCATTGAAAACGTAAAGCAGACTCCTTGCATTGACATGAAGTAAGGCACTGATTGGATTTCCTCATCTCAAAAAATGTAAATTATTTTTTAAAAAAAGTTTCATCAAACAAGTAATCTTATGAAGCACAAGTTTTACAACAGGTGATGTGCTGAAAAGACTAATACGCTAACATACCATGCTCAGGAAACATGTCCTGATGTTTCAAAAGAGTCAAAAGGAGAAACTACTTGTATATTGGTGATGTTTAAACAATGCTAAAGTCCTTCAACTCAGCTCAACAGAGTTCAAACATGCCAACAAATATTTTGGCTTTTCTACTTCACAAAATGCAAATTAGTATCTTTTAATTTCCTTACTCTGGGACAATGACACTTGCGTTACAACAATTTGCACAGACTTGAGACCTTTCCTAACATTTCTTTTGAAGGAGCAAGAGTTAAATTTGAAACATACAAATTGTTCAAGTGCTTCAAGTCAGTAGTCTATGCTGGCTGCTGAACAATGTGTAAACATTTACATCTGTTTACTTTTGCTTCATATTTGCATGTTTTTCCTCATAATACCTCTATTTTTACTTGAAAGAAAAATAAGTTTGCAGTAAAGGCTTATTACGGCCGAGAGAAGAGCAAACTTCATTATTCAGCATTTGAATGCAGCCAGCAACAAATTCAGGACCAACTAACCAAACAAGGACCAACTAACCAGTTTGGCGTCAAAACAACTGTGAGTACCAAATCAGTCTGGAAAGCACAACACAGTCGAAAGAAAACAGTGGAAGTACAGAGACCTAACTTGACAGGAGTGTGGTGTACAGGAGTTGCTAAAAGCAGCAGCTATGTTCAGAAGCCAAAAAAGCAGAGAAAATTGTGGTGAAAATGGAGCACAGGAATGCAGGCAGGCACAGGCGAGTAGCAGACCTGAGAAGAAGCTGGGAGGAGTGCTGTGACACACAGTAACAAGGAGAATTATAACAGCACGCTGCTGTTAGAAAGTCAAGCCAAAACAGGCTTGACATTGTGCAAGAACGGCAAAAATCTCAGTAGTTGCCCTGCTTGGAAGAAAATGTAGGGTTAATGACAACTATATCCCTTAGTCCAACTAATGATTTTCCTCACACCCTATTGCATGTGCCATTACAATGCCAATAGGCTTGAGTTCTTATGGGTAACACAAAGCCCAATCTATCAATTCAATTATGATGTGCCTTACCACTTGTATTCAACAACCTTTGACTAATATCACAAGATATTGTCCTCAATGTCTTAGGTGAAGGAATAACACAGGAAGGAGCAAGTGGAAATTATTTTTTTAATTTCTGAAGACGGTATTAATGGCAAAAAGTTGCTCACAATTTTGACGTGGGGAAGAAGCAAATACAGCTCTTGGTGTAAGGCTGGAATCAGCATTAAGAATAGCCAAACACTCCTGAAATAGCAGTGAGGACTAGGAATGTTGAGGAAAAGACAAAAGAACAAGGGAGGTGGGATATGGCAGGGGGGTTTGAACTCAATGATTTTCAAGGTCCCTTCCAACCTAAACCATTCTATGATTCTATATCACTAACATCTAAAAACTATTTTCTGAAGGAAATAATTGAAGTGTTCCAAGCAGACTTAAAACACATCTGTGTACGAAACAATAAACTGCATTAACACATTTAATGAGCTCATCCAGACTGCGAATACTGTATCAATAGTGTTATACATGAATTGTTTGCAAAACAGCTTGCTGGTTCTGCTTTCAGAAGAATGGCCTATTTGGCAAAAAGTATGTCTTTTTTCTCCTGATTACATCAAGTAGTCCAGAAAAAAAGAAAAAAAAAAAAACTTCCTCTACAAATCTTACAAGTTTTGTAGACAACTTTTGTACAGATTTAAACACCTGTGCCCAAAAAAGTTTCTTGTATGTCAGTGAAAAAACACGTGTGCACTCAGTAAAATTAAGTATCTCTTTCACAGTAGAAACCATTTCACAACTGCTCTGTGGCTGAGAGGCAGTGAAGCATGAAGACCAGAGCACAATTATTATTTCTCACATTCAAGAAGGAGGATGGGCACACAACATTAGAAGATAGCAGGTCTGGAGAATACAAACAGAAATACATTATTTCCTTTAGTATTTAATTAAATTGTAGGTCCCATTACTACAGGATGTTGTGAAGGATAAACAGGTTCTAAAAGAGATTAGAGGAACTCACAGAGAACAAACAGGTCTGTCACAGATTATTAAACACAACTGTTCGAATACAGCTGGGTCACGAAGTATCTAAATAGCTGTCTGCTGAAAGCTGGTATGATGTGATTGCGAAAGGATCACTTTATACATGACCTGTTTGCCAGACCCTTTGCATCTGTTCCTTGCTCCAGCTGAAGACAGGACACTCAGCTTGACAGACCTTTGCTCTGATCCAAAAGGAAAGTCATTTATACTTTTCCTTCTTCTAAGGTAGGTCCACAACTACTGACTTACTCATCTTTTAATTTTCTAATGTCTTGGTTCAAAAAATGATTAAGATCTTCTACATTACTTACAGTAACACCTATAAGCTCAGAGCTTTATTATATATTACATTGAAGTTTAAGGCATTCGGACTACTTCAGATACATTCAAGAAATTAGGAGTAATGGGTTCTTGAGAAGCGTATCACCAGAAGCTAATAATTCTATGGTACAAAGGATTTTCTTAAATCTCTTAAAACTTCATAAAAAAAACCTCAGGTGTACATCATTCCCACGGACTACATATTTTCAGTCCTAACTGTCTAGAATGCCAGTCTGTAAACTCCTGTGATATTTCTCTGTTCTCTTCAAGCTTTCACATGAGTAAAAGTTATGGATAAAGAACAGCCAGAGCAACACAGAGAAGCTGTAAAAGCTGACTTCCCATCACCTCTGCACTACTTTGATAACCCTGACAACTTTTCTTGCAAATTTGAGCAGCCAAAAGGATGCTGATCTCATGATACATGTGGAATTGTCGCGTGTTTTCAGCAGTATTCCATACTCTACACTGCATGTACATGTTTGCAGATAATTTGTTCCAGGACACATAACTAAAAAGAGTTCCATAATGTGATTGCATTTAAAAAAAAATAACCACATATACAGAGCAACAAAACCCCGCTATCATTTCAGTCATGCCAAATGCAATGAACTCATATTTCAACTTTTCCCATCAAAATTGCATAGATTTGTATTAGTTGCTCTGTCAGTCTGTGTCTGTTGCTGGAGCATGTGAAATACAGCAAAAGCCTTGTTCAGGAGATTCTTCTGCTGTGAAGCAGTACTCTCAAACAGCAAAGTTTAAGTTTTAAGATAATCCCATTTATGAGTTCCCAAACTCTGCCCAAACATTATTTGAAACCTAAATGTCAATTCGTAAAAATAACATCTGATTCAATTAAAAATTCCCCACAACCTAAAGCTTTTATTCTGGTAATATTTATCTCCTTAAGAAAAGAATCCTAGTTTTCGTAAGTAATGAAGCCCCCAAAATTAAGAGCAAGAAACCTGTTTACAAAAAATGGGTGTTTTTTTTTCATTTCTTCTTTTTTTTTTTTCCCCCAAGGTCCATCATTTGTAGGGCAGCTAGAAATCTCTGCTTTCAGAAAAAGGTGTCTGAGGCAAAATAGTGAACACAGCTTGCCAGAGTGAGTAGAAAAGTAATTTTTACAAACTTCATAGGAAAATGCTCTGCTTGCAGAGGAATGCAATTTTCATACTCATTTGCTTTAAACTAATGTTAATAAATTGTGTATAATTCAGACTTTTGGGTTTATTTTTGCATCAACAGTAATTTTTTATTAAGCACAACATAGGTTTTGGTTTCCTGCACAGACATCACATTCCAACTTTTTTTTGCAAGTCATTTCTTCATTCTGATTTACAGTTTTGGTCATAAAAGCATAAGGTAACTAGCTGTATCACCTATACCTGCCAAATCTCTGTTCATTGGCAGCGCAAACTAACACAACTTAAATATTTAAGCTTTACGTATCAATTTTTGCTGCAACCAAAGTGTATAAAAATACTCAGTTATGCAGGTTCCAAAATACTTTGCCACACACAGATGTATAAAATACAGTATCAGAAGTCCCAGTATAATTCTTGGAATCCCGTATTTTTGGTAATAAATTGTACTATTATTCTGAGGGAAATTTTATGCAGACAAAACCCCTAAGTATTTTACAGCAAAGCACTTTTCATGTATGTTAATACACACAGACTCTGATTGAAGAGAGTCTGCAAGTGAATCCAAGTTTCCTCGAGTTGCGTTGATAATCTGGATACTTCTTCCAATAGGTTTGGCTCTGATGAGAGAATCTTAAGATGTAACTGAAAATGAAAACAAGTAATTAGTGAAACAAATACAGATAATAAAAAAATTAAAAGATCAGTTTCCGCATTCAATTCCAGTACTTTCCTTTCAGGAATGTCCCAAATAAAGGAAGGACTCTTTTCCTTCACTTAATTTCCTCCATTTAATGCTGCCTCCCTTTTCTAGTCTTCTACAAGCCATTTTACTCCTACATATGCATTAGATGGCGTAACCATCCCCAAAATGTCTTAAATGTGTTTTTGCTTTACCATATCTTCTTGTGCCGCCGCTGCTGAATCTATCCTTATCACACACTTCTCTAGAGGGTAACTTTCTCCTCTTTTCAACCTGCATCACAAATTCCTCTTTAGGCTAGAAAGGCTAAATAGATGCCCTGAGGTCAATCAGGATTATTATTTTGATTATCCGTGTTGCATAAAGCAAAAAGAACGATGCCAGCACGCTCTGTACTGATACAGGGAGGTGATACTTCTCTGTGTAATAAACAGTAACCTTGATAAAGTATAAAGAAATGAAACCTCTCAATCTTGTAGAAAGGCAGTACATTATTACCACCTAATGAATGAAATAGTTATTTTCCTGACTACAACTTAGATCTAGGAGTCTTGCTAAGCTCAGAGCTGTTTTACTTGGAACTTATAACAAAAGCTATTGGTGTTCACATGTCACAGAGTGAGTTTATATTATTCTACTGTAGTTCAGATCAGGAGTACATTTCTGATGCAAACTACCTAGCTGTCCCTAACCTACCCTACAAGAGCTAAATTTGTTATGTATGAAACTAAACAGAAAGATGAATTCTAACATCTAATATTGCAAGTATGAATCATATCCTGTCCATGGGACCAAACTAATAATAAAAAGTCATGATAAAAAGACCTCAACCCTAAGTGCTTCACTCTACAGATCAACTCTGATTTGTCTGCATTACTTGTTCTTGTGGAAGCTGCTCCATGCATTCTATTTAACCTCAACAAAAGGAAAAGAGCAAGTCGTATTTGTCCAGTATTACACTCCATCTTTAAAACCAATCCTCACAATATTGCTATTAAGAAATACTCAGTTAAACCGGCAGTATTACACGTGTCTGAATATTTATAACGACTTTTCCTATTAAACTGTAAATAATTGCTTTCCCACGGTTTCACAAATCAGAGTATCTTGACAAGGTAAGCATTTGCACATCAGAAAGGTTTTGATCTTCTGCAAAACTACTTTATCTCTAAGAGTAACTTCTACTGTATTTTATCACATATATGTGTGATACATATATACTTTCTAACTTAAACACACCTGTGATTAATTTCTTTAGCTCTGGAATGCCTAACAGGTAACAGAAAAAAGGCAGCCCACTGACACGGAAAGTAAGTCAGACTTGCAACGTCTAGTGATAAGTTCAACAAAATGTCGATTTTACTTCCCTGAACATTGTGCATTGAATTATTTTCTTACTTAAGACATAACGTATCTTATCTTAGCAATTAACAACCATTAAGAAGTTAGGTATGTTACAAAAAATAAAAACAATTTTAAGTAATGAATACTAGAATAAAATCTGTCTGACATTGTCCTCTTCACAATACCTAGTTTTTTGCAAGTTTTTCTTGACAGTGAGCAGATGAGTTGTAAAATTATCCAATACACTGTTAGTCATTTTAAAACCATCCCCAACAAAAATCACTTAAGATAATTCTTTCAAGTAGACAATTTACATCCTTTTACTGGAAAACCAAAATTTTAAACAGGACTAACATAAAATTTTGTAAGAAAAACGTTACCTTTAAAAATAGTGCAAGGTACGCCTGAGCAAGTTCAAAGTTGTATTTCTTGTTCAGCATCATCCCAATCATTCTCAAAAAGCTTAGCATCATCTCCGTTGAGCCACCACCTTCAGGAGCCAAACCCCTTAGTTCTATCTCAATATGAGATGGTCCCAAGCTTTTCAGTAAGTTAAGTGGAGCTGTATCTGTGTTAAAGCGTTGAGGGATTCGTTATCGGTAACATTCGCAGAAAAGAATTCTATAAATCCTTCATGTGGACAGGTTTATTCCAAAATTCCTAAGCAGTGACTGTATGTTTCATGTTTTCACTGTTTCCTTACTTTTTTGTTTTCCACAAAATTCCATCATGCCTTTAATTTACTGTCCCATCACATACTACAGAGAAGTACATGTCTAATAAGACAG
This sequence comes from Vanellus vanellus, assembly GCF_965231255.1. Taxonomy (NCBI): domain Eukaryota; kingdom Metazoa; phylum Chordata; class Aves; order Charadriiformes; family Charadriidae; genus Vanellus; species Vanellus vanellus. The sequence continues at coordinate 23,730,553 of NC_138908.1, forward strand.
TTGCATTTTATTTGTACGTTCACCTTGAAAAATACAAGCAACGTCTTTGTATTTGTATCACTCTTTCCCCCATGTCTGTCTTTTAAGCTGACCAAATTTTCTTATTAACCACATTAACAATGTCATTTTACATCTCTTGGCAAAAAGAAGGTATATGCTTGGGAATTCAAGCTGTTACTGCAGATATACCCTAGAAGAAACAGGGTACTACTTTTACTAGGAATCATTACAGTGTTTACTTTTATTGACATTAAGCTAAATTGAGGATCATCTGGTGCATCTAAGGTAATTATGACTTTTGTTAAGTGAATTCCTCTTGCTCTTTCTGGGACCTGAGGGGTGGGGGAAATATTTCCCTGGTAGAAATACATGCAATTTACTAACGTTTTCCTCCTCTTCAAAAATGTTCTTCCTCAAGATTTCTACAGTCCTACCTGATCTTTGAGAATTCCATATATTTGCTTTAAAAAGGCAGAAATAAAAATATGTATGGTTGAAAACACAGATGTTGGTAAAAACATTTTAAAAAATGTCTTCTAATTAATATTTATTTTGCTAAGAAGTTGATAAGAAGAGCAACTTCCTATACTCTTATGATAATTAATGGTATCAGGCATTGGCTAATATTCCTTAGGTGGTATAAATCTGCTTCCATCTGTATTTGATTCCTATGAAAATCATTAGCTAGTTTTAAATGTAATTGTGGTATTACCAGTACTAAACAGATGCATTGACTCATTTTTGTGCTGTGACATTAAAAAAACAAGTATGGAACATACTATGAAGCTGGTACACACACAATATGGAAATGGTGCCCAGCTCAAATGATGTTCCACAGTCCTGATCTGAGTTATGAAACCCTGTCTCTGTCCCACTGGTAAGCCAGGATGGCTTCTAGTATACTACTATTTTATTGCATAGCCTAGTCACCTTTAGAAGAGATGCCAGTGAACTAGCAAGCACAGAGCTACGTTACACACCAGCAGCTTTCTGAGTCACAATCAACAGGCTCCCTGCTTTGGGATTACAGCAGAGACCCTGGAGCACACCTGGCTTCCAGCAGAACAGTGGCCTGAGGAAGATCCACAGGACCACTAATGCAATGCACCATGGAGTGCACTTGCTTCCTGGTACACCCAGCCTCTAGGTGCTTGGTTAGATTTTTAAACATTCACCTGATGTTTCACTCTTCTCTGAGCAGCTCTGAAGCAGCTTAATAGAATACTATCAATTGAAATACTAAAAACACATCATAAAAACACACCTTGTTTGTGATAGATAATAAAGTTCTGCACACAAAACATTTTAAGTGCAATTGAGTAAGCTGATCATCTCAAAAGAGTTTATGTTTAAGAAGTACAAAAATTCCCAGCAGAACTGCCTTGTAGATAAGTTACCATTGACTGTCCATTCACATTTCCAAGCCAGCTATATTAGCAATCATTTCCAAAAATCTGAGTTTCAGTGATTCTGTAGCAGCGCGAGTTAAACAGGAAAAAGAGCAGGTATGTTCCACAGACAGTTTAAGTGACTGAATTTCAAAACGAATTGAATGTTAGAAGAAATCCAACAGCTTATTTTTTATATAAATTATTTCTTCTGAAGCTTTAAATTATAAAGCAATCAACTAAAGCTCTAAGTTTGCTGAATGTTTAGTGAGGTAGCCCTTGAAAACAGAACTTGCTAGGCAAATTATGTTTTTTCATGTTTCAGTGAATCACCAGAGTATTCCTTACTAGATCATTCCCTCCTTTGTTACCCTGCAAATAACACATACAACTTTTTCTAGGTAAGATCATCGCAATCTCCAAAAAAGTCCAACAGTCATAAGAATGCTACCTTATTTCTCTATATGGGTTTTAGCCAGAACTGGGTTCCATGCTGCAGGCAAGCTGGAGTACCAATGGATCTTTGATCTAGATTGGCTATCTATGTAGTCAGCTTTATAGCTGACTATATCTATGTATCTAGATAGATATATATAACTGACTCGAAAAGCTCTTTGCCTTTCTCTTTGGTCATTCTCTTTGCCACAGTACTATGCATATTTTTTTTTCCCTTGCAAATGTTACCATTCTGGCATTAGAAATCAAACATATATCAAAATTTTATTAGCACCTACGTTTTTAGTGAAATGTCTTGTCAACTTACATTCATTAATGCTCAGGGCTTCTTCAAGACGAATGTAGAAATCAGATTTCTGTGCCAGTACTCCAAGGTTTACTACCTTTGACTAGACCATGAAAGTATAAGTGAGTGTACATGAATATGCAAACGTAGTTTTACATCTCAATTAGATTCTTTTCCTACTGACAGGATAAGAGACTTTAAGAAAGAAAGCATTAATGCAGGTGCATTAAAACTGGTACTTTTAAAGTCTTTAGCAAGATTTCACTCAGCACTAAAAAGCATTTAAGATTTTCTTGTAAAATACACTACATAAACACTGTTATATTGATTCTTGTTTTTACCTGTGTATCATTTTCTTCCTCTGGAGCAACGTATCGGGGTATAAGACCAGGAACTGTTGGGATGAAGAAAGGGGCTGACTTGGGAACTTTTGGTGGCTCTCTTGGTTTATTTTTTTTCTGTTAATTAGATATTTGAATTAAAATCATCATCATAGTAAGAACACATGGGAATTTTCTTTGTCAACAGTTTTATTTTTAAAAAACTATCAAAACTGTAAGGATGAACTGAAAAGTAAATATATAGGTAAGATGTTTTACCGCTAACTATTTAGAAAAAAAACAGCCCCTTTCCCAAATCCCAGAATTTCTGAAAAGCACCATATAGTCTATTACAGCAACATCTTGTAAAATACCTGAAAAATGGGATCAAATTTTGTGATTAGGTAAATGCAGCTCACAGAACAAGGGCAAATATACCTGGCTGTATACTACCATTTTTTGCACATTCCCTCTTTCTTCCAGTTATGGGAATGTCCAACAGTGATTTGGAGGCATAACCTAGAACAGCTTTACAGGCACTTACTAGCTGCGTTGACATGGAAATATCTGCCTTCAGGCACTTATTTTGCATGTTGCAGACACAGTAATGGCAAAAAAGTTATGAAACAGTTCCTCCTTCTCAAGATTTCTTGAACATCCAAGAGAATGCTTAAGACAACTGTCTGTTTTACATTACAGGAGAAATAGCCCTTATTTTACCTCCTTCTTCAAAAATACAATCCAAATACTACAGTAGACAAGCAATGGTGTGCCTAATAACATTACCTTGATAACATCAAGACTGAGGAGATTCTTCCACCTTGATTCTGGTAATGAGGAAAGGGTCACTAGCTGCTCTCCCAATTGCTCAGGTGAGACATACTCTATCATTTCATCACATGTTTCTTCATCTTCTACCACATCCACATCTTTCAAGAACAGATATCTTTTATGAACATACGTACTTCACATTTATTTTTTAAAAAATCAAAACTATGTGATTATTTCTTTTGCAATTTTTGAAAAACACAGGCATAACAGTTAATATCTGGATGCTAGCATATACCTGAAAAGCTACAGAAACAATCTTTATTAACCCTATTAAACACTAAATTGCAAACAATTATAGCTAAAATGCAGAATTGGATAAACAAGATTTTAGAGACTAACATCATTTATCTGCTTTGGCTAAAATGATATAAAAGCATTTTATAGAAGTCCTAAAGGAAGAACAATGGATTACTTTTAAAATGTTGTTAACGGTTTTGAAATATATACACAACCATTTTAGTTCTGAGTTACAAATCTATAAAGTCTTTGCATTTAAATATGCACAATATTCACAACCTGTTCATGAGTATGACTGAAGTGGCACATAAAAATGAAGAAAATATCATTCAAGCACATCACACAACAAAAGATATGCAGTCTGTCATTAGGTTTTCTCTAGAATTCCTGTATGGTCTTGACCAAACACCTCTACTGTCCCTTCCTTTTTGCAAAATATTACATGGCTGAAACCATGAATATAATAGAAAAGTCTAAAACAACAAAGAAATGTAAACCATTAAAAGCTCTGAGCATCTAAACAGGCACTTTACATTTGCTGAAGACAAAGTGAACTAAAGCATTCAGCCAGAATCAGTTCATAGGATTAAAACATTCAAAGTTTTGGGATGAAATCCTGCGTCCCTAATTTAAGTACCTAAAATAAGTATGTGCTTAATAAAGCATTCATCATAAAGTATGCTCCTGGGTCTTTTATCCTGTGAATAGCCAGGTGTGTTTCTCCTCCAAATGGAGATCTAAATGTAGGCACTGCTAAACCTAGGCAGACAAGATCTCCATCTAGAGGCCTTCAGAAGCTCAACCATATCTATTAAACATATCAAAAATGCAATTTAGGCCTTTCTTTCACTGGGAATCTAGCACAAGTACATGACAGGTCAGCTGAACCCAATTCTCTTGCTAATGAGACAATATACAACAGCAAAACTACTATGGCACACAAAATGGACAAAAAAAGTTGGAGGAAAGTGGAACAAAGAACAATCCTCTTCCCACTGCCAAACAGTAATGTTAATTTCAAACTGGCCTCACAGATGTCAAAACGGAAGGTATTTACACAAGCCTGGGATTAAAAAAAGCCAGCAAATAGCACAGATGTTTTTATTACCTAGAAAATCTCCTTGAGGATGTGGAGATCATCACAATGTAATTCTTTACGTCTGAACATAGAAACATGACTAGACTTGAGCAAATAACATTAGCATATGAGTAAGTATGCCAAAAACGGTAGAAGCAATAGAACAGTTCAGAGAAAGAATGTTACAACCCAAGTTTTCACTGAGGAAGCAAACCATCTTCTATTTGAAATAGAATACCAAGCTGAAAATAAAATACTCTTCCATCTGAAGATTACCTTGCACAGGGCAGGTGCTAGGGCGTGTCACCATGGAAGGTTCATAATCTGCTGGAAGGGGCCGCAAAGAGACAAGTGAATACAGGGAACGGTTTGACCTGAAAAATAAGACAGGCATTTTAAAACCAGTTTTCAGGAGAATTGGAACAATTATTTTAGACATATTTTTAATTGCAATCTAATACTACTGCATTACCGCAATTCATCAAGTTCTACTCAAGATTTATATTCCTCATCTGCCAGACAAACAAGAAATGAAATGCAGCAATATACATAATCTGAAAGTCTGAAACATAAAAGCTATGCTGAAGTATTAGTGCCAATAACATTTAATACATACGGGCACTAGGAGGTATGATTACTTCCATCATTGACAGTTACTGTATTTACTTGAAATTGCACAATTGCCTATCTAAAAAGTTTGCTTTGTACTCAATATATACATTATGCAAATATAAATGATTCATCCTGCTTTCACAGAATTTCAGAGTAGTACTCAGCAAATTTTCTTGAGGTTTGGAACAAGTCATTCTGGCAAATTATTTTTTCTGTCAATATAACCAGGGCTAGGTAAAAACATTTGTCATTATTCACAATGAAGCACTTTTACTTAAGCTTAGAAAAGTCTAACAATTGAACACCCTTCAGGCAGAACTACAGGCAACAAATGCAACCTGAAAGATCTATCCATCTATCAAAACAGAAAAAAACACACCAAACCAGTTAAAAGGTGTGTTACTGCAGTACCGAACCTAACCAGACATTTGTTTTAAAGCTCTCATCCAGATGAAATTGAACCAAAACACATTTTACATCTGTGCTGATCTATCATTAATAAACAGAAATAATCGCAAATTCCAAATTCTATATAGAAAGCTCAAACAGCATTGTGTACCAGAATGGGAAAAGCCCTTCAGAATTAACACACTGACATATCAAAAGGGGTAAAAAACAATAGACTCAAAGAAAAACTTTAGGAATGGCATAACACAAATTCTTTAGAGTAAGAAACATTTAGAAAAGAATATTTCATTTAATTATCAGAATAAATACCTTAACTGCAAGTGATTTCAAGATTTATGAATCATAAAAATACAGAATACTTGTCTTAACTGGAACCAGAGAAAACAAAACTCCGGAGACAATACTTTGCAGAACATTTCTCTATTTGCAATAAAGATGATTCAAAGAATCCTTCCCCATCTGAAACTCTGTGTAGAAACAGGCACACTACATACTCACCACAAATAAATTCCAAGATCATCCACATGTGTTGAAGCTAGAAAATCTCCTGTAGGAGACATAGCAAGGCTCACAGCTGCGGAGTCTACCAAAAAACAATCTATGAGGCTAAGTAGAGAAAACACAACAGAGAAATTCTCAGCAAGATGAACTTGTTTATCTCTGCATATCTGAATTACAGCACAAACATGACTGAATGCAAGCAGAACACTGGAAGTACGTTCACAAACTACTGTATTAGAAGTATGCAAACATGACATGTAAATTTAGCAAATGAACGGCATGAAGTACAACAAACCACTTACCTGTATAAAATTCTCTAAAACAGCTAAAGCTGGTACACTTATGCTACCTCCTTAGGCATCCACACTCTGTGTAAAGTATGATGAGCTACCTATCCACATTCAACTCCTTATATCTAACATTAACCTTTTTAGTGGCCATAATTTCGTAATTCCAATCAGCTCCATGCTGCTCTGACTCATGTTTTCATGCTTTGCCATAAATTGTCAATTCCCTCTCTCAAGATACTTCATATACACCTGGTTAACACTAGAACCTAATGTTCATAATAAAATTTTACAGTGTACTGTTCATTCTTTACCTGCAACAGTTTGTTTTGACATTACCATATCTTCAGCCTGATATACCATTCCTTGATCATTCCTTTCACTATTGCAGAAAACAGAAAAACTACCACATAAAAAGAAAATGAAAATATTCAGTATTATGTGACTATTTTAACATTAAACCACTTTTGAGTTCTGGATGATGCCACAAGTCCTGGATGATGCACAGCCTAGCAAACATCTACTCAATCCAGGTTCATAGCATTGCTTGTCACTTGTTGAGGTATAAATGTCAGTTACTTCAAATTCTAAAAAGCAGTTGAGTTTGACAGCTAGTTGAGAGAAACAAAAAGAACAAATGGAGAGCTTGAATAACCTGTTCTTATTTACAGACCGAAATCAAAAGCAAAGTGAGAAGTGCAAAGTGAGAGCAGCTAGTTCTACAACCCTGTTCTGTCCATCAAACATAGAAAAAATATTGATTGTAATGAAGCAGTTTAAAATGCAAAATCTTGTGGTCATGTATTTTCTTAGATACTTAGCAATCCTGTGATTATTTGACAAAAACCATGTTAAAAATAAAAGCCGTTTTTTCTCCCCCAAATGGAATGTTTTATTCCTTCTCCATGCAGTTAGAAGCATGTTACAAGTAAAAAGTAATCAGGTAAGAGTCACATCATCCATCACTTTCAACATAAAATAGACAAACACTAAACCCATAGATGCCAGAAGGTGTACCAGTTAAAATGATGCATTTTGCACACAGTGCACAATGGCTAGAAAATTTACCATAAATTTTAGTTTCAAATCCATCCTTTTACCATAACCTTTATCAGTAACTGAGAAATATCACTCAATAAAGTAACTGTAAGGAACAAATAAAGTTAACATTAAATTAAATTTTTCTACCTACTGAATTTAAATCATGATTAGAATTACAGACCTGGGACAAGGGAGAATCAATCCACTATAGGACAATGAGAGACATGCCTTGTAATTTTTACACAAAATGTGCACTAATTGCTAAATTAATCCTGCCTGGGTGCTGAAGGCTTTCCCTTTTATGCTTCCTACCTAACCACAAAAGTGAGACAATGGAAAGTATAAAACTGCTGAGCTCACAATATCAACACATTTCTTCCACCATCGTATCTCAAGTACGCCATCCAAACTATAAACAGTCAGCTTGTACTCTTGATTCCTTAATTTATATATGCAAGCTGCACCAAAGAAAGAAAATTTTGCATAATGCCAAAGTTCCTGCTTGTAAATATCTCTACACAAACCACTAATTTTTTTCCCCAATTCTCAAAAAGCCCTACATAAAAAACGTGCACTCTGAATGCTTGCATTATGTAAGGACAGTTAAGCAGCATTCCCAAGTAAAAACAGATGTTCAATAAGTAATTGGTATGACATCTATTAAAGTCAGTTGGTAGTTTTTGTAATGTAGGACTTAGTCATCTAAAAACATGTTTTCCATCCTTTTATAAGGACAAGTCTTTAGAATGCACAGTTTGTAATTCAGTTCTTCTATTTATGAGCAAATATACCACAGCAGAAGTAAATCAAGCATCTGGGTTTTTATTATAAGCTGTTCTTCCTTTTCAATACAGTCCTCTGCCTATAGTTATGGGAAAGCATTTTCTTTAAATTCTGGAAGAACAATTTAACCTAATTACTCTCAAAAACAGGGTTTGCCATGTACCTGCCTAGATTTCAGCTTGACCAGAATTTCTTGCAGTTACTTAGAGATAAGAGAAAAAAAATATTTATTTATGTGTTACACACAAAAGAATAACTGATAGATTACTTTTAAAAAACAGTATGAATGGATTCTTACTGAAAAGTGTTATTAAAGAAATTAAAGATATAAGTAACATTTCTGAAGTTTTATAATTAATGCCGTAATTTTTTGTAAGTGTATCATTTTGGAAGGGAAAGAGGGTTAGAAAGAGGAAGTCCAAACAGATGGTTAATTTCCCTCCCGTTTATACTGGAAAGAAGACAGTTACTGTTCATCCTGTCCCATTTTTAACTAGTGTCATCCATCACCTAAGAACAGGTGAAGTGTTTGTTGAGGTTCAACACACTCTTCGCAGTAAAATTAAAACTTTTACAGTATACAAAATTATTTACCAAACCACATCAACAAAAGTAATCAATCCAAATGAAACCAGTCAGTCCCAGGTATGACCAGAGCTGCACACTGTGTAGCACTATTTTAAATTGCTAAAAATCTATCTGATGTACTGTTAAAAGAATGCACTGGCAGAAGTCAACAGTCCTTTTTGGCTTGTTTTTTTCTGGTCTCCTGAACCTCTTGTGTGTACTTGTGAACTTCTTGGCCAAATTTCATTCTGGGAGAAGACTACTCACAGTGGATCATAAAAGAGTATTTTTGGCAGTTCCAAGCATTCATGAATGAAAAATATAACTGAAGTAAAGCCCTATTGTGTTGCTAAAATGAATGTAAATGAGAACATGCTTCTATTTACAAAACCAACTGGAGTACTACATCAAACTCTGGGGTCACCAGCACAAGACAGACATGAAGTTAGAGCAGGTTCAGGAAGATGATCAGAGGGCTGGAACATGTTTCTTATGAAGAAAGGCTGAGAGAGCTGGGGTTGTCAACCCTGGTGAACATAAGGCTCCAGGGAGAACTTCTTGTAGCCTTTCAATACTTAAAGGGGACTCATAAGAAATACTGAGAGAGACTTTTTAACAGGACCTGTAGTGACACGAAAAGGGGCAATAGTTTTGAACTATACTAAGAGCAGGTATATAAGAAAGAAGTTTTTTTACAATGAGGGTGACAGACACTGGAACTGGTTGACAGGACAAGTTGTGGATGGCCCGTCACTGAAAGCGTTCAAGGTCAGGTCAGGTTGGACGCAGCTTTGAGCAACCTGATTTAGTGAAAGATGTCCCTGCCCATGGCAGGGGGGTTGGACTAGATCTTTGACAGTCACTTCTAACTCAAACCATTCTACGATTCTATGAATACTTCATCATATCACAAAGCAATTCACTTTAAGCAATCTCTTGCCATTTATAGTGCTGCTTCCAGATGAAAAACAAATTCACACTCATTCACACTACATGAAAACTCCAGGTTTCATCATTAGATCTTCAGGACATTGTTATTCTGTATACCCAGAAAAAGGCACATATTGCTAGCATCACACACAACTAAAATACTGGGTACTGAGTTGTTACACCGTGTACAACTTTGAATATCACATAATAGAGGCTGGCAACCGATAATCAATCCAGAAGGCTTCTGGCCACTTAACAGACAGAAAGCAGATTGTAATAAATTTCTGCTGTATGTTTTTAAACTGACTCACCATCCAGACGGAAGGTCCCAGGTCTTAATGGTACAGTCCATTGCTGAAGTTATCAGCCAACGACCATCAGGACTGAAAGTCTAAAATAAAACAGTCGATTCAATGGCGCAACTAACAAGCCAGTCCCTACAGGAGGTCCTGTTTTACACAGTTCATTTAGACTGCTCCCCAACACCATGACAAAATGGTCTGGCCACAAAACAAACTGACACCACCTTACTGAAAGCAAGAAAGGGACAAAAATGGAAGCTATTTCAGAACAGGTTTAAATATATGACACAGGATACATATGGCTCTTAGTAAAAGCATTTTGGTCCTCACTTTCATGTTAATGATGAAAACCACTGAGCATAAAAGTGAAGAAATCAAATACTTACTTACTGGCACTTAGAATTAAATCAAAAGCTAAAAACTATTTCAACAAACACTACACTATTACACAAGGTGTAATACAAGGAATTATCAGTACATTGCACAATCTCAGATCTGTTTATACCTTTTATTTACAGTTAAGAGTGTTGCACAATTTTGCTCCTCAACATAGTCTTCATTATTCCTAATGCTTCATTTTGTTAAACCCCAAATTAGCTTGTTGCAAATTTATAGTAAAATCCCAAAGCCCACTAAAAATACAAGGTCATTCAACCACTATACATTTTAACTTGAAAACTAACATGGCCAAAACTGCTGTAGAGCTGAACTACAACCCTACTATTCACAGCTGAACATAATACTCAGTGACTTAACAGACACAGAGAAATCCACCATCTTTAAAATGAATTATGTATTCGTATATCACCTGTTAGAGAAAATGAGTTAACAATTACCATGTCATTAATCCGTCCATGGTGTCCTGAGAACGTCCTGACAATCTTCCTGGTTTCTATATCCAGAACACTAATACTGAAGTCATCAAAGGCAACTCCCAGAATACCACTGCCAAGAATCATTAGCACATATGATAGTGAATACTCAGAGACAAAAAATAAAAACAACACCCTAACATTGATCCAAATATCTTTTCTCCTGAGATAATCTCAGATAAACAGCATTACATTCCTTCAGTCTAATAAAATGTCCTGTAGTATCTTTGTTTTGCCAACTAGTAGTCAGTTGTATTTCAATGCATCAGAAATTCAAACTTTATTAAAATATTTGGTTGCCATCCTAGACTTACATACTTATAGCAAAACAATATCAACACAAAATAGCTTCAGTTTCTTACCTGTCTCTGTGAAGCAGAATTCCACTTGGAGAAGAAGAAAGCTCAGTGGAGTAAACTAGATCTTTAGTTCTGAATTTCCAAAATTTAATTAATCCTTCACTACCAGCTGTGATTATCAGCTGGTTTAATCCATCCACTGCTACCCCCCTAATGGCTCCCTCATGTGCTGCAAATCAAGGGAAAAGCAAGCTGTATTTCAGAATTTAAACATAGCATAGAAATCAGCAAAATGCAAAACACTACCCTGTGTATCTTTGCCTAACTACACCAAATGATCAGTGAGCATGTGACAATTCTAAAGCCACCTGACAAGACTGCTTGAATATTACAAGTTTCTTTATCAGGACAGAAACCAAATTGCTTTCAAGTAACCACCTAGAATACAATACAAAAGCTGTGAGTAATTGAAGCTGAATATTAGCTTTTATTTCTGCTGTCAGTCTGGAGGTTTTTTTTGAATGTGAAATCTGAGGAACTTTTTGGATCACTTATGCCTCCAGGCAGCCTGACCACTCCAGACAAAATTTACAGTTTCAGTTCTGGCACAAAGTCTGGGAGTTTTCCTAGGCTGCTTTACACTGCAGTGTAAAAATAAGGCATAGCTTCTCTGTTGGATCAATTTTATTTCTTAATCTATGCCTAGGGCTACTGGCCAGTAATCAAACATAAAATTCATCCCACTATGAGGCAATGATGTTATTAGGAGACCACTTCATGTTCGCTATGCTAGATGGCTTTTAGAAACCCAGTAAGGTTTTAAGGTTTATCAAAACACTTACCTTGTTTCTACAACAAAAAATCTGATCACGAGGCCCCTATTACAAATTGCAGACTTAGAAAGCAACAGCAAACATACAAGAGGATAAGTGACATGAAATATATATGTACGCAACCATTAAAAGGAAAAGTCTGAACACTGTCATTTACATTAAGTCCTAAGTTTGCAGCTGGGCAATTAAAAATACTAGCATATACAAAGAACTGGACTTGCTTAGGATTTCAATTTCCTATGCATCAAAAGTATTCTTTCATTTTTAACCAGGGAGCACAAAACAGATGGGAAAATTTATCTCAGAGATAGAACCCTATAACAAGATGCCAAATACTGGAAACATGATTATCTCAGAAAGAGCTGAGGCCAGAGGATCTCATTTTAGTGCTAACCATTTTGGTAACTGACAATTTTGTGTTAATTAAAACTAAACATATGCTAACATCAGAGCTGTTAAAACTAGCAGGGATCCTGTCCTTCAGAGTAGGTTTCAAATTACTTCTGATTACAGTGAAAAATAGGCAAGTGTAGGGTAATTACAGAAACTGAAAAGACTCCCAAATTCAACTTAGAAGCTATGTTAAATTTCCTAGATGACAGAACACCAGGTTGTTGCTGTTCTGTTAAGACTTGGTATTTTAAACGGGTATCAATTCTTACCTCTTTCTTTGCCATAACACCCTCTGTGAATGCCAGACTGCATGTTATACACATCTACCCGTCCAGTTGACAGCCCAATTACAGCAAAGTTCCCACATGAGGTAATGTCAACTGCCTTTCAAGGGTAAAAAACAAACCAAACAAACCATCTATGAAAACAATTCTTAGAATTGTGTATCTAATTAGCAAAGTTATTAGAAGACATATATCAGGAATACAAAATACTAGTATGTTTTTATTAGACTTCTTCATGTATAACCGCACAGAACAAACAACAGACTACATCTGAAAAAAGTAGAGAGGAGATCTTAAAATGGGCAAATAGTCAACAAGTAATAAATATAGCAGTGCATGCTTATGAAGGATAATGACATACTGACTTAATGACATCCATCAGAAGTCATATCTAATAATATTAACACTGTAACCTAAATGACTAACATATATAATCAAGACATCCACAAATTGAATCCCTAAGACAAAGCCCAAGCATGCTGACCGCATGCCTCTTTCAACGCCCATATTGCCAATGGCACCCTAAAATAGGGTAAATTCACACAGAGTTTAAATAGTAAGAAACAAAGAAACAATGGTCTGGACATATTTGGAAAGAAAGATACAGTCCAAAGAATCTAGTACTTAAAAGAAAACCAGGTTTTTACAATTAAACTGAAGTTGTCTACCACTTAACTACTAAGCATAAGGTCAGAAAAACAATTTGTGACGAGACACAATGGTAGTATGAATGTCTAGCACATGAAATATGCCACAGTAACTATTTGCCTTGCAAGCTTGTAAGCCTCAGTAAACATTTATATCTCATTGAGTGTTAGACTTTTATTGTGTCCAGCTCAAGTTGTAAAGCATTTTAGAGGGAACATCCTGCCTGCAATTTGGAAATAACTTTTTCTTGGCAATACAGAAAAATTACCTTCAGCAATGTGCATTCACAGAGCAAGTTTATCATCACAGGCATATAGTCAATCCTAGATGACTATGACAGATTAAAGGTAAACACCAACCACCTATCTGAACCGGAAAATAAAATTTGTGCTTAACCTGGAGATTTAAGGTAAAAATACATATGCAGCATCTTTCTTAAAACCATATACATTACAAAACAGCTTAGCAGGACACGCTGAGCTGGCAGAAAGCACTTTGCAAAGCAACTAAAACATGTCTAGATAGCGCTTTTGCATTCTAAATATTGCTTCTGTACAAATAGAAATCCATATAGCATATCCTGTAAGGCTGAAGAAACATTATCCTAAATATACTTACTGTTGCATATATATCAATAGGCTTGTGTTTGCTAAATTCTTCTGGCTTCAATTTATGAGCTCCCATGGAAGTTTTCTGATAGTTCCATGTTGTACAAGTTATATATCCTTGATGGCAGGCAACAATACTATCCCAATCACTCTGATGTGCCACTTCTGCAATATTAACACATACTCCTTTTAGAAACAATCATTCTAAAGTCAAATAAGCTCATCTGATTTCCTAAGACAAAGTACTTTGAAATACCTTTAGGTGGAATAGTTCATATAAGTCAAAAAGTTACCATTCAGAAAAACCACCTGGCAAACCATTGTGCATATGCTAGCGTAACTAAAATGCTAACAAAACCATAAGCATTTTTTTGGTATGTTATGGTTTGTGTCTTTGTATATTTGAGTTTATGTGATTTGGGAAAGATATTTAAACTTAAATGGGTCAAACTCCTCAATCTGTATGCATTTCCAGCTGAGTTTCTTAACTGTTTCTTCAACTGCTGAAGCAGCAGAAGCCACTACATTAACAACTTAAAGCACAGTTAAAGAGCTATGTTTGCTTCACATAGTAAACAACTTTTCTGCATTTGCAGGAAAATCATTCCTCAAAAGCTCAGTATCCAAACTTTGTAGTAAAATACAGTATGAGGGGATTTAAATAATGAGCAAGTTTACTTTTTCCCCCCAGGAATTTATACATTAAAAACATATGAGATCTTGAAATTGGGTATTTTGACTTCAAAGAATATAATAACCAGGTACAAACTGGTTCACTTCACCAAACAAAGACAATATAGCAAAAAAGAAACAGCTCTAAATAAGATGTACTTAAACAAATATTTTCTTATGTCTCCAAACACATTTAAGGTAGTTCTACTACCTTAAACCAATCAGACAGGTCTAATGTTAATTTTAGAAGTAAATATATATACACATACAAACATATTTGCAACAAGTATGTACAGATAGTCCGTATCATTGAAGTCTGCAGACATAAATATCATATATAGGCAAACGGCTACATAAAAATGTCAATCCAAACCTTTCAACATATGAAACAATCAACCATTCTCAGAAGACAAAAGAACAGCCATGCTTAAAACAGACTTAAAGTCTGAAGAGGTCATTAATTTAAAGAAACAGCTTCACTGAAATGAAGCATAAGATAATTGCAATTCTGCTTCAAAAAGTTAGGTTCAGTATTTGCAAGTGAATTACAAATGAACAGAGTAATTGAAATTTGACTTTGAAAAGTGACTCAAATAAAGGAACTGGGGAATCAAAAGCAATGACTACAACTACAATTTCCTCAGCTGACAAAGATCTTCATTCCCTGCCCAATTGCTGGTTCTCCAGCTTGGAGTAATACGTACACCAGAAGATTCTGGCTCCCGTGAAGGAGACTTTTAAGCCAAGAGCCAGTTAAACAAAGATGTTTGAAATAAAATGCTCTTTTTTGAGATAACATAAAAGTTTACCAAGTAAAATGTCATTTTCAACTGTCACTCAACAGCTCAAGAATCTCAATAATCTCATCTTGATACAATATGGGCTTTCAAAACAGTTGTGTCTTGAGGGTTAACATGAAAACATGATGAGTTCTGTAATATATCTCAAAGACTACTTACCTGAAGCAAAGACTGTAATTGGTGGAAGTGCCATTGTATCCAGCTTAAGACCTTTCTTTTTTGACTTCTTTTTGTTAATTGAACCTTAAAAAAAAAAAAGTGTCTCAATCTCACGGCTAGATCTGAGAATAACAGTTTAAAAAGGACTGTTTACTAAATGTAAAGTTCCTATTACACTTAGAAAAATTTGGCTTACATCAACACAGCATCGCTGTTACCTAGGGTTTGAAGAGCTAAGAACATTATATATAGAGCTCCTGTAAAAATTAATGTGATGCTGACCAAATCACTGGCCTGTTACATTCACAGATGTACTACTCTAAACCATTCATTCCAGGATCTTGTGCTGATATCCTGAGGCAGAGGTCACCCCACCACACCTAAAACCATGGTGATACAGACATAACTATATAAGCAATATATAACATCCTTTCAATAAGCAAAGAGCCAGGAATTTTGAATTTATGCCCAAAGGATACATATAATCAATTAATTTACTTCTGTCTATTCAAATCTATCTAAATACATATTTATCAATATAGACACATATTTAAAAATAAGAATTATTTCAGTCTTTGAGTCTTGCTCTCTGAACTGTACAATAAAGTGTCCCTTAACCATGGCATTGCATGGAAGATCTGTTCTTTAAATTAAACTCTACATTAAATCAAAGGAACTAAAGTCAAGAAATATGAATTAACTAATAATTTAGTCAATTGAATAGAATGGGAATGGGGTAAAAAGTTGTAATTACACATGCTGGAATGTCAGCTACTGCTTAACACATTTTTAATACAGAATAATGCCCAACATCTTCCACAGTGAAATAACATACACTGCCAGGCTACAGAAATTACATTTAAGTACAAACACATCTGAGAGTACAGTTTATATACATCAGGGGGGACTGAGTTTGTGAAACAACTGAGGTGAATAGTTTTCATACAACAGCTGAAAGTGAAAATAAGGCCTACCCAATGTTTTAGCTCCTGTTTAAACAAATGCTTTCCAGGGTTTTTTTCACCAATATTTGTACTTTCACTGAAATACTTACCACGTCCTAAACTTTTATTGAACTTTTCATGCACTGTTGAAAAAGACTGCAACGTTCCATCTTGACCTGACAAAATATTAGCAGAGAGCAGTGAAGGGCAAAGATCAACTTCTGTTTACTCATAAGCTATCTGAACAAGAAAAGCAGAAGATAAGCACTAAGAAACCTTAAAAAGCTGTAACTAAGGTATTTATTAAAAATTCTGATCCAAGAAAAAATACAGATACACTATAAGCAGGGAAACTAATGGAGCCTAATTTTCTATGGCCTATATCCCATTCCTACTACTTTGCCCCACACGTGATCAGAATGACACCTTTTACAGACATCTTCTCCATGTTCAATTCCTCTGTCCCCCCTTCTTTCTCCCCCACAATCAAAACCTTAAATAAATAGTTACATCCTTCAAATGCCTCCATAATACTTCCAAAGCTTTCCCATGACCCCATATACTCTCTCACCAACTGCAATATTCCTTTTTTTATCCTTTGTCTAACCAACACGTGCTGTGGCTGGTTAAGAACTAGACCTGGGTTAGCTTGTAAGCTGACCCAAACAAAAATGGTAAAAGCTAAGCTGTCCATCTTTCCTGTAAACAAGTACACTAATGGGACTTTCCTCCTCCAGCCAGCAACCAATGTTCACAGAACTGACTGGAATTTAATTTAATAGAGGGACAGAAGGCTCAAATTTGAAACTAGCAAACAGGTCCACTTTGTGGTGGAGACATGGACAAGGCAGAACCAGAAACTAACAGAAAAAGAAATTGCACAACGCATGTAAAATTACAGGCACTGAGATGATTTTTAAAATCCAAAAAAACACACAACATTTTTACCAGGCCAAACAAGCAAGGAAACAGAAAATTAGTCAAAGAGAACTTAAAGAATCTGAAAGACACTGGAACAATTGCTGCTTGATACATAATAGGGCAGGATGTATACACTGTGAACTAGAAGAGTGAACCATGATGAAAGCCAGTGATGCTGGTGAAATTTTACAAAGCTAATTTGTGAAGATGCCTATTCTAAGGAAACCAGTAGCACTGGAAAGGCACTCCACAACATTGCTACCTCATTTCTGTTGCACAAAGTTTTACCACTGGCTCAGAAAGTAATGTGGGGTCAGTCTCCTTACACTGCAGATACATGAGATCCCAAAGCTTGAGACCCTTTTCACTTTAGTGGTTGCCTCTGTG
This sequence comes from Vanellus vanellus, assembly GCF_965231255.1. NCBI lineage: Eukaryota > Metazoa > Chordata > Aves > Charadriiformes > Charadriidae > Vanellus > Vanellus vanellus. Next base: position 23,748,400 of record NC_138908.1, read on the forward strand.
CCCTCTCCAAATGTTTCAGTACAACTAAGAAAGCACTAAACTGCAAAAGCAAATGCAGGAATTTGTTAAGCAACTCTTGATTGTTACTGTGGTTCCTCTGGTGTGAGCTGAATTACCGTCAAGTAACTTGTTACTTTAATTCAAGTTACTAGTTGGAAGATCAGAAAGAGATTTTAGCACAGGTGGGTTTATCACAGTGTACTGCTGTGCCATATTAGGTGTAACATTCATCAAAATGCAGTGTGATGTTTTCAAACATTGCCCATGTAGGCAACTTCATTACTTCAGAGTAATTAAACATTAGGTGAAGAGTCTCTATTATTCCATTACCGAAGTGTTCTGGGCCACAAAACAGTCGGATCTAGTACTTAATTTCCTAATTTACAGATTTTTAAATATGTGAGTTTCTAACAAAGGGTAGTCACTCATGCATTTTTACACTTTTAGATTAATATCTTGGTAAAGAGCAACCTTGGGAATATACATTACAGACACAATTGAGCTGTACCAACTTACAAAGACATTGCAACTCACAAAGCTTGCTCAGTCTAGTGGGAAAACTGGACTGGCTCCTCTAAGTTACTAATTGCATTATGCTGCTTATTTTTTCCTGTCACAACAGAATTTCCCTAGTTGTTACAGGTTTTCATTTTGACTAGCTGATAGTTCCTTAGGAGATAATGAAGCAATTTTTATTCAACAAACATACAAATAAGAATGACAAAAGCAGCTGCTAAGCTTTTCTGCCTGTAACTATTTTTCAGCTACCTGCTGATGTATGTTCCTCTAGGGAAATCGTAAAACAGTTTGATACAGTAATAAACGATACTGTCTACACTAACCACTTACTATGCTTCATAAATACACATACATAACACAGGAAATATAATCTATTGTATTAATGAAACAAAGACACTTAGCTCTGCACATTTTCTTTATCACAGCAGGCAATCAGACTGAAGAATAAGGATGAAAGTTCATACCTGCACTAAGAATTTGCTCTCCATTTTGCCCATGGTATCTGATTTTTGTTGGTGGTGCACTATGTCCCATTCGACTTCTCAACACACGTCCTGTACCACCAGGTCCATCAAAAATCCACACCTGCCTCCCAAGAATATGCAGAAAAACAAAGCTGTTAAACATTGCCCTGCCAATAATTACACCTCTTGGCAGTGGAACAGGCTTAGCTGGCAGCTGGTGCAGCAAACTTCACACATTGGCTTTCATCCTTGAACTTAACACCCTGTAAGTTTCCACCATGGCAGATGACTTTCACGCTGTTCATTCTGTCCCTCCCTAATGGCATCAAGACACACAGTATAAGGGACTTTCACAACAGCAACTGCTCATGATCGAGAGCATTATAAAAACAGACCACGATTTAAGACAGTGCACCTGGATATAAAGCATGATTATGGAAAAGCGGATACAAAGCTTTGTTCAGGGCCATCATGAAGTAACAAATGAAGCGATGACACCATGGTAGCAAGTCCTTAAACTGCTTCACTACAGATCAACTGAGAGCCAGCAACTTCATTAACTTGAGTTTTGTTGTATTTATTTCATTTAAGAACTGCTACTTCAGTCCAAACTAAACATTTACAATTTGCAGGACTACAATACGAAAAAAAACATAACAGCAGATAGCTGCAGGTATTGTAACTTACCCGTATAGCGTTATCAGCACCATTAGTAATAAGAAGTGGCTCTCCAGGGACAAACGACATACCAGCTATTGCTGTGGAATGGGCATCTTGCATCTGACACATTAGTTTCTTCTCTTCTAGATCCCACAAAGCAATGTGTCCAACTGGGCTACCAGCTGCCATTACTGGGTGTCCATCTGCTCAAAAAAAAAAACCCAAAACTTCAGAAGGTTTGCTTATTGACATTCAGCTCATCCTTATTGACTTCTCACATCTTAAAACTGACACAAGAAAAGGCTGCAAACACAAGAAAAAAATCTCAAGCTGATTCTAAAAAAAAAATAAAAAGTTTTAACTGAAATATTCTAGTATTTCAAACAGAAAAGGAATGAAGTTCACCAATTAAAAAAACAGGATTTTTTTTTTCATATCAGATCACAACAAATATATCTAAATCTTTTGCCTGAAAGCACAAGAGATATTGTACCTGTACCATTTTCAAAAGTTTCTCTATACCCCAGATTCTTCCCCAAGCTTATTAGCCTTCAGACTTCAGGATGTGATAGCTAATGTATCACCACTCTAGAAGTTACCAGTCCTTTCTTTAAATCCTTGTAAGTTTTTCACTCAGCAGCTTGCAAAAATAAGTTCCAGAAGCTGATTACACATTTATTCAGTCATTCTAAGCAATAATTAAACCACAATTCACAGAATTTCTACTTTTGTTCTATTTGCTCTATCCTGTCTAATATTAAGGAAATAAACATATCATACTAACTCTAAAAATGTACTACAAATAATAGGTTTTAAAACTTATCATATTAAGATAAAATTTCACCGAATATCCTGCATAATTGGTAACTAATCTGTTTGCTCCAACAAAAGAAGCCAGCTTCAAATCTGCAATTACATAATCATACATAACTAAACCAGACACACCTAGGGTTTTTGTTTTCAGTAAAGCTTCACAGATACAGTAATTTGCCAGGTTCCGTTTTAATTTAGATAAAAAGCACTTTACTCAAAGACTAAAATAAGTACATGAGTTCAAAACAACCAGGTTATATTTACACTGAATTTCCTAACTATAAAGACAAGAAGAGAGAGAAATTAGAGAATGCCCCACATGCAAGCAGGCAATGGAAGTTATTCCACTTTATTAACACTTTGAGTTAAATGGCTGACACAAAAAGGCACTCTTTCCACTTCTCACAAGTCTCTCCACAAGTCTGTCCAGTAGCATTCTTCCTCAACGGGATCTGCATCAATCTATATTCTGCTAAGATTTGCAAGTTTGTCTATCCAAATGAAGTATTAGATTCAGTGTCAACAGTATCCTCTGTAGGCAGGATCAACATCAAACTAACTAGCTTTAGTAATCCGTACATGCCTGTTAGACCAAAAAAACCCCAACAACTGTGAATATAGACAGTGTTCCCTGGTAACATCCATTCAATAGTCAACTATCAACATTCTAAATTTGTTTTGGAGGGGGAAGACACTACTGAAAAGTAGGTTAATTGACTATCACTACAGTGTACTGATCACTCTGCACTAACTCTGATAACTGTACTGTGTTATGTAAGCACAAACTGTCTTACTTTTCTTTGAAAAGGGCGTACTGTATGTCACAATTCCTGCACGCTAAGTCAGTACACAAGAAAATACTATACAACAGCCAGTACGATGAAGATGAATGATCTCCCTTACTTATCTGCAGCCTTTGAAAACTAAAACTCTCAGCCCAAATTTTGATTCCGAAATACTTTATCAAAACATATTTTCCTACCTTCCACTTAGCGTTAGTGATTTCATACACATTTTCACCAAAAATGCTAAGACTTACCTGTACGAAAAGATATTGCTGTGATGGGACCCCAGTCTTGTTGAAATTTCATCAGGGTTTCATCAAACTTAATATTATGTACAATGATATGACCAGATACAAGACCGACTGCAACAACGTCCACTGCTGGAGCCTGCAAAAAAAAATTGAACATCAACTGAAATGAAAAAGGAAAAGTTTTTTGCTACACTACTGATACCAATATGTACAAGACAATGTATGTAAGTCCACGACAAATAGTAAAGAAACAAATAAGGCATCTTGCACGAGATCTTCTATCTATATTACCTTAATGCATGACTAAACATCTGATAAATCTAAACAAAAAATATGAGATGCAAGATTTTGCGCTTAGTCTCCAGTGGATGAAACAATTGTTTCCAGAAGCTGGAATTCCTTTGAAAAACATCTCACTTCAAGTTTTCAGTAGTTCTGGTAGACCACTACACACCCTGCCACCTCACCCCCCCCCATATTTACAAATTTTATCCAGGAGAACTGCAGACCATTTTCAAAGCTGTCACCAATATTACTAAGAAGTTTTAATTACTTTTGATATCTACAAAAATACAGCAAATACAATTACAAAATCTTAGCTTGAATCATCAAAACCTTCATGTTATTAACCTCCACAATAAAACAGATTTTGTAAAAAGCTACCAGTATAACAGAAGTTACATGATACACATGCATCTTGCAAACAAACGGTTTCTGTGAATTCATTACATCATTCAGTGACTAAAACTACAGACGTGATGAACACAAACCAGCTACAACACTAAATGCAACAGAACTGGGACTAGAGGAAGGGCAGATAATAAGCCTTCAAGTCTACCTCTCTTCAACATCTGGAATGCTCACGAGAGGGTTATTAAAATTACCTGAGAGAATGCACATCATCTTTATCGCTGTCATTTTAAACAACAACATTTTGCATGCTATCCTTGACAAGTTATGTAAGAAAATAAGACAATAAAAATACTAACTTGTTCAAGAGTTGTGACTGCAAAGCGCCACCCTGGAAAGGAGTATAAGAGTTTGCTGGAAAACAAACAAACAGAAAACAAATCAGTTAACCCTTGGGGATTTCCACAACAAAATGGATGCTTTATATTCATTTACACAGAAAAGTACTGTGAGTAGAGACATTTACTTTTCAGTATTTTTAGGTTATTCCTATTTCCCAATTTATACAGCATATACGGCATCTCAAAACGTTACAATATGAAACAAAAAAATTAGCAGTGAGATCATTGAAAGTATACAGTAGTTATAAGAATAAAACACCGAACTATGCAAGCTGATTTAACACCTATTCGCAGTATGTACATTAACACGCAGGGAAGTTCACTGTAGCTGCAACATTCACGAGTTAGGAAAGCAGCTGATCGTGGTAGGCATGAAATAACAGTATAGTCTACTGGGACTTGTTCAGAGACAACTACATGTCTACACATCTCTCATTTGAGTATAAGGATCAAATCCTAGTAATTACCTCCACACTACCTGCCAGCACTTCCACAACAACCCAAAAATTTAGCTTGGAAGAAGGGAGGCAGAAGGCCTGAACATGCACTTACTAGTAATTATTTTCATGGGAAAGCTATGTGATTCCAAGAAATAAAAAAACAACAACATAATTATAAAAAAAAGTTCCTGAACAATCCCAGATATTTTGCAGGGAGAGTAAACAACACCTAACTTGAAAGGCATCAGCATTCAGGGAGCAGCAGCATTCTTTGTTCCTGGAGATAGACCAACTGAAAAGTTGTGCCAAAGGAGTCAGTAAAAGATTCCACGTTCAAAACCTACTGCAGTTAAAAGTATTATTTGTTGCATATGAAACTACTTGGAGCACAAAGTATAACCAAGTTATTAAGAATCTTACTTAGATTTTATATTCCATAGCTGCAAGCTCCCTTGTTCACTCCCAAGGAGAATTTTATTCAAATAGGTGCTGGGATGCAGAACTGCAGAAACTGCAAAAGTGGCCTTATCAAAATCCACTTGAAGATACTCCTCTGCAAAAAAGTAAGAAACCGTGTTAGTGTGGCTACCCCCAGGCTTATCATCCCTTGGCAAATGTAAAGCACAACTGACATTTACTCTGTACAAATCCCATAACTAGTGTTTCATGCATTAAAGGATTCGCTAGTGTATAACAGGACAGGCTAAACTTGTCTATGTTATAACATCTGTTGGCTTGAAGGTATATTTTTTCCCTATAAGCCTACCTAGCACAACAATGCTGGCAAAACTGTAGTGATTTATATCTTTCTGAAGGATTCCTGCTCCTGCCTGAGCAAAACACCTCATCTGATTAGCATGCCTTTTGTTTGTTATAGCAACTTCAAATCTCTAAAGCCTGTCTGCAGCCACTTTCGAGACCCAGCATTCAGGGAATGACATTGGTCACACCAATGAGACTGCTTTCTAAACAAAAAAATTCAGGGCAGTGAAGCAGGATTTCATAAGGCACTTTACAATGGCATGAGAAGATGCTAACACAATCAAAAGATTATTCATAAGAATTTAGTTTTACCCAGACTGGTAAAGAACTACAAGGATTTCAGAGATGGTGCCAGAGCTGCTGTACTACAGTCTTTACCAGAAAATGGAACACTAAAATACAATTTCCATATAAGCATAGCTCTTTCCACCTATGTGGAACCTTAGTGGGTCTCTACATGTGGTGCATGATCCATTAATGAAAAATTATTGCAGGATTAGGAACTTGAGATTACCGTTTAAGTAGCACTATCATTTAAAGATTTTTTTCTCTTTTTTAAGAATAAACTATTTCTGAATGTGCGCATTTAAAAAACTTTAAAAAAAAAAATACTTACTGAATGTTTAACAATGCTATCCTATAAAGCCGTTAAAAAAAAAAGTGCGTCTCTCACCTTCTGACTGTATATCCCAAACAATAAGAACATTATCAACATCCACAGAGATGACATGATCACCAAAAGGCTGCAGAAGGTGTATCCTTGCCTTGTGACCTTCATAGGTATGAACTACCTATAATTTCAAAATAGAAATGTTTTCAATATAAGCTGTTGAGGTAGCATATCATGTTAACAAAATACTTGAGGACAGCTAACGCATCTCAGTAACAAGTTTAAATAAAATACATGGAAAGGCCACACAACTTTAAGTGGAAGACATTTTCTCCGATATTTAGAACTGTTGGCAAAAATATTTTAACTTATTTTTTTCAATTACTTAATTTTAATTAATTTAATTTATGTGAATTAACATTTCACTTTTATCTTTAAGTAACTATGCAATTATTATAATTAATAGATAAACCGCAGGTCAGCCATTACAGATTTTGTTCTTACGTTCTCCTATTTTAAGCTTTTTATTTTTCCTTCTACAGATATTAAAAGTCTATGGAAACAGACATTTGTAGAAAAATAACTGTCTTGAAAACACAAACACTACATAACTGGTTTGTACTACTAAGCAGTAGGTAAACTAATAAAAACCTCTTTGTTCCTGGCAAAAGCATGAAGAATATTGTCGTATGAAGCAAATATCAACATGCGGTCTGCTGCCAAACATGTAATGTCTTGTGGCAAAGCATTACCTGTTAATCAAACAGAAGAAAAGTTCAACAAGTTTAAGGTTCATAACAAAAGAGAAAGCCTGACAGTGTATTTATTTAGCATGGTGACCCACCAAGAAAGCCCTCCTGTTGAATGTTCTGATGAATATCTTAAGAGAAATGCACTCATTTCAGATGAATACAAATGTCACCATAAATAACATCACACCAACATAAGTAACATCAGATTGATAGATCACAAGGTGCTTCTTTTGAAAAACATTTAATAATAAATTACTTAATTACCACTGTAAATAAAGGCACACTTTGTGAGGGCTTATAAAGAAGTTATCCCAACATAACACTTCTGCAGACTGTCAGACCCCCACAGTCCACTGAACTGGAAACACAGATGATGAATCAAAGTCTCAGCATTAGCAATGCCTATCGGGTTAAGCCATTCTGCAGATCTGGAAGCCAGTGACCTGCTCCTGGACCTGTTTCCTGATTACAGCTAAAGACACTGGGAATTTACTGCTCTATGAATACACCTCACTCTCCACCTTGTGACTGGTTCAGAAAGAGTAACTACTATTGTGATCTGCTACTTTACTAGCTCAAACGGTAAGGGAGTCAAAGCTCCAGACCACATTGAGAAGCTGATGGTGTGGTCTCAAATGGTAAAAAAATGAAAACAAACAAACAAACAAACAAACAAACAAAAAAACCACAACAGAAAAATACTCTCAATCTAGGAAAACATAAAAATCATGGAATCACAGAGTTTCAGAGTTGGAAGGGACCTCTAGAGATCATCCAGTCCAACTCCCCTGCCAAAGCAGGACTGCCTAGAGCACATTACTCAGGACTGCATCCAGGCGTGTCTTGAAAATCTCCAGAGAAGGGACTCCACAACCTCCCTGGGCAGCCTGTGCCAGTGCTCTGTCACCCTCACCGTAAAGAAGTGTTTCCGTGTATTTGAACGGAACTTCCTATGTTCTAACTTGTGCCCACTACCCCTCATCCTGTCACTTGGAACCATTGAGAAGAGCCTGGCTCCATCCTCCTTCAACCCAACCTTTAGATACTTGTACGCCATAATAAGGTCTCCCCTCAGCCTTCTCTTCTCCAGGCTAAAGAGTCCCAGCTCTCTCAGCCTTTCCTCATAAGGCAGATGCTCCAAGCCCTTAATCATCTTAGTTGCAAATGACAACGCTTAATGATTGTAGAGAAACAACCGAACAAAAATCACTGTGGGAGTGAGCCTATGATACAAACTTACATGATCACACAGCAGCCTTCTCTACAATGCTGCTTTGTATTATGAATTATTATCATACACAAGGAATCCTGTACCCTTTGCTATACTGCAGCACAGCTTCAATGGGAAGAACTAAACTGAGAAATTAAAAAAGGTTGCATCTCAGGAGAGGTTTCATTTCTTTGAACATGTTAGACATCTTGCCACAGAGCCTCTGAAGTGACTTGAGCCTACAGTCAGGTTACAGATATCTGGTACTCTACATGAGCTGTATGCAAGTCTGCTTAGGCCAAGGTAGTTTTAGGCACACCCTAAATAAAAAATTCAATACATTAACCACTTAACATCTATAAACCAACAACACTGCAGAGAGAGGCACATCGTTCGTTTTCTCCATCGCAATTTTATGTGTAAACATCTCAATTTCCCAAAAAGCTTCAATGATTACATCTGTAAGAAGATGTAGCCCACTGAAAATTATTTCACAGAACAGGCAACATTTTCACAATTTTGTAAGCTGAAAACAGAAGTTACACTAATGTGTTTACAGCTGTAACTATGGACTTCTGATCTTCTAAGTCTAGTCCCAGTTATGTGACAGTTATTTACTTACAAGTTTATAAGTGCTCTGTTAATGAAAAATATTTTGGTTTTATGAGGTCTGTGTAAAAACTTCGTGGTATATGGAAGTAAAAAACCTACTTTTCAAGCATGTATCTCACTGAATCATCTAAATGTCAGTTAGAAGGGATCTTTGGAAATCATCTAGTTCAACTTCCCACCAAACTCCTCCCAAAGCTGAATTACCACAGTACTAGATTGGGTTAACAGCAGCTGTAACCAGCTGAGTCTTGAAAACTTCTGGGGAAGCAGGTTGCTCAAGCTCTGTGCCGTACTACAGTTCCCTCTTAGTCAGGGCCATTATTCCTACTCCACTGCAACCCTCTCAAGCTGCAATCTGTAGCTGCTGCCCCTTGTTACTCTGTCTACCATTACTACTACAAATTCAGCTCTGCCATCTTCGTAACTGCCCTTCGGGTAACAGACTGCCTCTAGGTCACCCCGTATTTTTCCCTTCACAAGACTACACAAATCCAGTTACTTTAATGTCTCTTGTCATACTGTAGGCCACTGAATCTGACCACTTCCTCAGCATCCCTCCTGAAAGAGAAAGGGGAGGGGTGGGAGGGGGAGAACCACAGTAACTGGGTATCACAGTTCCAGGTATGGCCTCACCAGCACGATGTACAGGAGAATAACAGCTTTACCTGATCTGCTGGCCGCGTTCCTAATGTAGCTCAGTACACAGCTTGCCTTATTCACAGTTACTGAATTGTTGGTCTATGTTCAACCTGGCACCAGCACAGCCCCAGCTCCTTTTCAGCAGGATGCCATGCAGCCCGTCAGTTCCCAGCTTGTTCTGTCCCAGGTGCAGGATTCTGCACTTGCCTTCGCTGAACTTGGCAAGGTTTCTGCTGGCCCAGGCCTAGCATTTTGCAACACTTGCCCAGACTGAAGCTCTGCCATTCTGGGTGTCAGCTACTCCTCCTAACATATCATCTGCAAATTTTTACTAAGACTGCACGCCGCCTCATCACCCAGGTGAAGGTGCTGAACAGCATGGGCCCCGCTGTTGACATTTAGGGCACCACGCTTTGTTACCAACTGCCAACTGGATGTCAAGCCATCGATTTATACCCTTTGTATCCAACAGCACAGCCAATTTTTAACACTCCCTGAAGACTTTTAGTCCCATCCCCACCTGTTCTGTTCCTGTAATTATTTTCCTCTTATAACACAGCCTTCTAGTAACCACAAAAACAACAAAAAAGGGATCTGGAATTAACAGCTTTGTTCACTGATCACTGCTTAAGATCTAGGAGTGTTCTTGGAAGAAGCAGTATAGAAGGTGCATAAGGCGTATCCCTAAGAGAATTATGTTACAGTTGCAACAGCAGTCTTATTTCCAAATTTATATCCGATATTTCTAAGACTCCTTTCAAAGTATTTCAGTGTAAATATTAGTACATACAATTAATTTTCCATTTTTAAGTTGAGAATTAAGTGCAGATGTCAGATGTGTTAAAAAACAGGAATAAATAATCTGTGTGTACTTACTCACAGCAACAATACCAAGCTTATTCACCTGCAATGAAAATGTAAAAAAGGTAGTTTTAGTGATTGGTTGCAATGATTTTGCTATGAACAGAAATTCAAAATTCTAGTAACCAACCTAGACAAGGAACTTCCATGCCTCACAAAATAGAAAAATTATTCATTTTAGTTTATAACAGTATCTACACAAAACCCTACCAGCAGGTCAAAAAGGAATTGGACAATATATTCGCTAAAGGATAACCATTCAGCAACAGTAAGTTGTGCTTCTCCATATACTTTACCCTAATGCACAAGAAACTAAGCACGTGCTTAGACACACCTTGCAGAGCTTGGGCAAATTTGTTTTCACATCATTTCTCCTTCATTTCCACTACAACCACACTATGTTATTTTCTTATGTCTGTTCACACAGAATTTGCTTCAATTGCAGTAATTTTTGCCCAGTGATGATCATTACCGTTTTATTTCAAAGTTTGTGGCGAAGATTGAGATGAGTAAATATTACAAGACTACCATAAAGGCACAGGAATATCTACACTATTTACACTCTGCTGTTCATTATAATCACTCGATTCAGCTCTGGTTTGTAACGGTTTCTGTAGGCTGAAAAGGCCTTCTTGCTGTAGTAGCAAGAAGTGAGTCAATATCGCAAGCTTTCATCTTGCCGAACTGAATTATGGTCACCTGTTTCTGTACAGGATTAGTTTTAACACGACCTAACAGACTGCCTCCCCCCAAGTTCTAGGCCCCAAACGCTGAACCGCAGCTACCCAAATTGCATGCGGGCTTCGGTTTTATCTAGCAACGAAGGGAAAAGCTTCAGCACCCAGGGACCCTTCTGCCCAATGGATGGTCTGTACTTGCACCCGCCAGAGCTGCTCACACGGCCAGACATGCCCGTTCTGGCCTGTTTTGGTTAAACAGGCACCCTCCCTCCCTCCCATCCACCCGCCGGCGAGCAGCCCCGCTTGCCGCCCAGGCCTGCTACTGGGTCGCTGCGGCCCTCCTCACACGCTCCCACCTCGCGACAGCGAGGCCGTAGGGGAAGGCGGTGGGGAGTGAAGGAGGAGCGGCGGCAGCGCGGCGCGGCGCGGCCCGGCCCGGGCGGGTGGCCCCGCTCGGCCCCGGTCTCCCCAGGGCCCAACGCCGGTCAGCAGCGAGGCGGCACGGCCGCCCGGCGGGGGAAGGAGGCCGGGGAAAAGGGGAAGGGGGAGGAGAGCGTGTACTCACGTTGTAGGTGTGGACGCTGGGCCCGACGGCGGTGGCCACGTAGAACTGGCGATGGCGGCCGTGGTAGCGCAGGACGTGCGGGACGGGGCCGCTGAACCGGCCGAGCATGCGGAAGCCGGCGAACAGCCCGCCACCCTCGCGCGCCATCGTTCCCCCACGCGCACGCCGTCCGCCGGCAGGAAGTGTCCCCCCCACCCCACTTCCGGCCAGCCCGCCCGGCACTTCCTTCCCCCCCGACACCCTCACCCCCGCCGTGCGCCGCCGAAAGCGTTCCCCGCGGCGGCGCGGGTTCCCCTAGCGGAGGCGGGTTTGACCGGCGAGGCGCGGAGGGGAGTGTCAGCCCGGCGGGCGCGGTGCCCGGCAGAGCCCCGCCGCGGCGGCCGGCAGAGGACGACCGCCCCCCACGGATGCCTCTACAAATACACCGCACAGCTACGACTGCTCGATTTTTGGTTGTTGGTTTTTTTTTTTCTTCTTTTTCTTTTTATTCTTCTTTTTTTTCTCTCTCCCCTCTCCACCCCGCCCCAAACCGGCAGACCCGGGTCAGGCTGCGGGTGCGGGGCAGCCCCGCCGCAGAGGCGGGCAGGGCAGCAGCGGAGCGCTGGGGGAACCGGCCTGCGGCGGCGCATCCCGGCAGGGCGCCCCGGCCGCCCGCGCCACCCGCCTCTGCGCTTCCGAAGGTGGTGGGTGGGTTGGTTTGTTTAAATAAATTATATTAAAATAATAATAATAATAATAAAAGACAACCCGCAGGATGATTTCGTTGTGATGACTGCACGGCGGACAATAAATATTCAGCAAAGTCCGGTGGAGAGGGAAGGAAAAAAAAAAAAAAAAAAAGAAGAACCAAAACAAAAAGCCACCCCCCGAAAGTCACTTATCCCAAATTTATGTAGCTTCTCCACACCGCCATCAGCTCCCGGGCCTTGCTCTCGTCGCACGGGCCTCGGCTCGCCTTCCCGCCGGCGACGTCCTGCCACCGCACACGCGTTAGCACCCCGCCGCCGGCCGCCGCGGAGCTCCCCGCCGTAGGGCAGAGGACGACTACCCCGCCGCCCCCGGTCGCGGTCCCGGTCCCGGTCCCGGTCCCGCACCCACCTGTGGCGGCCGGTAGCCGGGGCAGTGCCGCTGCACGACGGAGAGGGTGCTGCGCCAGTGGGGCGGCCGCCGACCGCAGCCCCGCGCCCGCTCCAGAGCGCACTCCAGCAGCCGTCCCGCCCGCTCCGCCCGCCGGGAGCCCTGCGGGCGGGCAGGCGACCGGTCACTGTCACGGCCCCGAGCCCGGCCCCGCCGGAGACACCAGCCCTCAAACCCCTTTCCCTTCAGCGTCTCCCCATGCACCCTTAAGAAAAGGTTGCCCACCGTCCCCTCCTCCCCATCCCCGCCCCCTTCTTCCCGCTTTCCCCCATTTTTTTCCCTTTCCTCCCGTTTTTTCCCTCTTCCCTCCTTTCCCCACTTTTTCTCTCTTTTTCCACCCGTTTCCCCTTTATTCCCCCTCCCTCTCGCCCACCCCACACCCTTTTTTTTTTTTTTTTTTTTTTTTTTTTTCATGGAAAGGAATGCCACCTAGCCGCCGGGGGATGTGTGCACCCGGGCGAACCTCGGACTGCTGCGGGCCCGCCGGCGGGGAGGGCGCGTCCTCGCAGGTGTGAAAATCGAGTTGTAGCTCCTAGAGGGAAACAACAACAGTGGATGCTCGTTAAAGCCACGGCCCCTGGCATCGCCGTCGCCGGCTGCCAGCCCTCCTCGGACACCCTGTTACAGACGTCCCTACCGCCCCGTTGCGCTGCCGACCCCACCGGGGCCGCGCAGGTTGCGGGCGGCTGCGGGAGGCGGCCGACCACGGTGCGGGGCAGCCGGTTCTGGGCTGTGCTGAGCTGGGCTGTGCTGGGCTGTACGGGGCTGTGCTGGACTGTACTGGGCTGCGCGCAGGCTGCACCTTCCCGAAAGCCGCCGCCTGATCTTTCCGCTAAGCGCCGGAACGATGCGCGTAGCTTCTAAACCACTCATCACCTTTGCAACCGTGACACCATCTTCAGCGTCGGTGAAGCATTACACAAGCGACTTTCAGTCCTACGGGTCTGCAAGGCGCCGGGAAGAGTCGGGTAGCGCTCTGGCAGCAACCGCCCGGGCTCCTGCTCTCCGTCCCTGCCAGTCCCAGCTTCAGCGAAGCACATTTTAGGAAGGTCGCTAGAGGAGAGTAGGAGATAACTTCCCCGTCCTGTTTCACAGGCACCGGTTTACTAAACTAGCCAACTCCCGGTTTGCTAATCGAGATTTTCAGAAAGTAGCTGCCGGCGGTCAAGGGTAAAATCGTGGAGGCAGTGCCGTGCCGTCCCGACAGTTTCCCTGCAATGCCACCAGAGAAACCACCAACCTCTTGTGTAAAGGTCATGTTTGGATCCAAAACGTTTAGGAGATCCTCTTGTATCTCGTCGTGGTTACAGAGGCTGAAATTGTAGGTGGATCCCCGCGGTAAATTGGCGATCTGAAGAAAGATGATCAAGCCACAAAAGACTGTGCAAGAAAAAGCCAAAGGTTAATTCTCCTGCACCGCTATGTGACCCGACAAGGCACGGAGGACAGATCTGAAGAGAGGGATGCCGGTGCTTCGGGAGCACTAGAAAAACTGGTTGGTTACCCTTGTGATTATCCATGGTGTCTTTACACGTTGTTTTTCTCCTGCTGGGCTTCAGATCGTGGCTGGCTTCATATATGTACCTGTACGCCTACGGAAATGAAGGTTTCCAATTCCATAACCGGGGCTCATTTGGACGTCTCATGCACCTCTTTCCAGAACTGTAAATAATAATTCAGACTTGAAGCTGTGTCACTGATTCGAAAAGAAACACGGGATAATGAACAAGAATCAAATGCAGCATCCAACCCCCCAAAAATCAAAACAAAAAAAAACACAACAGCCAACTTTGCGTGAGTAAGTGTGAATAGCCCTCCCCACAACTGCGTGGGGTCCACCTTCAGTGTGGACTATTGCAGCAACACGCGATTTACTCTCAAATGCAAGACAAAACGCTTCAGGGCACCTGCAGATGACTGCCCAGGGGTATGGATGCTCATACCATCCACACTGAGGTCACAGAGTCATCCCTAGGGCATCGTTTTACCACGCTAGTGCGGGAGCGGGTGGAGGGTAGTGGTCATTTCCCCGTGCCACCTGCAGCCTTTTATTTTCTCGAAGGTGAGAACGTTTTACCTTGCAAACCACTTTCACAGGGAGTGGAGCCGAGGGGCACTTGATCTGCGTGGGGACAATCTAGCTGACAAGGCAGCTGGCTGCCCCAGGCACTAGCGATCGCGATGCCTGGGACGTCGGGGGACAGGCTGCCCCCTGCACTGGCGACCAAGATGCCCGCGACGTCGGGGGACAGGCTGCCGATCAGGATGCCCGGGAAGTCGGGGGCCAGGCTACCCCGGGCGCTGGCGACCAGGATGCCCGGAGTGCCGGGGAAGACTGGCCAGAAGAGGCATGGCCCCGCTGCCTCCCTCTCCCCGAGGAGCCCCCGGAGCACTTTCTTCGAGGGTGGCCGGCACCGATGCCTCTTGCCGCGGTCCCCACCAGGTATTCCCCGACCCCGGGGCGGCGCGGCGGGGCAGGGGCGCGGGACTCGCACTGCAGAGCCCAGCAAAGCCAAGCAGAGCCCAGCCGAGCCGAGCAGAGCCGGTCTGAGCCCATCAGAGCCCAACAGAACCGAGCTGAGCCCAGCCGCACCTCCTGTCCCGCCGCAGGCACGGTTGCGGAGGCTGTAAGCCCTTCCTCAGCTCAGTTTCAGAGAAAGTTCGTGTTCGCCTTCGGGGAATGCTTCTCCGGTTTGAGTCATTAGGGAAACCCAGGAGGACCGCCGCCGCCGCGGAAAGGGCGTTTTTGGCCAGCTGAGCTGGGGACGGGCCAAAGCAGATTAGCCAACACTGCATACCCATCCGCTTGAGTGGGTTCCCCCGCCGCCCCCACCCCGGATCTCTCCCTTCTTTGTGTCTTTTTTCCTTCCTGTTCTTCAATCCCGCAGCATAGCCACTCTCCTACCTCCCCCCCACCCCCCGCCCGCCCGGGGGACCACAGAGAGAGAGAGCTCCCGGTGGCGGGTTCAAAGAGTGGCATCAGTCGTGTGATTGTGTATACGTGTGTGTGTGTGTGTGTGTATAAATCTAATTCTAGTCAAACCCGACGTTTTAAAATCGATGCCTTAGAAGTTGTTGAACGAATAGACATGCAGTTGCGGAGCAGGTGCACCAAGCTTTAGCCGAGGTCGGGTGGCCCTCAGCGCTTGAGAGAGTCTTATCAGGGTGCTTCCCTCATCACTCACAGAGTGTTGCCAAACAAACCAACAAAATCCCAGTTTCCTAAAGGATGTCTTGTTCTCGTATTCCGGAAGCAGTTGGGGGTTTCTTAACTTGCAAAGTCACGTGCCTTCATCTTTCTCCAGGGGTTTTTGTCTGAAGTTGTTAATGGGCTTCTTAAAAATTACTAAGTTAATAAAAATACAATTCTTCTAAATAGCTTTGTGTTTCTCGTTTTACAGCTGCATAAACAAAGGTGCACCCTAGCATAAAGGAAGTCACTTCAGGTGAATTTTATTGTACTCCTGAAAACCAGCAGCATAACTGATGAAAAGCCTGTTCCTGCCATGAATTTGGTGTAACACTGATCTAAAGAAGGAATTCAGAACGAGGAACATGTTATTTTTTACTTTCCATTGTTCATTTGTCTTTACTGAATGGGACACAACAACCCTGTGAGTGGTTACATAAAGGCGTTTATCTGTCTTTACTAAACAGGACATGGTAATCCTGTGTATAGGTAAAGGATACAACTTATTTTAATGCAAATAACACTGGGTTGAAATTATTTTCCATCACTGTTAATATGCATGTGTTTTTGTTTCTGAAGTGTGTCTCTGAAGTTAGCAGTAGAACAAAGTTGCAGCGAACACTGGCAATACAATCAGATTGGCAAATGAAAAACGTTTTTAAAGGAAACAAATATATATGGCTATACAATGCAATTTGACATTCAAAACATGCTTGTAAGTAAGGTCAAATGAAAGATTATTCTGAAAAAAGGAATCTGCTTACTTTTTCTTTAATCACTTTTTGTATGTGAAAAGTTCTGTCAATAAACAGTAACTGTCAAAAACTTTGCTAGTCTCTAATTTCCACCCAGCAGTAACCTCAGAAATGGCAAATTATGATGAATATGTTTTAAAGTGTGTTTTCTATTTTAACTTTTTCAGAGGTGCAAGTTCAATTACTGACGAATGTACCAGAGAGGCGGGGGGGGGAGGGGGGGGAGGGGAGGAGGAATTTAGAAATATCTGTAATTTTTATAAATATAGCAATTCAAAGCCTTTAAATTTTACTTGCTCCAGCCATAAGGATCCTGAGGCCTCACTTCTGACAGCAGCTTTTGACCTGAGCACCTGGCCAAATTTGAGGGATTTGGAAGTGGTTTCCTGCCATCCAGCGTGACCTGGACTGGCTGGAGAGCTGGGCAGAGAAGAACCTAATGAGGTTCAACAAGAGCAAGTGCAAGGTCCTGCACCTGGGGAGGAAGAATGCTAGGCACCAGTATAGGTTAGGGGCGGACCTTCTGGGGAGTAGTTCTGAGGAGAAGGATCTGGGGGTCCTGGTAGACAGTAAATTATCCATGACCCAGCAATGTGCCCTTGTTGCCAAAAGGCCAATGGAATCCTGGGCTGCATAGGGAAGAGTGTGGCCAGTAGGTTGAAGGAGGTCATTCTCCCCCTCTACTCTGCACTGGTGAGGCCACAACTGGAATACTGTGTCCAGTTTTGGGCTCCCCAGTTCAAGAGACGGGGAACTGCTGGAGCGAGTCCAGCGAAGGGCAACTAAGATGATGAAGGGCTTGGAGCATCTGCCTTATGAGGAAAGGCTGAGAGAGCTGGGACTCTTTAGCCTGGAGAAGAGAAGGCTGAGGGGAGACCTTATTATGGCATACAAGTATCTAAAGGGTGGGTTGAAGGAGGATGGAGCCAGGCTCTTTTCAATGGTTCCCAGTGACAGGATGAGGGGCAATGGGCACAAGTTAGAACATAGGAAGTTCTGTTCAAATACACAGAAAAACTTCTTTACGGTGAGGGTGCCACAGCACTGGCACAGGCTGCCCAGGGAGGTTGTGGAGTCCCCTTCTCTGAAGATTTTCAAGACACGCCTGGATGCAGTCCTGAGTAATGTGCTCTGGGCAATCCTGCTTTAGCAGGGGAGTTGGACTAGATGATCTCTAGAGGTCACTTCCGTGATTCCATGATTAAGAGAAATAACTCGTGACAAGAGGCATTTTTCTGATGGAGTTTTATACTTATAGCGTATCTACTTTCTTCCCTAATCCCTGATGCCTGGTTGCTTTGAAGACTTCACATTTGTGACTGTGCTTGAGCAGCAGAAAGATGGGGTTGAGAAATAGCTGCTGCTATTTCGCTGCAGGTCAAGATGGTATCTGTGTAGGTGGGACTGCTGCCAGCCCTCACTGGGAGAGGAAGAGTTTGATGCCAACAAGAAGTCACTGACTTTAGTAGGCATTTCTGATCAATATGATTATATTACTGGCATTATAATTTGTCGGTTTGACTTGTATTTGCTGAGCCAATTTTTGATTGTTACATCTTGGTACATGTAGCTGAAAGGCAAACCTTATGCTTTTCTTTTTTTTTGTATACTTGAGCAATATATTCCTTTCTAAAATACCTCACTGCTACGGAAATGCCATCATATCCAGGATGTTTAACATAATTATACTTTGGGTACGTAGGATTTGGGAATTTCTTAAATTATGAAACTATGTACTTGGAAAGGAGAGGTGGGGGAGATGGTGATCACCTGAGGGAAGCTGGGGAGGTGGGAAGGGAGTGAGTTGGTGCTTGAGGACATGCATGGTGTATGTCACAGCCTGAGTGCCCAGCACAGGTTGCCCTGGGGCAAGGCAGATGCACAGAGCCTGTCTGTGGCCTGCCCACCCTTCCCAGCACCCACACACGCAGGAGATCCTCTGTCTGCCTGGGCAAACACTGCTCGGGTTTCTGTTTTCAGAGATCAGGCTGCAGCTGAAGAGTTTCCTGCTGGACCCTCTGCAGATGCAGAAGGCACTACACACTTCTGTGGTGCCCAGTACTGCCAAGTCGCTGGTGGCAGCACCCTGCCAGCTAAACAAAAATGCCTTGCCTGTAGCGGCTTGGGTGTGTGAACATCACTATCAAGAAACTTAAGCAAAGGTGAAGATGACATTAAAGATACCCTTTATGCACACAGCATGGGGGTAAAAGCTCAACAGCCTCACATTTTTTCATATGTTTTTGTTAAAACAGTTTTATTTCAGAAAACAATATAAATTTTTTTTTGATTTATCATAGTTTCCAACATAATGGAAATTCAGTGTTGTCACATTTTTTTTTCCACATTCCCACCTGATATCTGGACCCTGCTCTTCCAGGTCCCAGATATACAAGCCTGGCTGGTTGTCCCCATGTGTGTTTAGGAGCTTACCTTCTTCAACACAAGCAGCAGCTGAATGCTGGTGATGACCTTCACATGCCACTTGGAAGAGGTGTATGTATCTCCGTCAGGAACACCTGAGGTTGGCTGGTGGCTGGCAATGAACAAGAGAGCTCTGTGAGAGTGTAGCAGCTTTTGCCTTTGGTACTCCTTAGGTTCCCCCAGAGATCAAAAGACATGTTAGCAAAACACGGGAGTATGTCTGCATTATTGGAAAAAAAAGTAACCCTTTTGATCTAATAGGCCATGCTGGTGTCAAGCTCAGGAATGATGGATGCATCTCAATAAAAAAGAAGTCAGCCAAAAAAGCCAGGAGGCCTGCATAGATGAACAAGGAGCTCCTGGACAATCTCAAATACGAAAAGGAAGCCTACAGAGGGTGGAAGCAAGGACGGGTAGCCTGGGAGGAATACAGAGAAATTGTCCAAGCAGCCAGGGATCAGGTTAGGAAAGCTAAAGCCATGAAACAATTTAATCTGTCCAACAACATCAAGGGCAATAAGAAAATCTTCTTTAGGTATGTCAGTGATAAAAGAAAGACTGGGAAAGATGAGGAGCCTCTCCAGAAAGAAATGGAAGACCTGGACACGCGGGATATGGAGAAGGCTGAGGTGGTCAACAACTTTTTTGCCCCAGTCTTTTCTGACAAGTGCTCTAGTCACACCACCCAAGTTGCAGAAGGCAAAGGCAGGGATTGGGAGAGTGAGAAACCACCCACTGCAGGAGAAGATCAGGTTCTAGGGAGCCTGAAGGTGCACAAGTCCATGGGACCTGATGAGATTCATCCACAGGTCCTGAGAGAACTGGCAGGTGAAGTTGCTAAGCCATGATCCATCATATTTGAGAAGTTGTGGCAGTCTGGTGAAGTTCCCGCTGATTGGAAAAGGGGAAACATAACCCCCATTTTTAAAAAGGGAAAAAAGGAAGACCTGGGGAACTACAGGCTGGTCAGTCTCACCTCTGTGTCCAGCAAGATCATGGTGCAGATCCTCCTGGAAACTATGCTGAGGCTCATGGAAAAAAGAGAGGAGACTGGTGACAGCCAACATGGCTTCACTAAAGGCAAATCACACCTGACAAATTTGGTGGCCTTCTATGATGTCATTACAGCATTGGTGGATAATAAAAGAGTAACTGACATCATCTACCTGGACTCGTGCAAAGGGTTTGACACTGTTCTGCACGACATCCTTGTTTCTAAATTGGAGACATGGATTTGAGGGATGGGCCACTCTGTGGATAAGGAGTTGACTGGATGCCTGCACTCAAAGAATTGCGGTCAACGGCTTGATGTTCAAATGGTGACCAGAGACGAGTGGCATTCCTCAGGGGTCAGTACTGGAACTGGTGCTGTTTAACATCTTTGTCAGGGGCATGGGTAGTGGGATTGAGTGCACCCTTGGCAAGTTGTCTGATGACACCAAGCTGTGTGGAGCAGTTGATATGCTGGAGGGAAAGGAAGCCATCCAGAGGGACCTGAACAGGCTTGCAAGATGGGCCTGTGCAAAGTTCATGAAGTTCAACAATACCACATGTAACATCCTGCATGTGGGTTGGGGCAATCCCAAACACAAATACAGGCTGGGTGGAGAATAGATTGAGAGCAGCCCTGAGGAGGGGCTGGGGGGATGGAACTAGGTGATCTTTAAGATCCCTTCCAACTCTAACCATTCTATGATCCTATGATCCCATGGTATTTATTTGTGTAGCTGCCAACTAGACCTTCAGCACATCAGCAGGACTCAGGCCTGTGGGTCCTGAGATGAATACAGAGTACCTTTCTCTCAAACCTCCCAGTGCTGGTGGCTTCTACATTTCACATATGCCCAGTCTTGAACAACAAGGTGTCTAAGTCCCACAATATCAACAGCTGGCACATCCGTTCTTTTAAGAATTTCATATCAATCTTAACATTATTCTCAGGACTATTTGTTTCTAAAATTAACTTCCTGGTTCTTCAGGAAAGCGAACACCCATCAGGAAGAGAAGCTCCAGTACCAGGAGCCACACTGATGGCCACCAAGCAGGTGGCAGGGTCCAGACTGTCAGCTGAGGTCCTTTACATCCAGGCTGACTAATCATAGCAGTGGGGATCTGTTAGTCTCTGTGCAGGTCAGTTGCTAGAAGGAAGAAAATGTATGTTCCCTGGAGAAATCACACTGATTCATTGCCAGAAGACGACTGCAAAGACTCAGCACATTTGTGGTTAATATAAAGGTCCTTAAGGCGTTTCAGTCTGAGTTAAACATATCTGTCCCTACTGTCCTACCCACTGCCATCCTCTGTTCTCTTGCCATCTCCATTGCATCTATCCAAGCATCTTCTTGCCTCCACATCTCCAAAAGACTGAGTCTTTTACCCTTCTATTCTTATCCAGTGTCAACCATTTTCCAAGTCCACCCTTAAATGCTTATTTTTAAGCTTTAGCCTTTCCTAGGTAGAGTCTACCTGCTGTTGAACTCCTCCTTTGCTTTCTCCTACTCCTCATCTTTTGAGATCCCATGAGAAATTATGAACAAATGTCTTAAGCAATCAGTTACATCTACTCTAGTTCACAAATGCTAAAATATCAGAGTTGTAACTATGTCATGATTTTAGGGATTCTCAGCTCATCTGAGTTAAGACTGTTCAGACACTTTAGTCTTGCACGTTGTGGTGAGTTGACCCTGGTGGGACACCAGGTGCCCACCAAAGCTGCTCTATCAGTCCCCATCCTCAGCTGGACAGGGGAGAGAAAACATAACGAAAAGCTTGTGAGTCAAGATAAGGACAGGGAGAAATCTCTCAATAATTCACCAATTATTGTCACAAGCAAAACAGACTTGACTTGGGGAAAATTAATTTAATTTATTACCCATCAAATCAGAGTAGGATAATGAGAAAATGAAAACAAAATATTAAAACACCTTCCCCCCAGCCCTCCCTTCTTCCCAGGCTCAACTTCACTCCTGAATTCTCTACCTCCTTCACTGCAATGGTGCAGGGGATGAGAGATGAGGGTTGCGGTCAGTTCATCACACACTGTCTCTGCAGCTCCTTACTCCTCTGGGGGAGGACTCCTCGCAGTCCTATCCTGCTCCATGAGACACAGTCCTTCAGGAACTTCTCCAACATAGGTCCTTTCCGCAGGCTGCAGTTCTTCACGACTGCTCCAGTGTGGGTCTCTTCCATGGGGTGCAGTCCTTCAGGAACAGACTGCTCCAGTGTGGTCCCCCATGGGGTCACAAGCAAACTTGCTCCAGTGTGGGCTCTCCACAAGGTCACAGCCTCCTTTGGGTGCATCCACCTGCTCCAGTGTGTGGTTCTCCATGCGCTGCAGGTGGATACCTGCTCCACCATTAACCTCCATGGGCTGCAGGGGAACAACCTGCCTCACCATGGTCTTCACCATGGGCTGCAGGGGAATCTCTGCTCTGGTGCCTGGAGGACCTCCTCCCCCTCCTTCTTCACCGACCTTGGTGTCTGCAGAGCTGTTTCTCTCTCATATTCTCACTCCTCTCTCCAGCTGCAATTGCTGTTGCACAGCAACTTCTCCCCCTTCTTAAATATGTTATCCCAGAGGTGCTACGACCATTGCTGATGAGCTCGGCCTTGGACAGTGGCAGGTCCATCTTGGAGCCAGCTGGCATTGGCTCTATTGGACATGAGGGCAACTTCTGGCATTTTCTTGCAGAAGGCGCCCCTGCAGCCCCCCTGCTACCGAAACCCTGCCACAGTAACCCAATACATTCCACGCCTCGCCTCTGTCAATCACATACTTAAGAATTATTATTGAAATCCACATTCATCACGCAATCTTCAAAACTTTCACTCATATTAACAACAAAAAAAATCCTCCACACCAAAATCAAAACAGCATCATCACAGCACCAAATGAAAATGGGCAATTCACACACAATCCAGCCCTTGTCCCTTCACCTCAATTACAACTGAAATTCCCCACAATCATTCTGCTCTTAGGTCTGTAGCTGTGTTCAGTCCATATTTGCCTGTTACCTCTCCCAATTATTATCCTTATCTTGAATTCCTCAGGTCTCACGGTGGGCACTACAAAGGACTGTGGTGGGTTGACCTCGGCTGGATGCCAGGTGCCCAAGAAGACATTCTATCACTCCGCTCCTCAGCAGGACAGGGCGGGTGGAAACAAGATGGAAAAACTCATGGGTCAAGATAAAGGCAAAAGCAAAAGCTGTGCACGAAAGCAAAGGAAAACAAAAGATTTATTCTCTACTTCCCACCAGCGGGCGATGTTCGGCCACCTCCCGGGAAGTAGGGCTTCAGTATCCATAGCAGTTGCTCCAGAAGACAAACGTAATGGTGAATGCTCCCCTTCTCCTCTTTTCTCTTGGCTTTTATTGCTCAGCAGATGTCATATGCTATGGAATATCCCTTTGGTCAGTTTGGGTCCACTGCCCTGTCTATGTCCCCTCCCAAGATCTTGCCCACCCCCAGCCTACTGGTGAGGGGGGAATGTTGGAGAGACAGCCCCAATGCTGTGTGAGCACTGCTCAGCAGTAGCCAAAACACCAGTGTGTTATCAACACCATTCTAGCTACCAGTACAAAGCACAGCACTGTGATGGCTGCTATGGGGAAAATTAAGTCCACCTTAGACAAACCCAATGCACATGTCCCTACTTTATTAACATGTTTAGTTTTCTTTGAAGTGTAGCTTGCATTTCCCGAGTTAATGAATGTTCATTACAACAGTGCTGCCATATTTTTTACCCTTTTCTTTCAGTAGTACTCCAGTTTAACTTCGTTGTTCTTCTTTCTTGGATTGAATATGCTTCTACTGCAACTTAATGTCCCTATGCTTTGAATTGTAGTGTTGAAGGTGAACTTGAAAAGGAGCATATGGAAGTGCTTCGATCAAGTCCAGTGTGCACCCAAAACCTGAACAAATGGAAGATATCACTTCAAACTGATAACAAAATAACTCTCAGAGTGCTGGTGGAGTATAATGAACCTGCCGTGCCTCAGAATTGGATATCCATTGGCTGTTGTTACAACTGGATATGCTTGACCACAGGAGAAATACTTTTAAAATCACCAAAGCAGGGTTAGGAAACTCAACTGACCTTTTATTCCTTGATCATTTTTCCTTGAAAGCTACCACATATAGCTAGGTTGGTCAAAGATTTTCCAGCTAGCAAAGATGAGGAAAAATCAGTTCCCTATGTATGAAATATTTCACCAGCTATCTGGGGTTTGCCTCATCCAATAATTTTTTCAGTAGAAACCCAGTTGGATTATTGATGTAGTTTGTCACAGGAGAAGCCCCAACGCCCTTATTTATCAAGGTGATTTAAAAACTTGGGACTCTTGAGAGAGTCAGTCTCACTGCTGTTGAAAGCAGTGAAACTAAAGGGGCATTCTTGTCCTTGATCAGTCACCACATCCACAACTTCTGGAGAAGACAAAGAATGATATATATCCAACTGGAAACACTGATTGATAAATAACATTTCATTTTTCTGAAACATAACAGATAACTTTTAAAAAAACAACAGGTGCCTCTTCCTTCTCCTACATTTGCTCTTCCACATGCTTTGTTGCTTACTTTAACTATACCATGACCATTTTCTTTAACTATGACCATTTTCTAAAATGTTTTTGAATGTTGAACACTGTTTAACAGGAATATAATCAAACACCACTGCACATTTGACATTATTGGTGTAATTAAAGGGGACTGTAAAGAAAAAGATACATTTGTAAGATTTTTTCCACAGAGGTATTGGTAAAGTAAGTAAATGATTTAAATCACATGTGACCGAATGCAAAGATAAGGTCTAAATTAAGCAGTAATAATACAGAGATATCACATTCACTATGGAGAGGAACGTAACCTTAATATTACAAACAGTTTGCTACAAAACAGTTTCTTATCTTGCTGTTGCTGACCGAAGAGCCGTGTTGACAAGCTTGTGTCTTTGTGCTGATTCCGCAAAAATTTGGAGCAGGTCTAGCCAGTACTGGAAGGTTCAGATCAA
The DNA here is from genome assembly GCF_965231255.1 of Vanellus vanellus. NCBI lineage: Eukaryota > Metazoa > Chordata > Aves > Charadriiformes > Charadriidae > Vanellus > Vanellus vanellus. The sequence continues at coordinate 23,773,573 of NC_138908.1, forward strand.
AATGGGAGTAAGCTCTGTATTTCTAGGGCTGCGGAAATGATCAGAATTAAGCTTCTTCATAATCACTTGGTCAGTTTTGTACCCAACTATAATATGCTTTTCTCTTTATTAAAGGAATGTGGCATTTAGCTGAATTTTCTCTCCCCCTACTCTCAAAAAGAGAAATGTTCCAGAAATCTGGTCTATGTAAATAATGCTGAATTATATTTTACCCAGAAAGACTGCCAAGTAGACTAACAGATAGATGTAGTACAGCCTCAGAGAAAGCAAGTGGAAATTCCTACTAACTAGAATCAAGAGGATGTCTACCTTCACTCAGAACTGCAATCCTCAGTGCAGCTGCTCAGCTGTTGCATATGCCACTCCCTATAGGAAGCCCTCTACGCAGAAGTCTTCCTTAATAACATCCCAAATAATGTCAAGGACTCCTTGCACCTCATGGCCTTGGATTTGCATCTGGTGCTGCGAACAACCCATGGTCTCAAGACAGCGCAGTGAAACTACAGCACATGGCAGAACCTTACAGGACACGGTTTTGGACTGCCCTGCTTGTCAGTCTGAGAGCCTTGGAGGAATATTTGCGCTGAAAGCACAGCAGTTCATTTATTCCTGTATTCATGGCTCCCTTCCTCCCTCGCCAGCCCAACAGCAGAGAGAGGCAGGCTGCCTGTCCTGCACCAGGGGAGGGCAGTGGCATTTCCCACTCACCCTGGAGCCCAGAGCAGCGATGTGAGGAGCTGCTGCCTCGCCTCCAGAGGTGGCAGCTTCCTTGGTATCACTCCTGGGGGGACTGGAGCCTGGAAATGGAGCTTTTGGCTCCTGCCTGAACCTCCCCTTCTTGCTGCTACTTCATTCGCTAGCTGTCCTGGTACTGTGCTCCAAGATACATCTATCCCAAAAACCTCTGGAGTATTACGTTGGATAAAGCAACCTGTAGCTTGTGCGAGGCTAACAAGGCTGGCATTGGGGTAAAATGTGTGTATCCATTTCACTTTGTTCACATATTACATCCTGTTGGAAGTTTCATGTCCCCACTGACCCCTGGGCACCCCATGTCTCTGCGCAGTTCCTGCCCATTGGCCCTGAGCTACTCCCCATGCCCCAGCCCGGCCGCAGGCAGCTGTGCACTCTTAGCCCTGCTGCTATCCCTGCTTGCTCTCTCCAAAAGTCTGCTTTCAGATAACCCAAAGGTCTCCCACCTCTCTCAATTTTAACTTTCCTCTTATTTTTCTGCTCATGCCATCCGTTAGCAGAAGCCAGGCTGGGTCAGGATTAGAGGGTAGGGGACGCGGTGCCTTTCGCACCCATTCCTGAGTGGGAAGCACCAGTTCAGGCCTGCTGCTGGTGTGGGTCAGTTGCAGTCGTAGCTTGACTGGAGCAAAATATTTCCCACACGAGTTCTGTGTGATTAGGAAACATAACATGTGGTAGAAGCATCGAAACAGAGCTTGAACCCAAGTCAAGTTTAATTTGGCAGAGAGTGTGAGCCCTGGGCTCAGGCAAAGAAGAGCTCAGGTCTGTGCATGGTCTTGACAGATGCAGGATGGAGGTGCCCAGCATTGAAAGCAGGGAGTGAAGTAAGTGGGATGGACAGGAAAATGAGACTTTGAATTTAGATCTGTGCTTAAGCAGTGCTAGGGTGAAGGTTCTTTGCTGTGGAGAGACAGAAGCATCATCCCTGGGGACCCACAGAGACCCACGGGAAGCACAGTGGGAGCCATGTGGCAGCACGGTGCCTGCTGACTGCATGCAGCCTGATGGGTGGCTGTGATGTACCTCTGAGTAAAACCTTCATCCTCTGCTGTCATAGCGTGGGGACTGTTTTGCTCAAAATAAAGTGGGAAAGAGGGAGGTTGTGGGCAGAGAAAAGGGAAGTCATGGGGATTTTTTCTCTCTCCTCCCCCAGGGCACAGGGGATGCAGGATGCTTTACAGACAATTGCCCTTGGACGGTAGAGCCCTGACCCCCAGGGAATTAAAAGCCAAATATTTGTTTGATTGCAGCTGCTCTGTGCCAGTTCACAGGCAGCAGGGACTAAAAGGAAACCGGTAACCAGTCCCTGATGCAGATGGGAGTGGGGTCAGGTAGGTTGAACTAAACTGGGGGACATTGTTCCTACAGCCTAGATGAACAGGTTCAAAAAGCTTGCTGCTGGGAAATGCCTGCTTACTCATGCAAGTGTATCTCTGTTTAATGTCTCCGGATGAAAGTTATGAGCAGCTGGAGCCAGCTCACTTTGGCACTTTAAAGTTATAACTATTTGTAAGTTGGCAACAAATATCTGAACCGCGCTTTTAAGGGCTGTTCCAAAAAGAATGTAAAGTCGTCCGGCATTGACATTTGCATAAAACCAGCCATTTTGATGGCTCATGAGTTGAAAGATTGAGCCAGCCCTTTCCCCGGTCTTGTGGGTCTTGCTTCACTGTGTCTTATGCAGCATGAAATAAACCAAAGCTGCTGCTTTCAATCCAGCGTTGTTTTAAGAGAGCCGTGCTCTGATTTCCCAACTGTGGGAAGAAGATGGAGAAGCAGAAAAGCCATGGCTTGTGGAACTGGAAAGGACCCTGCTGTCTGAGATTCTACATGAAGCAGGTACTTCACATACTGTGTGCCAGCTTTCAGTGTGTGCCACATAAGTGTTCACATAAGAACGGTTTTGTCAGAGATTGGTTGACAACATGTCTTTTGCTTTTTCAGCTAGAAATAGTCTTTTTGTATTGAAAAAAAAACAGAGCAAATAAAAAGAAAAAAAAAATAGAAACTGAAATTCACCCTGATGTTGTCATATTTTATATGCATACGTGGTCTTAACATAGAGGGCTATTGAAGAGCAGGCAGAAATGTTTGTGAAAACAGTCTTTAGAAAGATGAATGGAAAATTTAGCATCATGTTGTATGGGGTGAAACAGCACAAAGGAAACATTAATAAATAAGAGTACAGTATACAGATTTAGTAACAACTTCAAAGCAAGAGATACTAGAAATGTTAACAAATATTGTCCAGAAAGTATTGTATTTTACTGGGAAAAGTAGACTGCAGAGTATAAATTTAAGTACATTTGTTTCCAGTAAAATACAGTGAAATATTTTTGTAACATAACTATGCGCAGATTTAGATTTCATGTCCTGGTAGGCTCTTTCTACCAACTTGCAACTTTGAAAATTATCTAATCCTGCTCAATTTCCTTTAGAAATGCAAGTATTAAGCTAAGAATAGCTGCCAAGACTAATTTCAGTTTTTGAAATGGTAAAATAAAAAATAATTTGAGTCATTGAGAGCAGTCATTGAGATGCCGTGCAAAGGTTTTGCAGCAGGAGCAGACATTATAAGTGGTTCCCTATAAAAACCCAATTTCAGGAGCGCCTGGAAAGCTGGCAAGTCATGCACAGCTTCAATCTTTTTATTAATGGGCATATATTCTCTGCTCAGTACTTGCACAGCAGATTTTATTTTGGAACCATTCCCATAGATACTGAAATCTGTTGTTAGTTCTTCTCTCCCTTATAGAATATTTTATTACTTTTTTTCCTCCTCAATATTTTCCAATTGTCAGAAACACTCAGGACATTAATGACAGTCTGGTTCAGGTACACAAGAATGTCGATAGCTAAAGCTACCCAAAACAGAAGTTGTATAGTGGGTTTTAAATACTTCACCCCTTTCCTTTGCTGAGCGCTGATGATGTAATCCTTTGTCTTCAGCAAGAGAGCAATTTTCTCAGTGTGCACCAGCTGCTTCTAAACTATCTCATTCACTCATGGTTGCAGGGAAAAAAGCTGTAGACTTAATTTATAAAATAACTTTCCTGGTATTTAATACGTTATCTATTAACTGCACTTAAGTCCAGACATTATTAGCTCATGTAGCATAAACTCTGCCATTTTGTAAAAATTCCAGAGGGTCAAGTTTTGCACACAACTTTCCTGTAATGAAAAGGTACGAGTGCCCAGTCAATCTCTGCGATTACTATCCGGAGGTCAGTTTCAAAAACCTGATTTTCAAACCATTTCAAATCTTTTCCAAACCATTTTGGCATATCTGACCTATGTATGTACCTTATAGTCTTGTGAATTTTACAAATCTAACTACTCTTTCAGTAACTGGCATCCATTTAACTAATAAAGTCTAACGCAAATACAGAGGGCCAATTGTTTAATTCCAAACTTTGATGATTTGGTTTGCTTTTCCTGGTTTAGAGTGTTTTGTTCTGGCTTCTTCTCAAGTTTGTTCATCTTTTCTTATGGCCTTTTCTGTCCAGCATTGCATTTATCTAAACTACTCTTCCTATGGTTCTCAGGCTCCCAAATCACTTTTAGTGTTTCTAAAGCTCCAGCAAGCAACGGGCAATAACACAATCACCCTTTCTAGCCCATGTTTTGAACACAAACCTGGATTCTCAGGGTTCAGAGCAGTAATCTTCCATCACACACATTGGAAAGTATTTCTTTCTCTTCCTGGCTGATAGGAAGAAAATCTTTATGTTCCATGACAGGTCGCATAGCCCTCCAAAAGGATTTTGTCACTGATCTTTCTCAGGATCCCAGCATCATATTTTGTGAGTGACAATTTTCTTTGAAATATTTGCTGAAATCTGGAAAAAACATAAACACAGGCTTCCTCATACCCTCAGTTATGATATTTAATTAGATTTATCTTCTTTCCCTAATTAGCACTTAGACAAGTCAGATGGCTTGTGGACCCCAGGACATTTCTCATGTTCTTAAGACAAATGTCAGTATTAGTCTTGTTAAAGTTTTGCCAGCATGTAGATTTATTGTCTGGATGTCTCCCATGGTTTAATAACCTCTTCATGTGGGCTTTCTTCAAGTTCTTGAGGAAGTATAAAATATCTGCCTGGTCTGTTTAGAGGACACAAACTGAATAAAGGCATTAGCACGTTAGTGAGGCATATCAAATGGGCTCTACCACAAACGTACCCTTGTGGCCAAGGTGGACAATTGTATCCTGGGCTGCATTAGAATGAGTGTTGCCAGCAGATCAGGGGAGGTGATCCTTCCCCTCTTCTCAACACTGGTGAGGCCACACTCGGAGTACTGTGTCCAATGTGGGGCTCCCCAGTACGAGACAGATATGGACGTACTGGACGTACTTTTCCTCCTTTGAGACTCTGTTGCCAGCAGGTTGGTGTCAAGTAGTCCCACCCATGATCAAACCCCCTAAAATTCTGCTGGTGACACCAGTCACAGAGCTAGTTATTGACTTGCTGAGTCTTCCTGTTTTTTCCCTCATCATTCCCTGCAACTGGAAGGATAGAGGAGAACACGACTTGTGCTCCTGATCCCTTAACTAGTTGTCCCAAGGCCCTGAAGTCTCTCTTGATTGCCCTTGGACTTATTGCAAGTTCATTACTGCCTACATGAAAAATCAATAATGGATAATAATCAGAGGGTCATACCAGGGTAGGAAGGTTTCTCATCACATGTTTAACCTGGGCCCCAAGGAGGCAGCAGATACTTGAAGATATTCAAAAGGCATCTGGACACAGTCCTGGGCAACGGGCTTTAGATTGTCATGCTGGAGCAGGGAGGTTGGACCAGACGACATCCAGAGGTCCCTGTCAGCTTCAACCATTCTGTGATTATGTGATTTTGAAACTCTGCACACCCTGAAAATGGTGGCTTCTTTTTGACTGATTTTGACAGTTATCTTAGTCCTGAGTACAACACAGACCTAAAAACTTGGTGTTTCACTCTGGTAAAGACATCAAAAGTGCTTGAGATACCTACCTAGGTTGTCAGGAATGGGACAGAGAGTTTTAAGGAAGAAACCCTACCTAAGCCTTAGTTTTAGGGCTAAGACGAAGTCCTACCTGAGGGAGGCCAAAGTGTCCAACCAGGACAGTCCAACCAGTAAATCACTCAGGTCTCCCAACTTGACCAGCGCAGTCAAACATTGTCTGCTGCTTCCTCCTGCTCTGCACTCCTCCAGCGTGGATGCTGGCCTGATTAGCAAACTCTGTTCAACTGCATTTTGAGTAAGCCTAGTAAATCAGGCCACCTCAAGAAGAAGCAGAGAATTTTGAGAAGCAGAGAATTTTGATTAGTCTTTCCAGTTTTAGATTGGTGACAGGCTCTAACAGAAGCTTCCCCAGTGTCGTGCTTCTGAGCACACCTCCAAGTCAGGGAAACCGAGCTTCAAAACAGGGAACTTGATTTCATAGACTGCCTTCAGGTAGTATTTAATACCAGGCAGTCAAATCATTCTCTCAGGGGCAGGCATACAACAGTGCTACCAGAGTTGGCCATCTGATCACACTAAATCGAACTTTCTAAGCTTGGCTTTTTGAGCATCTTCAAATAAATTGAGCAAGAAATTCACAAGCAAAGCAGAAAATTAGAGGGTGAAATCAATCCCTGGTATCAGAGATCTCGGTCTGTTTCCCATGCTTAAAAACTTCCATTGGTCCCTAGAAAGGACACCATTATAATTATACCTTTCTGACAAAGACAGTATTTGTTGTGGTTTTGGTAAATGTTTTGTTAATTTTGATAAAAGCTGGCAAAACCACTTTAAATGTATGCAAGTTATGTTTATACAGAGAAAAACTAACACAGCAAATGAAAAAAAAACCCACTATTTTGATGTGTAACTGACCACATAAAGATTCAGATAAACTGGACAGGATGAAAAAAAATCTTCCAGCATACTTTTCCCCAGTTAGATTTTAGAAGTGAGTGCAGTTAACTGGAAGTATAATTTCTCAGCCTTCCTTTAGCTTTTCACTTTGAATAAAAAAGTGTGTGTCTGAGAAACTGCTGGCCTGAATACAGCTATATGGGAGAGAAAGCACACATGTTAAATGACTAGACATTTTCCTACTCCTACGTTGGGACAGACATCCAAGTAAATCACGCCAAATATTGGAAATAAATAAAAAATTTTAAAAGTCTAGTCATTGCCCTCTATCAGCAGACAGCTCATCTGTGAGGTTGTGAAGTCCATGATACAATGTTATTTCATCAGGTTTTTCAAAGTAATTGCGATGAGAAGTTTGAACTTCCTAGATCTAATGTTTAAATTCTGCATCCTACATGTTGCGTTAAAAATTTCTCAAGGAAACTTGTACTTTCTTACTTGCAAGGATCAAATCTACTGGGGAATAACTCTTGTTAAACGAAGAGGACTTAATTACTTTTTTACAGATAACTCAAGGTAAGGTTCTTATGATATTTTCACTTTGTAGTGGCACAGAAGGGGAAAGAAAATGTTTATGACACCGTACAATTAGAAGTCACAAGGCACCTTACACCCCAGCCACTAAATCACTCAAATGACTGTGTTCAACCCTGCTTGATAACACCACACAACAGATAAATCAGCTATTTGGAAGGAGAAATAGGTCTTAAAAAGTTTATCGGGAAGGCATTACATAAGAAAGCCTACCATTCTTAAGCTATCATTTGCTAGGAACAGGAACAAAGCTAGCCCCTAATGAGTCCAGATTATGAAATAACTCTGATTACAGATCTTACAAATGTTGTTACACAGAAATTGCAAAAGAAAGCATGTGCCATTTGAATTCTAATGTTTGTTAAGAGAGGGAACCAAATAGCTTCTAAAATAACTGAAATTATAAAATAGCTCAGGTTACTTATACTAAAGAAGTATTAGGAAGGCATTCATTGATTTCTTCAAAAAGTTTTTTTCAAGATAAGATACATATATGATCAACTGAAAAGGTTCATCATGATATTATTTTCCTTTTTATCTTTAATTCCATGTGAATTTGCTATGCCTTTTCAATTTAGAAAAGAACATATCCCATACATGGGCTAAAGACACTTGAATATATAGGACAATCTCTCCTTATCACCAGTAAGAATTAAACCAGTGGCAAGTGTCCTATTCCAATATTAATAATAGCTATTGTATTTTAGAAAGTGTCAGAATAAGGCAACCTTCTTATCCAGTGGAAAGCAGCAGTAGCAGTAGCGTAAGGAAGCATATACAAGCCATTCCCACTCCCTCATGACTTATTTCTTGTTTTCTGGGGTTAATACATTAATTTTTAGTCATGTTTGACTAACCACCTGGGCAGTATGTTATTATACTTGGCATATATGGATGGATATGTACTCTGTGTATGGAGGAATGGCTCAAATGCATGAAGCTTTGACACAGAGTGGCTGGTTGAGAGCTTAGAAGTCAGAACCGAAGGGAAGGACAACACTATGGGTGTCCCTTACAGACTACACCATCAAGAGTAGTGTTGGATGAAACCTTCCATAAAGAACTGGATGAAGCTTCTAGATTTCAGGCCTTGATGACGTGACTTTGGAATCCCATTTGCAGCCCAATTTGCTGAGGAGAAAAAAACGGCTACTGAAAGCTTTCAGTTTCAGTGAAAGTTGTGATACTACATGCTGTGATTCTGTGATCCTCATGGGAGACCTGAGCTGCCATGACATCTTCTGGAAGACACTTACATATGCCATGTTCAATGCATACACATAAGACCGTTGTTCCTGCGGGCCGCAAAATTACTGTTTTCAGTGCCACTTGCAGTGCTACTACATAAGCAGTATTTTATCTGTTAACTTATAGCTGACTTGGGTGTGTTCATCCAGACTATAGTGACCTCAGTGTAGCAGCAGCCTATTGACACATATTACACTTTCAGTCATAGTCAGACATAGTCCCTGTGTGTTTTATTGTTTACCACAGAGGATGAGAAGCCAAGCCCTAAAAGTAATTCTTTGAAGTTGACTTTGTCCCTAAGACACATCTGAGGATACAGCTATGACACTGGTTTAAAAGGTAATCATGCAGTTCCTGAGATGGCCGCAGAAGGCAGCAGGGTCCCTGAGCTGGACTTGACCTAACTCCTTTGGCTACTCTCAATAGCTTCATCAAACCGCGTGGAGCTACGACAAGGACTAAGGTTTTTTAAGCACCCACTATGAAGACAGTCTTATCAAGGCTACATAGAATTAGCACACAAATAACAGAGTTCATGCTTATACTTGTTTCATTTGATGAAGTACATTTTGTAAGTCTGATTAGATTATAGTGTCAAAATGAAAATTAAGAGATTTGCGCTTCAACAGAAGCATCCATTTTCAGCCTCCTTATTCAGTATGAAATAAAATAAGTCTGAGTAATACGGTGAAACAGATTTAAAAGTGGGGGAAAAAAAGAAGTTTCTCCATTCTTTAACCACAGATAACTTATGTATAACCATTTTAGCCCATAAACAGAAATGTCATACAAGCTCCAGCCACATGTTCTCAGATTTTTTTTTGTTCTACCCTAATGTCCCAAATTTTGATGTAGTTGTGGATGACTGCAAAAAGGAGAGAAGACAGCCTACCCCACGTAGTCTCTGATGTCATTATTGACTACCTGTTAAGAAAAGATCAGCAACAAAGAGGCAACCACAGACCAAATAGCACAGATCTTCCAATAATCACCATCTCATGTACCTCCCCAAGGCAACACCACCTCACCTGTGGGGAACCCTGTTTTGCAGTGGGCGATGAGCACATTTGTGAGGAACAGAGGAAAAGTGTGGACAGGCCTAGAGCCAGAGTTGTATTTAACACAGCATTAACATGAACTATCTGCAAGTCTCTGATTAAACAACCAGGATCTTCAGTATCCAAAAAAATAATCAAACCCAGAAAGTTATTAGGTAGTGGGCTCATGATAGTCTCCATCTGTAAATATTTGTCCTATTTGAAGAGTGATTTTCAGGGAAATTCCTTGAGACTGCTGTCCCATTCTGAGAAAGCCTTTTCCCCCATTGCTGAAGCCTGGTAGAGAAAAAAAAAAATACCAAAAAAAAAGACAGTTAACTTTTGTCTAATAAGATTTTAATATAGGAGCTGGGATGGAAGCTGTCTGAAGAGGAAAAGTTAATGGCGAGTGAGGACAATAGTATGATTATCTTTCCTCCTCTGATGGTACTACTTACTGCGAGAACTCTGCCTTGGTCTCTCTGGAGCTGATACTTATCATAACTAAAGGCAATATAAAGGAATAAGATTATTTTTAAAAGTTAAATCTTAATGGGTGACTTTCCAAAGGAATCACAACTGACAGGGATTACAACAGGCAAAGGGAGCTATTTCTACAAACCTACTAGCAGTGAGTGAATGAGGGAAGGGAGCACATAGCTAGTACTTAAGGGAATATAAATAATGGTGACACTTTATTATTCATAAAAAAAAATAGAGCTAAAACAGATGTCAAGAGATGATCTCTTAAACCCTTCCTCAAGGCACAATCAGCTATATCTACACTATTTCTGACAGAGGGCCTGTCAGCATGCACATGATTACATCAAGCTATGAAAATAACATGACTGTTCAAGACAAGCTTCTGTAGCACTACTATTCAAACAATGTTTGCTAATGTCTGTGCTGTGCCACCCATAGCTTAGCTTAAGGCCGTTAATTGTTATCTTCCCTACCTGGGAGAAAGAGAACACACCACTCCTTTGGTCTTTGCAGATGTTTTCTGTACTCTTGAGGGTTGTTATTTCCCCTCAGGGTTCTTGTATTTGGACTGAACAACCAAAATTTGTTCAAACTACTTTTAAAGGTCAGTTAGACTTCTGATCATTCGTGGTCAACATTTTTCTTCAATAGAAACTAGACTCAACTTTGCAACTGAGAGGTTATATCAGTTTCATTTGCCTTTGAAAATGACATTTGAGTTTACACATCACAATATGCTGTTTGGTTTTTCTTTTTCCTGCAGTCTCACATTGGTGAATCATGCTCAGTTTTAATTGCATTTTTTGCTTCAGTCCTAAAAATAAAAAGTTAAACTGTGGCTAGATGTTTAATTTAATTGAAATGAGATGAAGATAGTACCAGAGGCCAAAATAAGGAAGGTAATTTCCAAGTTTTTTAAAAAATTATTGTGTTTACCACTTGCCTTCCCTACAATGCCAAGGATGTTAGAGGAGAGATGTTTCAATTCCTTAGAAAAAAAAGAAATAAATTTTGGGGATTTCACAAATTGCGTAAACATTTCTTTCTTTTCTTTAGAAATGATCCACATTTTCCCCATCTAAATCTTGGTGGTTTTTTTTTTTTTTTCTTATTTTCTTGTTTTCAAAATGGGTGTTTGATTTGACACTTTCATCTTTAAACTCAAAATAATTCCATCACTAAAAGTGCAAGAACCTTTGACATTGGAGAAAATGCCTCCAGGATCATAAAGTACAAGAAAGACAAATCTACAAATGTCCTTCAATAGTCTGAGCAGGAAGATAATGTTTAGTATAACAAGACCCAAACTGTAAGACATGTGAGATGCAGAATAGGCGAGAGAAGTTATGTGTGAAGATAATGCTCTATGATGCTGGCACTCCTCTTGGGAGTTACGATTATACATTTTTAAATTTTGGTATATAATTTGCTAAGGGAATGGACTGAATTCATATGGCCATATCTGAATTTTCAGCTTACCCCTATGGTCCTGTAAGACTGATTGTACTGAGGGCTGCTTTACTTCTTACTTGGATCAACCCTTTTGTGTATCCTTGTGCCTGTTGCTGCTTTGAGACCTCATTTTGTGTTGCAAGAAAAGCCTCTGTTTCAGGAAGGTGCTCCATGGGACACCCTTCCAAGCACAGCGTCAGCCAGGCTTTGTGCTTCCTGGTGGAAAAATCCTGGGACTCCTGGACGTTTGGAGAGAGTGGATGTCCTGGTCCTGTCTTAGCAGAGCTATATATCTGCCAAGCTGGAGAAGCTGGGGATGACAAATTCCTGTAATGGGAAGAGCCCCAGAGAAGTTGTGGAGGTGGAAGGAAAGCAATGAGACCCACAGAAATCCACGTCTATCATGAACTAAACTATGGTCTTGCCAAAAGGCTTACTACCAACCTCCAACATTTGATGAATTTGGGCGAGGGGCCCAAGACCAAACCTAATCTCTGAGGGTGATTTTGCCCAGCATGGGCCTGAAATAGACCTAGGAGAACAGAAAACCAAGATCGAGGTCCATAATGCTGCAATTATTTTATTATTCTGTCTCAAGGAATTAACATTTTGGAAAAGAACGCTAGAAACAGGTCATGTAGAAAATGGATGCTGCCTAGGCTTACCAGCCCAGTTTCTGACAGTTGGTGGTTCAAGGATTTCCTCAGTTGGAGGCTTCTTCCAGGCAGTGACGTTCAATAGCCCTCAGTGGGCCTACCCACCTTGCCACCTACCAGGCTTTCTGTGCCACGGTTTGTTTGAGCTGAAGTTGCACACTGCTGCTGCTATCTCAGCTATTTCACATCTTGGTCCTGTCAAACTCTTGGGTGAATACCAGCTGGACCTGACACTTTGTTGCTGTTCAGTTGTTCATTCAAAGCAGTTTTTTGAGAACACTGAAATTTTCTTTTGAGCCAACTCTTTTGACTTTTCCTCTGCCAAAAATGGCTCTGGCATGTGAATCTCCATTAGACAACACCACAATACTTAATTGCTATGGATTTTTCTACTAGAACATTCCTTTACAGTTTTTTTTGTTTGTTTGTTTGTTAACTCTGCAGCTTCCTTGGCTTGCTTTCAGTTTCCAGAATAAGTGAAAACACATTTGTTATTTTCATGTCTTTAGGTAGTTGTTCTGTTCTTTGTCTGCCTTATAGTATTTTTGTGTCTAATTTTTCAAGAGTTTACTGGTGACTCTGCCTCTCATTTGTGAATGATTCCTGTGTTAGAAAAGTCCTTGTCTTACATCTGATAACCCTCCTTCAGCTGTTGAACCCAGTTGCTTTTCTGTATGTGTGCATGTAAAGTCCTTCTTGATCTGCCATACACATTTACTTGGTTTAGTAAATAACATATATCCATGATGCTTACAAATGTTTTATATTTGGACTGTTATTTCCAATTTCCTTCTAGCAAGTGTCATTTTTACATTGATCAGTGCACCCACACCCAGCCCATTTAAATAAAATATTAATTCAGCAGATTTTTTCCCCTCCTGTAAGAATACTGAACTTGAGCATCTTGTGGTAAGTTCTATGGAAGTCTGACTTATATATTGAATCAAGTTGCTTGCATTTTTTATACCTAATCCAACTTTGTTTCTCTTCTTGTGAGTCCTCTGACAAGCTGATTCAAGAGGTAACAATTTACAGTGTCTAAAATTTCAGCCCATGTGTCATAATCCAATGTGATATTTGCATTGTTCATACAGTGGCACAGGAACAACTAAAGTATCCTATTGCTAGTGTATTTTCTCAATAATATGAAACTTCATGAGAAGTAAATCATTCAGTAAGTGGCCTATAATAACTTGCTCAGTCTTTCTCCTTTATCAACCGCCCGGTCTGCTACTTCTCTCGGTGAATCACAGTGTGTAGATTCAGAAGAGGATATGGACAAAGCCGGGATCTCAGAAACTCTGAGTAAGGAGCGGAGTCATCATGAAACCACAAAGGTAGGTCCCAAACTGCCCAGAGCCATTAGGCTGTGCCATACCCTTGGAACAACTGCTTTCCCTCAGGTTAAAAAACAAACCAGAGAGAGGTATGTCAGATTGATAATAATGAATCCCAGTGGATAGAAATCCCATGCCCGAGCAGGAAGGTAATAACATTAGGACTGTACTACTGCCCACCTGATGGGGACGCAGAGAGTAACTGCAACATGTTAAGAAAGAGCAGAAATGAAAAAAGATGAAAAAACACATGTAAAGTAGAGAAGGGCAAGCAAACAAATTTTTGTGCTGGTTAAACCATGAGAGAACACTCTTAAAACACTAAGTATTCTTGAGTTGCAATAATACTCTTTGCTAAATCTCCAAAGCTATTGAAGAACTAGATGAAACTCTAAAAATTTTGTAAACAGATTTTGATTATTTCAACATTTTTCAGCTGCTGGCACTAAAATTAAATGGGAAGGAAATGAGCATTCTTAAAAATTCTTATTTCATGAAAAGAACAACACTACATTGGACATGGCTGTTTATAGCCAAGCAGCTATGATTATACTGATGCTTACACCAGTGTTTGATGTGGAGGTCTCCGAGTTATTGGAGATGAGAGTCAGAAAGCCAGACCTGTGCAAAGCTGTGTGACTCTATGCAGACTTCTGGCAGACTTCTAGAAACAGCACTGCCATGTCACTTTTTGGGATGCTTGTTAGGATAGACACAATACCAGACTGACACAGCTGTGCTTTTTTTTGGACCATACAGCCATATTATAGCCATGCTTCAGCAACAGGAAATACTGAGAGCATCCTTACAGTGACAGATATCCTTACAGCCTTGGACAGTTTACCTTCATTTATGTGAACTGATGGTTCATTTTATCACTTAATGCTCAGGTCCTTGGTCTGCTCAGTTGTTGGCTTCTTTTGCTAAAAAATGAACAATTGAGAGACGTTCATAGCAATGCAGTAAAAATCTAACACCAGCAATGTACAGATAGTAATTCATGGTCTGTGAAAGAAGGAATAGGCATAGTGTTAATACTTCCAGTGTCTGAAAATGGTAACTTAATAAAATACAGAGGCTAACATAAGTGCCTGTGTTTTACTCTGTACCAAGCAGGGCAGATCTGCTTGATTAATAGTGTAAGAGAGAAAGTCAACTTCACAGAACTTCTGCAGAAAATCTGTGAAAACAGGTGGAATAGGGAAGAAGCTGGAAAATTTTTGCTTCAAGCAGAAACAAGGAAATTACCTAAGAGGTTCAATGGAGACCTTAAAGTTATATTGAAAAAAAAATAAATCCAAACCCAAACCAAACCCAATGAAAAAAATCACCACACAAACATCTGAAGACATTTCTTCCAAGAGTGCTTATAGTGAACCAATTAAGAAATGAATTTGGAGGAAGCTCTGTGAAAAATTATGTGTTGAACTGGGATCAGTTCTGTGGTCTGTGATACATCTCATCATGCTGGTGAACAGCTGGGAGGGTAGAAGGAAAAGGGAATGAGTGTCTTCAGGATAGATTAGGAAGTGTTAATGAAACATAAAATGTGGGCAACTGGGATATAGTGTGATCATGACAAATTCAGGAAACAAAACAGTAGTGTCGAAACAAGTAAGTTATCTTTGCAGAAAGGCTATGAGACAGTCAAACTTAATGAAAAGGCTGTTACCAATTACATATTGTGTATGTGAAAGTTTTTAATTCCTTGAATCATGCGTATGACTCATGCCATAGTCAAAACTCAATACAACTTAACATCTTTCAACTAACAAATAGTACCGCTAAAGGAAATGCCAGCATCTGGGTGCAGCACAGATTGCCATGGCACTAACATCATGTGCCCCTGGAGAAAATAATGACTATGAATCATTTATCTCTTGTTAAGCCAACTCTCAGACCAATTTTTAAAAGTATTTCAAATTAATTGGAATTTAATTCCTGTTATGCTAAACGTCATGCTCTGAAACAGGAGCATTGCAAGGTTCTAAGTATGTAAACATTAAGAAGCAAAAATCCTGATACTTTACATCAAGGGACTGAATAATCTTTTGTAATGGCATGACATCTTCCATCCAAGGACTTAATATTTCTATATTTCTATATTTTTGACAACTGAAACTCATATCAATGCTGTGAAGAGCCTAGTCAGGGCTACCAAACACACAGATCTTCTCCAACACATCCTCTCCGCTGTTCTGGTCTGTCTTGGTATCAGCTCTGGGAGCACTCTAGAGCCAGTTCTCTAAAGAGATCAAAGAGAACTGGTGCTTCTCTCATCACACTGGAAAATGAGTGCATTGTGAGAAGCTAAGAAGAGCAAAATACTCTTAGGCTCAATTTTTGGACTCAGATAATTGCTTTTCACAGCTGTCTTCACAACCTTCCATGAAATTTGTAGATTCATGCAATTTTTCATGTGTTCTGCTAAACAAACAATTTATGGTGCACTTCCAGAATAATAGAAAAATACCTCCAAATTTTACAAGGAAGAAAATAATAAATATATTAACTTTGTTTGGCAGCAGCACAGAGCAGATGAGATGCCGAGAATAGTATAACAGGGTAACTGTACCTGAAAGTCTTCTGTCCCTGGGTAGGATAGCTCCTTTTTAAAATGCAGACCAGTCAATACATCTTCAGAAAAAAAAAAACAGTGTTATCACGCCCTCAAATCCAGAACCCGTAGGAAATATCTTGGTGGTATGGTTCTTAGCATCCCTTGCTGACAAATGGCACTTATTGCCATTCTCTCAAATAGAAAAGACAGTTGTTACAGCACATCCTGGTCTGATAAGAAAAAAGAGAAAAGGCCTTACAGACTCCTAAACATTGTTTTGAGGTCCTCATAGGACAAGAAATTTAGATGTCTCCAGGCCTTAAGCTTTAATAAAATGTAGGAAACTAAATTTTCTACCTTTAATCAGTTATGCTGGAAGATTGCCAGGTGCAAACCCTACAGCTTTTTCATAGAATCATAGAATAGTTTAGGTAGGAAGGGACATTTAAAGGTCATCTAGTCCAACTCCCCTGCAATAAGCAGGGAAATCTTCAACTAGATCAGGTTGCTCAGAACCCTTTCCAACCTGACCTTGAATGTTTCTAGGGATGGGGCATCTACCATGAAGAGAGATTGTAGACTTCTCTTTCAATAATGGAGCTAACAGTGTTGTACCCCACGTGTCCTTAGTTCAAATATTGTAGGTTTTGTGGAATTGTTTTTCACAGTGAATGAAGGCAAGTTCAGAATTTGAACCTTCTTCTGCACCGAAAGGCTGAGCAGCAGCTCCACATGGGTTTAATCAGGCTGCCATGGTGGTTAGGTCCTTTCAAAAATTCCAAGATGCTTTTTCAGCCCAGTGGTAAAATGCTGTGGGGTTTTGATGAGATGAACCACTGTGCTGCTTTCTCAGCATCGTATTCAGAGATTGTCGTTATATGTGTCCCTATATATGTGTATGTATAGAGACAAGGACACGCACATACACACACTTACATCACATACACACAGAGTTCTCTTGGGGCATTACAAGGCCCTTGTCTTCCTAACTACATTATTATCATTGGCTGTACTGCAGAGACTTCATATATATACTCAAGGAGAGGGAAGTTTCTGAGAGAGTGAGGTTTTATGACAGTAGGAGCAGATAAAGCTTCTGTTAGGACATAAAGGTGGCATGAACTTAGACTCGAGGCCAATAACCTATTACCCTGTAGCACTGACTAAGAGAAAAGAAATCAGATGTTGAAAATAGAGAGAATCTGAAGTACAGAGGAAACTGATTTTTGAGAGCTGCATGATTCTTGAAGAGTCTGAGGCTACATGAAAGTGCAGGACCTCTCTTTTCCGGCAAAGGAAAAAGTGTCTCTAACAGACTCTTTGTCTTTTGGTGTGAAAGGATGATGACGTGAAGAGATGGACATTATTCCACAAGTGCAAGAGAGACCAGAGAGGCCCAACAGCTTCATGTTATCCTGATGCGTAGGAAGGATGAAATGCCATTCTTCTCCTCATCTCTGTTTCCCATCAGGAAGCCTGGCAAAGTATGAAGGGAGTAAGAACCCATAAAGCTGTTTTCCCACCGTTGTCGTGGGTAGGGTTAGAGGGACGAGGACTTCACAGGCAGGCATGGGGCGGGGAGGACAGGGGAAAACCTGGGATGATCGTCATGAAAGCAACAGGCTGAGAAGGGAGCGAGATATAGAGGGGTAGAACAGGGAGAAGTCACATATGCCTGGGAAGTTAGACATGGCGTAGCGAGATGACCTCCTTGCTGGGCAGTAGGCAATTGCCAGCTGGTGGCCTCAAGGGCAAATAATTACCTGTGAATTTTGAGTTTGGGAAAAAGCTGGAAGTTCCTCAGCAGCAGGCTACCTGTAAATCTGTGCAGTTTGTTCTGAGCAGTGCTTTCCAGCAGGAGCTCCTGGCTGATGGCCATCACCTTGGTCTTGCAGTTTGGAAGCACTGCTTAACACTGAGTTATCAGAAGCAACGCATACATGTTGTGAGTGCATAGGATGGACCCAGGAATCAGGAAGGATTCGGTCTTTTATGTCTCACAGTTTTTGATGATTAGTAATGCAGGGTACAACTATGAAAAAGTAAATACTTGCCTTGAACCAAAGAGAAATATTCCAACTCAAGTAAAATTGCAGGTCAAAGAAATACGGCAAGAGATCCAGCATATTCTGAGTTTGATTCAAAAGAAACCATAGAAACATATTTTCTCAAAATTTGTCTGAATATAAGAAACTATTTTAATAAGTTGAGAAAAATTCTGCCATTTGTCTCACTGATGAGTCAGTGTTTCACTGTAAAGTCTAATTATGAAAACATAGTTGTGTGTTGCGTGTTCCTTTCTCCTAGAGTGTGAGTCAGTCAGAGGTAGAGATAGACACACACGGTCACATCAGCAGAGAAAAATTCAACAAACACAAGAAACAAACACATCTGTGCCTCTCTGAAATGAAAATGCCAGCAAATGTCACCAATGTGCACTAATCTCCCACCAGGAAACCCCCAGATATGGAGGGCTAAAGGCTGCTGCCATCTCCATGTTGCAGAGAACTGCTGCACGTCACAGTGGCGCTGTGTTTTGCTGTGGTCAAGCAGGAAATATGGTAAAACTGGAAGGTTTGCTGCAAGATGGTGCTTGACAGCAGCGCCCTCACACGTCTCCAGAGCAGAGCCCAAAATCTTGTGTGAGGACAACTTTCATTTCATTTTTTGTCTCTTGTCAGGGATTCCTGGGAATTGTTTTTAAATAGTGGTATTGCAGTTTCCTGGACTCTAAATTGAACTTTTTTTTTTTTTTTTGCTAAAGTTATATTTTTAAACAATAAATACTTGGCAAATGCCTACAGCTATTGAATAATTTCAAAATGCATCCAACTATTTGTGCAACACAACCTGCCTTAAGAGTGTCTCCTATTTGATATTTTAGAACTATTCCTCTTAAAGAAGGTGGTGAGAAGAAACATGGTTTTGGCATTCTTTCCTCCATTCTGTAAAGGTAACCTCTCCACAATTTCATGCACAGTATAGTCCTGTAACGTCAGCCTTGTATGTACAGTGACATTTTCTGGGTTTTGCATCATAAACTAAGATTTAATTTATTTGATTTGTGACCCGGTGTGCTCAGGACACTCAAGCTTACTTTGTTACATGACAAAGCTATTTTTTCCCCACAGAACAGGCCATCTTCTTTCTTGATTGTGTTTTCTTAGGATATCAATATGCAAAGAAGATTTGATAATTTTTCCTCTCTTGAATGAGCTGCTATAACAAATTCTGCCTAGCATTACCCTTTTAAGTGTCTCTGAGAAGCAACTACAGAAGTCTGTAAAAATATACATGTTGCATAAAAGATGAAGCTTAGAAGGTTAAATGCGTAAACTTGTTGGGGGCAGCTGTAGTTGTTGTTGCCTGGGACAGATGAAGAAAACAGTCTAATTAAATTTATCAACAAGAAAATAAAGCATAAGCATGTTAGCATTTGCATAAGCATTTCTGTAATGGAAAATAACTTAGTTGATAGAAAGTTGATAGTCATTAGGCAAATGCTAAGACTCTAAGGCATTGTCCATGTGGTAACAGCTCCACTAAAAAGTATTAATGACTATTAGGGACAATAATACATATCTAAAAACATGTGAATGCCAGCAATGAAACATAAGGTTTTGCAGACCTTTCTAGACCATCAGATTACACTCATAATTAGACTGTGTTATACAGTTGCGTAGAGCACTGAACACTGCCTGACAATGGAATTGTGTCAGTCTTCTGTGGACCAGTTTCCATGAACAAACAGCAGCTCACGCAGGACTTCTGGTAGACTGGCTCCAATACAACCAGAAATAACCAGTTCAGGTAGCTCCATATGACACCACACCACATGGATCAGGCTGAAGGTTTCTTCTTAACAGTGTTGGCAAGAAAGACTTTGCAAACTTTAAACACAGTACAGATGGCAGACCCTACAGAGAGACCTCGGGCAGAGCAAACCATATAGACATAGTGTCAAGCGCCAGATAAAACGTTGCGGATGTCTTCAGCTGTGAGAAAAAAGGCATTGAGGAGAGCTTCCATAGACGGTCTGAGTAGGTTTTTAGCCATGTTAATCTAAGGTGCCGGCTGATTATCTACAGAGAGCCATCAGAGAGACAGGACAAGAATTTAGCTGGGACCAAAAGGCATTGGGAGCACAAAGTGGAACTGTGAGCTGTTGGTGCACAGATGGGAGACAAGTTTGTGCTTACAGGTGAGACACAGTTTGAGAGGAGAAGGCAAGAAAGCATCACATGAACTTCTGCAGGGAGGAAGGATATCATCTTCCAAGGAAAATTGCATGTCACTATGGGCAAGTTAATATTCTTTGTTTGATAATATACAGCATTAAGTAAGGCACTTTGTATATCGTTGTTTTTTCTATGGAGACACTGCCTGTAAATGAGACTAAGAGTCAGAACAAAGAAGCATGTCCATCATTTACGGCAAAAAGAGTACTTTCAATTTCCTCTATGTGTCATTTCTGCACAGTAGATTTTTAATGTCCTGACTTATATTTGGCTAGTGTATGGTATCTCTAGTGTTCAGTAAACTTGTCTCTTTTCTGTGATGGTGGTTCTGAAGGGACTGTTTTTCTCAGTTATGGAGTTAGTCTGACTTGGTGATATTTTCTTGCAGACTAAGTATCTTGGATGTAGTTTTTACTGACAGTTCTATCCCATCAGAATGACGAATGTTAAGAACTGCCATTTTTTTTCCTTGGATTGCTTGATCTTGAATACTCTCCAAATTAACTATTATTCATGAATTTTAGACGTTTACAGAGAGTCTGACTCTTCTCAGTAGTGCCCACTAAGAGATAATGCGCAAAAATTAAAATATATGATATTTCATCTGAACACACAAAACCCACCTTTTCACTGTGAGAGTGGTCAAACACCAGCACAGGTTTCCCAGAGAGATTATGGAGTCTCCAGTCACAGAGATATTCAAAACCCTACTGGACAGGCAACCTGCTCTAGGTGACGCTGCTTGAGCAGGGAGGTTGGACTATATGATCACAAGAAGTCCCTTCCAGCCTAAGCCATCCTGTGAATCTTTGAGATTTCATTTGGAACCTTGGTACCATGTTGTAACATACCACATTTTACACTTACCCCGCATCTTTAGTGTCTCAGGAAGACTGAGCAGCTTCTAGAGACATATGTTGATGTAATGTTGGGAAAGCCATGTCTATACAGCTTATTTTTGGGGTAATTTCGTTTGAGTTGTTTTCCTCCACATCTGTGAGATTTGGAAGAGATGCTGTCAGATAGTCCCACTGGTATCTAAGTTGCTTGGTCATCATTAGATGTGTGGTAATCTTCCCTTCTAGGGGCTTGTAACATCAGCAGGTGGACATGAACTGTACTGAATCAGTTACCATTTCACTGGTTGTGTTCAATATTGACTCTAGTCCCATTCTTTCTTCCAGCAGATAGTGGAAGATTCAGGTTATTATCTGCGGAGATTTTGCTTTTGGAGTAACTCAAGCATTGATTTCACTTGGCCATACTTGCCTCTTTACAACAAGATGCAAACCTGACCCCTTACTTTTAGTTAATGTTTCATAAGTTTTTATTACTATTTATTTATTAACTCTGAGAGCTTTTGTATTTGTTCTTTTCAGTGAATGCATATCCTGTTGCTGCTTAGGAATGTGAAAATGGATATGTTTTCTCCTCTGCTCTTATTTTTTTCTTTTACATTTTTAGCTTGTGTATTTACCACCCTGCAGGAGCTGACTCATTGCTGGGCATCTTTCAGTGCATGATTGTTCACAGAGAATGCGTATTTCAAGCTTTCTTCCTACCCTCATATTTCCTTTCTCTCAAGCACTTTTTGGAATTCAAGTTCTTGCCATTCCTATATGTTACCGTAGATATAAGCATTTGGCTCTGCATCCTCTGCCTGGAAGTCATGTATTGGTTAGGTAGCCCTGGCTGAAGGACATGCCCACCTCATAAAATGTAGAGCATAGAAAAGAGCGGGAACAATGTAAACTCTCACCCAAAGTACTGAACTGCGCAATCAGTTCTTACCAATGTCTGTGAGGGCAGAGATTAGAACATCGCTTTGCTGTGCTGTGAGTTTTGAGGCAGAAAGATGACAAGGAAAACATAGGCAGAATTTCTTGGACTGAGAATGTGCTGCCATGGCAGACCAAGGATTGCCAAGTAAGCAAAATGCCCGCTCTGCCTTCCTACCACCTTCTGGGAAAGTTGGGCTTGTGTATATTATTTATAGAAAATGCAAGACCATGCAGAGGAGACCATGGGTTACATCACTGATTTTCTCTTCCAGTGCAAATGACCCTACAATGTCCCCAGAACTAGGCTAAACTTTTTAGGGTTACACTATGGCTCTGCAGAAATTTTTGTAGCTTGTAGTATCCAGTATTTTATTATATAATACCATACTGCCACATCAGCCTGCCTCAGATCTTTTAAATAAGTGTCCAGACAGAGAGCAGAAGATACAGGCTGGCACATTACCATAGCACCATTCTCACTTTAAAGCTACTGAGGCCAGATGCAGCCCTCTTGAGGCATCAGGCTGAGGTGCTTGAGCACAGTGCCCTGTCTCCACAAAATCCCTCCAGATAAGCAGAGTGAAACATTCCTGGGGTGACTGGTACCTCCAGTGACCCTCTACCCCAGAATGTTCTATGACTTGACCAGTAGCAAGACCTAAGTGTGAGCTGATTGCTAAATATTCTTGTGTCTATTTTATGCAGTATGGTTTCATAACTTTTAAAAACAAGATATTCAGTGAAACCTGAATGGGAAATTTATATGATTTACCTTGGACTCTTTAGCCCTTTGGAAATTAACTGCTAGACACCTGGAAGGTCCTGAATGCACTATCAGGATTACAGTGTGCAGGAGCTTTTTAAGAGAGGACATGTACGAGAGTGCTTGACTACTGCTGTGCCCCTGTCTTCAGAAGATGAAGAATAAATGGGAGACATGGGGTTAAGGGAACCAAAGTCCTGAGCTCGCAGGACTTGCAGAGATTGCTGTTATGTACATTATTATTCACGGGCAGAGGCACAATTTACTTCACCAGCCTGGCTGCCCACGTGGCCTGAGAGACTTCATGAAGTTGGACTACATTGCCAACACAAATCATTCAACTCTGAAATCATGGCTTAGGCCTAAACATATCTGAAATGCTGCTAGAAATGTCATTAAATGATCTTGCTGCACAGTGCCTGTGAGAACTGAAGATGAACTTCTGCTGATGCCTTCTACACCTATGTCTCCACATTTTCTAAGTATTATGCATGTGTTTGTTTTATTTTCTGTGCATGGGTTTAGCTGTGGGTTTAATTGTGTGGTTTTGGGGTGTTTTTTGGGGGGGGGAAGTTGTGTGATTGTGGTTTTTTTTTGTTTTGTTTGTTTGTTTTTTAATTAAGTAATGACAAAAGGATAGTATCATTTTGTATTAATTCCATTTGCTGTTCCATTTACCCTTAAATACAGGGTTTTTTTTGCTGTACCTCACGAGTATAATGCAAACTTTTCAGCATGAGGCTGGCTGAACACTGAGGCAGGTGGTCCAGACACTGCAAAATCTCCATCCCTGTGAATTTTCAAAACACATCAGGGCTAAGTCCTGAGCAACCTGGTCTAACTTGCAAGCTAGTTGGACTTCTTGGCCTCCAGAGGTCCCTTTTACCTTAATCTTTCCCTGAGTCTGTGCTCTCAGGCTGTTCTCTGTAGTCACGAGCACTGCTCCAGTAGCGAAAATTGAGTCTTACAATTGCAGGTTGCTGGTTCTTTAGTTAAAAAAAAAATGCAGCAAATATTATCTGAATTTAAAAAGTAATAAAAAATAAATTCCAGGTATTGTCTACATTTTTTGCTCTTTGTAAATAGTAACTACAATACTGTGTGTAAACGTGTTTATGCAGATAACATCAAGACTATAAACATTGTCCTTAAATACTTAACATTTTCCTGTTTGGTTTGCCCAGCAAATACCAGAATATTTAATAAAACTGTTATTAGTTTTGACTCACTAGTTCTTTCCAGTAGAAAAGTAATCCTAATACACCAAGTAGTATATGAATCACTCCTTGTTTAGATTCAGATTTTGTCTGGTCTTCTTCATATCAGTTTCAGAAGTTTCCCGAAGTCTGTCCTTGGCTCAGGTTTTCATGTTTTGATCTCCTTAAATGAGCATTAACAGTTACAAAAATTAAGCCTGAAAAAAAATTGTCTTACAGTAAAAAACAAATACTAACTGTGTGTAGGACATGTAATTACCATGCTTAGGATTAATCTGTAAGGTTTGCAAGCTTTAAGTAGTATTTGTGTGTTGATAATTCTAGCACAAATATTTTAACAAACATTTTATGTAAGGGTGTTTCTGAAATTTTGAACTGTTTAAAGGCATGGCTAAAGATAGAACTCAATTTCTCATCATTGCAGGGTAAGACTGTACTGAACTGAAACATAAGCTGTGATCTAGCACAGCCTGAGACATAAAATGGGACGCAGGAAGAATTTAAATGCCTAAAGTCGATTGTGAAGTAGAAAACACCTGTCACCTTACTCTTGAGGTACTTCAGCTCTGTTAGACCCTCACTTTTACTGAAGACTCTCTGCAAGAACCAGGAGTGTTGCCTCTGTGCAGACCTCCCCGTTGTCCCATGCTTAGCTGCAGATGGCAGCTGCGGGCTGAACTCGTGCCTAACCCTCATCTCACTCCAGAGACAAGATGTTCTCTTAGCCAAATCACTTGAGATGCGTAGACCAATTAGAATCATAGAATCATTTAGGTTAGAAAAGACCCTTAAGATCATCGAGTCCAACCATGAACCTTACACTGCCAAGTCCACCACTAAATGTTGTCCCTAAGCACCACATCTACATGTCTGTTAAATACCTCCAGGGATGGTGACTCCACCACTTCCCTGGGCAGCCTGTTCCAATGCTTGACAACTCTTTCAGTAAAGGAATTTTTCCTAGTATCCAATCTAACTGTCCCCTGGTGCAACTAGAGGCTTTTTCCTTTTGTCCTGTCACTTATTACTTGGGAGAAGAGACTGTCTCCCCTGACCCTCCTTTTCTCCAAGCTAAACAACCCCAGTTCCCTCAGCTGCTCCTCATAAGACTTGTGCTCTCACCAGCTTTGTTGCCCTTCTGGCACCTCAATGGCTAGGGTATGTGTACCACATTTAATACTCATTGAGAGTCTCAGCTCCTCATAGATTATAGGTGGGATAACAATTTTTTTTCAGCTGAAAGAATGATCATGGGAAATTTTGTCTTCTAACTGTGTTCATACAAGATGTCTACTATTGCTAAGTAAGTATTGCTGGATTTTAGGAACAAGTACATTCCACTCATTCTCTCCCAAAAGAAACGGATTTATATTAGAGCCACAGTCCTTTGTTTCTGTCTTCCAGGAGTCGGGTGAATCTTTCCTTCTTTGCACAGATGTATGGCTTCACCAGGAGGCCCAGGAAGCAATCTCTACCAAGTTCTCAAAAGGTCGAATGAATATTGTTCTGGGGAAAGAGGAGTTTTGCCTTCCCTTGGAAGAGGGGAAAGTAAACCCACATTTATGACTCCGCCAGCTACTGCTCCAAAAACTGATCAGCTTTTTAAACGGCATGACAAGGAGAGGGAGAGTGTGGTCAAGTGGTACACTTGCTGTATTTCTAAGAAGTGCCTCCTGTCAGCTCAGACCTGGGTTGCAGGTAGTGAGCATCCACTTGAGATGAGGTGTTCCCCTTCAGCTCTGTGTCAGGTGTCTTAGGAATGGGATTTGTAATTATTCCATTCTCAGCATTTCCCTAATTGCTAGCTCTGAGCAGGCGCTTGCTGACTCTCTTTTCTGCTGGCTGCCGGAGTTAGGTCCCATTCTGTTGTACCTAGCATCACAGGGTGTCCAGTCCATGGCATGCAGAACAGGACAGGAAAGAGTTGTAGCAATGTCTCTTGCCATATTTGTTCAAGTTTATTGAAGCAGAAGAAGGCAGAGCACCTGCCAATCATATCTGTGAAGGGCACTGCTTTTCCTCCTGGCACTTGTAACAGAGAGACATTTTGCTGCAATCCTGGGAAGGGCACATGCTCTTTGAGGGATGCAGTCATGCTGATTAATTGATGATAACGCTAATGCACACCCAACCCTTTTGTTCACCTCCCAACTTAAAATTCATTTCTAATAGATAAGCAGGATTAATAAGCAAATAATATATCATGTGAAATCGCACTTTTAAGACCAGTCATTGTACCTTAACCTACACCAAGTGGCAACACGTACCAGAATGAAAATGAACAAATAATACTTGCAGTACTTTGAGAGTTCTTTCTAGAAGAATTACAAAGACAATACATAGACCTCACTCAGTGTATGTCTGCAAGACATGTACAAGAGCATTATTTATATATGCTTTGTTTAATATCCATGCACCAATCCTGATCTACACTTACTCCTTAATGGGAGCCTTCATTAGGCAACAACCCCAGACGTCATAGGTATCTATGTACACCAGGACACCTTTAGTTGCTTAATTTTTAAACTCTGAAAATTAGACCAACACATCTATCTGACTGAGAACAGGTGAAAAGCCTTTCTCACAGCATAACATGTGGCAGTCCCTACTTCTTTTCCTCCCTTATTCCCTCAAAAAAAAAAAAAAAAAAAGCCCTGTGTTTTACCTGTAAAAGGTATCTGTTGCTACCACTGTAGGCGAGAAACAAGGATTTAACAGATGCAGACTAAGGAAACAGCCCATATTAGACTGTAAGTAAACTCCTGACCCAATTTTCTGCCTGATCCGTGAAGCAAATTCTAAGGATACAACAGGGATATGTTTGAAACGAAGATGGGAAACGGAGAAATTGCCTTGAGGAACATAGGGCATTCACCGTGCATATGTTAATTCTTCACAGCACTAATTTAAAAGGGGAGACGCTAGTTATCCCATTTAAATTCTTAGGTGGAATTTAGAGAGGAAGCTTGTAACTACCTATGAGGGAATTTGCCAGGACTTAATATTTTGTCTGTGAAAAGCACCAAATTGTTGACAACTGCAATAAATAATTGCATATAGACTTTTGCATCTTAGCCGTAATATTTTCTAAATGCTTCTAACAGTTTTCTGGGCAGCATACAATTCAAAGGTATGTTCCAAGCATCATGGGGTGTAAGACCGAGGATCAAACTACCTTCACATGAGATCAACATTATCAAGAGAGTAGTTTACAAGTGAAGATAATAAAAGATTTTCAGAGCAAGTGTTCCCTGTCATTAGGAAACATCAAAATTTGCAAGTTAAGAAAAACGTAATTTAGAGTGAGTTTTATCTGAGCAATACAGATGACCGCACCAAGTAATACAGCATACAAACAAAAATAAGTTGAAGGGAGGATTGCGACTGATTTTGCAGCTGATGAGATGCAAATTATTTATCTTATGAGTTAGTATGCAAAAATGATATGCAACAATGAAAAATAAACAAATTGAGAGCAGAGAAATACAGAAAACGACAGTTAGGACAAAATAATCTTACCAGGTAAAGAGAAGTGTGCCGGTGATCATCCAGTTATTGACTCTAATAACTACCAAATTTATGCCAACAGCCTCCAAGGTTTGCCATTCAAAATAAAAATAGCACAGACAGCTCACTAGGAAGCTAATGTGTGTTTTAGTCCATCCTCCCTGTCTCGAATGCCCACTGGCACCAATTCCCCTGTGTTTGATGCCTCTTCAACAGTTCAGCATCTCTTGCAACGTCAGCATTGCCTGTTCTGCAGACCTGCATTGCTTTACTGTTCCCCCCCCCGTTTCTGAATTGGTTTCTTGATTTTCTTCTGTCTGTCTTTTCTTTCTTATACTACAGCTGTAAAGTCTTGGGGAAGACAAGCTTTTTACTCTATATTTGTAGAGTAGCTAGTCCAGAAGATCCCTCTGCTTGACCAGGGCTGCAGAGTGCTCTCATAATACAAATAGCAGTAATAACAACACGAAAGTTGACTGACCTGAAGCAGATGCTGTTTAACACACAGCTGGAAGCAGCTTTCTTTTGAATATGCCAAAATCAGATGGGATGGGTTTTTCTTTTTGCTTTCACTGGCTTCCGCTTTACGATTTCACAAATTAATTTTGTAGCACTTGTGAACTCTTTTCCAAGTGCTGAAAATACTCGATTGGTTGCTTCACTTTTCTTTGTTATTTCCAGTGTGGGATTAGGCATTTAGATACCATGAATCTAAAATCATTGAGGATAAGCTGGGATACAGGACATCAATAAGAACAATTTGCAGGCAAATACTCTGAGACTTTGTAATGTCACCATTAATTTCCTGGTAAAATGTAAAATACACTAAGACAAATCTGATTCATCTTGTTCCCTTCCTGTGCTCTTTACTTGGCTCATATAAACAGAAAGGGCCTATTTAGTACTGTATACAATTTGTATTAGGTTATGATCATGTTTCCAGATGTCCTATCAACATCAGTGCCCCATTAGGCTAAGCAATAAAGAAATAAGCTGTGATAAAAGAAAGTCCACATCTTGAAGAGCTTAGACTTGAATTGGTGCGTCTGACAACAAAAATGAATTCTGGTGCTCTAAACCATTTCCCTGTTGTTCAGCATATCATGTATTTCCACTTAAGTTGTTTGTTTAGCAAATAACCTACAAACTATTTTAATGAAATTTTAAATGACAGTTTGTAGGAACAAGACTTGGGCTGTCTGGGTATGCAATAAATAGTGTGATGATTGGGTACCTACTAAGTCAACAGGACAGCTGTCTCTGTGAGATGCAACCTGCGGGATTTCTACAGTACTTCTACAAACCAATGCATTTTCTAGAAAGCTTAGTGCAAGCACATACAATATACATTTATATAACACCAGCTGAAGCTAAACCTAGTCTTTTGATGTGAAGATTGTTGAATACATGAAAATTTTTTACTCCAATTATAAAAAGTTTTATCTACAGATCTATTGTCTAAAGACCCAGCTGAAAACAAGAGAAAGGCAGCAGCTTGCAAAAAACACTACCACTCTCTGACACTATCTGACCCCATTGCTAAATAACTTGGAAAAGTAATGAATCTGACATTATTTATATTGGACCTTCATCTGAAGCTGTTACATAAAATGTTGCCTTGTTGCCATGATAGCGTGATACCTAAGCTTGGGACAGAGGTTTACCACTTTTGTGGAGCATGAGGTGTCAGAAAATACACCCATAGTAGCTGATGTATGTCTTCACTTGGTTTTGGTTAATTTTATAATCTGATAAAGAATTAAAGAGTGTTTCCAGTGAACAGAGGACAGAAATGAATGGGAGAAATAGACTGTAATTTGAATATAGTAGTGTTTATTTCAGGTGGTAAGTACCTTAAATGCTGAAACTGAACAGTTTAATATGTTGATTAAAACTTATTTTGTGATAGAGTCAATTTATGCGATGGAAACTTTCATTCTTCAGGACAGGCGTTGGTTAACTTCTGAAGCTTATCCTCATACAAAAAATGTATAGGGTAAGTGTTATGCCCTAAGGACAATGAGCAAACACACCCTTTTCAACACAGCTAATGGTATTGACTGACATACAAATTAGCTTATAATTTGATAAGCCTGGCCACGGGTATTGGAAATCTAAGATGTTATCATCAAAGAACTGGAAATATTTATTCCTCTGTTCTCAGATGATTGCAATCTGATGGATTTTTTTTTTTCTCCACTTTCATCAGAAATTCATTTGGGAATTAAACTGCTGCTACTTGGAAAGTACTAATAGGAATTTTTATTTTAAAACTTTAATTATGAAGTTATTAGTTGTTCTGCAACAGTTCATCTCACCTGAAGTTTGCTTATGTGATGTGTACAAAATAACCTGATCTGACTATAGCAATGAGTAACACAGGCATGTAAGACTGCCCAGACTGGGTCAGACCAAAGCTTCATTTATCTTGATACACAGCCTCTCCTGGACTTAAATGGAGGCAAAAAAACCTTGTCAAACAGATAAGAAAGTCATTGCCACTATTTCCTGAATCAGAAAGGGTTCCTATGATTGAGCAATCACCAATGGATTTTTCCTTCATGTACTTGCTCATTCTGCCCTTTATCCCACATGTATTATTATTCACAGAATCCTATGACAAAGAATGATATCACATGCCTCCATTGTATGAAGAATCACCTCCTTTTTTTTGCTTTAAACCTGACTCCTAACAAATTCCTTTGATAAGTCCTAGTTCCTGCATTAGACAAGACCAGTCAGCAAGATGATCTTTATTCACTTTCTCCCTGTAAATCATGATTCTATGGATCTCAGTCTGTCCTCTTAAATTATAATTTTCAGTACATTTTCAGTGTCAAAGCCTCTTCCATCACCTCTTTAAAAAAAACCTTTCCATAGCTTTAATCATCTTGTCACCTTTTATCAGAAACTATTCTTGTTAGAATTGCAACCACAGGTCCTGAATGGTGCTGTCTGCACAGTTGAGTTACATATAGATTAAACACTTCTGTCAGATTACAAGTGAAAAGTTTCAAAAAAGATGGCAAGCAGGGAGAAAATGCATTACATGAATGATTAAGCGTAGACAATCATTGCACGCTGACGGAACAGTCTGAGGACTGGAGATATTAATGTGAATACAGAAATAAGGAGGGAGGAAAGATGTATCAAACAAGTATTGTGTTTGGTTTTCATCCTTATTAAGGTACATGGGAAGATGAAACCAGTCAAGCCTTAACAATATTTCTCATTTTCGTGTCAAGGTAAATATCACTTTTGGTGTTACAATCACTGAACAACTCAAATTTTCCCTGATTATTACAGAACCACATAGTGGCTGAGGCTGGCAGGGATCTCTGGAGATCATCATCCCTGCTTAAAGTGGGTACAGCTACAGCAGGTTGCTTAGGGCTGTGTCCAGCTGAATTTTTAATATCTCCAGGAATGGAGATACCACAATTTCTCTGGTCAAGCTGTTCCATTGTTTGATCATCCCTGTGGTAAAAAAGTTTCCTTTTAGGAACTTAGGAATTTCTGAGTATTCGTATTAAAGGAAGCCATTCAACATATGAAATAGTCTGTTCTGATGCCCATTGTTTTATCTTGAACAGGGAAAAAAAAAATCTTACCTGGATGTGCTATTATCAAATGGCCAGATCATTTTTTTTAAGCTTAATTGAAAGAGATACTTACATTTTTGAAACAGAACATGGATTTTTGATTACTTTCATTGATGTTTTTTTTTCCCTCCTCACACCTTAGGTAAGTTGTTTTTCTGATGATTATGGAGGAGTTATCAATGTCCAGTTTCCTAGTAAGGAAGAAGGACTAGAGTATTTTGAGAGGTTACTTTTAAATCTAGCTGTACCAAAATGGCAAACATTTTCTGTTGTAGCTTTCATACACGATACCCTTATGTGACACTCTTCATACTCTATTAGGTAATACTTTTTGTAGAAAACTCAGAGGTATGCTGGCTATTTTTAGCACTGACTAACAAACTTTATCCAAGATCTTAAGTCTGGAAGAAAACCAACAAATTTTGACATAGCTCTCTTTAAAATTGCATTTTTCATAATCCACAGTAGAACAAAGCTAAGCCTCATTAAACTACCTGTGAACCTGAAGTCTACAAAGATTAAAATTAAGAACGCAGGTCACTGTGTCCAAGCCATCCCTTAACTATTTTTTTTTTAAAACAATCCGGATTGTAAATGTCAACACCTGTGAAGCAATGTTTGGGTATCAAATCTTCTTGGTAAGTGTATTTATGCAAGCAGAACTGAGTTCATTCTACCTCCTCTGGATAAAACTATCCTTTTCTTCCCAGTTATGTAACACTAAAATAGAAATACTATAATAACATCTATTTCTTAATTACAGTGAGTCAGCCTGACATGAAACAGTTTAATAGTACTATGCATCATTAGAAGCTCCAATGTGACTTTTCTGTATGAGAATAACTGAAAAAATGGGTACCTTAAAGTCAAATACGTTTGCTTTTTCACTTTCACCTCATGTTTCACAGAGTACACTGTTCCCTACATTTCTTCAACCTTTTTGATACTTGTGATGAAGGCCAGAATCAGAAGAGTGCAACCAATAGAGCACAGGCACAGGCTGCCCAGGGAGGTTGTGGAGTCCCTTCTCTGGAGATTTTCAAGACCCGCCTGGATGCAGTCCTGAGTAATGTGCTCTGGGCAATCCTGCTTTGGCAGGGGAGTTGGACTGGATGATCTCTAGAGGTCCCTTCCAACTCTGAAAATTCTGTGATTCTGTAATAAAAGGAGAGCATCAGCATATGCTTTTGGCATGCGTTACCAGAGGGAATGTCTAATTCCAGTAGGATAAAATTTGTTTTTATTTAGATTTGAATTAACAAATATGAACTAAAGAAGAAACCCAAACAAAAGCCAAATCTCCAAATATTCAAAGTTTATATAAGCTTCAGTTAGAGAGATTATATCTGTTGGAAAAATATTTTGATCTAGGTTTTAATGTATAAACATTTACACCCACCACTTCAGTCCTAAAAGGAATTTCTCAAACAATACTTGCATTTTGTCACTAGAGCTTTTATTAAATGTTTGAACCGTGTCAAAGTGGATCTATGTGCTTCATGGCCAATGAAGAAATTAATATTTCTGCCCTGGTTTGAATGTAAATAGAGGATTATGAGTAATTAGTCAAACAGTCATACCCTTAATGCCTTCAGTGCAGTGAAAAGAACGATTAATCAAGTACATTGACGTGACTTTGGAATCCCATTTGCAGCCCGATTTGCTGAGGAGAAAAAAACGGCTACTGAAAGCTTTCAGTTTCAGTGAAAGTTGTGATACTACATGCTGCTATGTGCAATACTTAACTTCTCCCTTCCCTCCTGATTGTTTCAACTTCTGGTACTCTCCACCTTATCTGTCCCAAAGCATTGGCTAATTGCAAGGTACCTGCTCTTTTTTTTTTTTTTTTTTTTTTTAATTGATAAACTGCATTAGAAGTCAGCAGAACCAACAAAAGACCTTGTACAGTTTTCCCACGCTCTGTAAACACTTACTGTAATAATACGTGACTCTGGATGAGATAAGTCAGGCCCATCAGGCTCTTAGATGGTTTGGCTGATCTATGGCCTTTGGAAAGCATTAGACCACTAATGATTTTGGTCAAATTAAACTGATCTATTTGAACCATCCACACTCTATTTAATAAAAAACAAACCAAGATTAAACCAACAAAGCATATTAAGCTGTTCCAAAACGTATAGCCTATAAGATATAAGCCAACCCTCCCACTTAGCAGCACTGCAGTTTGCACACAAGAGCCAGGAACAGAAGGAGCTCCCCAGCTGATTGCCTGCTGGTCTACTGAACTAGTTCTTATCCGTTAAAGTCCCATTTTTTTTCATGATCCTGCCTGTCTCCAACTGTATTTTTTTGCAAGTTGTCTGTAGACACAGTTACCCAGATACTTTGTTTTAAGGAACAGCTATTTTCAAAGAAGTTCCAGCTGTCTGAGCAAGAAATAATGCTCAAATTGTAGGAAGAAGTCTTAGCAGGTGGATATCAACACTAGAGTATGTATTTCAAGGGAAATCTTTTCTCCTAATTGATTTAATGCAAGCATTTAATTCAAACAGCTTACTTCCAGATGCAGAATGGACTTTAGACACCTAGGTAAAGCATTGATGTTCATAACACCTACATTCAGATGCCAACTAACTCGGAGGCATGTGAACTTCATAGGCACTCCACATTTTGCTATGAATGTATTTAAAATCTAAATTCTGTATTGGCCTCAACCAACAGAAAAGTACCTAACCCCCATTCACATCCACAAAGAAAGCAATCCTCCATCTGTGTCCACATAGGACTTGGACCTACAGTTGCTACCACAGCAAACATTAAATCAACCTCCCTGCAAGGTGCAGAAAGCAAACATGTCCTGTGAAACAGAGGAGAAAGCACAGGGGCTGCAGCATTCAGTTCTCATCAGCCGCAGTTTAAACCCACCTTCCTCATCTTTTTAACAAGTACTGCAGCCAGCAGGTAATCAACAAATGCGGGTGAGCCATTTGCTAACACTCCTGCTACAGCCATTCCTCTTAGCCCAAATGGACAGAAGGCTTTGAGAAGCTCCGGGACTATGAAAGCTGCTCTCAGGTTGTCCAGCTTAACGAAATGCACTGCATCCAGGCTGCCCTTGCAATGCAGGATCCCATAAGCAGAGGAAATGAAAAACTGACCAGCATCTAGAAAGCTAGTATTGATCAGCTGTGGAAGCAAAAGACAGGAAGGAAGGGAGAGGAAAACTAAATATTTAACAAACCACCAGAGGAAAGGCAATGTCTTGACACACAAGGTGGGGCTCCCTGGCACTTGGTTCTTAAGGTCTGCAGTTTTTGAAGGATGTTATTCTACCTTCTGGGGACAAGTCAAGCATGTGACCTACCTTGAAGTCACGCAACTTCTGTCTCACCAAAGGGTGACCCTTCAGAAGCATAAACCTGAGGAAAAATGACCCTGCTTTCCCTGACAACTAAACCCCCCCAAAACTTACACAATGACTGTATAATATATCCAGATATGTAAATAAAAGGTCTGGACTGATTCTGTGGGGACAGGTTGGAAGAGGCACACGGGTGAGCCCAGTGGTGGGCCACCGTGTGAGATGGGAACCTGAGCCCTGAGAAGAGCAGCCAAGGGGGAGGGACTGGCACGGCTGCGTGAGGAGTAGCCCTGGAAGTAGCTCACACCGCTGCCCCACATCGATGGGGACATTACAGAGGTGGTGGAGGCAGACCCTGCCCAGAGGAAAGGAGTGAAACTACAGGAGGCCGCAGTGGTAAGATGCGAAAAGGGGATATATCCTGTGGGATATAAAGACAGATGGATCAGGAGAGACCTGCCCCTCAAGGGCCCAGGGTGCAGGTGTGAAGACTCACCTGCAAAACCTCGTCTTTTGGTCCGTCGCACTTCAAGGCGTTGCTAGTTAAAATTTTCTCTAGCTTGAGTACTAGCAAAATAAGGCTTGGAGGCATCAGGGTGCTTGCTCACTTTAAGAGCTAAATTTTGACAGATCTACCTTGAAGCCCCAGCCAAGGGACTTTTCATCACAGCAACGCTAATTGTTATCAGATGTATGATAAACATTTTCTGAACTTTTGCTTTTCCTAATGTAAACCAAATGTTGTTCTCCTTACCAGTGGGATAAATAATGTGCTGTTTTTCTTTTGGAACATGACTATCAGCTGTATACTTTATGAAATTCATGTCTTACTGCAGAAAAATTTTTCCTTCACAAAATCCGTTATAAATATGACTGCAGAAATTGCACAAAATGACAGACACCACAAATTGTTCTTCTCAAGAATAGCGTGGAGATGCACTGTGGTAGAACCAAGAAAACAAGTTCTTGTTAGCACAACCTCTCACTTAATTTTTACAAGCCAAAACCACTTTGGAAGCCTGTTTTCAAACATGAGTTTTGTAGCAGCCTAAAAAATAGTCAATGTTTCTTATGCATTGATACATCTAATTTCTCTTTTTCTCTCCAGATTTTGCCCAGTTCTCTAAATAAAGTGCCCCTCCTCTTTATTGCTGCCACCCCAATATGTTTGACCCGTACGGTTGTTCTTTTCTAAAAAAATCACCAGTTCCAGGCTTTAACTGTAAGTTTTTGTAAGAGAGGTTTTAAAAAGGGACAATTATTCACAACCTCAGGAGAACATTAATTTCTTTGTCTACGTTTGTTTCTCCCTCAGTTGTCAGGCTATGGGCATTCTGTTTATGATTCAGCAAAGTCCTGAAGCTGAGGATTTATTTTTAAGGTATTTTCCACAACTAATTATATGCTTTCTAACGATTGCTCTGTATTTTAAATCATCTTGGTGTCGCATCAGCTTTTCAGCCATCCCCCAGATAATGCTACTGAGAAGGCTTCCAAAACCTCCGGGTCCTTCTGCTCTTTGAAGTGCTTGGGGTTTGTTGCTTGCAGCTTTGTGGCTATACACGGTAAAAGCTGCTTAGCTGAGGAAACTACCCAAACTGATGGTGGGTGAAGGCTGCCAAATTGCAGCTCAAAGGAAAACAGACGTGTGGAATCTATGACGTGCTGCCTCATATTTGAGTATTCCATGGTGAAAAACTAAAATCATCACTTCGAAGTTTCAAGGAAAATTGTGTTGTCTAAGAAGACAGAACTAGGAAAAACTGACATTCCCATCCTTCGGTGTTTGTTCCATTGCAGAAGATGACAGTCTTGCCCAGTAGCTTATGCCAGCCTCTCTCAGCCTGCGTGCATGGGTGAACCTGCTAGCACTTAGAAATCATGTCACCTGTTTGCCTGAAGACCACTTCATTGGGAGCTACCTGAGCACTCCTTTTTGTTATCAAATACTGAGGTGTAGATGTGTGCCTATTTATGTGATAACACAGGCATGTGACTTCATGCTAACAAAGAGCTAATAAACCTCTCTGTGTGTAACACCTAAGCAGTCCTCTGATAACAGCATTGAGCCACAGTCTCTTTTTCCAAATGGGAAACCTTACAGCAAAAACCCAAATGTGCACATGTAGAAAACCCAAGATACCTCGAAGAATAAAAAATAGAAACTGCAGAGGTCTCAATGCTGCTTTCAGAGGTGAGGTAGTCTGAGCTACACTCTAAAGTCTTCTGTCACCTCTGCTGACTTTCTGTTGGTCTGGCATTTAAGGGATATTTAAAACTCAACAGCAGCTGAATTTCTGAATTGTTTGGATTAAAATATGTAAGCATTACCTGTTTCTTTACTTGCCTACGTTCTCTGTGAAATTTAATAATCTGGTAGTTCAACATCAGTCTGAATCCAGCCATGTATTGACTCAGTTCTAATCATCACCAGAATTTGAAAAACGTGGTGTGTCATTCCTGTTTTAGTAGAAGGTCACAGCAGCTGATGTTAACACTAAGTCTGACTAAGTCTGGGCTTGTTTGTTTTTTCAATTTGCAATGAAATGTGAAATTACAACAGCATGGCTTTTTCTCTCAGCTTCTTATCTCAGATTAGTTCTGAGACTTCAAAAGTGAAAGTCTTTAGGCAAATATTTATACACACACACACACAACTTGTTGTCTCCGGTCCTAATTTTAAACTTGGACTCTCCGTTTTTTACCATAGACACTATGTTAATACTACCCAATTTGTCTTGTTGTCTTAATATTTATAAAAAGGGCAATGAACCATTGAATAAGAAAAAGAATTTTATGATCTTGTTAAGAGAATTGCATAATGAGGTGGTTTCTTCCGAACAGACATATGAACCATTCATATTTATTTTCAGTGAATCATGTTGTAGAGCAAAAATTGTTGTCCACAAAACTAGATAGGAGTTCTCCAATATAAATGTGAATAAGAAAAAAAAAAGTTCAATGTGCGGGTGCTATGACAACATGGCTGGGTGACAACCTTTGTGGGAGAAGCCCAGGCAGACATCTTGCTGGAATAACATCTGGCCGACTGAGCACACACCCAGACACTGTAAGCCACCATTTAACACAAAACAGGTTTTGGCAGATAAGAAAGGGGTACTGATGGCATTAAAAAGATACTTGAATATCGGAAACGAGCAGGTAAGGATCTGAGATACCAGTTTTTGTTTACATGCCTGTGTATACAATAATCTACTGTGGAAACTGTAGGTGAAAAATCAATCATTCAATCATAACAAAGTCAAATTAACTCATATAACTAACAAAGGAAAGGAAATGCCCACTTGCCTTGGAGACACTATTTCTCAGCACCAAAGCATGACATCTCTGATTTCTCAGTCCTGATTCTGAAGGGAAACCTACAAAATGTATTCAGGCAAGGAGCCCAAAAGATTGTACTGGGTTTAGCTGGCAAGGTTTTGGTAGCAGGGGGGCTGCCTGTGTGAGAAGACACCAGAAGCTTCCTGCATGTCTGATAGAGCCAGTGCTCTTCAGCTCCAAGACAGACCTGCCGCTGGCCAAAGCTGAGCCCATCAGTGCCAGTGATAATATCTTTAATAAAGGCTAAAAAAAACCTGTGCAAGAGCAGCTGTGAGAGAGAAGTGAGAATATGTGAGAGAAACAGCTCTGCAGACACCCAGGTCAGTGAAGAAGGAGGAGGAGGGGGTGCAGGTGCTGGAGCAGATTCCCCTGCAGAACTTGGTGAAGACCATGGTGGGTCCATCTACAGCCCATGGAGGACCATGGTGCAGCAGATACCCACACTTCAGATCATACCTTGAAGGAAGCTGTGACTCTGTGGAGAACACACCAGAGCAGTCTCCTGGCAGGAGCTGCAGCCCGTGGAGAGAGAAGTTCACACAGGATCAAGTTTTCTGGCAGGACTTGTGACCCTGTTTGGGACCCACACTGGAGCAGTCTGTCCCTAAAGAACTGCACCCCATAGAAAGAACCTACACTGGAGAAGGTTGTGAAGGACTCTCCTGTGAATGGGATGCCATGCTGGAGCAGGGGAAAACTGTAAGGAGGAAGGAATAGCAGAGACAACTTGTGATGAACCGATTGCAGCTCCCAGTTTCCCATCCCCCTGTGCCACTTGGGGGGAGAAGGCAAAGGAGTCGGGATTGAAGTTGAGCCCAGAAAGAAGGCGTGTGTGTGTGTGTGTTTTCTAGATTTGTTCTTATTTCTCATTCTCCTGCTCTATTTAATTAGCAATAAATTAATTTCTCTAAGTTGAGTCTGTTCTGCCCTTGACAGTAACTGGTTAGAGATCTCTTTGTCCTTATCTTGACCCATGAGATTTCTGTCATATTTTTCTCCCACTGATCCTGTTGTGGAGTGGGAGTGAGATAGTGTCTTGGTGAGCACCTGGTGACCAGCCAAGGTCAACCCAACACAAAGCTAAAACTCGTAACTCTACCAGATGGTAAAGATCACTGACTAAGATGCTTTTATTTTTTGCCACATTGCAATTTTTTAAATTTTTTTTTCTGTAAACATCCAGTGTGCAGGTGTCCACTTAACCTAATCCTTGTTTTATTCCCGTTTGCTGGATCCCACCCACAGATTTCTGCTGGTGTTGAATAATTCCAAGTCCTAATGTATTTACTTGGTGGCTGACTTCCAGTCCCTCAAGAACTACAGCTTGATCATGCATTGAAGTCCCACACAACTGGTCTACAGCATTATTGGCTTTATTTTGTGGTTGGTTATGAAAGGTCTCAGAAGAATTACCATAACTGTACGAAGACTTCCTCTAGCTTCAGCAAAGTGCTACTTCCGTATCATCTGCCAAAACAGACCCTGAGCACAGCAGACCTTGCAGTTCCTGCAGCAGCAGCCACAAAATGCTTAGTGCTAGTCATGTACTTATCTCATTGGTCCCACTTCTCGTGTGTGTGCAACTGCAATGATTTCCAGAAGGTCACAAGTTGGATGCTGAATACAAAGCTGCTCTCCTTGCAATGTGTTTTTATGCAGAGTCTTTAGGAGTGACCTCTAACAGGTACATTCCTGTGGCTTTTCTTCTTGCTGTTTGGAGCAGCACAGGCAGGGAAAGCCTCACTCTTACAAATTTCAAAATGCTTAGACTTGGGGGCAAGGTTAGATGACAAAATGTTAACGTTTAAACAGACAAAGGATTTCCTCTGTGCTAAAATTCCTGCCTGGCAAGTGTTCAGAATTGAAGTTTTGTCCTTTGTTGTTTCCCTTGAAGAATATGTGAGCCTAAACCCACCAGATACTAAACCCTGGCAGTGTCTAATAATTAATAGATAAATATATAAATATCTATTTAATTACATTTGTATTTTAATATTGGTTTTAACATTTATTTATTTAATATATATTTTTGTGGTAAGTAGGTTTTCATTAGAAAGACTTCCATGATGATACAATAATAAAATCAGGAAAAAGTAAGAAATTGCTTCCAGTGAAAAAGAGACATTTTAATCTAAAAAAATATACCTGAAGTACAATCTTTATCAGCTTTTGTAGCAAGCATTTTGAAAGGGTCACAGAAGTGCCCTTACTAATTCATGAACAAAAGAGACTTCAGCAAAACAGTCAGATTCCTTGTACAGAAGAAAAATTATGTCTGTCTTAAACTTCTGTTTCCATCTGGTCACAACCTACAGATCTAAACATATGCATTTGAGTCTAGCATGGGATATAAAATGAGACCCAGATGATAAGAACTTATTCTGTACATAGAAAAGTCTTTTAAATGTAATCTTGATTAATTAATTTAATTCATGTTGAATTAGCATCAGCATTCTTTCACAATTAAAATTCTGAGTAATCACCAAGAACAGACTGCAATTCCAGATTGCTTTCTGCAAAATTACAGGAACTACCTGAAACAATCTTTTCTCAAAGACACGGGAAGCTGGAGAGGTGCATGACTCTGCTAATATTTGCTCCGTTTCAGGTAAAATTGTGTCTTTGTTTCATTTGGAAAATTCCTGGTTTCAGCCTTGCCTTTAGAGAACTCCAGCAAACACTTTGCAAGTTTGCTTCCAGCATTTCTTACTCTTGAATAGTGCTGTCCTCTGCCATGTTTCTTAGAATGACTTCTTTTGTCAGATTTCATTTTGCCAGAAACTTTAACCAAATAAAGATAAACCTATTTCTGTTTTAGTATTACTAAAAATATAAACTAGCAAAATTCCCCATAGATCTCACCATCTCAATTGTTCCTCTTCTTTCTTTGAGTGGCTTATTTCAAATTTTAGCCCTACTGGGTCTTAATTATAAATGAGTTCTTCAAAGACCCACTATGTTGCTAGTAGTTTCAGTCTAAAGAAGAAACAAGTCTTTAGGGAATAATTAAGATGCAAAATTTTCTTAGTTCTTAAATCTTTTTACATTGAGAGTTTTCCCAGAAGGACTATCTGTGCACTTGAAAAGGCACACGGGAACATAATTTATGTAATAAATAATTTCTCATAGCTGCATAGTTTGGGCTGGGAATTTTGTGACTTTTTTCCTTTCAGTTCTTCAAAATCACTGAAAGTAATGTAAGCAAATAGAACAAATTAGGAATGGTTGAAATGTTAGAATAGAAAAGGGCTTCTGAAGCTCTGGCTCAATATCTGTGAATTTGCAATTCAAAACAATTACAAAAGCTTTCTCAAAATAACCAAACAGCTACGTTATGAATGCCAAAAGAAAACTTCATATTGCCTGTGTGACACACCATGAGATTGGGAAGTGTATTTTTTTGTCAGCTCCTCAGCAATTAATCTAAAGATTGTTTATGGGCAAAAGCTGATGATTAACACTGGCAGATGGCAAGGCTATCAGCCAAAAGAGTGGAATAGTAAATTTATTTCTTACCAACTGTGCCTTATTTATCCTGTATAAACTCATATTATGCTTTTTTATTGCATAACATATGCCACTTGGAATTACACTTAAAATTGTTCCAAATTCTTAAGAAAATAATCTAGGAGTCAACCTGAGAGGAATAATAGAACTTATCAGATGTCTAGGAAAAAAACCTCTATGTGGACCAATCAAATAAGGCAAAAAAAAGCACGCGTGAGGAAAGGTTCTCCTTCCTTGCAGAGAGGAAGGTGGGACAGGAGAACTGCCTTCTGTGAAAGGCAGCTGAAATACACGAGCTCTGCCTGCACATCGTCCGTGGGCAGGAGGCAAGCACTGGGCTGCAGTGCCAGGAGGGACCTCAGGGTCAGACTTCAGAAGGTTCTTCCAGAAGCCGCCAGGGGTGGGAGGTCAGAGGAGGCTGCCTGGGGAGGACGACAGCACCTCCACCACCACCGGAGGTCGTAAGAAACACATCTTGAATGATAGCTCTCTGTGATCCTGTCCTGGGGCAAAGGGAATGGCTTGGGGACCTCATGACCATGCTGCTTCTGTAATTCAGTGCTGTACTGTTGTTTAACAGTAGTCTGGGAAGAAAGTCACACAGTGTAAGATTTGTCTTAAAAACATTGCAGTGGCAGGCAGGGGAGTTTTGCAATCGCAGAGGTGCAACTCAGAAATGCTGCAGCTACACCAGCACAGTCTATTCTTCACAGGGTGAGGCTCAAGTGGTGCTCACAGCAATAGAATCATATACTCCAATAACTAAAGTATGGAAGTTGTGGTGCTTTAACTGTACTAGGGCCTTCAAAACAAACTCATCTCCCTGAATTATGCTACAGAAGCTGTAAGTATCTGTGATTCATTTCCCACACCCAGCCATGCACTTAGTGTTTGCAACTGGTTGGCATCCACATTTAAACATTTAAGTGTCCCCCGATATTTAAGGCACTTTTCTTGCTTCTAAGTCTTACACTACCCCTGACATTTTGCACTTCTAACTCATGGCTTAAGCCCACTTGCAAGAGTCTCTCAAGTCTTACCTGCTACCTTGTGTTTGTACTTGGTCATGCCCCGACCATGATCCAGCCATCGCAAGAAGGTGGAACCAACACTTCTGACCACACAGCGAGGCTCAGGGGCTTCAATAACAGCTGGGTCTCTGCACTCATCTATCTTGTGCCTCAGGTAGCAAAAAGCAGGAGTGAGGAGAGGCATGAAGTAGTGGAAAAGGAAGACACCCGATGGGGCCTTTAGATGCAGGTAACAGGGGCAATTGGCACAGCAGATAGAGGTTAGCGCTGCTGTGGGCAGCTGGGGAATGGCCGAGTGTCTCTATGTGAGAGGGCAAGGACTGCATTTGGGAGCGGAGGAGCACTGGCAAGTTGGGAAAAGCTCTGTGAC
Organism: Vanellus vanellus; assembly: GCF_965231255.1. Classification (NCBI taxonomy): domain Eukaryota; kingdom Metazoa; phylum Chordata; class Aves; order Charadriiformes; family Charadriidae; genus Vanellus; species Vanellus vanellus. The sequence continues at coordinate 23,816,218 of NC_138908.1, forward strand.
AGGGCTTGCGTGCACACAAAAGTGTTTGCCCTGACAAGCTCACTGTACCGTGTTGTTTAGCGGGGAAGACTCAGAGAAAACTAAGCCTTGCAGGCAGGGCTTGCTTCCTACGGTTCAGATGCCACTCAGGGGCTCAATAGTCTTGCCTAGGCAAGGCTTGCTTCTGCTCATGTAACTGACATGATGACCTGCCAGCAAACATCACTGGCAGGTGGCCACTGGCCTCTTTCAGAGCATGGCTGAGCCACCAGCTGGCATCAGCTTGGACATTGTCTCCAGGAGCCTTCAGAAGGTTATTGCTGTCCTATGTGAATATGCCAGAATATACCAGAGTATACCAGAATATGCGTGTGTTGATTGGTATTAAACCCTGTTTTAACCAGAAATAAGACTAGATAGATGGGCTGAGGTGAGCTAATGTGCCTTCCTCAGCAAGACAACCCTTTTTGCTCAAAGGCAGGATTCTTAGCAGGTGGCTTGGGAAACACAGAGGCAGCAGCACCACATCATTGTTTTGAATAACCCCTGCAGATGGAACTGGCTGACAAAAGCTAATGGACTAAGACAAATTTTCCCTTTGTTGATTCACATAATCTTTGCAAACTATCTGGGCTTTTGCTTCTCTGCCCCACAAACGTATCTAGTCAGGCTGCTTGCTGTGTGATTCTCTTCCACTTCTTTAGCTCACTTTTTCTTTGGTACCTTGTAATACTCAAGACGATTCTCTCTGCTAAAAATGGCAAGGTTTACACATCCATTATTGACCTGTGTGCGTCTCTCTCTCTTCCGCTGTGTACGTAGTTTGCTTTAGAATCATAGAATTGCTGAGGTTGGAAGGGACCCTTAAGACCACCCTTAAGGAAGTTCCATCTTAACATGAGGAGGAACTTCTTCACTTTGAGGGTAGTGGAGCACTGGAACAGGCTGCCCAGAGAGTCTCCCACTCTGGAGACATTCAAAACCCGCCTGGATGCTGTCCTGTGCAACCTGTTGTAGGTGACCCTGCTCTGGCGGGGGGGTTGGACTAGATGATCTCCAGAGGTCCCTTCCAACCCTGACTATTCTGTGATTCTGTGATCATCAAGTCCAACCATTAACCTACCCTGACAAAACCACTTCTAAACCATGTCCCCAAGTACCACATCTGGTACTTAAATCAAAACTGATTCTAGCCTACCAGCTGAGTTTGGCAGTTGGTCCTCAATGCCTCTCCCTCCAAATGGAAACACTTTCCTGGTTATTCTCGGTTCTGACTCAGAGAAGCCGATGCTTGAAAATACCTGAAAGATATTATCAAACGCTTGGCATTTTCAATACTTATCATAAATTTTCAGCCACGTACAACTGGAAAATAAAAATCTACAGCACCATCTTCTAAAAAAGGCACTTTCTGAGGACTGCTTTGCTTAAAAAAAATAAAAATCACTCCAAGTTTTCAACAGTGGAACTGCTTTGTTTTCAAAGGACGCTATGGTAACTACCCTTGTTAGGCGAGGGGGTACCTCAGACAGGATTCCAAAGGCTGGGGCAGCTGGGATGGAAAGTGGATGGGGTCTCTCCATCAACACCCTTGCTTCTGTAAAACTGATGCTTTGGTATTTTCCTTTGCAAGCCTCTCCCTTGCAACTGCTTCCCCTCCGTATGCACCTTTGCCTACTGAGGGACAACAATTTGGTTTTGGCTTAGTGTTACAGAGATCAGGATTCTCGAGACCCTGCTAGGGAAGTAAAATGTAGGATCCTGTACCCATCTCGTTCATGCCTCAACTGCTCAAAGTACAAAATCTTCTACTAGCAGAAAGCATCAATTAGCTCAAGCTATAACCGCTATTTTTTCAGGTTTATGAAAAACAATGAGTGAACTGGCTAAGTGAAATTTTATTTAAACTTGTGCTGAAACAAAAATGATACCCTAATATCCCGTATCCATCTAAAGTACCATCTTTGGGTAGAACAGGAAGACAGGGATCTTTCCCTTTGACATCCCTACGGACTTTTTCAGGGGATCCAATCAACCCACCAGTAGCAGCCACAAAACTCCACAGCACTGAAAGGGACAAGTATCTGCCTGGCGTGACCAGAGACTGAGATGGCCATTTAGAAAGAACGATCTCTGAAAATGGAATTTATACTTTCAATGTACATAATAATCTGAGCTTTTATTCCTTGGTTATAAAAGTGCTTTGAGTAAGGTTCTAAACCCTCAGTTCACAAAACTGGGAAAATATCAAAAGAGGACAAGATATGAAGAAAATGTAAAAAAAAGGCCTTGAGCTTTTTTAAGTGTAGGCTGAGCTTGGAATTTCAACAGAGTGAACTTCAAGACTAGTAGAAAACCGGTGTTCATAGCTGGGACTTGTACAGACGATGACTATCTGGTATCTTATAGGACAAAAACAAAAAAGTGAAAATAGTTCAGGACCAATAGCATCTTGAAATAATTTGACTGACAGCTTCCAGAAACCCATTTCACTCCTGAACATGATTTCTATGGCCAAACAAACTTCCAAAAGGATGCCAGAATGAACCCTATAAAAATAACTTTTGGACGCGCTTCACCAGATTACGCACTGAACAGCAATACAACGATCCCGAGTAAACCGGCCACAGCTGAAGTGCCCTACAGAGAAAGAAAAGCTACTTACAGTGGAGTCAGTTATTCTGTTAGCAGATGTTGCGAGTTTAACGCCTCAACTAGAAAAAACACTCTTACTTCTCTCCCATCAGGGTCTATCAGTCGCCACACGGCAGGTGTGGGCAAGGCTTTCTGCTGCCAGCCTGGGAGCGAGCCGTGCCCCTGTGCTGGCATCTGCGGGGCAATACCCCACAGCTGCGCCTTGTGCGTGCTCCCGCCACAGAAGCAATTAGTGGCACTTGTTAAGTACAAGTGAGGTCTCGGTACAGTGGCTTAGGAGACAGGAACCGTTTTTCCAGAGAGGCGTAAAGCCACAGCCAGTCTGTCTGCAAAGGAAAGAGACCATCCGCCTTCGCCCACCTCCCTCTCTGGGCCACACACAGCCAGCTCCCAGCCAGAGAGGGGACCGGGACCGCCACTCCAGATTTCCCCAAACAGCACATAAAATCTGTGATTATTTTTTTGTTTGTTTGTTTTTAAAGGAGAGCAGGTACAAAAATAAAACACAGTGATTTCCTTCTGTCATATCATTATGTTTATTTGCAATATCACGCACAGTGATTTTTGGAGGTTCAGCAGATTAAAAGAAAAAAAAAAAACAAACTACCAAATCAAACACCAAACCACAACCCTATTCAGTGAAATGAAACCCAAGTGCTGATCTTTGATGGAAAGAGAAAAAACTGATTGAAAATTAGTAGAATTTAAGCTATGGGTTACACCACTTTTCTGAATTTACATTGATCTCACAATTCACACAGAAAACAGATCAGGCTTAGTTAGACACCACAAGCACAAACATGTAATGCTGATAAAAAGTGTCTTCTAAATGGCACATAATGATTTCACGAGAAGTTTAATTCACAGTATGCTAGGGATTGGAAGGGACCTCAAAAGATCATCTAGTCCAATCCCCCTGTCGGAGCAGGAACACCTAGATGAGGTTGCACAGGAAGGCGTCCAGGCGAGTTTTGAATGTCTCCAGAGAAGGAGACTCCACAACCTCCCTGGGCAGCCTGTTCCAGTGCTCTGTCACCCTCACTGAGAAGAAGTTTCTTCTCAAATTTAAGTGGAACCTCTTGTGTTCCAGCTTGAATCCATTACCCCTTGTCCTATCATTGGTTGCTACTGAGAAGAGCCTGGCTCCATCCTCATGACATTCCCCCTTTATATATTTATAAACGCTAATAAGATCACCCCTCAGTCTCCTCTTCTCCAAACTAAAGAGACCCAGCTCCCTCAGTCTTTCCTCATAAGGGAGATGCTCCACTCCCTTAATCATCTTAGTTGCCCTACGCTGGACTCTCTCCAGCAGCTCTCTGTCCTTCTTGAACTGAAGGGCCCAGAACTGGACACAATATTCCAGATGCGGTCTCACCAGGGCAGAGTAGAGGGGAAGGAGGACCTCTCTCAATCTACTAACCACCCCCCTTCTAATACAGCCCAGGATGCCATTGGCCTTCTTGGCCACAAGGGCACAGTGCTGGCTCATGGTCATCCTGCTGTCCACCAGGACCCCCAGGTCCCTTTCCTCTACACTGCTCTCTCACAGGTAGCTCCCCATCCTATACTGGAACCTGGGGTTGTTTCTGCCCAGATGTAGGACCCTACACTTTCCCTTGTTGTATTTCATTAAGTTATTCCCTGCCCAAATCTCCAGCCTGTCCAAGTCTCTCTGGATGGCAGCACAGCCCTCTGGCGTGTCAGCCACTCCTCCTAGCTTAGTGTCATCAGCAAACTTGCTGATAGTACACTCAATTCCCTCATCTAAATCATTGATGAATATATTGAATAATATGGGCCCCAGTACCGACCCTTGAGGCACTCCACTGGTTACCGGCCTCCAACTGGACTCTGCCCCATTGACTACGACTCTCTGGCTTCTCTCCTTCAGCCAGTTCGCAGTCCACCTAATTATCCGATCATCCAGTCCACACTTCCTCAGTTTAGCCATGAGGATGCTGTGGGAGACTGTGTCAAATGCTTTACTGAAGTCAAGGTAGACCACATCTACCGCTCTGCCATCATCCATCCACCTCGTTATTTCTTCATAAAAGGCTATGAGGTTGGTCAAGCATGACTTCCCCTTGGAAAAGCCATGCTGACTGCCCCTAATAACCCTCTTATCCTTGATATGCCTTGAGAGGGCACCAAGGATAAGCTGTTCCATCAGTTTCCCAGGGATGGAGGTGAGGCTGACCGGTCTATAGTTACCCGGGTCCTCCTTCTTGCCCTTTTTGAAGACTGGAGTGACATTTGCTTTTCTCCAGTCTTCAGGCACCTCGCCCGTTTCCCAAGACTTGGTAAAGATGGTGGAGAGTGGTCCAGCAATGACTTCAGACAGCTCCTTCAGCACCCGTGGGTGCATCCCATCTGGACCCATGGATTTATGGATGTCCAGGTTAATTAAGGAGAAGTTATCAAAATATTCCTGAAGAAATCCCCAACATTGTAACTCTCCTACACTTCAAAGAAAGCTACAAGGTTTTTTAAGAGGGTTTTCATAACAGATTGCTGAACTAATAGGTGCAGCCATCTCAGATAAATCCTACATAATAAGACTAATTTACTAGATGATGTGTTATTGTAAAAAGAACCTCTTGTAGTGTTGAAACAATGTTGTGCAAGTTATTGAAATAGAACATTAAATACTGAATTGCCTTACACTATTTGAACTGTTCACATTTTACTGTTGGGAGACGGACAACTTTTAGTGTTGTTCATAACAGTGGGCATGCAGAGCATTCACTTTTTGAAGTGAATTTGCATGGCTTACACTTGGTGTTTGATCCAAAACGCCATTCACACCATAAACATTGTGATTTCTTTCTTGAATAACTAGTAATTCTAATAAGGTATGTTACTTCAAGGAAACAAATTTTCTCAGTAAAGATCTTGGAGACAAGGGATTTCACAAGCCTGAAAGCAAAGATGCTTAGGTGCTACTGCAATTACTTTATGTAAGTGCAATATGGGAGGAGGGGATGAAGGGAAAAGACGGAGAGAGGAAAAGCTTCACCTCGGCTCACATAAACCTTTAGACAAAGGCTGCAGAGGTTTGAAAGAAAAAGTTAAATGTTTTCCATATTTTCTTAACCTTTTTGTTCTTGCATCTTTCCTTAACATGTACATCAGTAGGGGAAAAAAAAAATAATCACAATTTGTGTAAATTTTGTCTCAGACTCCTGAAAAGAACACATGGGACAGAATTATGAACCTAGTTTTACCTCTCAATATTTTTATCAATGATCTGGATGCAGGAGCTGAACGCACCATTATCAAGTTTACTGTGATACTAAACTGGGAGGTGCTGTTGACTCTCTCAAGGGACAAGAGACCTTGCAGAGAGATCTAGATAGATTGGAGCATTGAGCAGTCACCAGTAGCATGAAATTCAACAAGAACAAATGCTAGACTCTGCACTTGGGATGGAGTAACACCAGACACAAGTATAAATTAGGACAGGAGCAGCTGCAGAGCAGCCCTGCAGAAAGGGATCTGGGGGTGCTGGTCAGCAGCAGGCTCAATAGGAATCAGCAGTGTTCCCTGGCAGCCAAGAGGGCAAACCCCATCCTGGGGTGCATCAAACACAGCACAGCCAGCTGGTCAAAAGAGAGGATTATCCCAGTGTATTTTTAGCGTTGGTGTGGGTCGCCTTGAATACTGTGTGCAGTTCTGGGCCCCACAATTTAAGAAGGCTGTGAAGGTCCTTGAATGCATCCAGAGGAGGGCATCAAAGCTGGTGGAAGGGTTGGAAGGCATGCCCTGTGAGAGCGACTGAGGACTTTAGGCTTGTCTAGTTTGGAGAAAAGGAGTCTGAGGGGCAACCTCATTGCTCTCTACAGCTTCCTGAGGAGGGGAAGGGGAGAGGGAGGTGCTGATCTCTTATCCCTGGGATCCAGTCAAAGGACATGTGGGAATGGCTCTCCTCTCCTCTCCTCCTTCATGTGGTTATCAGAAGCACTCTTGATGACATATCATGCTTCTGGCCCTTAAATTTCAGAGACAACATGTCTTTCTGAAAAGTAACTGGCCTTCACTTAAAGATTTCATATAGCATAAAATTCATGTCTGCATCACAGAACACTAATTAATGATTGTGATTCTTGGAAGAAAATTTGTCCGGCTGCAATCTGTGGACTCTGGGTCACACAATGAATATTTCTGGCTGGTTAAAGAGCCATCATATGTTAGAAAGCTCTCTTTTTTTTTCTTTTTGAGATTTCTGGGTGATGGCTGTCACATTTTAATCTTTTAGCAGACTCATTCAACACAACAAAGTCTCGTAAATCTCTCACCATCAAGCTGACAAGGTTAAACATGAAACAACGTGCAAGATGTATTCAACCTCCCAGCTTTACGCTCTTGCTAACACACTGATGGGTCCCCTGTATTTGCCCTGGTGCTTCAGCTGGGCCTACATTCTCTTTGTTACTTATTTTCACCCCCAAGGTCTAACCAGCATTGCACTGTTCCTGTCCTGTAAAAGGGATGAATAGTTGCTCTTAGGCAACTTCTCCCCCCCCTACATTTTTGATGATTTCTGTGGCATCTACATTTAAAATTTTGCCTAAGGAATCATATGATTCCTTCACTAAGTAAGAAACTCACAGAATCACGTTGCTCTAATATTAATCAATTCACTACTAACTGTTTGCCACATTAATTTTTTCATCAGCTTATTTAGGAACATTAAAATAATTTGATTATAGTTTAACACACTACTGAGTTATTTGCTTTTCTAAGCTAGGAAGAACTTACCTCATAAAAGTTTTTTCCCAGAAATCTTGGACTATGTTGTCCAAGTCAGACAACACAGTCAAATAGAAACAAATAGAATGACTTTGACAAATTAGAAAGCTTTTTTTTTAAATATACTTTTGAAAAATGAATTAAACTTGCAGGATTTCTAGTAGTTATTGGTGGGTTTTCTTTCAAAAACTCCTCTTACAAGTCATTTCTATGTGTTTTGACTAAATAGTTCTTGCAAGCGGTATGCTTTGCCAGTGTATGGGCCAGAAACCCTGTGTAAAATTCAGAGATGTGAGCATCTCTTACTTATTCATTACTATTTGATTCTATTTATTGTAAGCTGTTACAAAATTTTAGAGAAAAGTCATAAATTGGTGTCTACAGGGTTTGACATTTTGACATATTATTTCATGGATATTCTATCCTTCAATCTCATGATCTTCATCTGCATGTTCATGGATTGCCTCAGGAATATGAAGTAATTATAAAACCGGCATGTATAGTTACAAAAAGAATATGGCATTGTACATACATAGTGCAGAAAATGCAAATTTCACTGAGGATAATGAAGGTACAGTTTGATTAGTGCTCTCTGCCAACTGTTGTTCTTAAATCTGTGTCTCTCCAGTGCACGGTGGGAACTAGAGCAGGAGATCCCACTGTTCCTCACCGCAACCATTTCATGTCGCTGGGCTTTTAATGTATTTGACTTTCATGAAATAAAGACCCAGTCCTTTGCTTACTCCATGGAAACTTTCCTGTTCATTTAAGTCCTTGATACCCCACTGCTATCATTTTTCTGAAAAATAAACATATTTGTGGGCACATAGAGAAGTTCTTGTCCACTTTTTAATTTAAAAGTGATGACAGCTAGATATGACTTTTTGAAATGAAGAGTAGGGAAGATGTAGAAGAGAATCTGTTTTGGCAGGAGGCATGCACTACGGGAACTGCCACAGGAATTATGCTATGCTACCCAGGTAATGGCCATCTAAACAAGGCACAGATAAGAAAATGAGGGATAAGAATAAATGAAGTTCCACAATGAGTGCCAGAAGTCTAAGACAAAGTGGGAGACCTGGAATGACTAACTTGTAATGAGGACATCAACATACTTGTCATACAGGAAACTTAAAGACAATAGATGGGATACTGTGGGACCAGGGATATAAAACGTGCAGGAAAGACTGAAAATGCAAGTGTAGTGTTCTGGGTAAGGGACAAGCAGATCAAGTGGGATTAGAAGCCTGTTTATACCAACAAGTAATGTGGAAACCCAACGGACTGAGGTTCTTGGCCTCAGCAGAACACTGGGTTGTATGTTAGTAACTGGCACTCCAGGATACTACACTGATGTCGATGTGCTAAGGAAGACCAGGAAAGCTACATGGCAGAAAGTGAAGAAGTAACAGATTAACACAGCCACCCTCAATTTACAGGCGAACATCACCATTGGGCAAGATGTCAAGAGACCATTTTTAAACACAATCAGTGACTGCTTGTCCCCAGGAAAGAAGCACAGAAAAAACATGCTAAAAAGCAAGAAAAACTTGACGAAAAGACAAAAGAAGACAATCATAGAATCATAGAATTAGTCAGGTTGGAAGGGACCTTTAAGATCATCAAGTCCAACCATTAACCTACCCTGATAAAAACACCACCACTTCTAAACCATGTCCCTAAGCACCTCATCTACCCTTTTCTTAAACACCTCCAGGGATGGTGAATCCACCGCCTCCCTGGGCAGCCTATTCCAATGTTTAATAACCCTTTCAGTGAAAAAATGCTTCCTAATATCCAATCTAAACCTGCCCTGACATAACTTGAACCCGTTTCCTCTTGTCCTATCACTTGTCACCAGGGAGAAGAGGTCAGCTCCCATCTCTCTAAAACCTCCTTTCAGGTAGTTGTAGAGGGTGATAAGGGCTCCCCTCAGCCTCCTCTTCTCCAGGCTAAACAACCCCAGTTCCCTCAGTCGTTCCTCATAAGGTTTGTCCTCCAGACCCTTCACCAGCTTTGTAGCCCTTCTCTGGACATGCTCCAACACCTCAATGTCCTTCTTGTAGTGAGGGGCCCAAAACTGAACACAGTACTTGAGGTGAGGCCTCACCAGTGCCGAGTACAGGGGGATGATTACTTCCCTAGTCCAGCTCACCACACTATTCCTGATGCAGGCCAGGATGGTGTTGGCCTTCTTGGCTGCCTGGCACACTGCTGGCTCATGCTCAGCCGGCTGTCCACCAACACCCCCAGGTCCTTTTCTGCCAGGCAGCTTTCGAGCCACTCCGCCCCCAGTCTGTAGTGCTGCATGGGGTTGTTGTGACCCAAGTGCAGGACCCGACACTTGGCCTTGTTGAACCTCATACCATTGGCCTCAGCCCATCTGTCCAGCCTGTCCAGATACCTCTGCAGAGCCAATCTACCCTCAAGCAGATCAACACGCCCCCCTAGTTTAGTGTCGTCTGCGAACTTACTGAGGGTGCATTCGATCCCCTCATCCAGATCATTGATAAAGATATTAAAAGAGAACGGGCCCCAGCACCGATCCCTGGGGGACACCACTTGTGACTGGACACCAACTGGATTTAACTCCATTTACCACCACTCTCTGGGTACGGCCATCCAGCCAGTTTTTTACCCAGCGAAGAGTACACCTGTCCAGGCCATGAGCAGCCAGTTTCTCCAGGAGAATGCTATGGGAAACGGTGTCAAAAGCCTTGCAAAAATCCAGGTAGATAACATCCACAGCTTTTCCCTCGTCCACTAAGTGGGTCACCTTGTCATAGAAGGAGATCAGGTTTGACAGGCATGACCTGCCTTTCACAAACCCATGCTGACTGGGCCTGATCACCCTGTTCTCTTGCATGTGCCGTGTGATGGCACTGAGGATGATGTGCTCCATGACCTTCCCAGGTACCGATGTCAGACTGACTGGCCTGTAGTTCCCTGGATCCTCCTTCCGGCCCTTCTTATGGATGGGTGTCACATTTGCCAACCTCCAGTCAGCTGGGACCTCCCCAGTTATCCAGGACTGTTCATAAATGATGCAGAGTGGCCTGGTGAGCACTTCCGCCAGCTCCTTCAGTACCCTTGGGTGGATCCCATCCGGCCCCATAGATTTGTGCACCTCCAGGTGCTGAAGCAGGTCCCTCACCATTTCCCTTTGGATTACAGGGGCTTCATTCTGCTCCCCATCCCTGTATTCTAGCTCAGGGGTCGGGGAACTCAAGGAACAACTGGTCCTACTGCTGAAGACTGAGGCAAAGACGGCATTAAGTACCTCAGCCTTTTCCTCATCCTTGGTTACTACGTTACCGGCCCCATCTACTAGAGGACAGATATTATCCTTGGTCCTCTTTTTATTGCTAATATATTTATAGAAACTTTTTTTGTTGTCCTTGACAACAGAAGCCAGGTTTAGCTCTAGCTGAGCTTTGGCCCTTCTGATTTTTTCCCTACATTGCTTCACTACCTCTTTGTAGTCCTCCTGAGCAGCCTGCCCTTCCTTCCAAAGGCCGTATATCCTCTTTTTTTCCCTAAGCTGCAACAATAGCTCCCTGCTTAGCCAGGCCGGTCTTTTTCCCCGATGGCTTGTCTTCCGGCACACAGGGACAGCCTGCTCCTGCGCCTTTAGGACTTCCGTCTTGAAAGACATCCAGGCTTCCTGGGCTCCTTTGCCCTGGAAGACTGCCTCCCAGGGGACTTTGTCAACCAGGCTCCTGAAGAGCCAAAAGTCTGCTTTCCAGAAGTCCAAGGTGGCAGTTCTGCTGACCCCCTTCCTTGCTTCTCCCAGAATTGAGAACTCTATCATTTCGTGGTCACAATGCGACCAAATGGCATAGAAAAGGTAATGGCAATTGTTAAAAACCACCTTTTGAAAACTCCAGTTCTATTTCAAACAAGAATAGATGGCATTGTAAACAGAAATAGAAGAAATGTGAAAAACACAACATGGTGGGCTAGGGAGATAGAGAAATATTTCAGAAGGGGCGTAAGAAACCAATATTCGGCCATTACCTAAATACAGTTGGAATAGGAAGCCTGTCAGAGAATGTAGAACACCAACAGATCTTCAGGATGTAAAACAAGCAGCAGAAAACATGGCCTTATCAGAAGGCAGATAAGTTTTCTTTGTATGTGTTCACAGTGGAAGGGGTTGCAGCATTTTCAGAAAGAAACTCTTCTCTATGGGGGGATATATCAGAAGTGCTATCTCAAACCGGCAGCAATAAAAGAGCTTACAGAAAAAGCAGACAAAATAAACAGCAACAACTGCGACACTGTTAACCTCAAGAGCTTTAAAGAAACTCAAGCAATTAAATAGTTGAATCCAGTGGCTTCAGTACACCGTGACTCAAAACATTTTTTTGGTACCTAAAGATTAGAAAGCAGCAAATGTGACACTTCCACTTTTTTCAAGAGTCCTTTATGGGGACATCCAGGAATCTACAAATCAGTAAGGGTGACATCTATTCTGGAAAAATTAGTAAAAATCATAGTAAAAAAAAAAAGAGTCAGGGGTCTTGGCTTTTGCAAAATTTATGAATCACTTAGCGACAAAGCCTAATCATCACAATCTCTGGAAGAAATTGTCAGTGTAGGTTTCTTAGACACTGCCAGTTGATGGGTTGCAATGTCACCACACAGAAAGCTAGAAGGCAGGTTCCCGTTGTAGCAGTGATTAAAAGATGCCCTCACACAGATAATAGATAGTGGGTATATAAAATTAGTATAGAAGACAGCTATGTTGCCTATTCCTGTGCCAAGAGGACAGAAGCATGTAGTTGTGCTAAGGACAGTGTTAGAGCTGTTTTTCAGGAAAAGCAGGAAGAACCCACCTGCTTACAGGTATAGACTGGTGCTGTTCCTTACTTATTTGGGAAATGACATACAAAGAAAAGATAAATGCTTGCACTGGGCTGGAAGGAAAGAGGGGTAAGAAGAGTGCAGGAGTTACCAGTTTGATTTTTTTTCACAATGGCTTGTCCAGACATATAGAACAGTATTATCAATACCAACAAGGGTAGAAAGAACGCTCCCCCCCCCCCCCGCCAAATAAATAAATAAATAACAAAATTAAAATTCAGAGCCACTTTTTCCTCTACTGAAATAGTAAATAACAAATGCTACACATTACCTGCCAGGCAGTGAGTATTCCTCTTGGCACCAGACAATCACCCATTGTGGAAAAACTTTGTGAACTCCAGATCACTGATCAGCTGCTGCTCCTTACGATGGTAAAGAAGGACCCACACAAATCTTTCTTTTCTGTTCCTTGTATCAGTGTCTCCCTCCTACCCAACTGCTGGCAGCTCTGCTCTCCAGCTAGTTGTTGACTCCAACCATGTTTCCAGAGCAACAAAGTAGTCCTTCCCCAGGGCTGTCCTTGTTGCAGCAGTTCTTATTCACTCTACAGCAAGCCATGGCTATACATACTGGGCTGCCTATCCCTGCTTTAGTGTGAGTACTGTACATACCATCAGCATGTTACCTATTTAGTGTACTGCCCACAGATTTGGTCAAGGTGCTAGGTATAAAAAAGGAACAAAAAAATGAAGCTTCCATCCTGCCCCCACTTATTTCAAAACTTTTGAGTTGGCATCTAACTAGCTAGTGTTATGTTTACGGCTATGCTTAGTGGGGAAAAGGCAAAGCCCCAGTGAACGTAAGTTTGAAGATACGTTGATAGGTCAGAAATTGTTTTATGCTGGAAAATGTACCTGTTTTGGATGGAGATGAGCATACGCTGATTTCCTTGGGGTCGTGGTCAAGTGATTGCTGGATCCTGGATGCCCCCTGATGCAGGGGCTCGTGACAAGGAGATGTATAGCTGTAAGGAATGGTGCTCATAGCTAAGATCTGATGCTGGTGCAGTTGTGCAAAAAGTGGAACATCAATAAGAAGAAAATGAAACTATCTGCTCTGCTGACTGCAACAGACTAGCAGTGCAAAACAGTTGTCTCAAACTCCTTTTGGAAGTCACTTTCAAGATAATAAAGTAAACAAGGGCACAAAAGGAAGCTGTCACTAAAACAAGTTGCCAAGTGTCCCTTCAGACACACTCTCTCCAAGCAGCTGGGAGCAAATTTAGAGACCATCTGAATGATGACCACAACACAGCTTCTTGCAAATTCATCCTTGCTCTACACTTTACTGTGAAAGTCACCACTGCCGATACTGCCTACAACCTTGTGAAATTTGGAGCTAGTCCTGACATGCAGGAGAAGTCAAATTTTGCATAAGGGACTAAAAAGAAGGGACATGAGATGCAGTTTGAGCAGACAGGTAGATCCAGGTAACGTCTTTATAAAGCAGCTGAGTACCCAGTTCATCAGTGGTCATTTTGAAGAGTTTTTGCATTTTGAGATGCAAAAGGATTAACCAGAGAAACCTCCAATGGATTTACTTAACTCACACCTCACAGCCTATGGTCTGAACTCACTCTTATCTGTTAAAGAAAGCTCATGGTAGCAGCAACAACAGCACCATCTCTAGGAATCAGAGATCATAGAAGCAGACAATAATTTCCTAAAGCAGTCAGGATTTTCCCAGAAAAAGCCAATTTGAGTCACAGTCTGACAACTCTAACCTCAATTTCAGGAAATTTGGCACCTGGTTCAAGTGGCAGCTTTCGCAAGGCCCTATGCAGGGCTGTGCATAAACACATCTGTTGATTCTAAAATTGATCACCACAGGTAGTTTGCATCCGCAAAGAAATTTTGGCCATAACCCAGGCTACAGGTAAGAATGAATATGAGAACACTGCCTCCTAGACATTGTGGTGAAGACCGTGGTGACACAAGTTGTCCCCCTGTAGCCCATGGAGGACAGCAGTAGAGCAGATATCCAAAATGCAGCCTGTGGACAACCACACACTGGAGTGGATGGTGGTACTGTGACAGAAGCTGTGACTCTGTGGAGAGCCTACACTGGAGCAGGCTTCTGGCAGGAGCTGCAGCCCGTGGAGAGGAGCCCATGCAGGAACAAGTTTTCTGGCAGGACCTGTGACCCAGTTGGGGACCCAATCTGGAGCAGTCCATTCCTGAAGGATTGTACTCTGTGGAAAGGTCCCACGCTGGAGCAGCTCTTGAAGAACTGCAGCCCATGAGAAGGACCCACCTTGGAGAATTTAATGAAGGACTGTCTTCCCATGGGAGGGACTCCATGCTGGAGCAGGGGAAGAGAGTGAGGAGGAAGGGGTGGCAGAGACAATGTATGATGAACTGACCACAACCCCCATTCCCTGTCCCTCTGCACTGCTCAGGGCGAGGAGGTAGAGAAATTGGGAGTGAACTTGAGTCCAAGAAGAGGAGAGGGGTGTGGGAGGAAGATGTCTTAAGATTTGTTCTTATTTCTCATTATCCTGCTCTGTTTAATTGGCAATAAACTAAATTAATTTCCGCAAGTTGAGTCTGTTTTGCCTGTGACAGTAATTGGTGAGCGATCTCCCTGTCTTTATCTTGACCCATAAGACTTTTGTGATATTTTTCTCCCACTGATCCTGTTGAGAAGGGGGAATGAGACAGCGGCTGGGAGGGCACCTGCAGCCAGCCAAGGTCAACCCACCATGGAATGCTACGCTATCAATACATACTAATCAGTTTTCCAGGCATTTCTATTAAACCTGAAGTCTAAACAAGTCTTGCCAGACCTTGATATAACGGTTTAGCTACTTTTGTTATAAAACACAGAGGCTCACAAGATTGACAAATAATACTATTTCCAAGTCCTCCTGATGTGCACATACCCTCCGTTCTTCAGTGGAGATTTTTTTTTTCTTTTTTAGTGTTACCGTTCTATTTCTGGAGATCCTAATTTAGCCTTTATTGTCTTTGGGCATGCACCTTGAAGCCCAGGAAACAAAGGTTGGTGTGTGTGTGTTTGTGCAAGTAAAAACCTATTTCAAGTCACGTGTCACAATAAGGACTTTCTGCCTTTTTTTTTTTGTGGGGGCTGGGGATGGTTGTTAAAAATCTAAATGGAAACCAGACATTCTACTGTTTTTTTCACATCGCAACTAATTAGTGGATTTTAGGAACACCTTGAAAAGTCAATGATGTTTTGAACCACCTCACAGGTTTGTCACAGAAATTACAGCTCTGTTGTTTTCAAACTACTGTCTTACTTGTTTCAAAGCTCCCAATCCATATAATCCACAGGAGCAGAATAAATGACAGTGGAAGAGAAGAGGATTTAGGAAGATATATGCATATATAGAGAAGTGAGCAAGCAGTACCATGCAAGTACTGGACACAAAGAAAACAACCTCAAACTAATGTTACAAGGCAGAGCAGGAGGTACCTGAGCAATACAACATTCTTTTTCCCACAATGCAAAATCACCCTGTTGTATAGTTGTTGCATAAATACACCTTTTTTTTTTTCCCTCAAAATGTATTCTGTATTCCTCAATTTCAGCATTGATAATTTGTTATGTAATCAATCACCAAGGCTACATTACTTTTAAATCGAATTACCACCAGCCATTCCACAATTAACCAGAAACAGAGTTGCTCCAAAATTATCAGTGTAGTAGCTTTATGATGTTGCTCTGCTTGGCCTGGTTAGCCAATTTGATTATAGTATTATACCCCTCCTGGTAATTCTCTAGCAGTGATTTAGCCTGGATGCAGTGCCCTATTAATGGCGAGATACTGCTTCTGGTGCTTGAAGAGCAGCCAGCTGCAAGGTGCTAAGCCAGAACTCCAGTAGGAAAAAGAGAAATGGACATGTAGGACAGAAAACACTGCCCCGGCAAAGCCAAGGACACAAGCCACCTGTGACCACACTGCAAGCAGCAGTAAACCAAAAGAGCCTCTGTACTAAACACAGTCATTAACAAAGATGCCCCTGCAATAAAGTCACACAGACCTAAAAAAGCAACTGGGGACCATAAAAATACTTAGCTTTCCAGCTCCTCTCAACCACATGCTTGTTTTTCATGGGTGCAGTCACAGAAAAAGTAACTGCTCACGTTGAACTTAGAAGTAAAATCCAAGTGCAGTAAGTCCTGGCAAATGAGAACTTTTATCTTCATCACTGAGAGCACAGCAAATATTTCTATGCCAAAGCCAGATTTTTATAATCCCAGGTGTGAATCTGTTCCTGTGATGGTTAAACACCAGTTCTTGGAATGCTAATTCCTTTCCTAATAAGCAGTTCTGCTTCAGATAGTAAAAATAATTGCAGACAAACACCGTAAATACAGAAAGTTAGGCACCTTCTGAAAATTGCCTCAAAACCCACAAAGAACGAGAAATAAACTTTTTATGTTTCAACATTGCATACCTATCCCTACACTGTCATTATATTTCCACATATTTTCTGTAAGAGTTCTAAGGTATCTAGTAATATAACAAGAACTGCCAACAGAACATTTCAGACTGATTAAGTTACAAGACTTTCAGTCTCATCTACCTGAAGCATTAAGGGAAGATTCATCACCCTGTGAATTCACCAATGCAGAGCAGAAATTACAGTCTTAATGTAAAGTTTAATTTGCATCTTCTTGAGATAAATTTTGGCAAATGGTCTATAGCATGCAATGGGCAGCATTATGCACTGTGCTGAGTACCCAGAGTGACCTTCAGCTAAGGAAACACAGAAGAGAAGATAACAGGGGCTGGGGACATAAATGAGAAACAAAGGCCAAAGATAGAAAAGGCAGACATAAAAGCCAAGGAGAAAGAAAAGACAGGCAAGAAGAAGGTGGAACAACTAAAGAAAAGGTAGACAAGCTATTCCGTAAAGAGGCACAGAAATGGTGGATAAAGCCAGGCAGAATGTAAAAGAGGAACTCTAGAAAAAAAAGAGGAGAAACTCTACTTTGTGGAAGGTGTCTCCTATCAGGTAGGAAGAAAGAAGACAGATTTGAAGTCAGGAGCAGTTCGATAAACCTGAGGCTTACTATACAGGCATTTTCCTGGGATCTTAATTGTAAGGATCAAATTTTAACCTTCAATGTTTTACCTAAAAATTCAAGCTGTTGACAAAATACTATACCGAGCCATGGTACATACAAGCCCCATACCAAGTCATCCTGTACACTCTGATGGAGGAAGTAAACAAAGGTGATTTCTGTTCAGCATTTCTATAGAGAAAAATGTTGAAACTAATTAAATACACAATTATTTTACCTTTTATGGAGTAATTGGAACCATTTTTCAACAGTGGACTTTAATGAAGACTGAATGGTGTTATGTTGAGGAAACTCCATTATTGGAGAGTACTTATCAGACACGAAAGTATTAGAGGGAAAAACACACAAGTGAGTTTCTACAGGATACATTAGATTGGCAAATCAATGAAATTAAATGGTCAAAGAGGACATGACATTCACTTTCTTAGTAAAAACAGGTTTTATAAAGGTGAAAAGTAGATGCTTTTTATTTAAAAAAATAATTAGCCAATACTGATGTAATTTAGAACATTTAAAAGCATGTCAGAATGGTCACGCTGTTACCTGCATCACAGCACTTTTTTGCCAGCTTTTTTTCTGCTTGTAATGGACAGAAAAAAAACCCCACCCTTGAAAGAAAACACTGTAGGCTTTTCTAAGCTTCTGAAACACAGGTAGCTACATGAGAAGTTGTCTCCTTCCCTCCATTGTGCTGAAATAGCTCTTAAAGTGACACGTACCTCAAGAAGGTGCTCACATTGGTAAGCACACGCTCAGTTTCGAGAATCCCCTTTCCCATTATCTTCATGTTTTTTTTTTTCTTCTGCCTCACTTTACATACATAAAGTTAGGCCATAGGTAAGAGTCTCTGAAAAACCTGCCTGCGCTTGTATTTTTCAAGAGGTTTAGGCTGATACCTGTAAAGACCATAAAACACATCACTGGTCTGTATGGGCATCCGAGGTGTCACACCCAGTTTGAATGGTACTGAATAGAGCTGATACCAGCTAAGAGCTGGGAATCAAGGCAACTCTGCATATGGGTGCTTCTTCCTACACAACGTGCTTGAAGGCTCAAATATTACATACATTAATTCAGGATCTCATTTCAGGGATCAAAAACTTCAGAGTTATACTCACAGTTGCAGTAAAAGCAAATCTACTGTTTTTCTTTTCTGGTTTCCTAAAACCAAGAATCAAGAATGCCAATTTATACGCCTGTTGCCTCTAGAAATTCAGTCTGGCCAAAGACATGCATCGCCTCTGCAGAACAGAGCTAAGTCCTGTCCAACAAGTCCTGTCATTCTGGACTTGCTTTAGTGCCAAGCTTAAGGCTGTGAAATAAAAGCAAGATTCAGAATTTCAGGTGACAGGTCAGCCACCCCTTCTGACTTTATTACTTTGGTGGGTGCAAGTCACATTCTGTCCCTACACTTTGAAAACAAGAGCAGAGTGATGCAATATCTCACCCAGTTCAAGCTGCCATGGGCAATGTGTACTGCAGCCAACTCATTAGCAGTTTGAATAATAATAATAAAAGTAATCTATAACTGCAGTATCAGACTGCTGCATGATAGTATTTACATCCTTTGAAAGGGTGCCATGATTTGAAGGGAAGATGTAGGTGGCCTTTTTTTTTCCCCCCTATTGAAAAGCTTGAAAGAATAGCTGACTTTTTAGTTGAGTTAGTTTCCAAGTACCAGGAAAAAGAGGGATATGTTCGGCTTAAAACATTTTGTGATTTTAGCTTATCTTTAAAAACACCTTCTGAAAGATAAAAACAGAAATATGCTTCCAGATGAAACCCTCCATAAATACTAACATTTAGACATTTCTACTTTGTTTTACTGATTTGTTGCAATTGCACTAATCATTGATTGTTGTTTATCTGTACTTTTGGCCAATTTCTACATTCTATTTTCGATATCGCTCCTTTCCCACCCTCAAATTTTGTTCACAATTTGCCAAACTGTCTGTGAAGAGGCTGGAGTGCCGAAGGTAGAGAGCAAATTATCTTTATTCCATCAGAAAAATATATGAAAATAGTTTTATCCAACTCCTCAAGATCAGATTTGCTTTTAAAACAGAGATGCCACCAGTTCTTGATTAAATAAAGATCTTACCTTCTTTTGCCCCTGCTGGAGATATGAATTACATCTTCTAAAAGAAAACTAGACAAATGGTTTATTCACAATTTACTACCACCTCTCTTCCCATACAAGTGAGGGAATGCTGCCATTATATGCTGCTCTCAGATCTCTTTGCAACAACCATTCAGTCGAAAAATTTAGCGTGTGACCTCTTCTCCTTTGATATCATTGGGAGGGTAGGTCATTTGAAAGTGACCATTGGCAGCCCTGAATTGTAACAACAAAAACCTCAGAGCACAGCAAGAACTTGCATATTAAAGCAGAGATGGGCCTCATTCACATCCTGTGCATTATGTTTGTAGCTGAAGGTTGTCTACCCAGCTGAACGACCATCTCATATGGAATAAGCAGCAAGAAGGAGATTAACTTATATACTTGCTTTGAACTTGCTGCTAAATTCAGAAGAGCTAACAAAAACATATAATTTCCTATTGAGTCTTACAAATTCTGCATAAATCTGTAAAACACACACCTCAAGCACTACAGACAGAACCCAGAGCTAGGTCAACTCACATGTGCCCCAAAGTAGATCTGCAAGAAAGAATGAACTTAGCCGGAACCTTACTGAAGAATGCAGTACTCACACCAACACTAGACCTAAAAGCTCTACTCTAACACAACCAAAAGTCAAGTCTGATCTGTAAGGCAGTCCATGAAACAACACAGGCAGATAATTGCAATGGTTTCCAGCTTCACATTTCAAAGTTCCCTGCCTGGTCTATTGTCAGTTATCGTACATCAAGGCTTGCCTTTTCAAGAGACATGGGTAAGAAGCCAAGTAATTCTTCATGGGGTGGGAACATTACACCAACTCTGTCTGTCTTCAATAACATTTATCTTTTTGAAATCAGATCTCTTCTTTAAAAATTAATTAAAAAAGACAAAATCAGAAGAACAATATACAAAAAAGTAAGTTTGTGTCAGGAAGAATGGAGCATATAAGATTTTTTCATGTTCCAGAAAATTGAAAATGTACTTTCTACAGCAATTCCGTGTTTTGCCGTTTTCAGTGGTACACCCTTGCTAACGCCACCTATTGATCACTCATATGAGCTAAAAATCGAGTACCTATATTTAAGATCCAAATGAAAAACAAGAATACATTAACAGCACACATGATTAAAAGGTTAAAAAAGATTTTTTTTCACCCAACTTCCATTTACATTTTTGCATGGGCAAAAATGACAACTCTGAACAAAGTAGAATACTACTTCTTTTGGAAGGGAAAGTGAGTGTACATGAAGAATCAAAACATGTTCATTCTAACTGATGGGAAGAGCACCAAAAAAGACTAGCCCAGAGCAAAGGTTTTTTTCCACCACAGAACAGTTGCTGTAAGTTGACAGTGTTCTCTCTCACCCTGCTTAAAGTTCCAGATCTGAGACTGTAGCATAGAAAAGAACTGTGAAACTCTCAGGAATGAAGGCAAGAGTGTTTGACACAAGTTAATATTCTAGGCCAATATCAGTGAGTTCTCAGAACAGCAATAATGTGACCTCTTGCAGAATACATTAAGGCACATCCTCCATTTGGTATGACAAAATGCATATGATGCATTACATAGATGCCTGATGTCAGAAAAACATTATTGCCCAATTTCACTGATAGATCTGCAAGTGTTGCTCTCCAACATGCACTTAGTTACTGCTTCAAGGCAACTGTGATGGAATAGTTGGCTTCAGTTGAACTTAACACCTTTGAAAAGGCCGGTTCTACGTGTTAAAAGTTGGAATTAAAAACTTGACTGGACAAAGGCATGCACAATCTGGTCTGAAGTCAATGTTGTCCCTGCTTAGAGCAGGAATTTGGACCAGATGACCTGTCAAGATCCTTTCCAATCTAGATGATTCTCTGATATGGCTCTCTTCATACTCACAGAAAATTTAAAAATATAAACCAGGAATTGAGTATTTTACCCAAGTTCTTGCAAGTAGTTTAATTCATCATGTTCTTGCCCTTGAGAAACTTGAAAAAGCCACTCTGAAGTCTATACAACAAAATATAACACACAAATTTGGATTCCTCTGCACACCTCTTCAGTGAATTACTTCAAAATATTTACAGTGAATTCTCATTTTATTTCATTGTTTCTATTCTATACACCAAATTTGCAATTAACAATATTTCAAAATAAAAACAGTTCCCAGGGTCACTATACTTTCTGTTTCAACACTTAAGCATTTAAAATACATGAAGGTTAGATTAATAATAGTAAAGTAGACCTGCAAATGATTTAAAGTCAAAACTTATGAGCAGCAACACCTTTTAATTATTTTGCCATGACTGCTTTCCATAAGTGATAACTACTATACAATGAGTAATGACTAAAATGCACATTAATTTACAGTATGCACAAAGGCAGACTTGCCACATGAAAGTGTGAAAAAGGCAGCAGCCTCTCATATACTTTAAAAGTGACTCTCCACATGCTTGTTTTATTTGCGAAAAATCACCTCCCCCCAATTTCATCATATTTACTGATGAAACCAAGAAGGACTAAGTTATTTAGAATGATCAGAACTCATTTTCAGACTGAAAGTCTTGATTTACAAGGGGAAGAGGGCAAAATGGTACATTTCAGCAGTTCGCTTGCACAAAAACAGACTTAATTCTCCTCCACAAAATATCTAATCCAGCAGAGACTTTAAATGAAAGACATCAGTGCTAAACAGTAAGTAGGTAATTGTGTACATACCTCTCTGATCTAAAAGAGAAAGTCTAGAAATAGCCAATTTCTTATACTTTCTACACATTTTCAACAGTGATACTACATATATTTGTGAGATTATTCTACTCTTACATGAAGTAGCAGAGTAAAACTAACCCCTGAAGTTATGAGTGGAAATTTGACTAAAAATGGCACTTACACATGCACACATTAGTTTCTGATTTGCTTTATTCACACACTTTAGTGTAAGCCTTGCAAACAAACTGCAAGACAGCCAAATTTGCATTCTGTGCAACTTTGCCCAAACTCATGTTTTTGTTATTTTGTACAAAGCAGAAGATTCCTCTTCATCTTCTTCTGCCACACTGCAGCAAAGTAAGAAGTCTTCTATGTACCTGTAAATTATGACATTTATGTCTACTTAAGTTACTTTTACAGCTTCTAATTTGCTCACAGCTCCATTACAAGTGAAGTTGAAAACATTTTTAAAAGACCAGTAAACCCAGACTCCCACATGCAAGTTCTTACAACTTATGAAAATAAATTCCTTTGAACTGACTAGCAGTCCAAATTAAATACCAGATGTGGTGTTTATAAAGCAGATATTAAGAATTCATATTGATTCCTTAAGTCAGCTAAGTGATAAGAGGAAAGGTAAATCCTCACTCCAAACATATTTGAAATTCGATCCCCTTCTGTATGACTGCACACTATATATTCGTGTCTACAACTTTAAATTTAAACAGTACTTTAATTACACTTAGGAATCTATATCCCCATTTTTAAAACAAGTTCTTTTACAGTGTAACGAGAATCCACAGAGTGGATTCTTCAAACTTCGTATTGACACCTGAACAGATTAAGAAACATTTTGAAGCAGTGTTGAGTAAATAATTTTGGTAAGCTGTAACACTGCCACATGCAAGGTATATTGTACTATAACAGCTCCAAATCCTTTATAAAAACCCAGCATTCCTTCTTCTCGTTTTATAGTATTTATGCAGTCTCTCATTCCCTCATATTGAGTATTGATCGGAAGCACTTCATAGCCCAGGTCTGTATTGTCAATTATAGTGCGTGTCCCTTGAATATGAAGGCGGTGTAAAACTGTCTCCAGTGGATAAAGCATGACATCAGCACAAAGGCTAGCAGCAAAGCTAGCAATAAGTTCTGGAAAATATGCATCCAGCATGCTCTGCACAGAAGTGGAGCTCTCAGTTGGAAGGTTGTGGGAATTATCCCTTTTCAGAACAAACAAAACAAGCTTCTGGACAATGGAACTGATGACATAGTGAAGAACTCCATGTAGAGCAGTTGGAAACATCAAGACCATCAGAGGAAGGAGACGCTTGCTATGGGGTACTCCCATGCCTACAACTCTGCCGATTCCTTCTTTCACGCAGTCCAGGATGCCAGGATTATCTCGAATTATTTCACTCTACAAGCACAAAGGAATAGTTACAACTTGTGCTGCCCATTTCATAACAATGCTGACATCCACTTTGACACTTTATCACCACTGAAGTTTATGAGAGAGTTACAGCTTTCCGTGCTATCGTATCTACACAGCTATTCTGATACAAATTCTTTGGTCTAACACTCTTGATAGCATTCAAATAAACTTGCTTTTAAGAAATGAACCCATCTTAAGGAGTCTTTATTTAATATACATTCCAGTTATTTCAGCCTACTGCTGAAATATCAGTCTGCAAAAAACAGTCACACACTGAAAGTGCCTACTTCTGGAGCAAAATGCCAGGAAGTATTTAGCTAATTTAAAAGTCCTTTTCTTTAAGGACTACAACCCTAGTCTTTGAACTTGAATGTGCATAGTAGAGACTTCCGTAACTAAGCTGAGTTGGTACATCATTTTTGATTTGAATATTATAGGTTCAGCTCCAAACACTTCCATCCCATTATCTGCATCTAAAATAGAACACTTCACCTGTGCTGCCTCTTAGAAAGATCAAAGAGATAGTTATGTTGTTCATGGAGTGAAAATACAGAATTCACTTAGTAATTATTTACTTCGTTATACTCCACCTATGACTGTACGATTAAGCTAAAGACATTGTTTCCCCTTCTAATGCTTATACAAACTCAGTGTTTTATCATCTCTAACATCCTAAACTCAGGATTTGGGAGCTCTCCTCAATGCCCAAGTCTCTTGAGTCCATGCCGGCTGTCCTGACCTCATGCCAGGATAAACCACCATAACATTCCTCAGTACTCTGGGGAAGGACTAACAGCCTGCAAAGACTTCATCGTCAGTCCATGCAGAAGAGAAACTAATTCAAATACTTGAGAATATAACGTTGTTCCAGACTTTAAGTACAAGTTAAGCATCATGGCCCCTACTGAATCCTCTTCTCCACGGTATCATTATAGTCACTGCATTTCAAAACCGTGCTTGTTTTTGTCAAACACGCCACCATGTGGTCTGAAACACTAAAGAAAATAACAGTAACGCGACAACTACAAATTTCTACCATTTACAGTCATTTTGATGAAATATATTTACTTGTCCAAGTGTGTCAAACTAATACTGTTGAACAGTATGTTTTATCAGAATTAAAACAATCAAGCTGTTAGTAACAAGTCACACAGTCTTTAACTTTTATAGTCTGCTATTGATCATTGTCCTCTTGCAGCACAAGAATATAACGTAAACCTAATAAGCCAAGCTGCCTCCCGCAGTGACTGATACAACTTAAATAAAATCTTCACAAATTCTATCATCACCTTTGTTGTGTTTTTAAAAAGAAAGCTCACGATGATGTTTCGAGGAACCAGAGAATACATTTCATACAGCATATATAAGCCTTCTCAGTAAAATAGTTGCACAAAGCTGAACCTACTAAGCCTAAAACCCTCAAATCTCAGTGGAATTATTTTCCTAAGCAACACTTTACAGAGATAATCACCTTTCTAAAAGGCTGGGGGAGATGCTGCTTTGGCTTTTTGTTTTCCTATTAAGCTGCTTTCTAGCAAAGAAACTTTATTACTTATTTTGCAAACAGCAGACAGGCTCTAAATCATGTTCACTTTTATAATTTACTGGTAAATATGTTCCCATGTCCAACACCACAGACATTCTTTCAGACAAAAATACAAGCAGTAAGGTACCTGAATAAAACATTCCATTCTGTGGCCTGCTATGAACTCAAGAAACATGAACAGCGTTCTACCACTGTTTCTAGTTCCATTATTATGGCATGTTCAGGGCAAAGCCAATCCCCAGGACCTAAGTTTCCTCAGTCAGCTTGCCCGTATGAGACCAATTAAATCTTCCCAAGGCTTCCACAAACTCAGAGATAAACTCAGGCTGGATTTACAAACACTATTTTCAAAACAATTCAACAGAAGAGAGGAAGAGGGTTTCTTAAATAGAGAGTAACTTTAGAGAATGCAACTTTGTTGTTGGGAGTCTATCTACATGGCCCCATGCATAGACATTTAATCTCCCTGTCCTGTTGGTCCACAACGTGACCAGTTCAGACAGAAGAGCCTTCCTAGTACCTTGTGGCTCCTTTAAGTTTGGATCCTCTGCACAGAGCAGAATCCTGTCCTTTATGAGTACCTGCGTCTAAAGTACATGCTGAAACTAAGAAACTGTAGAAATCAGCCTTGTTTGCCTCTTCTCCACAGAAAATGCACCATTTTGTAGACATACACCAGCAGTTGAACTGTAGGTTAAACAGCTGGGTCCAAACCAGTCCTGACAGTACTTACAACTTGTCTACGCTTTGAATGAAAATTATTTTGATGACTGAATGACGTGAGTGACTATCCTGCACCACACCCCACATGAGAGCTCTTTTTACAGTGAGAGTTGCATTAGTTGCACAAATATACTACCATGTTAATTAAGAGCAACTCACTATATAGAGATAACTGGAAGAATAACTCTGGACCACTTCTGCATAGCTAAACCCTGTCTCTTTCACCAGGAAGAGATGCAACAACTCACAGAAAGACAATCTGCAATACAGTGCTATGGGTTACTCTGTACAATTATAGAACAAGTTAAGCTGTATCCTAAGTGACAGGTCCCAGTATTTATTTTCATGGCTAAGGAAGAACTAGATGAAAATTTAAAAAAAGCTGACTGAATGAAAGCAGTCCTGAAATAGTAGAATTCAGTATTTTAGCAGAACAAAGCTGAATTACTGGAAAAACTTTATAGTTGTTATAGGGGAAAGGGTCACTGCAACAACTTGCCTAGCAAGTTTTAAAACCTTAACACAAGCAAATCTTCTTTACAGTTTATCTGCTAGAACATATATATGTAACTTGTCCTTATTTCATGGATAATATATTCCAACTATGTTAAATGTCCATTCTAATTCTAGATTTAGACTTAAGATAGCAAAACCAATATACACATCATAGTAAATATTTTTTATCTCAGTCAATAAGTCATACAACCTCAAGCAAAACAAATGCAACTACTGCATCATAGACCTGAATCCAAAGCCAAAGGCTCACTTCTCCACATTATCTAATCTATAAAGAGAGTAACAGTACCTTTTCAAATGTTGTAAATATATGTTACCTGTACAGTTTCAATCAGGCTTGCAGAATAAAAAGGCATTGCTATCACATGTGTTAAACTGTAGAAATTAACAAGATAAGGGTTAAGGTCATGACAATACTATCAGGTGTATATCAACTTTAATTGTAGCCAAATAAAGTTATCTACCCAAGTCATGCCTGACAAAGTTAAACTCAATTATTAAAATGCACATCAATAAATTGAGATAAACTTCAGTCTGAAGTGACTGTGATTGGACTGATTCAGGTGTCTCAGATAGCATAATTTAATTACTAAAAGAATCTAATAATTTAAATTACTCAGGTTCCATACAGATACCGGGATCTAGTAAGAGGAACTAACCTGTGAAAGTGGTGTATGCAATCAAGATTTTTCAAATTTTGGGGTTTTTGAACATTACTATTAGCACCCTGTCAATTAACCACAGCTGCAGATTAAACTAATGTACATTTAGTAGTTTTACTAATGTTTAGATAATAAGACATAGGGTAATGAGATAATAAGATAATAAGACACATGCTATACTCACCCTTTAAGTAGAAGGTGTCCACCTATCTGCTTGAGGTTCCATTTATGCGAAAGTTCCCTAAAAATAAAATATTTACTGTAACATGGATGATAACACGTTCTCCAGCATTTCTTCAATGGGTGTCAACATCCAGTTTTCATATTGGTGTTCTACTACCAGTTTACATTGCAAGATTTCCCATAGTGGAAAGATATCAGCTACACATTTGATAAATCATGCTTAACTCTTCAAAGTTATTCACACCTGTTAGATATTCTACCAAAAAAAAAAATTTCAATTATTAATAAGGTGTCTGTAGCTCTCACAGCTACTGGCTTTAGCATTCCACATTGATCTTGAATCCCTATGTACTAACTTTTAAAGCCATTTTCAGGGAATACTAGATTATTTTAAAATCTCAATAGTTTTCCTTTATCAACATATTTTATTATGTTTTGGTTTGGTTATGCTTTTCCTGTTTTTTGAGATTATGTTTACCCAGTTGTTTCTTTCCTGAAAACCTAAATCACACTCTGACACAGTTAGACAAGATCAAATCAAATACAAGAGGTCAAACTAGAAGATGCATAGTAGTTCTGTACAGACTTAAGTCTTTCAGTTTATGACCAATCTTTAGCATATACTGGTAAACCAAAATCCATGCGTTTAACACAAAGGTGACTTTAAAAAAAAAATCCCCTTAAAGTAGTATTTTTCAATTACATACTTCAAAATACGAACAGTGAACGTTAACTGCACTCCACTTGACAGAAAACGTAATCCCACCTAGCTCAAGATAACATTCAAATACCAAACATTTACCATACGCTTGGTAAATACTCTAGCTATGAGATAAATATATTTATGACTAAAATGTTGGACATGCTAAACTATGCATTTTTAGTAACAAACTATGAAGTGTTCAGCTTCAATTCTTGTCTAGGAATTGCACTCACCCACTACTGTAGTAACAACAACTCTAATCCAAGAAAGGAAACTCTACACTTTCTGAGGAACTGTGTTACTAGTAGGTATCACTTTCTCAAATACACATCAGTCACTAAGAGGAAGGGAAGACTATTTACCATTACGTATTTCAGACACTTGGATCACATCCAATGAACCACAATAATTAAAAAAATGTGGAAAATGAAAGCAGCCAAATTAATGTGTGAAAGCCTAACCTGTCAACCCACTAGGTATAACTATTCCTGCAGTAGAAGAACAATTATGGAATGAGTTTGTCTAGCACAGAACCACATTCAACTTGCCTCAAAAATGTTAACACCCATTTCTGGGCCTCTCTCCTAAAACAGGGGGATTCTTTGAAGATATTATGATATAGAATTGGAATTGACATCTCACTTCCTTGTGTCCTTTGGAGTTTGATAATGTAGTTAAATAACCTTTTAAATCAGATTTGCCAGCACTGCTGCTATAAGCAATAACCTTCACCCCCTTGTGATAGCCCAAACATGCATGCTACCATCAAAAAGGTAGGGAAAGCATCCAGTAGTGGAGTGGTGCATGTACAAGACAACCATTTTAGCCAGATCACTTCACCAGTCTAGTTCATTTTGTGATTGTTTGCGTACTGTGTTGGCACAAGGATGGGGAGGAATGAGGAAGGAACGAGCAGGTACTAGCAGAAAGGATTACTTCTTTTGGCAGAAGCACCAGATTACTTTTCAAGCTACTGATCAACTGGTCCACAAGAAAATCCCTGCTCACACTGGACAGAAATCAGAACTATGAAAATATAAACACTGCATCATATCTCATGAACTTAAGCATCCCCTACAGCAGTATTTAAAAACAAGAACACGTCACACACAGAGAAGAGTGTATGCCTGAGAAATTCAGTTACATATGAGACAGAGCTGACCAAAAAGCTTAAATACACATTCCACACAATTTAAGCATGAAATGCTTTTGACAAATGCCAGAACCTGCAAAGACTTACTTTTATTAGTATGTGTGCACGCATCATAACAGTATTTGATTCAGCCTGCCTGCCCTACTTATCTTTAAAACTAGGCCAGTTTCCATGACCCTTAAGTATTTTGTGTCTGTCCACACATGAAAAATAGGTAATTGTCTCTTCTAAAAGCTAACACAGTTCTCAAGCCCACTGGTCCATTCAAACCTAACTAGTCTTCATGGCAACTACTTGCCTGCCTCCCTAATATATTACCCAAGACAGGTCTTTATCATTTTACTGACTTCAGTGTGTGCCCTGCAACTGTTAAGTATCTCTTCCTAACTTTTGATTATCTCACAGTCTGCCTCCATTTTTAGTTACGTTATATAGTTTTAGTTACTTTATATAATAAACTCTCCCACACAACTTGTTTGCTCTTAAAATATCTGTAACAAAACTGACAACAAGTATTATTACAGTTGTCAGCCCCTACTGTTAGCTCTGGGCCATTATAAAACAAAACATGGATAAAAAGCCTTCTGACCAAAATTCTTTATCAGACTTGTATCTCAAAGCAGAACGACATCACAATGTTTTACCATAATCCTGGAGTTATAGTTCAGCATAAAAAGTAGGCAGAGTCACAAATAAAAATAAAATATTACTCAACTACTATGGCTGAAGATGGACACAGTGAAATAGAATGGTTAATATCTCTTTAAGTGAAGTCTCTCATTTCTAGTTGTAACCCCTTTATTATGAGAGTACCGAACAATGTACATATACTTGTTGGTAAAGGAGAAGACAAAGCTGACAGCCACATAGACTCTTATTTACCATGTGTCCTTATTTATTAAACACAGGCCATTCTATTTTCTCACCTATCAAAGACAGTGAAAATGTTCCATAAGATGTTAGTGCTGGCTCATTAGCCATGTGAATTTTCTGTATTTAGATTAATGAAACTAGGACTTTTTACTTTAGACATGGCATTTGCTAGTACTACACAATACAAACCAAAATACAAAAAGAAACTTATGAATTCTTTTAATACAGTGGAGTTCTACTGAAGATCAATTTGCTACGTTATTTATATACTTAGACCAGTAGACAG
Organism: Vanellus vanellus; assembly: GCF_965231255.1. Classification (NCBI taxonomy): domain Eukaryota; kingdom Metazoa; phylum Chordata; class Aves; order Charadriiformes; family Charadriidae; genus Vanellus; species Vanellus vanellus. Next base: position 23,846,416 of record NC_138908.1, read on the forward strand.
ACATTCAAAACTTACAAACCTCCCAGAGTCTCTTGTTATTTATTAATTACAATGTCTTGGCAAAGACAACCACACTGTGCTGAAAACACCTATTCAATGTCTGACTGTTCTAGTCAAGTAAATTTTTTCAAAAACAACCTTCTATTTCTAACACTTTGAATATAAGTCAACAACTGATGATTAACTGGTTAGAAGCAGTAAAAAAAAAAGCATGCAATACCTTGGCAAAGGTGTAAATTCACTGATGATGCCTTCTGTTCCCAGGGTTATGCCTTGAACAATGAAAGTGCTGCCCATTCCTTTCCAGAGAGCTCTTGGACCCTGTGTTTTGAAATATGCAACATATTTTGATTCATGCAACACAAAACTCAAATCTTTTAATCTTACTAATTTTTATTAAATTTCAGAAAATTCAGACCACAAAGGACTACAGTTCTACCATTAAACTTCACTATGACCAAATTCAGGAGACAACTAACTTTTCAACTCTGAAGAAACTTTTGTTCAGTAATTTAAAACAGTTGTAAACAATTTTGGAGGCATATTTCTCACTGTTAATACTCTGTACTATAAACTTAACACCATTTTCTGTGGACAAAATGAGATCTCAAAACACATCGGAAAGAAATCCAGAAAGTCTTTTCTTACTGTCTTCTGATATGAGTTTCAGGATTGCCATTCCCATGCAGAATTGGAAATTCATGCAATACTATCTTTGGAAGTAGTAATTTGTATGATCCTTTTACCCACATAAGGACTACTTGGGTCACAACAACCCCATGCAGCGCTACAGACTGGGGGCGGAGTGGCTCAAAAGCTGCCTGGCAGAAAAGGACCTGGGGGTGTTGGTGGACAGCCGGCTGAGCATGAGCCAGCAGTGTGCCCAGGCAGCCAAGAAGGCCAACACCATCCTGGCCTGCATCAGGAATAGTGTGGTGAGCCGGACTAGGGAAGTAATCATCCCCCTGTACTCGGCACTGGTGAGGCCTCACCTCGAGTACTGTGTTCAGTTTTGGGCCCCTCACTACAAGAAGGACATTGAGGTGTTGGAGCGTGTCCAGAGAAGGGCTACAAAGCTGGTGAAGGGTCTGGAGGACAAACCTTATGAGGAACGACTGAGGGATCTGGGGTTGTTTAGCCTGGAGAAGAGGAGGCTGAGGGGAGACGTTATCACCCTCTACAACTACCTGAAAGGAGGTTTTAGAGAGATGGGAGCTGACCTCTTCTCCCTGGCGACAAGTGATAGGACAAGAGGAAACGGGTTCAAGTTATGTCAGGGCAGGTTTAGATTGGATATTAGGAAGCATTTTTTCACTGAAAGGGTTATTAAACATTGGAATAAGCTGCCCAGAGAGGTGGTGGATTCACCATCCCTGGAGGTGTTTAAGAAAAGGGTAGATGAGGTGCTTAGGGACATGGTTTAGGAGTGGTGGTGTTTTTATCAGGGTAGGTTAACGGTTGGACTTGATGATCTTAAAGGTCCCTTCCAACCTCACTGATTCTATGATTCTATGATTCTACTTATTTTCAGAATCCTAATAAAAAAATTGTTTCAGGGACCTTTTGTTTTCTGACATCTGCAAATCTTCCCCAAGAAATACTGTACTTAAAAAGATTATTGAAATAATTTACAATGATCTTCTTGAAACATTTCTGCAACCATAAAAACAAACCCTTAAAATGGCCATGTTTTTAACCACCAGTTACACAAAGTTAAAGATGTCAATGTACACATGCTATAGTAACCTTCACCGCTCAGATACAGCCTGACTGCAAATACTGACCTGTGTCTTATTGATGCTATACATAATATTGACAATAGTAAATGGAGTGAGATGATAATTCCGAGCATGATAGTTGACCTGTTAAAAATATAAATAATCTCAGTTTTATAAACAAACTTGCACATGTTACAATTCTAAATGAAAAAGCACTTACAAAATAAGCAATTTACCTCTGTAAAGGTCAGCTAAAGTGACTAGAATATGAATAAACTCACACTGAAATTTAGGGAAATGGGCAGAACTTTTAAGTATTTGTATGCTGAAAATGTTAAGAATAAAGCAAGCATGAACCAGAAAATAGTGGAAACAAAGCATCCTGCTTGTAAATGGAAGTTGCTCCACAGACTCTGAGACACTTACTGTAATTCATTTTCCACTACCCAAACAAAAATGAGTAAGAATGTTGAAGAGTAGTTAAATTTCAGAATGGAATACTTACACCCTACAAATAAAAACATATTAATGAGCAGTGTCGCCCTAAGAATTGTAAAGCTTCCTTATACTCTACTGTATAAGAAAACACAGAAATATCACAGTACACAGGAGCTCTGACTGGAAGAAGTAATATAACAGACATACCTGACACTGACGACGTAGAACAATGCAAGGATGTGCCAACACATTTTCTGTAAATAGGCTTTAAAAGAAAAGGGTATTTAAAGCATGGGAAGCCATCGTAAACTTAGTAAAACAGTCTTGTTAGTTTTCTCTAACAACATTAGATCAGTATTTGGAAAAGCTACACATTATCTAGTGAATTAATGAGGCATTTTGGATGGTCTGCCAATACTATAAAGGAACAAATATCAAAAAACCTGACACATACGTTCACTATGAAAAAGCCCACATATATATATACACATATAGTATGAATGCATTTTTATAGGCAAATCAATGTACCAGATTTCTTAAACTTTCCCTCTGCAAAACATTAGGGAACAAAAAAGGTCAGAACCAGAATTAGGGAAGGATTCATTTCCAGTGCTATGTTGATCCCACATACCGCATTATTAACCAAGACTCTCCTTAGGAGGGCCAGAGGATTGGTACTAACAGCTGACATTTTTTTCACCAGAAAATGCTACTGCCCAAAACCAACTCTCCCTCCACCCCTAGAAATGTTATTTCGATCAAACCTTCATATTAAAGTTCTCTCGGTTCTAAAGTAGGATTCCTGGTCACATCCACACAGAGAAACTTTTCATTTCATCTCAAAGTGCCTGAGTGATCAGAGTACTTACCTGTATGTGGTTCAAACCTGGGATACGATTAGAAAAGCAAAACCTCCAGGCTTTGTCTAAGCATCTCAAATAGCAGCTCTGACCACCAACCCACAGGATCATCTGATGTAGGTCTCTTACGAGGATTTTACTCTGGATAAACAAGTACTAATTGGCACAGAAAAGTACTGAGCCTGGAGTTTCATAACTATTAAGCTAATTAGTAGGTTGCTACTACCAGAAGAGGTTAAACTTGCCCTGTGCTCCAGCTGCTATCTAATAAGCCCACCTGGCAGCCAACTCAGCCTCATGAAAACTAACCTGTAACATCAGGTATTTTCTAGAAGATTTCTGACTTGAACCAGGTGTGTCTGACAAGTGATCTGCTACAAATGCAAAACCAGAAGCAGGGAGAATTGCTCTCAGCAATGATACAATGTTGATCAGCTCTCTTTCCCAAACCCAGACACTCATTTTAGTCCCAGTGGCCATGGTACTCAAGAGGTGGAAAACTGTCATGCTTGATTAAATCAAAGCATATAGTTCAAAAGGACAACTGAGCCACACTAACATATCTCTGCTTCTGAAGGAGATCAACATATTTATGACCTATGGCTCCACTCGTTTCCTGGTACTCTCCTGAGCTCATTCAGCTTGATAAGGTTGGAAAGAAATCTAATAACTTTTCCAGGCCTGGGGGGGGCGGGGGGGGCTAGCTCTTCCCCCTTCCCCCATCAACTCTATTTTAACAATGTGAACAGGCTTATCAAGGGGTCTGAATGACCTAGCTGAGCCACTGTAAGGGAAGCAGTGGGAGAAGAGGGGCAGGCAGATGGGATGATCTAACTTAAGCAACTCATTACTTGCCAAAAATGGTCATTCCTAGTTCTTCTTTATATCCCTTCCCTTTCTGGTCCAGTTAGCTGGTGCCTACTGGCTTTCACAGCTAGTCAACTCCAAGGTAAATCCACCTAACTGAAACAGGAAAAAAATAATCCAGCTCCTTCATTGATTTTGTCTTCTGGTTTAGTGATTCAAACTGGTTAAAAGAGGTTCTGATGGGATGTCAAGGGCAGTAAGAATGGGGTAAGTGGCAGGACAGGCTAGTAGTCAAGAAAAAGGTCCTCCCTCTTTAAGTAACAGCACCCTTTAAGAACCTTAACTGACATAGCTTCCCATGTTGATCCAACTGCTTAAGTGATACATGTACTCTCATGTTCTGAAGAGCAAAACAGACATAGCTTCCCATGTTGATCCAACTGCTTAAGTGATACATGTACTCTCATGTTCTGAAGAGCAAAACAGTCTTCTCGGAGAAGTCTCACATTCAGGTCAACAAGGAGTAAACCTTCTTTTAGTCTTAACTTTTTCAAGACAAAAATCCCCCACCTCCCACCCTTTCACAAGTTGCATCACTATGTTGACCAAGAAAAACCTAATTGGGTGAGCAGGCATCCTACATAAAATCCTAAGCTTATAATGATCTCAACTATTTAAGCTCAGAAAATGTTACTAAGCATGTTAAAGTCCATCACTTTCTCAAAAATACTATCAATAACCAGTGTCACCATAATAAAGAATAAAATGGTTATCGGACCACTTGGCTAGATCAACATTACTTTTCCTGGATACTTTTATAATATACTTGACATTCTCACTTTCTTAGGAAACACATTACCCAAAAAATATTAATGAGCGGCAAATGTGAAAACAGCTTTTTGGTATTATTTTCAGATTGCTCTGATAGGGTACACATATCCTGGGCATACCATGCAAAAGCCTTCTGTTTCTTATATTCACCGCTGATTAAGTGATTTTGAGAAACACTTCATTTAAAAGGAATAGAAACCTATATGGATTTCAGGTATTAGTTTCCTAAAGGCATTTCAACTGCATAAGTCTACTGGCATAAAAACACGCCACAGAAGCATACAAAGGGATAAGACAACTGCAGCTTTACTACTTCATCATCACTGAAAATTATTACACAACTCTTACCTTGCAAGGCCAATACCAAAGCCTGCAAATCTGTTCAACTGCTCTGAAAAAAAAAATGAAAACAGATTATACAGCAGCGATAATCACAAAGCGGGAAAAAATGCCATGTAGATGATCTGAAAAACTAATTTTATACTGTACTTGCTTCAGAAAATTACAAGCACTTAGCCACAACATTTATGGCAACTCAGCAAGAGAGAATATAAAAAATTATTCCCCCAGGAATATTTGCACTTTGGACTGCATTTGAGTTTGTACATACTTTTATAAATAAAATTATTTTTGTCTTAAAACAGCTGCAGGGGAAAACATAAAAAAGAGACAAAGTGAACGGTAAAACAGAGTATTTTAATATCTACATAAAAAAAGAATCTGACTCCAACCAACCACTGAAAAAGTTAGCATATGTAACAGTTTACAGTAATTCTGAAACATAAATTTAGATATCTGAAGTGAAATTAATTTTAAAAACACACACAGTAAAACGAGAGAAACTTTGGGAAAATTAACACAAAACGCAGTTGATGACATAACAAACATCAACACAATGAGTATTTTCAAGTCAGCTGTTTATCTCCACTGCTTCGCAAAAATCTAGTTACTAAAGAACTGTTAAAATTGCAACGAGAGTAATGGGTTCAATTTTCTGTTGTCTGGTACCAGACATCTACTTATTGGGAACGTTCAGAAGAGATTTTAAGAGTAACAGAACTGTAAAGGCAACTGCAAATTCATGTGCAGCCCTACAATCTACAGGGTGCAGGTGGGCTGTAAGCATGGGCAGTGCCGATAACTTCAGTGGAGCTCCACACAGATGTGGCAGCCCTCCTAAGAGGAATGGTAAGACTCTCTCCACTTGCAGAAGCTGGACTTAGTATACAGTAACTCCTCATCAGTCCTTGAATATGCAGAATCAACATACCCTCCATGTGTAGATAAGACAAAAAAAAAAGGTAGAGTCCAAGTATGTGAGAATATTTAAGAAGTAGTTTACGTAATGCTTGCATGGATGAAAGTCCAGCTAAGGGTTGTACTCACAAGACCTGAACAAAAACAATGCACTACAGCTTAAAAAAAAAAAAAAGACTCACCCTTTAACCCAACGTGATTTTAAATAAGTTAGTGTTTCATAAAACTTTTGATACTCAAGTGTATACAAACAGCACCAGAACACCCTTTTAATTAATGGAGATACCGTTCAGTAGCCTAGATTTATCAAGTTTTTCTTAATTCACCTCACTTTCACAAAGAATACTGCAATACTGTACTTCTGAGGGTTTCTGTTCAGTTTCCCAACAATTACTGGTAGAGACTTGAACACGGTTGCTCCCTCAAATTCTACCAGCTCCTCCACTATGATACACGGAGCAGGGATTTACTTAAAGCAGCTCATGCCGTACCCCTTGCACTTTTCCAACGTGACAATAATGAACGCAGAAGACACAAAGCCTAATACATCAGGACCGACACATTGTAAGACCCGAAGGTACTCCTTGCCCTTACAGAAGACGGGATATTTCTGCCGGATATCATTTACACGGGCAAGGCGCAGCTGACCGCAGGCTGCTTAACTAGAAGCCGCAGGGTGCGTTCTGGCACTCTCGATCATATTTGGGTGTTAACTACGTGGTGCTACACTGCGAAGCGGCTGCTGGAGTGCAACAGGCGACGGACCGCGTTCTCTTCCTTCTAAAGGACTTCCCCCCGCCCCGGCGCTTCAGCATCGCCAGCCCGCGGCTGCAACGCCTCCCCGGACCGGCGCGGCGGAGGCCAGCGCCAGCAAACCCCGGCGGCGCTCGAAGGGGCGCGGCCAGGCCGCGGGGCAGCCCATGGCCGCCGCCAGCTCGCCCTTGCCCGCCTCGGCGGGTCACCCGCTAACGGGCGGCCGCGGCGCCGCCCGGGGAGGGCGGGGCCCGGGGGGACAAGCGAGGGACAGGCGGAACGGCGAGAAGCCGGTTGCCCCCCACCGCGCCCTCCCTTACCGGCGCCAGGGCCGCCCGCCCCGAGGTTGGGCTCTTCGTTGAGGCCGGCGCCCCCCAGGGGGGTCCCCGCCCCGTACGGCGGCGTCTTCTCCCCCCAGTGCAGGTTGCGGCTGCCGGGGATGTCGGGCGGGCTGGTCACCCAGTGGCCTAGCTCCGAGGCGCTGCCGAAGGGCCTGGCGCCAGGGCCAGGCTCCTCCCGGCCGCCCCCGCGGTAGCCCAGGCCGTCGAAGCCCTCGGGGCGCCGCGGGTGCATGGCGGGAGGCGGGGGGAGGGAGGGGACCGCGCACAGGCCGACACCGACGGCGGCTGAGCCCGCACCCAGACGCCCCGGTCGCCACTTCCGGCCGCGGAGCGGAGGGGCTGCGCCCTGCTGAAGCTGAGGACGAGGCCACGTGATCGGGGAGAGGGCGGGGCCGGCCGTTGGCTGGGCCAATCGCGTCCCTCTCCCTGCCCGGCTCGGGGAGGAGGGAGGTGGGCGGAGGGGTCAGCGGGGAAGGACGTGGCACGGGGCTGGAGGCGGAGGGCGGGCGAGGGCGCCCCCTGCCGCTCCGGCGGGCCGGCCCGGGCGAGCGGGACCGCGTCGGGTGTGAGGAGTTCTGCGCGTCCCTGGCTTTCCTGTGGGGGCTAACGGGAGCCCCGATACATTCCTCGTGTGCAGAGAAGCCCCGTGCCAGCACAGCTCCCAAGCCCTTCTCCCTGGAGAAACGAGCAGGCTCACCTGTGGGACCGTGGGTGTTCCCCCTTCGCCACTCAGAGAGGTTTCTGTCGTGAGGCAGTGCGGGCCTGACCACCTTCCCTGTGGGTTTGGCACTCTCTCAGGTCCTCCTGCTGGGAGAAGCCCATCAAGGCCTCCCACAGCTAGGTCTCTGTCTGACCCACCAGCTTTAACTTCTTTTTTACACACCAGGTTAAACCAGCATTAGTCCGTTCACGTCTAAGTATAGCACAGGTGGCCGGAGTCATGCACCGCTTTGTGCTTTCCCACCATTATGGGCCTATCGAGCTCCTCACAGTGTACTTGGGGATGGTTTCTTCTGCTTCTGCCCTTAAATACCAGTTTCATTTCACCAGTAGGGCTTCAGGTATTTTCCAGTAACCAGGATGAGGAGTCGGCACCCGTGTTTGACGTGGGAAGAGCAGAACCCCATAGAACAACAGCACTTTTGTCCTGCAGTCACACACAGCCCGCGCGGACCCTCCCTCTGTCTATGTCCATTTTTATTGGGCCACAATGTTTTCCTTGTTAACTGAAAGTCCGCTCAGAACGTTGTGTTTTAATGTTGTAAGCTAAAAAATACAGGCAGAAGAACCAATTGCGTCTGCAGGCAGAGGCCAAAACATTGCACCACTCTTTGGGGTAATTATCAGTATTAAAACCAACCAGGTTACTTTTGTTTCTAAAACAGGTTCAGCCTGGAACAGGTCAATAAGTATTGGAATATACATATATTTAAGGATATGTGGTGGTCTGATCATGCAACCTTACACATGAAGGAGGTGGCTCTGGATCTTACAGGAATGATGGATTTGAGAGTAAATGCTGCTCATTAAAGAGCAGAGCAGTGTATTATTGGTAACACAGCCTGCAGTAGGATGGTGACAGCCTGAATAATGAAAATGTTTTACACTCTGAAATAAAGGTACAACATAGCTGTACACTTGTTTGTTACATGCTTTTAGTCCCCTTCAAAGCCATGGAAATCATAGAATCATGGGTTGGAAGGGACCTTTAAGGGTTGTCTTGTCCAACCTTCCCTGCAATAAGCAGAAACATCTTCAACTAGATCAGGTTGCTCAGAGCCCCATCCAACCTGACCTTGAATGCTTCCAGGGATGGGGCATCTACCACCTCTCTGGGCAACCTCTGCCAGTGTTTCACCACCCTCACTGTAAAAAATTTCTTCCTTCTATCTAGTCTAAATCTACCCTCTTTAAGTTTAAAGCCATTGCCCCTTGTCCTATAACAACAGGACCTACTGAAAATTCTGTCCCCATCTTTCTCACAAGGCCCTTTTAGGTACTGAAAGGCCATAATAAGGTCTACCTGGAGCATTCTCTTCTCCAGGTTGAACAACTCCAACTCTCTCAGCCTGTCCTCAATGGAGAGGTGCTCCAGCCCTCTGATCATTTTTGTGGCCCTCCTCTGGGCCCTGCTCTAACAGGTCCATGTCTTTCCTACACTGAGCACTCCAGAGCTGGACACAGTACTCCAGGTGGGGTCTCACAAGAGCTGGGTAGAGGTGCAGAATCACCTCCCTTGACCTGCTGGCCACGCTTCTTTTGATGCAGTCCAGGATATGGTTGATCTTGTGGGCTGCGAGCACACATTGCTGGCACATGTCCAGGTGTTCATCCACCAGTACCCTCAAGTGCTTCTCTGCAGGGTTGCTCTCAATCCCTTCATCCCCCAGTCTGTATTGACACTGGGGATTGCCCTAACTGAGGTGCAGGACCTTGCACTTGGCCTTGTTGAACCTCATGAGGTTCACATTGGCCCAGTCCTCAAGCCTGTCCATATCCCTCTGGATGACATCCTGTCCCTCAGGTGTGTCAACCACATTACTTAGCTTGGTGTCATCAGCAAACTTGCTGAGCCTGCACTTGATCTCACTGCCTATGTCGCTGATGAAGATATTAAACATTACTGATGAAGCTATTAAACAGCACTATTAAACAGAAATGCAAGTGTGGGATCTATGCCCTCTACACAGCATCCCCAGAGCAGCTTCTGGTGTTTGTCTGACCATGTGCCTATGGCACAGAACTTATTTTCAAATAATTCAACAGAAGTTTGGGCTGATTTCTTTTGTTTTAAAGAAAACATAGATAAAAGAGAACAATTCAGAGGTTTGCTTTTGTAGTGAGAATGAACTGGCAGCAGGCTAAGCGCACTGAGCACTGATTACAGTAAGACACAGAGCTTATGTGCTAATCATCCCTTCAATTAAATTCCCATGTGACCTAATACAGGGCCAGGCACGCCGTTTCTGTGTGTGGTTGCTGCCCTCTCTTGGCGTCATGACCAGCCTACAGGAGAGAAAAAAGAAGTTTGTCAAGAAGAGAAAGCAGCAAACCACGCTTACTCAGAGAATATGGGAGAAAGATTGTTTTTCCAAAGAAAAGTGCAATCTTTTTCCACATTGGAAAAATAATACAGACCTGCTGTCTTTTCTAAAACAAGGCTCATTGACTCAGTACATCTGTGAAAGAAAGAATTGATCTGGGTGAGGAAACTGTATGTCACAGGTAAACATCACCTATTCCTATACACCATTATATACACCTACCAACTACCATACCCCTTCTCGCCCATAAAAGCAATTTTCTGAAAAAGAGGGATCTTTTGTTTTTCTGTTCCTTCAAGAATACTTGAGCAGACTTCCAAGGCATTGTCTCACTTTCCTTCTACAAAGATTTCTATCCGTAATGTGAGAAAGGCTGAAAGAGAACAGGATCCTGTGAGCAATCGTAATTCTTAGTGGAAATAGGAGCTTCATTCTTTAAGACAAATCTCCTCCCCGCTTTAACGTCAAGAAGAGGAGCCTGTGTCATTCAGGATCCTATATGCAAGGTAAAGAAATGCATCCCACATAGCAGCTTACTATCAACTCTGTGTATACACACATAGCTTACTATGAGCCTACGTGTTCACAGGCTGTGCATGCAGGGCATCTGTTCTCTAGGAAGCTGTAAACAGGCAGCAATCTGATTATTCAACGGGGAATGCTTTTTCACATGCAAGACTTCATTGTCCATCTTATTCAATATCTCACCTACACAAGAAAACACAAATTACCTTTTCTGTCTACACATATCTAACACCTGGCTTATGCTGCTTGCTTGCACCGGTGTGTGTCTTTGCACTGGTACACATAGCTCATCTTTTGGGTACTTCTTGCACTTCTTTTTCTTTCCATCCTCCTTGCTTCTGTGCATACAAGTGCTCTCACACATGGTGACAGGCAGAAGCAGGTTACACCAGTGGAGAGGGCTGCTCTCAGTGCAACGTGCTCAATCAGCAGAGTGGATATTCTGAGCAGATTTTACTCGGCTTTCTCTGGTAAGTCCTGCAGAATTAAAATCTACATTTCTGTTGGAAAACAAGGTTGTTAGCTATTGCTCTGTTATCTGGTTAGGACAAGACTAGACTGAAAAGCTGCTGACTTAGGTTTGATTTACACCTTGTGTTCAAGAGCTGCACAGTCAGTAGCTGCCCTCTGGTTGATATAATGGAAGATGGTGTCTATGCTGGGAGGCAGCCTGAGTTTTCCAGCAGCACAGTTTGAAAGAGGTTTAAGTTGGGTCTATGTATTGGATTTGTGTCACTGCAGGAGAGGCTTCTGTAAGAAGCCACCAGGAGCTGCTCCTACATTGGACACGGCCAGTTCCAGCTGGTTCCCTGGCAGACCCACCGCAGGCCAAAGCTGAGCCCATCAGCAAAGTTGGTAGTGCCTCTGTGAGAATGTATTTAAGAAAGAGTAAAAACCACTGTACAGCAGTTGCGACAGAGGAGTGCGGATATGTGAGAGAAACAGCCCTGCAGACACCAAGGTCAGTGAAGAAGGAGAGGGAGGAGGTGCTCCAGTTGCCAGAGCAGAGATCCCCCTGCAGCCTGTGGAGGAGACCATGGTGACAGAGGAGACCATGGTGAAGCAGATATCCACACTGCAGCCTGTGGAGAACCCGACACCACAGCAGGTGGGGGTGTCCTGGGGGAAGCTGCAGCCCAGAGCCCATACCAGAGCAGGTTTTCTGTTAGGAACTGCAGCCCATGGGGGTCCTGCGCTGGAGCAGGTTTATCCTGGAGGACTGTATCCCATGGAAAGGACTCATGCTTGAGCAGTTCTTGAAGAACTGCAGGCTGTGGCAAGGACCCATGTTGGAGTACTTCATGAAGGACTGTCTCCCATAGTAGAGACCCTATGCTGGAGCAGGGAAGGAGCAGCACAGGGGAAGTGTTATGAACTGACCCCAGCCCCCATTCCCCATTCCCCTGTGCTGCTCAGGAAAAGGAGGTAGAAGAGTCAGGAGTGAAATTGAGTCTGGAAAGAAAGAGGAGGGAGTGAAGGAAAGGTGTTCTAAGATTTTTTTTTTTTTTCTCACCATCCTACTCTATTTTTAATTGGCAATAAATTAATCTTCCCCAAGTTGAGTCTGTTTTGCCTATGATGGTAACTGGTGAGGGATCTCCCTGTCTTTATCTCAACCCACAAGCTCTTTCATCTTATTTTCCCTTCCTACCTTATTGAGGAGGGTGAGTGAGAGAGTGGCTGGGTAGGCATCTGGCAGCCAGCCAAGGTCAACCCACCACAGTCCTTTCTGGTACCCAAAGTGGGGCTGTCAAGGAATTCAAGATAAGGACAGTAAATGGGAGAGATAATGGGCAAAAGTCTGACTGGACATTTCCAGAAACTGGAATAATTGTGGGGCATTTTTGTTGTTGTAATGTGGTGATGGGGCAAGGGGTGGAGTGTGTGTAAGTTGTCCAACTTTGTCAGGGTTGTGATGGTGTTATTTTCACTTTGGTGTGGGGAATTATTTTTGTTGATGTAAGTGAAGCTTGTGAAGATTGTGTGATAAAGAGATGTTTTAATGATAATTCTTAAGTATGTGTTTCACAGAGGCTGGAGGTGGAATGTACTGGGTTTACATTAATGGGCCAGGAGGCCCCATGGGATTAAAACCCTGTTGGGGTGAAGCATGACATGCTCATTTATTATGGTTTGAGAAACTCACAACAATTTATTGTTGTTTAGACAACCATTCTATCACCCGATGACCCATCCCCACCCGGGAAAGGGAATTGGGGAAAAACCAAGGAAACCCAGGGGTTGAAATAAAAACATATTTAATAGAATAATATTAGATAATTAACATTAATAGCACTAAAGAACCAATATTGATCCTGATACCAATACAGAATATACAAAGACTATACCCAGCCCATTCTATCAGTAGGAAGCTGTGCACTACCAGCAGTGGACAGCAAATGTTGGATGCTGCGAGCGTGATGGCTTCAGGAGGAATGGAAATGCTCAGGGGTCCGGCACTGGGGGAAGAAATTCTCAGGATGACGCCATCAAGGAAGAGAGAGAGCACTTTGCAGCAAACTTTCTAATTTAAATTGAATGTGATGTTCATGGTATGAAACAATCCTGTTGGCCAGCTTGGGTCAAGTGCTCAGGTTTTCCTCCTCCTCATGCCTGCACCCGGCTAACTTGAAAACACTGACACCTTGAAACCCACACACCATAGCTGGCTATAAAGTAAATATTTTCACAAATTCAGACACTGGAGTCTTCTAAAAGTGCATTTTTTCCCAAGCATCAGAAGAGAAATTAGTCCTGTCTCTCTCAACCCAGGACATCATGTCATGACTTAGCAACTCTCCTTGTCACAACTAATACATGACTTGTGGGATCTCAGGAAATTCTTAAGACAGAAGTATTCCCTCCTTTCTCACCCTTTTAGCCTACAAGTTTGGAGAAGGTCAGCAAAACCTGTCAATTTTGTTGGTAAATACAGGGCTTGGGTCTGGAACCTTGTGCCTCTGCTACTTTAGAAATTGAAATACTTTACACCCTAGGAAAATAGTTTGGTAACTTTTTTTAAGGGCACACGAAGCAAAATTTGCAAGAATATATCACAGGCCAAAAAACAGGGCCAATTCTCCTTAAAGCCTATAGCATTTTCCTCAAGGACACAAACTTCCATAACCAAATGGGAGCACTTCACTGTTTAAAAGGTCCGATAAACGGCAAGCAGTCTGAACTCCACCTCAGTCTCAGCCCTGAAAATTACATGATATATTTGATGCTACATTTAGTTTTGAACGGAGATAAACTTCAGGTGACCTTTAGTGAAATACTCACAGAGGACCATGGAGGTCCTCCTATGAAGGACCTATTTCTCGTTGTCTTACTGGACAGCGGAGGCTCCAACCTTTAAAACGTCTTCCAGAAGGCCGTCTTTGTGATGACAGGAACATGTAGATGCTTGTCATTTTTGAATGAAGGGTATTTATTTCAGTGCCTAAGTGTAGATCTCTAGAAGCCTCATTTTAATGTCTGTTTTTTAATTTCACCATTAGACCCTGCTGTCATCATGCAGATTCATGTGCAGGGATAGACAGGGTCAGTGGAGTGCTACCCAGCTGCTCCACGTCAATTGTCCTCTGTTGGCAGAGAAAAAGGATGACAGAGAGGTGGAAGCGTACTATTCTCTGACAGGCTCTAAGAAGCATTGGGTGGACAAGAGCCTGCTAAGCTGGCTGGAAGAGAACAGCTCTTCACTCTGTGTGTGTGCACTCTGCTTTAGACAGGTCCTGCTCAGCGTCCTGCCTTCCTTTTGGCAGACTATTCCACAAACTTACCTGAGATGTAAAGTGACGCTCCAGTTCTGCACTGTCCTGCTGTCAGATCTTGTTAAACCAGATGAGAAGTTATAGATGAAGGGGGGAAAGAAAAAGATCAGTGATAAAACTTACTGGAGGCAAAGGAAGATCCCACTGGAGCAACCTGGACAAGGAAAGAAGTAGATGAAAGAGAAGATGAAAGGATGCAGAATAAACATTTATAAAGCAGAGGAAGCAGCTGCAGTTTTCATCCTGGCTGAAGAAAGAAATAAACATTTCACAACCAGTGGTGCCCACCAGGTTCTTCTTTTGGGCTGGGATGACTCCTCCCACCTCTAAAATTTAGTGCATCAGTGGAATTGCATTCTGGGGCATGTTTTCTCATATTCCCAGGGTACTCTTTTACCCACTCTATTATTTCTGCTGGGCTATAACTGTCCCTACTTTTGAACATACTTCAGACTACCTAGGAGACTTTTACTGCCCACTTCCACTCCCTTAACATTTCCGAGGATGTTAAAATAATATTGCAGACAACTTTATCAGAAATATACGCTTGTTTTAGCCTTTTATATTTTAACTGTTTTTGCAGCCACAGCATGGCAGCCAGATTTTTTTAAGAGAATACATCTTAGAAAGCCAGATTTAGAGAACGGCACAACCACTTCAAGAAGACATGACTATCATTCACAGCATACAGAGCTGTTTTGGGACAACTTGCACACAGCACTGAGTACATCCTTTTAGCTGCTATCCCTACTGAGCCACTGCATAAGCCAGCACCTTTTCTCTTTCCATTGTGAGTCCATGTGTGTCTGCACCCCTATGAGTGTGTTTTTGTGCCTGTCCATGTGTGTGTTTCGTGTGTCTGAATAGCATACTTCTTGCATGCTGTCCTCCAGGTGGTTACAAGCTGCTGCTGGGCTTGCTGCAAAAGGTGGGTTAATGACTTCTGAAGAAATAACTCAGTAATTAATTTCCACTGAATCATAATGCCCGAGCATAGTGTTGATACCTAAAATAACTTTAAAATAAATAGATTTATTGCTAAGCACAATTGACAGCCTGATGAGGCTTCCAAATATCTGTCTCCACAGGACTAGATCGGTGCCATGGTCTGTTTGGATCTCTCAAATTTACAGGACAATGTACTCTGCAAATGAAACTTTATTTTATGAGATCATTAAGAAAGAAAAACATGACAAACAAGGCTTCAATCCCCTTTGCACAGACTAGCCTATCATGTGAATTCATTAATTCATCACTTTAATTATGAGGTTTCTCACTTGCAAGTTCTCTAATTCATAACTCACAGCTCACAACTTACAACTTGTGACTCATGCCTCATGAACAAAATATTTACCTAGCTGATGGGGAGAGAGCTTCTCCTTCCTCCTCCATCGTGGTGTGGGCATCCCCTGTATCACCCTGGGAAGGAGGAAAGCCTCAGCAGACCAGCTGCTGTTGGATCTGCTTCAAAAGCTTTTTTCGGTAAGCTGATGTTTTTACACCTTCCAGCTTGGAAGTTTGGTCTATGTCATTTCCATGAGTTGGCAGATCCTGAAGAAACTGCCAGACAATCAATATGCAAAGATGATGGCTGTAGGAGACAGCATGCTGCAGGTGATAATGGTTAAAAAATGACCTTTTAGCTCTTTTTGGCCACCTGTCCTGCCACCTGTTGCTCTTGCTTTGACCTAATGGCGTTGCTCTCAGCACAAATCAGGCCTTAGCACAAAATGGGTTAGCCAAAAACCTGAGGAGGAGTTGACAGTCACAATCGGGAGCCCCTCTTCAGGAAGGGACACGATATGCTCCCATGGAATCACACATTGTCCTGAAAAAGAAACTCCAGGTGTCCACAATCACACTCACAGCACAGCCAAGGCAGTCACGGCCATAGGACTGTTAAGGAGCATTGTATCAAAAGCCAGCTTAAAACTGGACAGCTGAGAAGCAGATAGTAACAAAGACAGGACCAAAGAAGCAAGAGGAGATCAAGAGCTGATGACACCATCGTCCCTCCAAAAAGCCAGAGTCATGAAGAGCACCTCATCCAGAGAAGTATGCAAATCACAATCCCATAGCAAAGGCTACAGCAAAAGGAGACCAAGAAGCAAAGACAGTGATCATTATTATAGAGGAGACAACAACCAAAGTAGGTACCTGCAGGCTTCTGCTTTTTATACTTGAAAGATGGTCAGAGATGGCTATAAATTCTCAAGCAAGTAGAGGGCTCAGTCTAATGTTCATGATCCAAGGCAATTGACTAGTCCAGAATACAGGATACAAGCCTTTACTGACAGGACACGTCCGCAGAGCTGGAGGGACTCCGTGGGAGACACTATTGCTATTACCAAAGATGTAGGCTAAGGAGTTGATCAAGTTGTCAAGGTCCCTTTTTGGAGGGACTGGCAGAATGAGAAGAGAAAAGCCCAGTGGAAAGGGAAAGTACAAAACTCACCATATGGAGACCACAGTCAAGGAGCACACAAACCTAAAGAGAGAAAATAACCCCCAGAAAACCTTATGAAAATTCAGTGACTGCTACACAAGTGAAGATAGCCTTTTAGACAATCCAGCAAGGAGTCAGACAGAGTGTAAGGGTGTAAGAAAAAGAAAAAAAAAGATTAAGACTCCAGCTACAGAGTCTGTGAAGAAAAAGTAACAGACACAGCGAGGCCTCCCAAAAACCAAAAGCAAAAGCAGAAACATCAGAAACATCACATGAGTAGCTCAGGCTATGCTTTTTCAGCAGTGGTTACAATTGACGGTGATCATGAGAAGGAGTCACAAAGGACTGAATATGACAGCAGCATTACTTGAACAGGCACAGCTCAGATAAATGAAAGGGAAAATGAGTCTCCATCTTCTTTTCCAGGAATGACAAGATGTAAAAGTGTTTATAGAGGCAGCAAGGAAACTTGCTGCAGAGAAGCAGGCAAAAATTATAGTATTACTACCAGAAGAAGGGACTAGTGATATTAGAAGACAGTGATATTAGAAATGCTGATGTCAAGTTTTGAGAAACAGCAACTGATCTGAGTCTATTTGTAGAGGTTACCAGCAGTAACACCCCTCACACAGGACTTGTAAGTAGCCTTCGTCAAGGAGCACAAGCACAATCCTCCAGTCAGCTGCTTTTCCCAGGACATCCTTCCTAGAGCATCCAGAGAGACCACCATTGACAATAAGACTGCCAAAGAGGCTTGTCAACAGATGCTGGGGGGTTGGTTCACCAGTGAAAATAATGTGGCACGACACTCTGTCTTCCAATGCCCTTCTTTCTTACAAATGGCACACTAATTTCATCCCAACCGAGGCTGGGGTTGGCCCCCTCCCACTGAGGAAGACAAGTTTCCATTAAATCCTGGTGGTTGCCCCCACCCCTCCGATCCTGGGGGTCCCTGCATTTTTCCCTTTGGAGGCTGTAAAACCTGTGCCGTCACTCTTGCCTTTGTCTTTGCCTTTTCTTCATCCCTGCTTCCATACACCTGCTGTGCCTTTGTAATTAATTCTTCCAAAGGCCTGTTCTGCCACTCCTCATCTTTCTGTATTCTTCTCCTTACGTCAGGCCAGGATTTGGTGACAAATTGTACCCTCAATAGTATGCCAAAGGCCAGTCCCTCAGGGTCCAACCCTCCCTGTTTTCTTAAGGCATTTCCGGTCCTTTTCAACCGGTGAGAAGGACTCTCGTCTTTCTCCTGTTCGAGGGACATAGCCTTTGACACATTGTTAGTTGTGGGAATGGCTGTCTTAATTGCTCTAATCAAATAAGCTCCATAATCCCATAGTCCGGCAGGACTTCGGGCCCAATTTACAAAGTGCCAGGCCTGCTGGCAACAGGCGGACATACCTTGTCCCGCAGGGGGAAAAGGGATCTAGGGCAAGCGTTATCAGGACTCAATAATAGGTCTTTAAACTAGATTTGAAGGGGGGTGGGGATGGTACTAGGCTAGCTGGTGAGGTGCCAGGGCAGAGTCGCTCGGCACTTGTAGCAAAGTCTGACAGTACTCCTGAGAGCCAGAAGGCCCACCACATATCAAGGGTCCAAACCACAGACATGACTCCCACTCTGAAATGCTTATACACCAATGCACGCAGCATGGGGAATAAGCAGGAGGAGCTGGAGATCTGTGCACGATCGCAAGGCCACGATCTCATTGCAATTACTGAGACGTGGTGGGACAGCTCACATGACTGGAATACTGTCATGGATGGCTATGTCCTTTTCAGGAAAGATAGGCCAACGAGACGTGGTGGTGGAGTTGCGCTCTCTGTGAGAGAGCAACTGGAATGCATCGAGCTCTCACTGGGGGCGGATGTAGAGAGGGTTGAAAGCTTATGGGTAAGGATCAAGGGCCAGGCAAATATGAGGGACACTGTTGTGGGAGTTTATTACAGACCACCTGATCAGGATGAGGTAGCTGACGAGGCTTTCTACAGACAGCTAAATATAGCCTCCCAATCTCAGGTCTTGGTTCTTATGGGGGACTTCAATCACCCAGATATCTGCTGAGTAGACCACACGGCCTGTCACGCACAGTCCAGGAGGCTCCTCCAGTATATTGATGATAACTTTTTAACACAGATGGTGCAGGAGCCAACAAGGAGAGGAGCACTCCTGGACCTAGTATTAACCAACACAGAGGGACTGGTGGAGGACATTAAGGTTGGGGGCACCCTAGGCTGTAGCGATCACGAAAAGATAGAGTTCAGGATCATGGGCACTACACACAAAACAACAAGAAGCAAAATCACAACCTTAGACTTCAGGAGGGCTAACTTTGATCTCAAGAAACTGCTTGGGGAGATTCCATGGACTAGAGCTCTGGAAGGCAAAGGGGCTCAAGAAAGCTGGTTGGTATTCAAAGACCACTTCCGCCAAGCTCAGGATTGGTGCATCCCGAAGAGCAAGAAATCGGCCAAGGGACGCAGGAGGCCTGCCTGGTTGAGCAGGGAGCTTCTGAACAAGCTCAAGTGGAAAAAGGAAGTTTACACTCAGTGGAAGAATGGCCTAACCCCTTGGGAAGATTACAAGAATGCTGCCAGAGTGTGCAGGGATGAAACAAGGAAAGCCAAGGCTGCCTTGGAACTAAACCTGGCAAGGGATGTCAAGCTCAACAGGAAGGGCTTCTTCAGGTATATTGGAGGCAAAAGGATGATCAGAGAAGCTGTGGGCCCACTGTTGAATGAGACAGGAGCCATGGTGTCAGAGGATGCGTAGAAGGCAGAGTTATTGAATACCTTCTTTGCGTCAGTCTTTACTACCTGGCCCAGCCCTCAGGAGTCCCAGGCCTTGGAGAAAGTAACGGGGAAAGAGGAAGACTTCCCCTGGGTTGAGGAGGATCAAGTGAGGGACCAGTTAGGTAAATTAGATATTCACAAGTCCATGGGCCCTGATGGGATGCACCCGAGAGTGCTGAGGGAGCTGGCAGAGGTCATTGCTGGGCCACTCTCTACCATCTTTGAAAGGTCCTGGAGAAGAGGTGAGGTGCCTGAGGACTGGAGGAAAGCCAATGTCACTCCGATCTTCAAAAAGGGCAAGAAGGAGGACCCGGGGAACTACAGGCTGGTCAACCTCACCTCCATCCCTGGAAAGATGATGGAACAGCTTGTTCTGGGCGTCATCTTAAGGCACGTGGAGGAAGAGAAGGCTATCAGAAGTACTCAGCATGGATTCACCAAGGGGAAATCATGCCTGACTAATCTGATAGCCTTCTATGATGGTGTGACTGGATGGATAGATGAGGGAAGAGCGGTAGATGTGGTCTACCTTGACTTTGGCAAGGTGTTCGACACAGTCTCCCACAGTATCCTCATAGGGAAGCTTAGGAAGAGTGGGTTAGATGAATGGACAGTAAGGTGGATAGAAAACTGGTTGCAAGACAGAGCTCAGAGGGTTGTGGTTAGGGGCGCAGAGTCTAGTTGGAGGTCAGTGATGAGTGGTTCCCCAGGGGTCAGTACTGGGTCCAGTCCTGTTCAATATATTCATCAACGACTTGGATGAGGGGATAGAGTGCACCCTCAGCAAGTTTACTGATGATACAAAGCTGGGAGGGGTGGCTGACATGTCAGAAGGCTGTGCTGCCATACAGAGAGACCTGGACAGGCTGGAGAGTTGGGCGGAGAGGAATCTTATGAAATTCAATAAGAGCAAGTGTAGGGTGCTGCACCTGGGGAGGAATAACCCCATGCAGCAGTACAGGTTGGGGGCTGACCTGCTGGAGAGCAGCTCTGTAGAAAGAGACCTGGGAGTCCTGGTGGACAACAGGATGACCATGAGCCAGCAATGTGCCCTTGTGGCCAAGAAGGCCAATGGCATCCTGGGGTGCATCAAGAAGAGTGTGGCCAGCAGGTCAAGGGAGGTCATCCTCCCCCTCTACTCTGCCTTGGTGAGGCCACACCTGGAGTACTGTGTCCAGTTCTGGGCTCCCCAGCTCAAGAAGGACAGGGAACTGCTGGAGAGGGTGCAGCATAGGGCTACCAAGATGATTAGGGGACTGGAACACTTCTCTTATGAAGAAAGACTGAGGGAATTGGGTCTCCTTAGTCTGGAAAAAAGATGGTTGAGGGGGAACCTGATCCATGCTTATAAATACTTAAAGGGTGGGTGCCAAGAGGATGGGGCCAGGCTCTTTTCGGTGGTGACCAGTGACAGGACAAGAGGTAATGGGCACAAACTTGAGTATAGGAAGTTCCACCTAAACATGAGGAGGAACTTCTTTCCCTTGAGGGTGGTAGAGCACTGGAACAGGCTGCCCAGGAAGGTGGTGGAGTCTCCATCTCTGGAGACATTCAAAACCCGCCTGGACGCGTTCCTGTGCAACCTGCTCTAAGGTGTCCCTGCTCTGGCAGGGGGGTTGGACTGGATGATCTCCAGAGGTCCCTTCCAACCCTATGATTCTATGATTCTATGATCCCGAAGGTGGGCTAGACTTGCCTGATTGTTCAGATACCAATTGGCATCCACTTGGGGGATTGTGTCGTTGCCCATGGATGCATTCTGCCCCGTGTTCCTTGCTGCCTGTGGGTGTTCATCTTCCCACAACTGACAGGATTTTTGCAAAATCATCCATTTTTCCTCTGGCCCAAATAAAATTCCCAGAAGAAAATCCCAATCATTCCAGGTATAATCTGCATTCCATAGATACTCATCTACCTTTCCCCCCACCCCTATGGGATCATCCAAATATGGGGGTAATTCCTTTTTCAATCCTCTTATGTCCTGAGTTGTAAGGGGCACAATTACAAACCCAAATCCTCCACCTTGTCCTCCCAAAGGGACCTGGCATAGAGGCATCTGATAAACTCTTGCCTTCTGAGTTTTAGGCACTTTCTGTGCTTCATATTGTGTCCCCCTTCTAGTTCTAGATGGGGACATAACATGTTGCCCATCCTCCCCTTCACTGTCGTTCTCGTCAAGAGGGGCTGTAGGGGTGGTTTCTCCTTGGTTTTCTTGATCTGGGATTTGGGGGTATAAAGGCCCAGCATCTGCTCCTGGATTGATTGGGGGACCTGGAGGGGCTCAGGGATAAGACAGGGGAAGACACTGAAGAACCCACATCTCCTTATCCGTTTCCTTTCTCTTCCCATTTCCTGACTCCCCCTTATCTCTTTTCCCTCTGGCTACATAAATTCCTGTTACTGTCACCCTTAACCATCTTTTCCCACATTCTTTTTCAATAAGGTCTTTTTCAGTGTTGTTCAAGTATAAGCACAAACACTGACAAAGTCTAGCATCATCTGACCCAAGAGGAGGCCATCTAAATCCTTTTTGCAAATTATATTCAGGCCAGATAAAAGAACAAGACTTTACCGTTGTTTCCTGAGTTATTTCCAGGGAAATGTGTAGACTATACCAAGATCTCAACATGCTCCCTAAGAGACTTTCCGGGGGTATTTAGGGATCATCATCCTGGTGTCGAGACCTTTTCTTGACTTTCCCTTACTGCCCTCCTTGGGCATCCTCTCTCTTTTGCTCCCTGAATTTCCCATAGTACTCACCGGTGAGATTTTCAATGGTGTCTCCCTGCAGACCTCTTCACAGACCCCTGCGGTCCATCGCTCATCTGTCTCCTGAGCAGTCTCGGGTACCCAATCAGTCGTCCAGTGCTGGCAGCCGCCAAAGGGAACTGGTCACCGAAGTTTTGGTGAGGTGCACTGTCAGCTCCATTTGTTGCCCGCTGTCCCTGGAAGGTGGAAGGATCCCGGAGGAGCCTCCATTTGTGGAGAAAATCTCATTGTCAGAGGTCGCTGTTCACAAAGGAACAGCTGTCCACTGGAACAGGCTGCCCAGGGAGGTTGTGGAGTCTCCTTCTCTGGAGACATTCAAAACTCGCCTGGACGCCTTCCTGTGCAACCTCATCTAGGTGTTCCTGCTCCGACAGGAGGATTGGACTAGATGATCTTTTGAGGTCCCTTCCAATCCCTAGCATACTGTGATACTGTGTGATACTGTGAAAGGAGACAGAGCATGACCACTTGTCAGGGCTCCTCTGCTGTGTTTTGGCTAGGTTACTGCCTGCTGCTCATGCCCCATGAAGATGGATTCTCGTGCCCTGCAGCTGAGAGGAGGAAGGCTTTCTTCCCCCCAAGGTGGGCTAGCAAGTGTCCCCATGGGATTTTTGCCTTCTTCTGTAGTACTGAGCACAGCCCCTGGTCAGGGCTACTCTGGGCCCTTTTGGCTCGGTTCATGCTGGCTGCTCCTGCACCTCGAAGACACCACTCATGCCCTGGTGCTCTTGGGCTCTCTCTCTCATCGCGGGCCAAGAAACAAAGCAGAGCAATTCTTGGAGGGCAAAACATAAGACTGGCATCGAAAAGTGTAATACTTTGGAAAATACCACCCACCTCCTCCTCCTCCTCTTTTGTGTGTTACCAGTACCTCTCCTCATTCGTCAAATTCTTGCTCTTCAAGAAACAGGGACTGTTTCCAAATTCTGCTGCCATATTCTTTGAGTTTTTCATCCTAAGTGATATGGGACATTGGTGATAGTCCTTTCTTTTCAAAGGCTGAAACAAAAAAAGAATTTAAAAACATAAGAGAAGAAATAAGAAATCATCTAGGAGTGGGAATGTTTGGGGATTTTTTTGGATGCCAAGATAAAAATTCATGTGAAAAAAATTCATTACCAAAAAAAAGAGAGAAAACCCACATTCCTGAAATTTTTCCATTTGTTCCCGAGAGTGCCTTCTTTGTGCATCTGTCAGTTACTTGCTTTGCTGTTTCTGGCAAGGTTAAGATTGTATTAACCATAATAGTCACGCCTCTGGCTCTCCACTTGATGTAGGACATTTGTGACTTTCTGTGGCTCTCGCTGTCCTCTGCCAGGCACCAAGTGATGTTTTTTCAAGCTAAAGGGACGATTGCATCAGCCTGCTTTGGGCTTCACATGCACACTGTGCATTGGAGCAAAATACAATCAAATCCTGTTCCCACTTGTAACCTTTGTGCTCCATGTCCTTGAAAGAGGTTTTGGAGCCAAAAAAGTCCTGGCATTTCAGGCAAAGAACAGTCTTATCATCATTTGAGTCATTGGAATGGAAGTGGAAGGAGGAGAAGGAGAAGGAGAAGGAGGAGGAGAAGGAGAAGGAGAAGGAGAAGGAGAAGGAGAAGGAGAAGGAGAAGGAGAAGGAGAAGGAGAAGGAGAAGGAGAAGGAGAAGGAGAAGGAGAAGGAGAAGGAGAAGGAGAAGGAGAAGGAGAAGGAGAAGGAGAAGGAGAAGGAGAAGGAGAAGGAGAAGGAGAAGGAGAAGGAGAAGGAGAAGGAGAAGGAGAAGGAGGGGAAGGAAGGAAGATACTTAGATAAGTACTACTTGAACTAAGTAGTTTCGATAACTAGACAGACCTGGGCTGATGTGCAGAAAATTGGCACCCTTGCTTACCAACAGCTGCACGTTTTCACCATGGTTTTTCTTTTCTTTGTGAGCTAAAATGCTCGAGGCTTCGGGACAAACTGCTGCCCTTCACCCTGAGGAAGTCTGTGCCCATCACGCTGCAGCAGGAGAGAGCTCAGCCCTCGGTACCCTTCGACACTGCGGAGCACTTGAGGTGCTTCCTGCTTCACTCCGTCCCCAGAACCAAATTGGCCCCTGCTCCTTGGCCAGAGCCAGAGGAGCCATGCTCACTTGTCCCTTGAGTGTCCTTATGTAGGTGTGACAGCCCAAGGGAGGACGTCACCTGGAGAAGCAAGGGGACCCGCTGGGCAGCGGCTGCTGCACCTGGTTCTACGGGGACATGGAGCCTCTGCTGCTGCCCACAGCTTGGAGGAGGAGGGCAGGGCGAGGGCTGGGCAGGGCTGTCGTGGTGGCATGCCGGCTCTCAGGAGCATCCCAGCTGGAACTGCTGAGCCAGAGCCGCGGTTCCAGCTGCTGGCCCCCTGCCCGTCCTGCCCCATCGCACCACGCTGCAGGCAGGGCAGGGCAGGGCAGGCTCTGGGAGCGCTGGGCTGGTGGTCTCCATTGACGGGCTCTTACTCTGTTTTCCTTTGCAGCGGGAGGGAGCAGCAGCAGCAGGAGGAGGGGGCTGCCCTTCCCCCAGGTACAGGGGTAGCAGCCGTGGTGCACCAGGCAAAAGCTTTCCTGGAGGCACCACCCTCTCTGCTAGTCCTCAAGGAAGCAGAAGGGGCAGATACGGAGGCAGGATTGGAAATAGCAGAGGTATGGCAGGTCCACAAACACTGCAACAATGTGTCTCGTGGAGGAGGGTATGTCTTAATGAGTCCAAGGAGCTGCTGTGCCTCTTCCCAGCATTCATTGCCTTCTGGCTTTGTGTGTTTTTTTTTTTATCCCCCAGAACAGGGCAGTGTAAGTGAAAGTGGAAAGGTGGTTTCTCCAATGTGTTAGGAATGCGCTTAGTCAAAGGAAATACCTACAAAATACCTGCCAAGGACAGACTCCAAAAGCAAAGCCTGCCACCGCAGAAGGGGGTGTTGCACCAAAGGGGTATCTGCAGAGTTCTGTCTCGGGAGGGCAGAAGAAACGGCAGGAGAAAGAAGTGGGCAAGCCTTTTCTTGCCCGCAGGGGACCGCAGGGTGTCTGCTGAATGGCCCCTGCAAATTAGCAGAGTGTCACACACCTGTGAGAACGTTGTGTTCGAAAGTGAGGCCCTTGGAAGAAAGGGCTAATGCCAACCAGCCCAAGGCACCTTCTCTAGAGAGCTAAGGGAGCAATTTGCCAAAAAGTCGCTTACTCCTCCAGGGCATCCCTTGCCACCTGCTAACGCCAACATTTCTGGTTTAGGACACGACCACTTTTCCTCCAACCGCCCCCGAGACCACGACAGAGTCCCTGCGATGTGCAGAAGATCAAAAGAACCTTTCAAAGGCACAAAGGTAAAAGGAGTGAGCTTGGGTTAAATGGAGAACTGATTGATCCAGTTGATCCTGGCTTTACCTCTCCAATCCACTGTGGGATGGAAAGGTTTGCAGGCTCCCTCCAGGAAACCGAAAACCAAAGCAAAAGGAAGAGACCAGAGGCCTGGGAAGAGGAGATGGAATGTAAACAAGAAGAAAAAAGAAGGAAGAGAGGAAGAAGACTGCGACTGAAGAGAAGAAGAAAGGTCCAGATGGTGAAGAAGCCCAGGTGAGTCCCAGGCTCTGCTGCCCATCTTTCCCAACTCCTTAAACTGCGCTAAGTCAGTCCAAGGGGCTGGCAAGGGACGGCCAGGGATGGTGCCGTGCAGGCTTTGGGAAGAAGTCCATGGCAGCTCCCCAGGGGCTCCCGATGGAGCCCTGCTGCGTGGCACAGGCGCACTGTGCATCCCTGCAGACGCACAGTCTCAAAGGGCGTTCCCCATGGGGACAAGGCGCCAGAGCCACCCCCTGCTCAATGCCAGCTGGGCTAGAAACCCTTCCTTGCCGGCTGTGTTTCCCAAAGGAAGGGGAACCAAGTCCTGTCTCGTCCTGCCTTTGGGCTTTACCAGTGTTTTCTGACTCTGTCCTTGTAGGTGCCCGTTTCCTGTTAGTGCCTGAACCCCTGTGACTCCTGGGCTCCCGCACGCCATGTTCACAATAAAAGGATCTTTTCTCTCTTAATACAGTTGTGGATATAGTGTGCATGTGTCTTTAGTTTCTCTCTTTTTTTTGGTTGAGGCTTTCATTAAAGTAATTTAATTTGTTTTTTAAACTGGTGAGTCTCTTTTCTCTCTCATCCTCTCCCTCAGAGAGTTAAACTTACTGGAGTTGTGGGAACTTGTGCTGTGTGCCCAACTGCAAAAGATAACTTATGACTCCCTGGCAGAAACGCGTATGACCTATCCTGCACCACAAAAGGGGTAACCTGTCCGGCCTTCCCCACCCAGACCGTTCCTGTTTTCTGTCTTTTTAACAGACATGATGTACTCCACCAATGCCATCATGGGACAAATAGCATCTGTCCTTGTTTGAAGTAAAACGGAACCGATTCTCTCTTCAGTCACTTCACTTTTTAGCTAAGCCTCTTCTAACTACTGCAGTGAGCAGCCTATTGTGCAGAAACCGTTCACTCTCAGAGTGACGAGACCTGTGTTGATAGTTGATGCCAGGCATGGTATGCAGAGAGGCTCTTGCTTAGACTTAGGGCTATAACACCCAAGGGCAGATAACGTGGTTATTTGCCCCGTTGGAGGGTGGGAAGCGGAAAAGCGCAGAGGGGTCGCACCTGCGGGGAGGAGCGGACTAGACAGGTGACCCAAAATTGCCCAACAGGGGATTCCATCCCATCTGCCTCACGCGCAGTAGAAAAGCTGAAGGATCAAAGGGTCAGGTCTCTTTCTTCGATGGTCGACGTCTGAGGAGGACTCTGTTCATCTGACTGTGATCCCGATCCTGAATCCAGATCCAGAATCCAGTTCCCGTCTGTCACTGCGTCCAGCCTGGGACTGCCCCAGTGCCAGCAGGTGATGTGATTGTCACCTCGGGAGCTTGATAGGGTTTTGTATATATTTTTCATTATTTCTTTTTATATTATTAATAATATTTCATCCAAGTACTTTAGTTCCTTCTAAACTCATAAGTCTCTTTTTCCTCCTCTGCCTCTCTTTGAAGAAGGGTAGAGGGGAGCACCTGTCGGTGCCATCTGGGGTGCCTCAGGTCCCCAGTAGTGGATTTTGGCCTAAACCACGACAGATTAATTGGCGCCCAACGTGGGGCCCGAGCAGTGCTCGATCAGACCTGTGATAAATTGCCCAAATAGTTTGAATTCCAGCTTGCTCAGAGATTAGAACAGACAGCTTGCATCGTGTCATTCTTAGACGAAATCTTGTATCATGCCTTTAAGCAGCTTTGTTCGACCTTAATGCAGTCAGCTTGGTTTAACCTGCCAAATGTGTTTCAAAGTTCATTTATTCTTTGGCTTTTTATGCGAAGGTTTAAAGGTGCTGTTTTGGTGTGGTTCGCAATTCCGATGTATAACATGATGAGTTGGGTGAGGGCTCTACCTGTATATCTCGGGCCTCTCGTGATGGATTCTGTGATTAATTATACTTTCGGTTCTACATGGGGAATGTTTACTTCGCCCTTTGATAATTATGCTAATGTGACACCATCAGAGGTGGGGCACGGCAACCTTCTGGGCTCTGAGGATAAGGATTGGTGCCCTGTTAAGACCGTGCTTTTGTTGTCAGTTTTCCTGAATGTGATGCAGGGGTGGTTTCATGTGAAACACCGGTGCAGGGAGAGCAGTAGGGGGACCGGGCGCTGCCGCCACTCAGACCCGCGCAGCCGCTCGGCGATCTGCAGCGGCGCAAACCGCGGCCCCGCCCGGCCCGGCCGCAGCCGCCCCCCCCACCGCAACGGCACAGGCGCCTGCACCGCCGCGCCGCCGCCGCCTGCAGCGGCACCGGTACCACCGGCAGCCGACCCCCCCCCACACACACCGCAACGGCACAGGCGCCTCCGCCGCCTGCAGCGGCACCGGTACCACCGGCAGCCGCCCCCCCCGCCCCGCCACACACACACCGCAACGGCACAGGCGCCGCCGCCGCCCGTCCCGGCGCAAGCCCTGCCCCCGCCCTGCAGCGGCACAAGCCACGCCGCCGCCTGTCCCGGCACAAGCTACTCCAGCCACTACGAGCAGTACCAAAACTACTCAATCTCCATCAAAATCGGTACAAGCTGCCCCAGTAACCAGGAAGAAGAGAAAGCAGTCAGATCGTTCCCCTGTCGCTCACGACAAGGACCAGCTGTCCCAAGACAGCTTGGGAGGGAGTTCTGAAGGAGATCCAGGAGAAGGCCCTTCTAGAGTAGATCCAGGAGAGGGTCCTTCAAGCAGCCAGGGACCAGGTTAGGAAAGCTAAAGGCCTGAAAGAATTAAATCTTGCCAGAGAGGTCAAGGGCAACAAGAAAAGCTTCTACAGGTATGTCGGTAATAAAAGCAAGACTAGGGAAAATGAAAGGAAGAGGAAAACATTAAAAATAGAAATGATCCAGAAAAAGCCAGGTCACTGAAGCCTACAAACAACTTAATACCTTGCAAATGGATAATGTTAGTTATACACGAATTTCAAGTCTTTGATCTAAAACACAGGACACAATTATAGTGTTGATCTTCTCTGCTAAAAGTTTGCTCCTAGCAAGAAAAAAAGCTCCTATAGAAAGTTCTTATTTCGGACAAAAGATGCTTAAGCACAAGGTGCATTAAACACAGTCGAACCACATCCATTTTTAGAAACACTTTGTGTCTGTTTCACAGATATTTATGGCCTACACAGTTGATTTGATTTCTCAGGCGCAAAGGATATTGCATTCTTCCTGACCTACACTATGTATTTTGAACCTGGGGCGTTTCCACACAAACAGATTGTTGAACCGAGTCCTGTGAAAGTCAGTGTGCCTCTGAGCAGGTGAAGAGCCTGCCAATACAGATGAGCCTAAAGGTAAGGATTGGAAGCCCACGTGCTTATGTTGTAGTATCGGAGGCTTATTTGCAAGCCAAGATGAGTCCACACTTAATTCTGACAGCAGGATGAAATAGATCAGCCTTTCAAGGTCCACAGGCCACTTGCTGTGCTTGTTGGGGACAGCAAACACTCCTTCATTAATGAACGTGTACAGAGTTGGAAGTTTACCGCTGCTTTACAGTTTGGGGATTTTCACTGCATCTCTTTTTTACGCCAAACTCTGTCTTTATTTTAAGAACTGCAACGTGACAGCGTCCTCCTTTATTCCCTTAACAATCAAACCAACTTTCGATTTAACTTAAATGGACATTTGTTCCTTAATGGAAAACTTTATCATAATTTTGTCAATATCGTCCCAGAGCAGTTCCGTTTACCTATACAGATCGGACCTTGCAGACTATCTATGGAAACAATATCTCAGTTACTGTGGCTCTTCTCCTTTACTGATATCGGTCAGTGCTGTCTTGTCTCTCTGTCTTACTCTTTTCCACGCTGCAAAAAGGAAAAAGCAGACCTCGAAATCAATGCGAGTTCCTCTTTTCCCCAAATTAATCCTCAGGCCTCCTCTTTTGAGAGTGAGGGGAACAGGTCTCTCTGAAGAGCAGCAACAGTGACACCCAGTGGCCACCTACAAATTAGACTTGAAACAGCCCTCAGGGCACAGGAGGTCCATGTTGTCTACCACTGAAAGTGAACAGCTCGAAAGAGTAGTTTAAAGTCATAACGGCCTGGGCAAGCTGGAGAGGCGGAGCTGCCGGCATCCCCAGCAAGGGCAGCTGTGGGGGTGCTGGGGAGCTGGCCCACATTGTGTGTGGCAGGGCTGCCGGAGGGGGCTGAGCTGGGTGCAGGAGACCCTCCCCGGGAGGCAACAGGGCTGCCCTCCCACCCCCCAGGAGCATGGATGCCCTCCAGCTCCAGCACATGGTGGGCTGCCCCGGCTGCCCGAACCTGGCAGGGCCGGGGAAAACCAGAACCCATCGCTCAGTGATGTCACTGTCCCTTCCTCGGGGACATGGCAATGGGCTGTCCTTGCCCACGGCGCTTGCCCTGGCAGTGCTGCGGACCCAGCACATGCCTCGGGGGTTACCGCAACGCCACTGCTCATTCCGTCTGCCACCTCTGGTCCCGTGCTCAGCGTCAGTGTTTCATGCCAGTCAGTGAGGTCTTGGCTGTGTCTTCCCAGGGTCCCGTCAGATTCCGGTGGCCGTGGTACATATCTCCAGGCACATACAGCAAGAGGGTTCATTTGATAATGTCCCATGCCTCCCTGGGAGGCTGCAGGACAACGTCCCACAGGCTGTCCACGTACTTCAGGACTGTTGGCCAGCCCTTTGGTCTCCCCTGCTTCGTCCCACAGCACATCGAAGAACCAGCGCCTAAGGACAAATAGAAAGAGGGGAAGAGGCCTCCAAAGGCTGTGCCTCTCGTCCTCTGCCTCACCTCCAGGAATTCTTTTCCAGACTGGGTGGAAAGACATGTTCAGCTGCTGAGAAATATGCGCCTATGACACCATACACGGGAATGGGTGAAATCAATTCTATTTTGAAATAAAAATCTTCCTCCCCGCCTTGCTTTGAACTTTGCAAAATTTTTGAGATTTGTTGCTCCTGTTTACAACAGAGGATTTTATCTGGGATGCCCTGAATACCCCAGGGAATGCTCACAAACTCTGCGTGGAGACCAGTGATGCAACTTGATCAAAACAATTCAAGGATAAGATTACTTATCATATTGCATGGCCCTTCTCCTCGCTCACAGTGCGGTTTAGGGGGCACATTGCTCTTCAGGAGTTAAAATCATTCCATTTCTAAATGAATACAGTGTGCTATAGGGAGTCTGGAAGCAAAGCATGGCCTCTACCTGTTTCTATATCCCCAGGCTCTTTATTTGAGTCTGACATTCTAACATATGTTGCCTCACGTTCTAACGTGATATACGTTTCCGCATGGGGAAACATATAGAAAAAAGAGCGAATGCCTTGCACTATCAGAAGCTGTCCTCTAATTTGATGGTATAGTTATAACCTGCTGTGCACGTGGTCACAAAGCAACCAACAAAGACAAGAAAAACGAGCCAGCAAGCAAAGTCTCACAGTCTCTCCCCACGCTTCAGCACTGCTGGCCAGCCCTCTTGGGCTCCCCTGGTTCCCCCCACGGGGAGTCAGGGGCAGCACTTGGCTCTCTTGCAGGGAGTTTTTCCAATTTTTCTCCCCTAGCCAGAGGGCGCAAGGCTGATCACCTCTGCTCAGCACCCATCAGGCCTCATCTGGGCACTGCATCTTGTTTGGCGTTCAGCAATGGGCCCACGTTTTCTCTAGTGCTTGAGAGAACAGACCGGTGAATGTAGCATTACAGCGTTGGTGGATAAGGGAAGAGCAACTATCACCTACCCGGAAAGGATTTGACACTGTCACACACAACGTTCACGTCTCCCAGTTGGAGAGACATGGGTTCCACGGATGGACTACTTAGTGGAGAAGGAATTGGCTGGGTGGCTGCACTCAAAGAGTTGCGGTCAACTGATCAATGTCCAAGTGGAGACCAGTGACGAGTGGCGTTCCTCGGGCGTCGCTATTGGGACTGGCGCTGTTTAGCGTCTTTGCCGGTGACATGGGTGTTGGGATGGAGTGCACCCTCAGCAAGTTTGCCAATGGCACCCAACTGCGTGTTGCAGTCGACGCGCTGGAGGGAAGGGATGCCATCCAGAGGGACCTGGACAGGCTGGAGAGGCGGGCCCGTGCCAAGCTCGTGATGTACAACAAGGCCAAGTGCAAGGTCCTGCACGTGGATCAGGGCAATCCCATGCACAAATACAGGCTGGGTGGAGAATGGATTGAGAGCAGCCCCGCCGAGGAGGACTTGGGGGTGCTGGCTGGTGGGAACCTGCTTAGCATGAGGCGGCAAAGTGCGCTCACAGCCCAGAAAGCCAACTGCCTCCTTCTGGTACCTTCCTCATCACCACCTACCTGAAATATCAGTAGTGGATAGTAAGCTGATGTCTTAACCAGGGAAGGGAGTTTTCTCCGTATGTCCTTAATTCTGGCGCCAGGCAGGCAGCTGACTTCCCTGTGGGATGTCTCCGGTCTACAGATAGGGCCCTCTGTTCCCCTCAGAAGGGAGTCACCTACTACAATTACCTTGCTTTCTTTCTTGGTTGAGGAAGTCCTGAGGCGTGGGGGTGGGTGCCCAACACTGGGCATCTCACTGGAGGGATCATCCTTTCCATCCTCAATCGCCTGGTCCTCGATTTCCAAAGCCCCATACCTATTATGCAAGGGCAATTGGGACGGTGAGGGGGGCTGTGAGGGGTTTCGCTTGCCTCTCCGAGGAGGGATCTGACTCCACTCCCCCTTATCCCTTGAGTTCTCTCCTGCTGCAAACTGATGAGCAAACCGATGAGTTGAGCAAACTGATAAACTGTTTGATAAACTAACCAAGGTGGAGGAAAAACTCATTCTTTCCCTGCACAGACCCATGTTGCAGCTGCTAAGAAGAAACGCCCTCCTACTCAAGAGAAAAAACACCCTCCGACTCAAGAGAAATCAAACCCGATACGAGATATCCTGTGGTTTTGCCTCTGTGAATATGGAGAAGACATGAAGAAACGGGATGAAGAACCTACGTCAGCCCTACAGGCATGGGTGCTTGAGTTGCAAAATGAAGCAGATAGAAGAAAGGATTCTTACAGGAGGAAGGCTGCTCTGACCTACGGTAGGCGATCCTACGGACCAGGTAGGAACCAATCTGATAATCGTAGGTACTACGGTCAACGTTAGAGGTGCCCTGCCTCCGGCCAGGAGGAGGAGAGGGACAACCGAATTTATTGGACTGTGTGGATTCGATGGCCTGGCACATTAGAGCCACAAAAGTATAAAGCCCTGGTGGACACTGGTGCACAGTGTACCCTATTGCCCTTGAATCATAAAGGGGCAGAAACTGTCACCATGTCTGGAGTGACAGGCGGATCTCAAGAACTGACTGTATTAGAGGCTGAAGTGAGCCTACCTGGGAATAAATGGGAGAAACACCCCATTGTTACTGGTCCAGATGCTCCGTGCATCCTTGGCATAGACTATCTCAAGAGAGGGTGTTTTAAAGACCAAAAAGGGTATCGGTGGGCTTTTGGTATAGCAGCTGTAGACACTGAGGATGTTACACAGCTGTCTACCTTACCCGGTCTTTCAGATGACCCTTCTGTTGTGGGGCTGCTGAGGGTTGAAGATCAGCAGGTGCCAATTGCTACTGCCACGGTGCATCGACGACAGTATCGCACCAACCGAGACTCCCTGATTCCCATCCATCCCCTGATTCGCCGGCTAGAGAGCCAAGGAGTGATCAGCAAAACTCGCTCACCCTTTAACAGCCCTCTATGGCCAGTGCGAAAGTCTGACGGGGGACTGGAGATTAACAGTAGACTGTCGTGGCCTGAATGAAGTCACACCACCACTGAGTGCTGCTGTGCCAGACATGCTCCAACTTCAGTATGAACTGGAGTCAAAGGCAGCCCAATGGTATGCTACAATTGTCATTGCTAATGCCTTTTTCTCTATTCCTTTAGCAGCAGAGTGCAGGCCACAGTTTGCTTTCACCTGGAGGGGTGTCCAGTACACCTGGAATCGACTGCCCCAGGGGTGGAAACACAGCCCTACTGTTTGCCATGGACTGATCCAGACCGCACTGGAGAAGGGTGGAGCTCCAGAACACCTACAATACATCGATGACATCATTGTGTGGGGTAATTTGGTGGAAGAAGTTTTCCACAAAGGTAGGAAAATAATTAAGATTCTTCTGAAAGCAGGTTTTGCCATTAAAGGAGGTAAGGTCAAGGGACCTGCACGAGAACTCCAGTTCTTGGGAATTAAGTGGCAAGATGGCCGTCACCAGATCCCAACGGATATGATTAACGGAATAACATCTATGTCCCCACCTACTAACAAAAAGGAAAGACAAGCCTTTTTAGGTGTTGTGGGTTTCTGGAGAATGCATATCCCAGGTTATAGCCAGATTGTGAAACCTCTCTATGAAGTGGCTCGAAAGAAAAATGAGTTTCTGTGGGGCCCCGAGCAATGAGAAGCCTTTGAGCAAATTAAACAAGAGATTGTGCATGCAGTAGCCCTTGGAGCAGTCCAAACTGGACGGGACATTAGAAATGCGCTCTACACTGTTCCGGGGACAATGGCCCTACCTGGAGCCTCTGGCAGAAAGCACCAGGGGAGACTCGAGGTCGACCCCTAGGATTCTGGAGTGGAGGATATAAAGGCTCCGAGGCCAACTATGCTCCAACTGAGAAAGAAATCTTGGCAGCATATGAAGGAGTTAGAGCTGCTTCAGAAGTAATTGGTACTGAGGCACAGCTCCTCCTGGCGCCCCGATTACCAGTACTGGGCTGGATGTTCAAGGGTAAAGTTCCTTCTACTCATCATGCCGCCGATGCTACCTGGAGTAAGTGGGTTGCCTTAATCACGCAGTGAGCTCGAATAGGAAAGCCAGATGGCCCAGGAATCGTAGAAGTCATCACAAATTGGCCCGAAGGCAAAGACTTGGGGAAGGCACTAGAGGAGGTGGTGACACGTGCTGAGGAAGCGGCACCATATAATGAACTCTCAGATAATGAGAAACAGTATGCCTTGTTTACTGATGGGTCTTGTCGTATTCTAGGAAAACATGGAAGGTGGAAAGCTGCTGTGTGGAGTCCTACACGACAAGTCACGGAAGCTGCTGAAGGACAAGGTGAATCGAGTCAATTTGCAGAGGTAAAAGCCATCCAGCTGGCGTTAGATGTTGCTGAACGAGAAAAGTGTCCAATACTCTATCTCTATACTGACTCATGGATGGTGGCAAATGCTCCGTGGGGGTGGGTAAAGCAGTGGAAGCAGAGCAACTGGCAGCGCAGAGATAAACCCGTCTGGGCTGCTGAGCTGTGGCAAGACATTGCTGAGCGGCTAGCGAACCTAGTCGTAAAGGTACATCACGTAGATGCCCACGTACCCATGAGTCGGGCCACCGAGGAACATCAAAACAATCAGCAAGCGGATCAGGCTGCTCAAATTTTCCAGACAGACTTGGACTGGGAACATAAAGGTGAACTATTCTTAGCTCAGTGGGCCCGTGACACTTCTGGTCATCAAGGAAGGGATGCAACATATAAATGGGCCCATGACCGAGGGGTGGATTTAACCATGGACACTATTGCGCAGGTTATCCGCGACTGTGAAACATGCGCCGAAATCAAGCAAGCTAAATGGTTAAAACCTTTGTGGTATGGGGGACAGTGGCTGAAATATAAGTATGGGGAGGCTTGGCAAACTGATTACATCACGCTCCCTCAAACTCGCCAGGGTAAGCGCTATGTGCTTACAATGGTGGAAGCAAGCACCGGATGGTTGGAAAGCTCTGCCGTACCCCATGCCACTGCCCGGAATACTATCCTGGGCCTTGAAAAGCAAGTCGTGTGGCGACATGGCGGCCCAGAAAGAATTGAGTCAGACAACGGGACTCATTTTGAAAACAATCTTATAAGTAATTGGGCAAAAGAAGATGGCGTAGAGTGGATATATCCTATCCCCTATCATGCACCAGCTTCTGGGAAGATTGAGCGATACAATGGACTGTTAAAAACCACCCTAAAAGCAATAGGAGGGGTGGAACCTTTAAAAATTGGGACAAGCATTTAGAGCAAGCTACCCGGCTAGTTAACACCAGGGGATCCATCAATCGAGCTGGTCCTGCTCAATCAGACATTTTACATACTGTAGAAGGGGATCAAGTCCCTGTGGTGCATGGAAGGAATTTGTTAGGGAAAGCTGTTTGGGTTTTTCCTGCTTCAGGCAAAAGCAAACCCATTTGTGGGACTGTTTTTGCTCAAGGACCTGGATGTACTTGGTGGGTGATGCTGAAGGATGGAGAAGTTCAATGTGTACCTCAAGGGAATTTAACCCTTGGTGAGAATACTCAATCCTGAGCAGTATGATGCTGATCACTACATAATACTAACAGTGTTCCATACGTGCTTTTCAGGATAATAGAGAGGTGATGAAACCTGAGATAGCTTCATCAAGTGGCATCCAGCAAGCTCTTCAAGATGAACATGCTATCCGTGGGCACAAACCAGAGTGAATTTCGTACCATCTTTCCTGCCCTGAGATGAGATCCTGCAATCATGAACTAAATGGACTTTTGCATATAACTTTTGTAGGTAAATGTAAACCATAGATGAGTGACCTGCATGTATCCATCTCATATATATAATCTGTGTGTGTGTAAATTTGATAGATAAAAGTAATAGTAATCTGAGCAAGATGCAAATGGTATGGAATAAGGGGTGGAATGTCCTGGTTTGAGGTAAAACAGAACCAATTTTGTTCAGTAACTTCGCTTGTTAGCTGGGCCTCTTCTAACTACTGAAATTAACTGCATATTGTGCAGACAGCGTTCACTCTCTCAGAGTGATAAGACCACTTGTTTGTAGCTGATGCCCAGACATGGTATGCAGAGAGGCTCCTGCTTATACTTATTGCTATAACCCCCAAGGCCAACCAGCTTTGTTATTTGCCCCGTTGGAGGGTCGGAAGCGGAAAAGCATAGTGGAGTCCCACCTGCAGGGAGGAGCGGACAGGACAGGTGACCCAAAACTCACCAACAGGGTATTCCATCCCATCTGCCTCATGCTCAGTATAAAAGCTGAGGGATCAAAGGGTCAGCTCTTCCTTCAACGGCCGACATCTGAGGAGGACTCTGTTTGTCTGCCTGTGATCCCGATCCTGAATCCAGATCCGGAATCCAGTTCCCGTCCGTCACTGCGTCCAGCCTGGGACTGCCCCAGTGCCAGCCGGTGACGTCATTGTCATCTCGGGAGCTTGATAGGGTTTTGTGTCTATTTTTCATTTTTTCTTTTCTTTTATTATTAATACTTCATTAAAGTACTTTAGTTCCTTCTAAACTCATAAGTCTCTTTTTCCTCCTCTGCCTCTCTCTTTGAAGAGGGGTAGAGGGGAGCATCTGTCGGTGCCATCTGGGGTGCCACAGGTCCCCAGTAGTGGATTTTGGCCTAAACCACGACAGTCCCGTAGCTTGTGAATTTGACTGGTTTCCCGGTGCCATGAAGTCGATTTTATCCTGACTAAAGCAAGACATGTATTTAAAGTGAAATCAAAGTGTGCTAACCTTTGTATACAGAAAACAGTTGGAGTTCTCTATCTCAGATCTTTGGCAGCAGAGGCATTGCTTTCTCATGGAGGCCGGCTCCGTGTGTATGTGTGCACAGAAAGGAGGAGCGGTGGGGCAGGGTGTCAGTGCACCCCTGAGAAGCTGTAAAACATTTGGTCCGGTCTCAGTGCGCAGCTGCAATAGCTGGGAAAACGGGAGGAAACCAAAGGCGGCAATGAGAAGACAGCTGTATCAGCCTGAGTATTTGATGAGCCATATACATAGCTCACAGTTAACCTCAAGTGGTAACATGAAGGAAATGAAAATGTTTCTTCTGGGGACTATGGGGCACAGGGGTGCTGACAGTTGGCCTGATGGGTGTTATCAAAAGTTGGAGACAAGTCCCCTTGATTGGCCGGAGCAGACGCCCAAAGGCTGTACTGGGTTGCCCATGGATGGCAGCGGGAGTTGTCCAGGGACGGGATCAATTGTCCCAGCAAAGGCAGTCTGGTTGCCCAGAGTCTGCACTGAGCTGCCCACGGGTGGCCTCGGGTTGCCCATCAAGAGCACCGGGCACCAAAGGGCTGCATCAGGTTGCCATAGCGGCTGCAGGGAGCTGCCCGGGCAGAACCCGGTCCCTGAGCGCCCTGCGCCCCTGGCAACCGTGCCCTGGTTCTGTGTCACACAGGGCACTGGGGACGCTGCAGTGTCTGGCAGTGCTGCCACCGAACCCCACAGCACAGCAGGGAGTAGCCGCCCTCCCGGGCACTCCCAAGCCTCTGGAGGTTTCAGGTGAGTATGTACCATTATGGGAAAGTATTTTTTATGCAAACTTCCCATTTCTGAAGGACTCAAGTGGCTTTCACGCTGTAACAGATGGGATTGAGCACATGCTTTGTGTCAAACCCCACTCCCACCCAGGCATCTTGTTGCAGCACACCAGTGTCCTCACCTTTCACTGGGCTCTGAGCCAGGCTGGGAGCCGTGGGGAGGGGATGGGGTACCTCCTGAGTCCCCTCCTGAGGGTTTGGCCTCAGATGCGGTGTGTTAGGGACATTTGCTGGCCCTCTGCATGATGTTTCTGACAACAACTGACTGATACCCTGAATCTGAAAAGAGCAGTAGCACCCACAATGCCGTATGCAGTTCTCGGTAGCAAAATCTTCACGTGTGGCCATTCCTCCTAGGGCTCCTGCAAGGCTGCTGTTTACACACCCCTCTGAAAAGACTGTCTGGGATTTCTCCTTTCCAAGTGCATCGATTTTACGTCAGGTGAGGCGTAGGCATTTTTCTTCCTTTGCAAGTCAAGAGAGGGCTGTTCTCTTGAGACTGAAATAGCTGGAGGGGGGTCAAATTTGGATATAGATCTGCAAAGCATTAATGCAAGTGAAGGTGGGGGGTGAGGATTGAGTCCCTGACCCACCAATCACACTGGGTTGGTCCAAAGGGGCGCAGCTATCGGGGCTGGAAAGGGCACTTTGAAAGAGAAAAGGACATCTGGAGTACTAGAAGATCAGCACATACGCCAACCAAAAGAAGCCAATGAACACAAGACAATCACCAGCTACACTTTCACGGGATTGACAGATTTGAGGAGAATGAAGGCTAATATCTGTCATTCTCCTGAGCAGCCACGCTTTGCTTTTCTCCGCATTTCAATACTTGAGGCTAGATACTAAACAAATTCAAATCCCTTTCCGGATACAAATGCTTGGGGTGCTGTGAGAAGGCATTTGCTTTCAAGAGTTTTAGGCCTGTACAGGTGACCTGTGGGTGCTGTGTGCATTGGTGTTTGTGTTAGAAGCTGCATGTGTTGCTGTAAGAAGGAAGGCAAGTGCAGGAGCTGACTGAGGGAAGTTGTCTTCTATCTCCTCCTGTGTGCAGGACAAGTACTTGAAGAGCAGTGGTCAGGAATGGAGGCTGTCGGCTTTCCCTTAACGGCAAGACGTGCCAAGGTTCTGCCTGCCATCAACACCATGACTGCCAGCTATAAAGACCGTTTCCCGTACTACCCGTTGCCTCAGAGCTCCAGCCTCCCCTGGATGCCCAGCACCTACTCTAAAAGAGATGCCATCAAACCAACTTTGGCTCCCTTTTCCAAAACTTCCCAGGGGATGACCACCAGCGAGAAGCTCCCTTACATTTCCAACAGAACAACCCTCTTCACCCGCTATACCCCTGATGACTGGTACAGGTCCAACCTGACCAAGTACAAAGAGTCAGAGACTTCCCGGCACAATGCGGAGGCTCTGAGAGTTGATACCACCCGCATGATTGGGGATAAATACCAGCAGACAAAGAAAACACAAGCAGAAAGCACCAAAAGCCTGGGAGGACGTGTGAATGCTATTGAGTTTTGGAAAGGGGAGCTCTGCCGTGAGCTGGATGAGATGATCGGGGAGACCAACACGCTCACAGACATGAAGAAGAGACTGGAGAGAGCCTTGGCCGAGACGGAGGCCCCTCTCCAGGTAAGCACTCTGTCCAGTGGGCTGCAAGCTGTAGCCTACTGCTGGAACAACTGCAGCCATTCAAATGTCTAACTAAGTTCCACTGCAGCTCCGCAAGACCTAGAGAGTTTTTATGAAGAGACCATAAGTTAAGTTTGCAATGTCTTCCCATCTGCTGCATCCCCTATCAGCCCGTTATGAGCTCATCACAATTCTATTTGCTTAACCAAATATTTGTGTAGGCGGAACATCCAAATTCCTGGACTGGGAGACAGAAGCCCATGTCTTCCTACAACACCCTGGGGAGGTCAGCATCAAGGCTGACACAGGTGCCTGTGCCACGGCTCTGGTTGCAGCTGGGACACGCGTGCTTCCTCATGTTGATTTGATGCATACGGTGCAGTTCGGTTTCTTGTGGTCAGCTGAAGCAGCCGCCCTGGGCACTTTGTTCCCCTGGTGTCCCCTCTGTGCCCGCCTAGAATTTCTTTTCTTGCATTTCTTGAGATGGGGACTCTCTCTATAGAGAATCCTGCCCCTGCACCCAACAGTGATGGCATGTCCCCAACAGGTCGCTCAGCAGTGCTTGCTTCAGCGGGAGAAGAGGATGGGCATTGACCTCGTCCATGATGATGTGGAGAAAGAGCTCTTCACGGTAAGTTGGGCCACCCAGATCATGTGTTAAAGCCAGTTTTACCTAAACTGCCCTACAGAGGCTTTGCAGCCTTCTTCCCTACCTGGCTCCTTACCGCTGGGGAGGTGCTCAGCTCTTCAACCCCCCCAAAACCTGCTGGGTCAGGGGATGGGGTTCCCCCAGGCAGCAGCATGCCCACGCCATGTGGGTATGACTTGGCCGTACAGAGGAAGGAATAGCTGAAGAGCAGCTGCGTGTTTGTGTAGCGTGTGGGGGTTCTGTGTCCCTCTTCAGGGAGTAGTGCACTAAAGACATGCACGCAGTTTGGGGGCACTTTCTCAACTCCCTGCCTGTTTACTCTGGGCAGAAAGACAAGCAGGCAAGTTCTTGCTGTGTGCAGGGTTGGGGAGGTCTGAGGGGACGAGTGGCATCAGGACAACTGAGTACAGACACTGATGATGGGGCCATGTGTCCTTTACCCAGGAAGTCAATGTCATCAGGTCGTGCCAGGAGAAGATGCAGCGGTACCTGGATGAAGCCAAAGCCCAGCTCACGTAAGGAGGAGCTCCTTATGTCATGCCGTAGGGCTGATGTGCATTTGCAGTTGTGATGTGGACCCCCAGCAGACCCCGACCTCTCCCCACACCCTGCAGATGGAAAAGCCAGGCGGGCTCCCCGGGAAGTGGGCAGTGATGCTCATGGGATGACAGAGCTGCGTGGGAGGGAGCTGCGGGGAACTGGAGCGGGGAGGAAGCCCTTCCACCTGAACATCCCCAGCGATGGCTGTTGTTTGCATGTTGAAGGTCC
The DNA here is from genome assembly GCF_965231255.1 of Vanellus vanellus. Lineage (NCBI taxonomy): Eukaryota > Metazoa > Chordata > Aves > Charadriiformes > Charadriidae > Vanellus > Vanellus vanellus. Next base: position 23,887,665 of record NC_138908.1, read on the forward strand.
AACAGGGTGGCCCAGCACGAGCTGGAGAGGGACCTGGCCCACAAGCAGGCGGCCCACCGCATCGATAACAAGTGTCACCACCTGAGGAGCACCTCCCACGGCATCAGCTACTACCCAGCGGTGGAGCGGGTCGATGCCACGTGAGTGCACGCTGGGCAGCACGCCAGCAGCAAGCTGTGCCCGGGATGCACGGTGCCTCTCCCTGGCAGGGAGCTGCTTGTCCCCAGCCCACTGTCAAGGCACGTCCATCCCGCCTGGAGACAGCTGCCTGAGTGGGACCGTTTCTCTCTGCTTATTGTTATTCTTACTGTTATTGTTATTGTTAACCTTACCTTTATTCTTACCCTTACTCGTACTCTTCTTCTCATTCTTATTTTCTGTTGTTGTTCTATTAAACTATCTCTATCTCCACTCGTGAGTCCTGGTCTTTCTCTTTCCCCTCCATTGAGAGTGGCTGTGTGGTCCTAGCTGCTGGCCAGAGTTAAACCACAACCTATGCTCAAATTAAAGATGGAGATTTCAGATACGTTTAATCAGTGCTGCTCCCAGGCAGGCTTCATGCCTGCCCACGTCCAGCTTCAGCACTACGGGCTTACCGGGGCCTCTTCTTCCCCCTCACCTCCTGAAGGATCTCGGTGCCGGACTCTTGGGCCAAGATCACAAACGACAACATCCTCCGCTCACAGAGCCAACGGGCGGCCTCCTCCAAGCTGCGGGACAACATCGAGAACCTGCTGGTGGTGGCGGCAAACGAGATGCGGAGCCAGTTCAACAGGGTGAACATCGCCTTCACCAAACGCATCAGCGAGACAGCCGATGCCAAGAGCAAGATCCGGACCCACCTGGCCAAGGTAGTCGGAACCCCTCCCTTTCGGTGTGTCACTGTCACTTCCTAGTGACACCCCTGAGGTGGGACCCTTAGGAGTTGGCACCGTAATTTCATCTCAAGGGATCTGTTTTTGCTAGGGCGTCCTCACTGGCAGCCTGGGAGCACAGGGATTGCCAGCAGAAAATGCCAATGCTGGTTGCATCTCCTGGTAGTTCCTTCAGAAGCGCTGGCTGCCCTCCAGAACGGCCTTGCTGGGCCTCTGCTGGGCTGCCTGCTGGGGGGGTTGCAGGCTTGCTTCTCCTCCAAGGACGTGCTTTCACTCTCCGTGCTCTGGGGCTGCTGCATGGGCATGCGTGTGTTTGCTTTGCCGAGCAGAGTCAGTGGAAATCAGTGATGGACACCTGCCTCAGAGCTGTGGGTCTCATAGAAAGCTTCCTGAGACGTGCCCGACACTGTATTGAGTAACTGAGGGAAGACGGGGCTTGCAGCACTGCGAGCTGATGCCACGTCTTTCAGTGAGGATCCATGAAGAACCTTCCCTCTCTGAGTTACTGTTGATGGATGATTAGTTCCAGCAAGCGGTAATTTTGGGAAGCTGGGAATTCAATAGGTCCATCAGTGCTCCAAAACCTCCTCTGATGTGACAGCAAGAGCCAAGAGAGGTTTTTCCCTGAAGAAAAATTACTCTTGGCTCTGCGCCTTGATGTGTAGCAGAATGACAGGGGTCTGAGCCCAGGGTCTGCTTATTGAACTTGTATTGTTCTGCAGATGGACAAGAGGAAAGGGTAATTATGTTGTCACTTGAGAAGATACTTTTTAATTTGTGCATGGGTTTCTTTTTTACGCCAGACGCTGCAGGAAATCTTCCAGGTGGAGAAGACCTTAGAAGCCATCCAAAAGGCCATTAGGGACCAAGGGCCTTCCTTAAAAGTGGCTCAGAGCCGGCTGGACGAGCGCACACGCAGACCAAACGTGGAGCTGTGCCGGGACACTGCCCAGCTCCGGTAAGGCAGGAGTGTGGGTCTGGTGGGCTCCTTGAGGAGTTACGGCTGGTAGCACCCGGGGGTAGCACTGCATGAAAAATTAAGCATGGGCTTTTTTTTCAACAGTCCTTCCATAAGCGCACTGCTATAATCAAAAGCAATGAGCAGGTATTGCAGCCTTTGGGTGCTGGGAGAGCTCTGCGCCCACAAAGGAGGCTGTACACCATGGCCGGGTATAGCCTGATGGCACCCCATGAGGGGATGGATTCTTCCCGCTTGGGTAAGCCCCATCTTCTCTCCAGCCTGCTTCCCGGCAGTTGGATGTGCTCAGTTTTGAAGGACGAGCCCTTTACTCTCCAACAGGATCCTGCTGAGATCCCTTAGGCCCTTCCTTTTGGGGAACTGCAAGGAAGGGTGCCCCCTATGGAGAAGCAGAAAGGGCTGTCCTCACCTTCTCCGAGGACACTGGAAATCCTTTCAAGGACACAGTGGTCTGTTTGGGATTGCACGCCGAGGAGCTGTGGAGGAGTAGGCTGGCCTGAGCGCCCAGCAGCACCCCCTCTGAGGCACCCCAAAGTTCACCCCTCCTGGGAGCCCGTTGGGCAAGACTCCAGCTGAAGCCTTTTCAGAGCAATTGAAACCCAGCCCCACAGCCTTTGCAGCATCTCGTACAACAAGGGTTTTTTCCATCCTCCCCTTGTTTCACATTCACTTTTAGCCTCTCCCAGATGTCCTGTTTTCTTTGTGTGCATCTGTGGGCATGGGGAGGATGCCTGCACAGGGAAATCCAGGAGGGGGAGCCAACAAACCCCCCAAACCAAGCAGGAACAGGAAACCACACCTGCTCATCCCTCTTCTTGCTGGCTCGAGCTGCTCTGGGAGAGGCGGCTGCGCATTGCCAAAGCCTTTGAGCAGACTTAACCATGCCTCCCCGCTGAGGTCTGGAGGAGCTCTGCCCTCAGCTTTCCCATGCGTCTGCCAGAAACGGGGGGTCTGAGTTAGTCTGAGCACGCTGAAGGGGGAAATCCTGTGACCAAGGGGCCCTTCAGCAATGCCACGCTAGAAACCACCCCCACGATGGCACTGTTAACCAGGGTTTCTTGCTGTTTTCCAGCCTTGTCAACGAGGTCCACAAAATCAACGAGACGGTCCAGAGCCTCCAGCAGCGCCTGAGAGACACCGAGGACACCCTGCAAATGCTGGTTCATACCAAGTCGGTCTTGCAGCATGACCTGGCCGTCAAAGCCAACACACTCTTCATTGATGAGGAGAAGTGCATGGGCATGCGCAAGACCTTTCCCAGCACGGTGCGGCTGCTGGGTTCCATTTAGGCTCACTGAATCTGTTGTGGAAGGGATTCCCAGTTTGGCTAAGATGCTTTGGAAATACTTGATTAGAGTTTCACTTCCTGCTGAAAGCCATGAGTAGAAATTAAATGATCTTTTTGTGTGTTATACGGTCTACCGGTATTTTTTTTGCCTTTGGTTTTTCTCTTTCCACTGTACTTTCACGGTGTGCCAGAAAGTCACTGAAAATACTTTGTATGCGACTAAGAGTACATCCACCCACGGGGATTCAGTCCTACCCTCTCAGTCGGTGATTTTAGGAGAAAAACTGTCGTGTCTGCCTCCTTTTGAGGCACCTTCTTATCACCTTCTTAGAGGAACACCCTTTCATTCCTTGGTGTTTCCTTCTTGCCTCATCGCTGGAAGACTTCAGGTGTCCTGCAGCGTAGCCAGCACATCTCAGAGCAACAGCCTGTGGGCCCTCGCTAGCACCCTGTCCCTCTAACCTTGGCGTGTCATCTCACAGCTTGTCACGGGCAAGCCTGATATTGTCCCCCTCTCCCTTCAAGCCTCGTTTTAAGCGCTGTCCGGGAGCCCTGATAGCTGGTGAGCAAAGACCTTCTTCCCCCTTTGAGACAAATGAATCCCATCTGACGCCGGCAAGCCTGGTGCTGTGTAGGCCATCCCCTTATCAAAAAAAACAAAATTCTGTTGGTCACACCAGCCATGGAGCCACCTATTAATAGACTGGGCCTGTCTGTATGTTTCTTCCAATGTCGCTGCCTGTAACTGGAAGGAAAGAGGAAAAAATAACCTGTGCCCCACATCCCCTTACCAACCGTCCCAAGGCCCTGAAGTCTCTTTTGATCGCCATTGGAGGACATGTTGCAGCTTCACCACCACACACACGGAAGAGCAATAATGGGTAATAGTCCAGGTGAGCTGTGTGGGGACATCGCACCCTGGGGAGCTGGGAGGGTATCTTTCTTGAGGGACCTGGGCATTTCTTCCACCCCTCCTCAGGCCAGCCAGTGACCGTGGCCTCTCTTCCTTTTCCAGCCTGACACCTGCTGCTGCAGCGCCACAGGGAGGGAGCACTTGGTCACCCCCAGCTGCCCCTAGCACGATGCAGCGAGTGGAGAGCATGGCAATGGACCTGGACAACCGCTGCCCAGTGTGCCTGGACAGCTGGGACGATGCCGCCTATGCCATGCCATGCCTCCACCAATTCTGTTACCAGTGCATCCTGCGCTGGGCTAACAGCAAGCCCGAGTGCCCTCTCTGCAAGAGGAGAGTGCGATCCATCGTGCACTCGGTGAGGGCAGACAATGACTTCGAAGAGGTTCCCATCGCGTCATCTGCCTCAGCCCCTGCACCAGTTGGCACCCGGCAGGCCAGAGGAGCGCCCAGACACCCAGACACCCACAGCCCCCCTCGCCGCTCTGTAACACCTCAGCCGCTGGCAGTGGAGTCGGTGCCCAGGGCTCTGGTGGGCGGCCTCCAGCCCCATACCTGGGCGTTCCTCTTTGACAACCACCCGGCTCTCCTCCAACGCTTTCTGCCCTGGCTCCAACAGCAGCTGGGGCTGATCTTTGCCGAGGAGCCTTCAGCAGCCGTTGTGATGGAGGACCTCATCCTGGCCGTCCTGGGCTTCTTTGGTCTGGACGAAGAGGTCCTGGTCCGGCTGCTGCAGGTCAGCCTCCAGGATCGCGCGGCGACATTTGTACAGCAGCTTATCAACGTCGCCGTGCAACGCTGCAGCGCGGAGGCCCACCGTCTGCTGGGCCTCGAGGACAGCCATGCTGCCGAGGAGCGGGAGGGCAGCCCCGTGGCTGTCCCTCCTCCTGCTGCCTCCAGAAGGGGGTCTCCTGGCCCTGGCCAAGCCACCTCCCGCAGCCCTGCTGCAGACGATGAAGAGGAGCGACTCAACACCTCCACCGCTGCTCTTCATGGGGCTCCCGGCAGCTCCCCCGATGCCCCTGTTCCAACCAACGGGGAACAGGAGGAGCTGCATGAGGATCCAGGGGAGGTTGCCGCAGGTCCCTCTACTCCCAGCCGCAGCAGGGACCTCTCCCATGGGGGGCCATGGCGAGGCCCGAAGAGGAGGGCCAGCAGCTCCCAACATTCACCTCAGCCACCCAAAAGGCCACCCCACTGGCAAAACTTAAACAAGGTCCCAGGAGCTGCCAAAACCAGGGCCAGGCCAGCAGCTGGGACACATGCCGGCCAACGGTTCAGTCAGAAGGGGGACTCCAGGGCTGGACCATGCCTCACTGCTAAACGTCCCATGCCTGGTCTCCTTCTCACCACATCATCTGCCCCCACGTCCCAGGGATCTGCTCTCCTACCAGCCTCTACTGCACCGTCATGCCCTGCAACACTGGCACCCAAATCCTTCCTCCTGCTCAGAGTCTGCACCACTTGGCTCTGCCCTCTGCATCACCCCATGCTCACACCCTGCCAAGGCAGGAGCCACAAGAGTTCAACAGGAGAAAGAAGTGAAGTCCAGAACCTGGCGAGGGACAACCCCAGGAACCAGCACATTTGGCACGCTGCTCGGCTGGAAAGCAGCTTGGCGTAAAAAGCCCTGCAGGTCCTGGTGGCCACCCAGCTGATCATGAGCCAACAATGTGCCCTTGCCACCAGGAGCACTGATGGTGTCCTGTGCTGGACTGGAGAGAGAGTCTGGCAAAGGAGTGTGAAGATGATAAATGCACTGCAGCATCTCTCTGAGCACCTCTGAGGAAAGGCTGAGCGAGCTGGCACCGCTTAGCCTGGTGAAGAGAAGGCTCGCAGGGGAATTGATCAATGCATAAAAAGCCTGATGGGAGGCTGCAGAGAAGATGGAGCCAGACCCTGGCTGAGCGGCGCTGGCTGTCTCTGCTGCAGCAGGCGGCTATCGCAAGATGACATCCAGAGGTCCCTTCCAACCTCAGCCTTTCTGTCATTCAGTGAAAGTATTTGAATTGCCTAAAGAATCTATATGAATAACTTCAGTGCTGTTCTATAAAGTCAATAAAGAAAAGAAAGTAGTACAAACTTGCTGACGTTCCTCAAACTCTATTAATCGAATCATTAATACTGTGAAGTTCCAACATGCAGGGACGTCCCCAAATTCACTTATATGTTCTAGAAGACTGCCTCAGCTCAGTCAGCGTGACCCCGACATGGGGTACAATTCTGCTGTGCTTATACTTAGTTGCCATCCTCAGGACACGTACCAGATGTATGACACAGGTGCAGGTTCTGCTGCTGAATAAAAGGACTGTAATCTAGGGCTGCTAAGAAAGACCCATAACAATTATGCTATAGAAGAAATATTTCCTCTCTCTTCTGCTGATCTTGCAATTTTTAGTTTAGTGGAAACTGCTCAGTTTTCTTCACCTTACTTTGAGTATTTCCCACTGTTATGCCTGTCCTCAGGGATAAAAAAAAAACAACAGCAAGAAAATCACACATCTCTACTTCCACTATTACACGTAAAACCATTCTGGGAGCTCGATACAGTTTTGTATATATTTCATTATTTCCTTTTTATTTTATTCTTAACGTTTTAGTCAAGTAGTTCAGTTCCTTCTGAAATCCTGAGTCTCTCTTTCTCTCTCCTGCCTCTCTTTGAAGACACGTTGACGAGAGCATCTGTCCTGCCACCCAGTGGCCAATCCGGCCCAAACCACAACAGCCATAGAGAATCACACCTCCAGTATCAACTCTGTGCTACAGCTCATAATCAAACCTTACCAGCTATTTAGTCCTCTCAGTTTTTATTGACACAGAGCAAGTTTTGCAGACCAGTTTTGTTCCAGGGAAATTCTATCTGGCCTCATCTTTCCAGGGCCAGGCATCACACACCGCAGCAGGTAAAACATCCTGTCCTGCAGAACGCCCGTTTTCATGGGGGAGGGAAACAGCACTGCGGGTAGCACTGATAACGTAGACCACAGAAGCAAGCGGGCAGAGCTCCATGAAAACACTGCCAGGCTTTTTGCCACACAAGGACTACCCCTGCAGTCTTGTCAGAGGTTGCTTACTTAGCTTATAGCAGTCCACCCCTCCAACGTCAAAGGTGTCGCTGCAAGACTGAGACCCCAGAGATGCCACAGAAAGCACCATCTCCACCCCTTTACCAAAGCGGTTCCCGGTTAAGTACCAACAGCAGGAATTGCTGCTGCCCACTGCTCTGGGCATCCGCCACCATCCACCCCACACAAAGGGCCAGCTGGGTATCTCCCCCATGGGCACGCCAACTCTGCAGACTCCTTTCAGGTGTCTTTTCAGGCAGAGCAGACACAGACCAGATGAGTTTCAAGCTGAAACACGACTTTGTCATGCAGGCAGAGAAAAAAGCTCTCAGAACTTGAGAGTTTTATTTCACAATCTGAAAAATGACACACAGCGTAGGTACAAAGACAAGGAGACGCTACAGTCCACAGCAGGAGCGGTGGTCAGGCACTCTCCCTGCACCTCTTTGCCAGGGACGGTGCTCTTGCACAGGCAGAGGTATCTTCTCCCCTCCCCAAAAGCGCACCGACCCCACAGACAGACATTTCTCCCACACCTCCTTTGAAGGAAGGCTACCAGCGTCCCACCTGCAGAATTAGCCAGAGACTTCTCAGCACCTTATCATGCCGCTGTGCTTTCAGTCAGAACGGCATTTTTGATTATAAGCAACTAAGGGCAGAACTAAAGTAAATCTCTATCAAAATGCAGCAAAACCATGACACTGTTCTTATTCCTCTGGCTTCTTTCCAGAGTCATTTACAAAATACCATTCCTCTCTAGGCCACTCCTAATGGACAGCCTTTCAAGATTTTTCAAATCCACAGCAGCATCTTCTTTAAGAGTTTAGCACCCAACACAGAGCTGAAGGCATTTCTCCTTCTCCTAAGAAAGCCCAGCTCAATCTCTACTTTGCTTCCCGTCTTCCCCACCCCAACTCACACCAACACAGCGCACGCACCTCCTCAAGCAACACTTTCTTTCACCAAAACACAGGACCTGTTTCTGAAGTCAACTGCCGGAGGGACCAGCGAGAACTGCTTGGGCTCTTCTACCTGTGACATTGAAAGGGATGTTGAAGTGGGATTTCAGTAGTGAACTCAACATGACAAACTCCAGCAGAGGTAAGAAAAACACGTTTTTTAGGAACTAGTTCAAAACAGGGCCCAGGAGCACCACTAAGTGTTTCAGTGCCACATCCCCCCTCTCCAGTAACACCAGAGTCGCAGCAGAACTCTAATCTGTAACAATAAACGTATGAGGCACATACTGCCTGTAAAAGCAGAATATCCAAAACTGCAGGCAAATCCTCACTGGCACAGAGCAGCACACTTCAGTCCTCCTCAGGGTCTCTGTTGAAAGGGTGGTAACTGGAGCAACGGGATTTGCCACTGCCTCCTTTCTTCCTACAGAAGAAAGCTATCGAGTATTGCCATACATTTGCCTTTCTGCTCTGGCAGAGCCCTTTCTTCCGCAGGCCTCTCTGAAGTCCTTGGGAAGTGCGGAGTGCCCACAGCTCTCCTGTCCCACCCCCAGCGCTGGAGGCAACCCAGGGGAGAATTAGAGCAGTCGAGAAGCTGCTCTGGCTTGCGTTGCTGTGTGAACGCATGCCGACCACCTCCACAGACGCAAGGCTAACGGCAACCCACCAGCAAGGAACGCTTCTTGCACCAGCCTTCTTCAATACCTACATACTTTTGTGGGCCTAAGCCCAGGTCTCCCATGACAATTTTCATTAAGCTGCATTCTAAGTGATGATTTTTCAAAACACTCTGGAGATTGTCCTTTCTTAGCAGCTTTCTAACTGCTCAATCAATGCAAAGTATTATTTTTCCCACACAAATGGAAACTCATTGGTCTCAACCTGATATTACTCGGTGTTCCTCAAGAGTATCAGCCTTTTCTCCCAGCTGACACTTCAAGAGCAGATGCAGCAGCTCAGCCATTTCCCAAGAAATTCTACACAAATTTGCAGTACCTGGAACTAGGTGCCTACACAGAAGTCACATCTCATGGGAAAACACACGTTTAAGGCCATCCCTCACACTCTGGTGTTGCTGGCCTTCTTTTGCATACATTTGTTTTCCTAGGTATAAGGATTAACAAAACCATGAATCATTTGGGTCAGTCTGCCACACCCTGCAGGTAATACTGCATAGCATGTTTTCCAAGTGTTCACGGCCCTGGGAGTCACGCTTGCCCACATTGAACAATAAATGCTCAATAATGCCCAGATCACAAAGCCAATACGCTGCTTGTGTGCACCAAATAGAAGGCAAAAGCACAGGAACTCCTATGCAACAAGGGTCCGAAGAAGCAGAAGAAGCTGCAAGTCGAAACCTGAGTCATCAGATCCCAAATTTGGTCCAGTTGTTTTGTGAGTACGAGTAGCAATGAAGACACACAGAGCGACAAACACAGCAATCCTCTTGGTGTCTTCAGGAAGAACCTAAATCATTAGGCATAGTCAGAAATGGTGAGCGTCCTCAGATCATGTGCCTGAGCTCAAAAAGGAAACGTTTCTCCTCCAGACTGGCACAACCTGTGGAAATAAGACTATCAGGAATGCTGCTGAGAAGGAGAGAGATTAAGATGGGCAGATCAAAAGTCAGCCTGTTGCACCTTAACCTGCGGAGGGACAAGGGCAAAAGGTTACAGAATTTGCAAACGCGTGCTCAGGGAACAAAGAAATACTGGAAGCAAAGCCGCGGCTCCCCAAGGCTTGTGTCCTGGGCTCATGGGAAGGAAGCACGGCTAGCAGCTTGGAAACCTGCCAACCTGATGCTCAGGCTTTCCTGAGATAAGGCTCCAAGGCAATCCTCAACAGCTGTCTTTTCCCTCTACCTCCAGGAGCTGCAACAACAGAGAGGAAAGAAGGAGGAGAGAGACAATGGAGGAAAGAGGAATGAAACCAAGCCCACCAGATGCCAAGGTATAGCCATCCCTGCTGAAAGGAGCACTCCCCCATTGTTTAAATCCTTCCTTTCTGCTCCTTGGCTCCGTCAGGATCCTGCCAGCCTGTGCTTTCAGCAGCAGCCTTTCTCTCCCGGGTGAAAGCAGAGCGCTCCAGCTCGCTCTTAGCTGCCCTTGAGCATCTGCCCGTGACAGCACACACACCCAACTTCACGCATCTCCTGCCACGGGCAGCCGAATCCCAGAGGCGTGCATGCAGCAGCTCTCTTCTCCCCCAAACACTCTTGCTGGCATGTTACCCACCTGCCTACTCAGAGGTCGACAACTGCTTAGAGGGTCTGCTATCTTAACCGGCAGTCAAGTAGTGCCAGACTATCCAGTCCACAAGCCAGCTGTAGCTCGCAAATCTCTGGGTGGGGGTTCAGCACACCAGTAAAAATTTTGCTGCCACCCACCCACTGATGCTCCGTGGATTCCCTCCTGTGCTGCAGCCCTGACTTCTGTGGCTCCCTTTGCTCAGGGGCACTTCAGACTTGCAGCAAATTGTGCTCAGATTCCAGCCCTTCAAATACAAGCCGCATGTTTTAGTCATTCCACATAGGGGAATCAACCCAAGATCACAGTACATCATCAATCAAGTTCATAAAGAAAAAGGCTGTTAGTAGGTGAGGGGTTTGGGGGTATTTTATAGGAAAGAGCACCTGCTCTTCCAGGTGTCTCAGCCTTCCAAGACCGAAGCGTGGAATACTAAGAACTACGTAGATACAGCATTTCCATCGCTTGAGCCTGCACTTGTTTGTGGCCTCAGAAGGGTCCGCACAGCTCCGTCATTTAAGAGAGCTGCTGCTCTAAAGGCAGGCGCTCCAATGAAGAATTCTCAAGCAGTTCACCACACTCCATCATGAAGCTGCCTCTCCTGAACAATGCAGAAAACCAGGCTGCATATAAGGTCTTTCTAAGGAATCAATTTTCTGGTACTGGTTCAATAAGTCACACACCTACCTAAGCACTAAGGCTCTGCATAAGAAAGCAACGACACAGAGAATTGCTCACACCACAACTAGAAAGTACAAAGTTAAATCTTATCAAAATGAAACGGAAATATTGGAACGGTCACAGGTTTGTTGTTGTTTTAGTTTTTGGGTTTTTTTTAAATTTATTGGATGTCACCAGGTCTCTCTTTAAACCATAAAGCACTGATTCAGCTGATGAAGAACATGACATGACATCACTGAGGCAATGAGCTCTGTGCTTGAGTTCTCTTCCCTCAACTCTGAAGGCACAGAGAGTCCCCACCAAGCAGCAGATCTTCTCTGTGCAACACCAGGGTGGGTCTGGCGTCATCTTCAACCACCCATTGGGTAGCTGAGGCAAGAACCGGCCGGGGACAGCAACCCGCCATGGGCCTTCCCGTCCGCAGACTGAACACCCCTCCTCCAGGCCCCAAGGACCTCGGTGGCCCTACAATGGACTCCTCCTGTCGCCCCTGCGCAGCAGCATGCACCAGGCCAGGCCCTCTGACACTGTGGCCGCTGTCCTGTTGAGGCCTGGCACAAGGAGGGGGCTGGAGCCCAGGGCACACCAGGGGAGATGGAGGGCAGACCCACTGCTCCAGGGGCAGCCTTTCTCTCTGGAAGCAAAAGGGCCGCCCGCAATGGGGCCTTCAGGGCCTCAGGGGCCCCCCTCCCAGCCACAGCAACGTCCGTTGGTGACATCACCGGCTGGCCGTTAGGCAAGCAGGCAGCCCTGTGGCTGGCCCACAGCTCGCTCAGCAGCCAGGCACACTCACGCCAAGCCTGCTTGCGAAAGGAGGAGGCGGCCAAGGGAGGCGAGTGCCCACAGTGAGTGGCAACAGTGCCTACATTGAGTGGGCCCAGGGCCAAGAGGCTCATTGGAAGCCCTGAGGATGCCTCCCCAGCCCAGGAAACGCCAGTGGGCTGGCGCCAGCAGCAGCAGCCCTGGCCGGCGAGATGAGCCCATGGAGGTCGACCCGCCACAGAAGAGGGATGAGGAAGAGCCCATGGAGGTGGATCCCCCTGCAGATGACACAGAGCCCATGGAGGTGGATCCATCTCCCGCAGGCCTGGTGGGGCACACCACCACCACGGCCAGGCTGCCTCCAGCAGCACGCTGTCCAAAGCGCCGCAGGACCCTCGCGGGCTGCCAGGGACAGCCACAGCGCAACAAGCGGCGCCAGCCGCGCAGACGACGCTAGCCGTAAGTGGGCAGCGGATGGAGGGAGGTGATGGGTGCCCTCTGCTGTGTCCTGCTCTGGGTTCCCCCGTGCCAGACAGAGATGGCCATAGTGGAGAAAAGCCATGCCCCGGTGCCTCCTGGTAACCACCCAGCTTCCGTTGAGCTCCCAGTGTTTGTCAGTTGCAGCCAAGAGCCACCAGAGACAGCAGGATGGAGCTGTGCTGGCCCAAAGCAGCACCAGCAGCAGCACCCCGCATCCCATCCTTACTGTGGCTGCCTGGGCCGTGTCCTTTGGGCACGGCCAGGGTCCTCCAGTCCCGGGTGGAATGGGCCAGGCCAACTGCTGCTGTGGCTCTAGGTGGGCTCTCCCTGGGTCTCGGGGACACGCGGGCATGGCCGGGCCCCACAGCAGCAGCCTTTCACATACCCACCACTCTCTGCTCTGCAGGGAGCCTCTCAGAAAGGGCACGGCGGTGCTGAGCGTGGATGTGTGGTTGAGCCAGGGCTGCAAGAGAAGCCAGAGGTGCCTTTGCCTCCTCCAGCAGAAGCTGCTCATTGCCAAGTTGCAGTAAGTGCCTGCAAGCCCAGCCGCCTTTCCCCCAGCCCTGTCCCTGGCAGCGGGGCAGGGACACCCTGGCACCAGCCTCAGCCCCCGGGGGCACCTTGCTGCTGGATGCACCCATGTCTGCCCCAACGGCAGGCGGGGGACAGGGCTCCGGCAGGCTCCACCTCCAGCTCCCTGCCTGCCTCTCCGCTCTTCAGATGTGGCACCACCCTGCGCCCACGGCTCTGCCTGGCCCTGGACCAGCTGTGGGTGCTGAGTGCTGACAAGGAGGCAGCAAGAGCAGAAAAGGAAGGAAGTGATAAGGATGGGACCTCCATCATCCTCTCCTGGCCCAGCAGCTCCTGTGTTGCCACTTTCAGGTGAGTCATGGTGCCACGTCCCATGACTGGGCAGGAGCGGTTCCCAACTGGGCCCATGGCATCCTGTGAATGGCCTCTGCCCTCCGAGCAGAGCCTGAGCAGGGAGCAGGCAGCACGCTGGCACGGAGGAATAGGGGCATTTCTACATCCTGAATCCCCTGGTCACCTTTTGGTGCCCAGAAGGGAAGGGCAGAAGAAGCTGCAATGCCAAGAGAAAGGGAGAAGAGGCAGCTTGGGCTTGACCCAGCTCCCTCCCTGTCCCTTCCTGGTGCACAGGACACCAGAAGGAGACAAGAGAGCACGGGTGAGCTGCCTCCCATCCGTCAAGCACCTGGAGAAGGAGCTGAGCCGCTGCCACCATGTGAGTGTTTCTGTCCCTAACAACCGCTCCTCCAGCCGAGCAGCAGATGCATCGCTGCTCACCTTCTTCCACTCCTTCTTGCCCAGTGGAGGACATTCAATCCCAGGAGCCTGGAGAAGCTGCTAGAGGTCCAGGCAGAGGTGAGAATGGCCTTTCCCCCACCCATGGCTGTGCAGGATGTGTGGTGAGTGGGTTGAGCCCCGGAAGGCAGAGGGTCCCACCACTAATGCTCTCAGGCTGCTGGTGTCGCGTGGCAGCTTGCCAGTGGCCCTTTCTGCTGTGAGGCTGCTCTCTAACCGCTCTCTGATTCTTGTAGGATGATCCCAAGCAAGCACCGCTACTTGCCCCATCTGTCAATAAAGGAGGACATCACCGCTCAGGTAAGTTTTGGAAAGAAAGGCAGGGAGGGCCTTTTGTCCTCCTGCAAGCGGCATGTCTGCAGAATTGAGGATGCTGCTGCCCTTCACCCGGAGGATATCTGTGCCCATCACGCTGTAGCAGGAGAGAGCTCAGCCCTAGGTACCCTTCGACATTGCGGAGCGCTTGAGGTGCTTCCTGCTTCACTCCGTCCCCAGAACTAAATTGGCCTCTGCTCCTCGGCCAGAGCCGGGAGGAGCCATGCTCACTTGTCCCTTGAGTGTCCCTATACAGGTGTGGCAGCCCAAGGGAGGACGTCACCTGGAGGAGCAAGGGGACCCGCTGGGCAGCGGCTGCTGGACCTGGTTCTGCGGGGACACGGAGCCTCTGCTGCTGCCCACGGCTTGGAGGAGGAGGGCAGGGCGAGGGCTGGGCAGGGCTGTCGTGGTGGCATGCCGGCTCTCAGGAGCATCCCAGCTGGAACTGCTGAGCCAGAGCCGCGGTTCCAGCTGCTGGCCCCCTGCCCGTCCTGCCCCATCGCACCACGCTGCAGGCAGGGCAGGGCAGGGCAGGCTCTGGGAGCGCTGGGCTGATGGTCTCCATTGACGGGCTCTTACTCTGTTTTCCTTTGCAGCGGGAGGGAGCAGCAGCAGCAGGAGGAGGAGGGGGCTGCCCTTCCCCCAGGTACAGGGGTAGCAGCCGTGGTGCACCAGGCAAAAGCTTTCCTGGAGGCACCACCCTCTCTGCTAGTCCTCAAGGAAGCAGAAGGGGCAGATACGGAGGCAGGATTGGAAATAGCAGAGGTATGGCAGGTCCACAAACACTGCAACAATGTGTCTCGTGGAGGAGGGTATGTCTTAATGAGTCCAAGGAGCTGCTGTGCCTCTTCCCAGCATTCACTGTCTTGTACCTTTGTGTGGTTTTTTTTTATCCCCCAGAACAGGGCAGTGTAAGTGAAAGTGGAAAGGTGGTTTCTCCAATGCGTTAGGAATGTGCTTATTCAAAGGAAATACCTACAAAATACCTGCAGAAGGACAGACTCCAAAAGCAAAGCCTGCCACTGCAGAAGGGGGTGTTGCACCAAAGGGGTATCTGCAGAGTTCTGTCTCGGGAGGGCAGAAGAAACGGCAGGAGAAAGAAGTGGGCAAGCCTTTTCTTGCCCGCAGGGGACCGCAGGGTGTCTGCTGAATGGCCCCTGCAAATTAGCAGAGTGTCACACACCTGTGAGAACGTTGTGTTCGAAAGTGAGGCCCTTGGAAGAAAGGGCTAATGCCAACCAGCCCAAGGCACCTTCTCTAGAGAGCTAAGGGAGCAATTTGCCAAAAAGTCGCTTACTCCTCCAGGGCATCCCTTGCCACCTGCTAACGCCAACATTTCTGGTTTAGGACACGACCACTTTTCCTCCAACCGCCCCCGAGACCACGACAGAGTCCCTGCGATGTGCAGAAGATCAAAAGAACCTTTCAAAGGCACAAAGGTAAAAGGAGTGAGCTTGGGTTAAATGGAGAACTGATTGATCCAGTTGATCCTGGCTTTACCTCTCCAATCCACTGTGGGATGGAAAGGTTTGCAGGCTCCCTCCAGGAAACCGAAAACCAAAGCAAAAGGAAGAGACCAGAGGCCTGGGAAGAGGAGATGGAATGTAAACAAGAAGAGAAAAGAAGGAAGAGAGGAAGAAGACTGCGACTGAAGAGAAGAAGAAAGGTCCAGATGGTGAAGAAGCCCAGGTGAGTCCCAGGCTCTGCTGCCCATCTTTCCCAACTCCTTAAACTGCGCTAAGTCAGTCCAAGGGGCTGGCAAGGGTCGGCCAGGGATGGTGCCGTGCAGGCTTTGGGAAGAAGTCCATGGCAGCTCCCCAGGGGCTCCCGATGGAGCCCTGCTGCGTGGCACAGGCGCACTGTGCATCCCTGCAGACGCACAGTCTCAAAGGGCGTTCCCCATGGGGACAAGGCGCCAGAGCCACCCCCTGCTCAATGCCAGCTGGGCTAGAAACCCTTCCTTGCCGGCTGTGTTTCCCAAAGGAAGGGGAACCAAGTCCTGTCTCGTCCTGCCTTTGGGCTTTACCAGCGTTTTCTGACTCTGTCCTTGTAGGTGCCCGTTTCCTGTTAGTGCCTGAACCCCTGTGACTCCTGGGCTCCCGCACGCCATGTTCACAATAAAAGGATCTTTTCTCTCTTAATACAGTTGTGGATATAGTGTGCATGTGTCTTTAGTTTCTCTCATTTTTTTGGTTGAGGTTTTCATTAAAGTCATTTAATTTGTTTTTTAAACGTGTAAGTCTCTTTTCTCCCTCATCCTCTCCCTCAGAGAGTTAAACTTACTGGAGTTGTGGGAACTTGTGCTGTGTGCCCAACTGCAAAAGATAACTTATGACGCCCTGGCAGAAACGCGTATGACATATCCTTCACCACAAAAGGGGTAACCTGTCCGGCCTTCCCCACCCAGACCGTTCCTGTTTTCTGTCTTTTTAACAGACATGATGTACTCCACCAATGACATCATGGGACAAATAGCATCTGTCCTTGTTTGAAGTAAAACGGAACCGATTCTCTCTTCAGTCACTTCACTTTTTAGCTAAGCCTCTTCTAACTACTGCAGTGAGCAGCCTATTGTGCAGAAACCGTTCACTCTCAGAGTGACGAGACCTGTGTTGATAGTTGATGCCAGGCATGGTATGCAGAGAGGCTCTTGCTTAGACTTAGGGCTATAACACCCAAGGGCAGATAACATGGTTATTTGCCCCGTTGGAGGGTGGGAAGCGGAAAAGCGCAGAGGGGTCGCACCTGCGGGGAGGAGCGGACTAGACAGGTGACCCAAAATTGCCCAACAGGGGATTCCATCCCATCTGCCTCACGCGCAGTAGAAAAGCTGAGGGATCAAAGGGTCAGCCCTCTTTCTTCGATGGCCGACGCCTGAGGAGGACTCTGTCTGTTCGTGTGCATTTGGTCTCGATCCTGAATGCAGCTCCGGAATCCAGTTCCCATCCGTCACTGATTCCGGTCTGGGACTTCCCCAGGGCCAGCTGGCGAGGTGACTGTCATCCTGGGAGCTCGATACGGTTTTCTATACATTTCATTATTTCCTTTTTACTTTTCTATTAATATTTCATTAAAGCAGTTTAGTTCCTTCTAAACTCGTATGTCTCTCTCTCTCTCTCTCTCTCCTGCCTCTCTTTTTTTTTTCCTGAAGAGAGGGAGCGGGGAGCATCTGTCACTTGCCTTGTGGCCGTTTTGGCCCAAACCATGAGAGGCAGGTAGAGTGTTTACAGGAGAGAGAGCAATATTCAAAAGTGGCATGAAAACGGCGACTTGGCAATATTATGGGTACGTGTAGACTCATGACGGATGCTATAAAAGATCTGGATCGGGGTATTTTCAGAAGGGCAGCTTATGAGCCAGTGTAATCCTGTAGTAACGGACAGCAAGAACGTAGCGCTGCAACAGAAAGATGGACAGCTTTTGGCAGTCAATTTTGTGCTTAGGTGACTAAGTAGTTAGATTCTCAGGGAGATACTTAGAGAAGTACTACTTGAACTAAGTAGTTTCGATAACTAGGCAGACCTGGGCCGATGTGCAGAAAATTGGCGCCCCTGCTTAGTATCTGCCGCACGTTTTCACCCTGGGTTTTCTTTTTTGGTGAGCTAAAATGGTCGAGGCTTTGGGACAAACTGTCTCCTCCCATGTCTATCAAAACTGGACATGCCTTAGCACAACTGGGAGTGGTAGTTTTGTAATTTTAGTGAATTTGCTGCTGTTGGAGCTGTAGTCAAAATTAAGGAAGGAGTTTAATTACTTGCATAAAGGGAGAGCATGCGAGTAGTCTACTGACTTTGGTGTGGTCCCCAGAGCACAAGGGATTTGGGGACCACTTACTACTGGGTGTAGTTGAGAACTTTGTGCTGGAGAGTCACTGTCCTGGTTTGAGGTAAAACAGAAACAATTTTGTTCAGTAACTTCGCTTCTTAGCTGGGCCTCTTCTAACTACTGAAATTAACTGCATATTGTGCAGACAATGTTCACTCTCAGAGTGATAAGACCAATTGTTTGTAGCTGATGCCCAGACATGGTATGCAGAGAAGATCCTGTTCATACTTATTGCTATAACCCCCAAGGCCAACCAACTTTGTTATTTGCCCCGTTGGAGGGTCAGAAGCGGAAAAGCATAGTGGAGTCCCACCTGCAGGGAGGAGCTGACGGGACAGGTGACCCAAAACTCACCAACAGGGTATTCCATCCCATCTGCCTCATGCTCAGTATAAAAGCTGAGGGATCAAAGGGGCAGGTCTCTTCCTTCAATGGCTGACGTCTGAGGAGGACTCTGTTTGTCTGCCTGTGATCCCGATCCTGAATCCAGATCCAGAATCCAGTTCCCATCCAGCCTGGGACTGCCCCAGTGCCAGCAGGTAATGTGATTGTCACCTCGGGAGCTTGATACGGTTTTGTATATATTTTTCATTATTTCTTTTTATATTATTAATAATATTTCATCAAAGTACTTTAGTTCCTTCTAAACTCATAAGTCTCTTTTTCCTCCTCTGCCTCTCTCTTTGAAGAAGGGTAGAGGGGAGCACCTGTCGGTGCCATCTGGGGTGCCTCAGGTCCCCAGTAGTGGATTTTGGCCTAAACCACGACAGATTAATTGGCGCCCAACGTGGGGCCCGAGCAGTGCTCGATCAGACCTGTGATAAATTGCCCAAATAGTTTGAGTTCCAGCTTGCTCAGAGATTAGAACAGACAGCTTGCATCATGTCATTCTTAGACGAAATCTTGTATCATGCCTTTAAGCAGCTTTGTTCGACCTTAATGCAGTCAGCTTGGTTTAACCTGCCAAATGTGTTTCAAAGTTCATTTATTCTTTGTCTTTTTATGCGAAGGTTTAAAGGTGCTGTTTTGGTGTGGTTCGCAATTCCCATGTATAACATGATGAGTTGGGTAAGGGCTCTACCTGTATATCTCGGGCCTCTCGTGATGGACTCTGTTATTAATTATACTTTCGGTTCTACCTGGGGAATGTTTACTTCGCCCTTTGATAATTATGCTAATGTGACACCATCAGAGGTGGGGCACGGCAACCTTCTGGGCTCTGAGGATAAGGATTGGTGCCCTGTTAAGACCGTGCTTTTGTTGTCAGTTTTCCTGAATGTGATGCAGGGGTGGTTTCATGTGAAACACCGGTGCAGGGAGAGCAGTAGGGGGACCGGGCGCTGCCGCCACTCAGACCCGCGCAGCCGCTCGGCGATCTGCAGCGGCGCAAACCGCGGCCCCGCCCGGCCCGGCCGCAGCCGCCCCCCCCACCGCAACGGCACAGGCGCCTGCACCGCCGCGCCGCCGCCGCCTGCAGCGGCACCGGTACCACCGGCAGCCGACCCCCCCCCACACACACCGCAACGGCACAGGCGCCTCCGCCGCCTGCAGCGGCACCGGTACCACCGGCAGCCGCCCCCCCCGCCCCGCCACACACACACCGCAACGGCACAGGCGCCGCCGCCGCCTGCAGCGGCACCGGTACCACCGGCAGCCGACCCCCCCCAACAAACACCCCGCAACGGCACAGGCGCCTCCGCCGCCCGTCCCGGCGCAAGCCCTGCCCCCGCCCTGCAGCGGCACAAGCCACGCCGCCGCCTGTCCCGGCACAAGCTACTCCAGCCACTACGAGCAGTACCAAAACTACTCAATCTCCATCAAAATCGGTACAAGCTGCCCCAGTAACCAGGAAGAAGAGAAAGCAGTCAGATCGTTCCCCTGTCGCTCACGACAAGGACCAGCTGTCCCAAGACAGCTTGGGAGGGAGTTCTGAAGGAGATCCAGGAGAAGGCCCTTCTAGAGTAGATCCAGGAGAGGGTCCTTCAAGCAGCCAGGGACCAGGTTAGGAAAGCTAAAGGCCTGAAAGAATTAAATCTTGCCAGAGAGGTCAAGGGCAACAAGAAAAGCTTCTACAGGTATGTCGGTAATAAAAGCAAGACTAGGGAAAATGAAAGGAAGAGGAAAACATTAAAAATAGAAATGATCCAGAAAAAGCCAGGTCACTGAAGCCTACAAACAACTTAATACCTTGCAAATGGATAATGTTAGTTATACATGAATTTCAAGTCTTTGATCTAAAACACAGGACACAATTATAGTGTTGATCTTCTCTGCTAAAAGTTTGCTCCTAGCAAGAAAAAAAGCTCCTATAGAAAGTTCTTATTTCGGACAAAAGATGCTTAAGCACAAGGTGCATTAAACACAGTCGAACCACATCCATTTTTAGAAACACTTTGTGTCTGTTTCACAGATATTTATGGCCTACACAGTTGATTTGATTTCTCAGGCGCAAAGGATATTGCATTCTTCCTGACCTACACTATGTATTTTGAACCTGGGGCGTTTCCACACAAACAGATTGTTGAACCGAGTCCTGTGAAAGTCAGTGTGCCTCTGAGCAGGTGAAGAGCCTGCCAATACAGATGAGCCTAAAGGTAAGGATTGGAAGCCCACGTGCTTATGTTGTAGTATCGGAGGCTTATTTGCAAGCCAAGATGAGTCCACACTTAATTCTGACAGCAGGATGAAATAGATCAGCCTTTCAAGGTCCACAGGCCACTTGCTGTGCTTGTTGGGGACGGCAAACACTCCTTCATTAATGAACGTGTACAGAGTTGGAAGTTTAATGCTGCTTTACAGTTTGGGGATTTTCACTGCATCTCTTTTTTACGCCAAACTCTGTCTTTATTTTAAGAACTGCAACGTGACAGCGTCCTCCTTTATTCCCTTAACAATCAAACCAACTTTCGATTTAACTTAAATGGACATTTGTTCCTTAATGGAAAACTTTATCATAATTTTGTCAATATCGTCCCAGAGCAGTTCCGTTTACCTATACAGATCGGACCTTGCAGACTATCTATGGAAACGACATCTCAGTTACTGTGGCTCTTCTCCTTTACTGATATCGGTCAGTGCTGTCTTGTCTCTCTGTCTTACTCTTTTCCACGCTGCAAAAAGGAAAAAGCAGACCTCGAAATCAATGCGAGTTCCTCTTTTCCCCAAATTAATCCTCAGGCCTCCTCTTTTGAGAGTGAGGGGAACAGGTCTCTGAAGAGCAGCAACAGTGACACCCAGTGGCCACCTACAAATTAGACTTGAAACAGCCCTCAGGGCACAGGAGGTCCATGTTGTCTACCATTGAAAGTGAACAGCTCGAAAGAGTAGTTTAAAGTCACAACGTCCTGGGCAACCTGTTGTAGGTGACCCTGCTTGAGCAGAGGGTTGGAGTACGCAATGACCGGAGGTCTCTGCCAACCTCGGTCACTCTGGGATCTTGGATCCAAATTCTGAGATGTGATAATCAGCTGTGATCGAGTTTGCAATGTTTAGCACTGATGGCAAGTAGCCCAAACTGGTTTGTGACCACATAACAGTTATTTCCTAATAGAAAAAAAGAAAGATGAGTGTCTCTAGACCTACTTTACTTGACTGCCTTTGTCTCCCATTTATCTTGAAAACTTTATGCAATTTTCACATTGAAATAAGTAAATGAACTAATACTGTTGTTACCATTCCATAGTAAGAGAAAGCAACTCATCACAATTAATCAAACATGCATGGGTAGTCTGAATATACCCTACTAGAAAACTTGCATTTTCATTTCCTCAGACTGGCAGACTCACTTGAAAAAAAAAAAAAAACAACCCAGAAAAATCCATGAGATGGAATTCAAGTAGGGCCACTGCAAGAGCACGGGGCCGGGTGCCATGGCACTGTGCTCAAGGGAAATGGGCCCTGCAAGAGCAGAGGGCCAAGACCCAGGGGGCTGTGCTCTGGGGAGAGATGCACTCTGAGAGTAACAGGGGAGTAACTACCCTGGGGTAGTCCAAGCAGGGTAACGAGGTTGTGCCAGACCAGAGGGGGAAGCCCCGTGCTGCTCTTCTAAGAACACAGAGAGGAAACAGCGGGTATAGCACCGGGAAAAGACAGCACGGGTGAGGATAGCAACGCCACCTGCATTGTTAGGAACACGGAGACTGTTTCTGGAGCTTTCGTGCCTTTATTCCTCTCTCTGATCACTACATCCAGACTACTAAGGAGAGGCTTCTGATCTTCCTGGGGGCTGGCACATGCCCCAGATGATGGCCCAGCCCTGGTTTCAGCAGCTCCTGGGTCGTTCTTCTAGCGTTGCTGGTGGGCTGGCCTCTTGTTGGGTGGTGAAGAGTCCTCAGGGCTGCCAGCCCTCCTCTTTGCGGGTCGCTGTGTCTCCCCAGGGGAGCGTTCCCTGCCCTGGCTGGAAGTGGAGGGACCTGGCGCAGTGTCCTCTGGCTCCTCCTGCGGCTCTTCTTGCTCCTCTGGGATGGGAATGGGGGCAGAGGCGGAGCTGCCGGCATCCCCAGCAAGGGCAGCTGTGGGGGTGCTGGGGAGCTGGCCCACGTTGTGTGTGGCAGGGCTTCCGGAGGGGGCTGGGCTGGGTGCAGGAGACCCTCCCCGGGAGGCAACAGGGCTGCCCTCCCACCCCCCAGGAGCATGGATGCCCTCCAGCTCCAGCACATGGTGGGCTGCCCCGGCTGCCCGAACCTGGCAGGGCCGGGGAAAAGCAGAACCCATCGCTCAGTGATGTCACTGTCCCTTCCTCGGGGACATGGCAATGGGCTGTCCTTGCCCACGGCGCTTGCCCTGGCAGTGCTGCGGACCCAGCAAATGCCTCGGGGGTTACCGCAACGCCACTGCTCATTCCGTCTGCCACCTCTGGTCCCGTGCTCGGCGTCAGTGTTTCATGCCAGTGAGGTCTTGGCTGTGTCTTCCCAGGGTCCCGTCAGGTTCCGGTGGCCGTGGTACATATCTCCAGGCACATACAGCAAGAGGGTTCATTTGATAATGTCCCATGCCTCCCTGGGAGGCTGCAGGACAACGTCCCACAGGCTGTCCACGTACTCCAGGACTGTTGGCCAGCCCTTTGGGCTCCCCTGCTTCCTCCCACAGCACATCGAAGAACCAGCGCCTAAGGACAAATAGAAAGAGGGGAAGAGGCCTCCAAAGGCTGTGCCTCTCGTCCTCTGCCTCACCTCCAGGAATTCTTTTCCAGACTGGGTGGAAAGACATGTTCAGCTGCTGAGAAATATGCGCCTATGACACCATACACGGGAATGGGTGAAATCAGTTCTATTTTGAAATAAAAATCTTCCTCCCCGCCTTGCTTTGAACTTTGCAAAATTTTTGAGATTTGTTGCTCCTGTTTACAACAGAGGATTTTATCTGGGATGCCCTGAATACCCCAGGGAATGCTCACAAACTCTGCGTGGAGACCAGTGATGCAACTTGATCAAAACAATTCAAGGATAAGATTACTTATCATATTGCATGGCCCTTCTCCTCGCTCACAGTGCGGTTTAGGGGGCACATTGCTATTCAGGAGTTAAAATCATTCAATTTCTAAATGAATACAGTGTGCTATAGGGAGTCTGGAAGCAAAGCATGGCCTCTACCTGTTTCTATATCCCCAGGTTCTTTATTTGAGTCTGACATTCTAACATATGTTGCCTCACGTTCTAACGTGATATACGTTTCCGCATGGGGAAACATATAGAAAAAAGAGCGAATGCCTTGCACTATGAGAAGCTGTCCTCTAATTTGATGGTATAGTTATAACCTGCTGTGCACGTGGTCACAAAGCAACCAACAAAGACAAGAAAAACAAGCCAGCAAGCAAAGTCTCACAGTCTCTCCCCACGCTTCAGCACTGCTGGCCAGCCCTCTTGGGCTCCCCTGGTTCCCCCCACGGGGAGTCAGGGGCAGCACTTGGCTCTCTTGCAGGGAGTTTTTCCAATTTTTCTCCCCTAGCCAGAGGGCGCAAGGCTGATCACCTCTGCTCAGCACCCATCAGGCCTCATCTGGGCACTGCGTCTTGTTTGGGGTTCAGCAATGGGCCCACGTTTTCTCTAGTGCTTGAGAGAACAGACCGGTGAATGTAGCATTACAGCGTTGGTGGATAAGGGAAGAGCAACTATCACCTACCCGGAAAGGATTTGACGCTGTCACACACAACGTTCACGTCTCCCAGTTGGAGAGACATGGGTTCCACGGATGGACTACTCGGTGGAGAAGGAATTGGCTGGGTGGCTGCACTCAAAGAGTTGCGGTCAACTGATCAATGTCCAAGTGGAGACCAGTGACGAACGGCATTCTTCAGGCGTCGCTATTGGGACTGGCGCTGTTTAGCGTCTTTGCCGGTGACATGGGTGTTGGGATGGAGCGCACCCTCGGCAAGTTTGCCAATGGCACCCAGCTGCGTGTTGCAGTCGACACGCTGGAGGGAAGGGATGCCATCCAGAGGGACCTGGACAGGCTGGAGAGGCGGGCCCGTGCCGAGCTCGTGATGTACAACAAGGCCAAGTGCAAGGTCCTGCACGTGGATCAGGGCAATCCCATGCACAAATACAGGCTGGGTGGAGAATGGATTGAGAGCAGCCTCGCCGAGAAGGACTTGGGGGTGCTGGCTGATGGGAACCTGCTTAGCATGAGGTGCCCTGCCTCCGGCCAGGAGGAGGAGAGGGACAACCGAATTTATTGGACTGTGTGGATTCGATGGCCTGGCACATTAGAGCCACAAAAGTATAAAGCCCTGGTGGACACTGGTGCACAGTGTACCCTATTGCCCTTGAATCATAAAGGGGCAGAAACTGTCACCATGTCTGGAGTGACAGGCGGATCTCAAGAACTGACTGTATTAGAGGCTGAAGTGAGCCTACCTGGGAATAAATGGGAGAAACACCCCATTGTTACTGGTCCAGATGCTCCGTGCATCCTTGGCATAGACTATCTCAAGAGAGGGTGTTTTAAAGACCAAAAAGGGTATCGGTGGGCTTTTGGTATAGCAGCTGTAGACACTGAGGATGTTACACAGCTGTCTACCTTACCCGGTCTTTCAGATGACCCTTCTGTTGTGGGACTGCTGAGGGTTGAAGATCAGCAGGTGCCAATTGCTACTGCCACGGTGCATCGACGACAGTATCGCACCAACCGAGACTCCCTGATTCCCATCCATCCCCTGATTCGCCGGCTAGAGAGCCAAGGAGTGATCAGCAAAACTCGCTCACCCTTTAACAGCCCTCTATGGCCAGTGCGAAAGTCTGACGGGGGACTGGAGATTAACAGTAGACTGTCGTGGCCTGAATGAAGTCACACCACCACTGAGTGCTGCTGTGCCAGACATGCTCCAACTTCAGTATGAACTGGAGTCAAAGGCAGCCCAATGGTATGCTACAATTGACATTGCTAATGCCTTTTTCTCTATTCCTTTAGCAGCAGAGTGCAGGCCACAGTTTGCTTTCACCTGGAGGGGTGTCCAGTACACCTGGAATCGACTGCCCCAGGGGTGGAAACACTGCCCTACTGTTTGCCATGGACTGATCCAGACCGCACTGGAGAAGGGTGGAGCTCCAGAACACCTACAATACATCGATGACATCATTGTGTGGGGTAATTTGGTGGAAGAAGTTTTCCACAAAGGTAGGAAAATAATTAAGATTCTTCTGAAAGCAGGTTTTGCCATTAAAGGAGGTAAGGTCAAGGGACCTGCACGAGAACTCCGGTTCTTGGGAATTAAGTGGCAAGATGGCCGTCACCAGATCCCAACGGATATGATTAACGGAATAACATCTATGTCCCCACCTACTAACAAAACGGAAAGACAAGCCTTTTTAGGTGTTGTGGGTTTCTGGAGAATGCATATTCCAGGTTATAGCCAGATTGTGAAACCTCTCTATGAAGTGGCTCGAAAGAAAAATGAGTTTCTGTGGGGCCCTGAGCAATGACAAGCCTTTGAGCAAATTAAACAAGAGATTGTGCATGCAGTAGCCCTTGGAGCAGTCCAAACTGGACGGGACATTAGAAATGCGCTCTACACTGCAGCCGGGGACAATGGCCCTACCTGGAGCCTCTGGCAGAAAGCACCAGGGGAGACTCGAGGTCGACCCCTAGGATTCTGGAGTGGAGGATATAAAGGCTCCGAGGCCAACTATGCTCCAACTGAGAAAGAAATCTTGGCAGCATATGAAGGAGTTAGAGCTGCTTCAGAAGTAATTGGTACTGAGGCACAGCTCCTCCTGGCGCCCCGATTACCAGTACTGGGCTGGATGTTCAAGGGTAAAGTTCCTTCTACTCATCATGCCGCCGATGCTACCTGGAGTAAGTGGGTTGCCTTAATCACGCAGTGAGCTCGAATAGGAAAGCCAGATGGCCCAGGAATCGTAGAAGTCATCACAAATTGGCCCGAAGGCAAAGACTTGGGGAAGGCACTAGAGGAGGTGGTGACACGTGCTGAGGAAGCGGCACCATATAATGAACTCTCAGATAATGAGAAACAGTATGCCTTGTTTACTGATGGGTCTTGTCGTATTCTAGGAAAACATGGAAGGTGGAAAGCTGCTGTGTGGAGTCCTACACGACAAGTCACGGAAGCTGCTGAAGGACAAGGTGAATCGAGTCAATTTGCAGAGGTAAAAGCCATCCAGCTGGCGTTAGATGTTGCTGAACGAGAAAAGTGTCCAATACTCTATCTCTATACTGACTCATGGATGGTGGCAAATGCTCCGTGGGGGTGGGTAAAGCAGTGGAAGCAGAGCAACTGGCAGCGCAGAGATAAACCCGTCTGGGCTGCTGAGCTGTGGCAAGACATTGCTGAGCGGCTAGCGAACCTAGTCGTAAAGGTACATCACGTAGATGCCCACGTACCCATGAGTCGGGCCACCGAGGAACATCAAAACAATCAGCAAGCGGATCAGGCTGCTCAAATTTTCCAGACAGACTTGGACTGGGAACATAAAGGTGAACTATTCTTAGCTCAGTGGGCCCGTGACACTTCCGGTCATCAAGGAAGGGATGCAACATATAAATGGGCCCATGACCGAGGGGTGGATTTAATCATGGACACTATTGCGCAGGTTATCCGCGACTGTGAAACATGCGCCGAAATCAAGCAAGCTAAATGGTTAAAACCTTTGTGGTATGGGGGACAGTGGCTGAAATATAAGTATGGGGAGGCTTGGCAAACTGATTACATCACGCTCCCTCAAACTCGCCAGGGTAAGCGCTATGTGCTTACAATGGTGGAAGCAAGCACCGGATGGTTGGAAAGCTCTGCCGTACCCCATGCCACTGCCCGGAATACTATCCTGGGCCTTGAAAAGCAAGTCGTGTGGCGACATGGCGGCCCAGAAAGAATTGAGTCAGACAACGGGACTCATTTTGAAAACAATCTTATAAGTAATTGGGCAAAAGAAGATGGCGTAGAGTGGATATATCCTATCCCCTATCATGCACCAGCTTCTGGGAAGATTGAGCGATACAATGGACTGTTAAAAACCACCCTAAAAGCAATAGGAGGGGTGGAACTTTTAAAAATTGGGACAAGCATTTAGAGCAAGCTACCCGGCTAGTTAACACCAGGGGATCCATCAATCGAGCTGGTCCTGCTCAATCAGACATTTTACATACTGTAGAAGGGGATCAAGTCCCTGTGGTGCATGGAAGGAATTTGTTAGGGAAAGCTGTTTGGGTTTTTCCTGCTTCAGGCAAAAGCAAACCCATTCGTGGGACTGTTTTTGCTCAAGGACCTGGATGTACTTGGTGGGTGATGCTGAAGGATAGAGAAGTTCAATGTGTACCTCAAGGGAATTTAACCCTTGGTGAGAATACTCAATCCTGAGCAGTATGATGCTGATCACTACATAATACTAACAGTGTTCCATACGTGCTTTTCAGGATAATAGAGAGGTGATGAAACCTGAGATAGCTTCATCAAGTGGCATCCAGCAAGCTCTTCAAGATGAACATGCTATCCATGGGCACAAACCAGAGTGAATTTCGTACCATCTTTCCTGCCCTGAGATGAGATCCTGCAATCATGAACTAAATGGACTTTTGCATATAACTTTTGTAGGTAAATGTAAACCATAGATGAGTGACCTGCATGTATCCATCTCATATATATAATCTGTGTGTGTGTAAATTTGATAGATAAAAGTAATAGTAATCTGAGCAAGATGCAAATGGTATGGAATAAGGGGTGGAATGTCCTGGTTTGAGGTAAAACAGAACCAATTTTGTTCAGTAACTTCGCTTGTTAGCTGGGCCTCTTCTAACTACTGAAATTAACTGCATATTGTGCAGACAGCGTTCACTCTCTCAGAGTGATAAGACCACTTGTTTGTAGCTGATGCCCAGACATGGTATGCAGAGAGGCTCTTGCTTATACTTATTGCTATAACCCCCAAGGCCAACCAACTTTGTTATTTGCCCCGTTGGAGGGTCGGAAGCGGAAAAGCATAGTGGAGTCCCACCTGCAGGGAGGAGCGGACAGGACAGGTGACCCAAAACTCACCAACAGGGTATTCCATCCCATCTGCCTCATGCTCAGTATAAAAGCTGAGGGATCAAAGGGTCAGCTCTTCCTTCAACGGCCGACGTCTGAGGAGGACTCTGTTCATCTGCCTGTGATCCCGATCCTGAATCCAGATCCAGAATCCAGTTCCCGTCCGTCACTGCGTCCAGCCCGGGACTGCCCCAGTGCCAGCCGGTGACGTCATTGTCATCTCGAGAGCTTGATAGGGTTTTGTGTCTATTTTTCATTTTTTCTTTTCTTTTATTATTAATACTTCATTAAAGTACTTTAGTTCCTTCTAAACTCATAAGTCTCTTTTTCCTCCTCTGCCTCTCTCTTTGAAGAGGGGTAGAGGGGAGCATCTGTCGGTGCCATCTGGGGTGCCACAGGTCCCCAGTAGTGGATTTTGGCCTAAACCACGACAGTCCCGTAGCTTGTGAATTTGACTGGTTTCCCTGTGCCATGAAGTCGATTTTAACCCGACTAAAGCAAGACATGTATTTAAAGTGAAATCAAAGTGTGCTAACCTTTGTATACAGAAAACAGTTGGAGTTCTTCTCTATCTCAGATCTTTGGCAGCAGAGGCATTGCTTTCTCATGGAGGCCGGCTCCGTGTGTACGTGTGCACAGAAAGGAGGAGCGGTGGGGCAGGGTGTCAGTGCACTCCTGAGAAGCTGTAAAACATTTGGTCCGGTCTCAGTGCGCAGCTGCAATAGCTGGGAAAACGGGAGGAAACCAAAGGCGGCAATGAGAAGACAGCTGTATCAGCCTGAGTATTTGATGAGCCATATACATAGCTCACAGTTAACCTCAAGTGGTAACATGAAGGAAATGAAAATGTTTCTTCTGGGGACAATGGGGCACAGGGGTGCTGACAGTTGGCCTGATGGGTGTTATCAAAAGTTGGAGACAAGTCCCCTTGATTGGCCGGAGCAGACGCCCAAAGGCTGTACTGGGTTGCCCATGGATGGCAGCGGGAGCTGTCCAGGGACGGGATCAATTGTCCCAGCAAAGGCAGTCTGGTTGCCCAGAGTCTGCACTGAGCTGCCCACGGGTGGCCCCGGGTTGCCCATCAAGAGCACCGGGCACCAAAGGGCTGCATCAGGTTGCCATAGCGGCTGCAGGGAGCTGCCCAGGCAGAACCCGGTCCCTGAGCGCCCTGCGCCCCTGGCAACGCTGCCCTGGTTCTGTGTCACACAGGGCACTGGGGACGCTGCAGTGTCTGGCAGTGCTGCCACCGAACCCCACAGCACAGCAGGGAGTAGCCGCCCTCCCGGGCACTCCCAAGCCTCTGGAGGTTTCAGGTGAGTATGTACCATTATGGGAAAGTATTTTTTATGCAAACTTCCCATTTTTGAAGGACTCAAGTGGCTTTCACGCTGTAACAGATGGGATTGAGCACATGCTTTGTGTCAAACCCCACTCCCACCCAGGCATCTTGTTGCAGCACACCAGTGTCCTCACCTTTCACTGGGCTCTGAGCCAGGCTGGGAGCCGTGGGGAAGGGATGGGGTACCTCCTGAGTCCCCTCCTGAGGGTTTGGCCTCAGATGCGGTGTGTTAGGGACATTTGCTGGCCCTCTGCATGATGTTTCTGACAACAACTGACTGATACCCTGAATCTGAAAAGAGCAGTAGCACCCACAATGCCGTATGCAGTTCTCGGTAGCAAAATCTTCACGTGTGGCCATTCCTCCTAGGGCTCCTGCAAGGCTGCTGTTTACACACCCCTCTGAAAAGACTGTCTGGGATTTCTCCTTTCCAAGTGCATCGATTTTACGTCAGGTGAGGCGTAGGCATTTTTCTTCCTTTGCAAGTCAAGAGAGGGCTGTTCTCTTGAGACTGAAATAGCTGGAGGGGGGTCAAATTTGGATATAGATCTGCAAAGCATCAATGCAAGTGAAGGTGGGGGGTGAGGATTGAGTCCCTGACCCACCAATCACACTGGGTTGGTCCAAAGGGGCGCAGCTATCGGGGCTGGAAAGGGCACTTTGAAAGAGAAAAGGACATCTGGAGTACTAGAAGATCAGCACATACGCCAACCAAAAGAAGCCAATGAACACAAGACAATCACCAGCTACACTTTCACGGGATTGACAGATTTGAGGAGAATGAAGGCTAATATCTGTCATTCTCCTGAGCAGCCACGCTTTGCTTTTCTCCGCATTTCAATACTTGAGGCTAGATACTAAACAAATTCAAATCCCTTTCCAGATACAAATGCTTGGGGTGCTGTGAGAAGGCATTTGCTTTCAAGAGTTTTAGGCCTGTACAGGTGACCTGTGGGTGCTGTGTGCATTGGTGTTTGTGTTAGAAGCTGCATGTGTTGCTGTAAGAAGGAAGGCAAGTGCAGGAGCTGACTGAGGGAAGTTGTCTTCTATCTCCTCCTCTGTGCAGGACAAGTACTTGAAGAGCAGTGGTCAGGAATGGAGGCTGTCGGCTTTCCCTTAACGGCAAGACGTGCCAAGGTTCTGCCTGCCATCAACACCATGACTGCCAGCTATAAAGACCGTTTCCCGTACTACCCGTTGCCTCAGAGCTCCAGCCTCCCCTGGATGCCCAGCACCTACTCTAAAAGAGATGCCATCAAACCAGCTTTGGCTCCCTTTTCCAAAACTTCCCAGGGGATGACCACCAGCGAGAAGCTCCCTTACATTTCCAACAGAACAACCCTCTTCACCCGCTACACCCCTGATGACTGGTACAGGTCCAACCTGACCAAGTACAAAGAGTCAGAGACTTCCCGGCACAATGCGGAGGCTCTGAGAGTTGATACCACCCGCATGATTGGGGATAAATACCAGCAGACAAAGAAAACACAAGCAGAAAGCACCAAAAGCCTGGGAGGACGTGTGAATGCTATTGAGTTTTGGAAAGGGGAGCTCTGCCGTGAGCTGGATGAGATGATCGGGGAGACCAACACGCTCACAGACATGAAGAAGAGACTGGAGAGAGCCTTGGCTGAGACGGAGGCCCCTCTCCAGGTAAGCACTCTGTCCAGTGGGCTGCAAGCTGTAGCCTACTGCTGGAACAACTGCAGCCATTCAAATGTCTAACTAAGTTCCACTGCAGCTCCGCAAGACCTAGAGAGTTTTTATGAAGAGACCATAAGTTAAGTTTGCAATGTCTTCCCATCTGCTGCATCCCCTATCAGCCCGTTATGAGCTCATCACAACTCCATTTGCTTAACCAAATATTTGTGTAGGCGGAACATCCAAATTCCTGGACTGGGAGACAGAAGCCCATGTCTTCCTACAACACCCTGGGGAGGTCAGCATCAAGGCTGACACAGGTGCCTGTGCCACAGCTCTGGTTGCAGCCGGGACATGTGTGCTCCCTCATGTTGATTTGATGCGTATGGTGCAGTTCGGTTGCTTGTGGTCAGCTGAAGCAGCCGCCCTGGGCACTTTGTTCCCCTGGTGTCCCCTCTGTGCCCGCCTAGAATTTCTTTTCTTGCATTTCTTGAGATGGGGACTCTCTCTATAGAGAATCCTGCCCCTGCACCCAACAGTGATGGCATGTCCCCAACAGGTCGCTCAGCAGTGCTTGCTTCAGCGGGAGAAGAGGATGGGCATTGACCTCGTCCATGATGATGTGGAGAAAGAGCTCTTCACGGTAAGTTGGGCCACCCAGATCATGTGTTAAAGCCAGTTTTACCTAAACTGCCCTACAGAGGCTTTGCAGCCTTCTTCCCTACCTGGCTCCTTACTGCTGGGGAGGTGCTCAGCTCTTCAACCCCCCAAAACCTGCTGGGCCAGGGGATGGTGTTCCCCCAGGCAGCAGCATGCCCACGCCATGTGGGTATGACTTGGCCGTACAGAGGATGGAATAGCTGAAGAGCAGCTGCGTGTTTGTGTAGCGTGTGGGGGTTCTGTGTCCCTCTTCAGGGAGTAGTGCACTAAAGACATGCACGCAGTTTGGGGGCACTTTCTCCACTCCCTGCCTGTTTACTCTGGGCAGAAAGACAAGCAGGCAAGTTCTTGCTGTGTGCTTGGTTGGGGAGGTCTGAGGGGACGAGTGGCATCAGGACAACTGAGTACAGACACTGATGATGGGGCCATGTGTCCTTTACCCAGGAAGTCAATGTCATCAGGTCGTGCCAGGAGAAGATGCAGCGGTACCTGGATGAAGCCAAAGCCCAGCTCACGTAAGGAGGAGCTCCTTATGTCATGCCCTAGGGCTGATGTGCATTTGCAGTTGTGATGTGGACCCCCAGCAGACCCCGACCTCTCCCCACACCCTGCAGATGGAAAAGCCAGGCGGGCTCCCCGGGAAGTGGGCAGTGATGCTCATGGGAGGACAGAGCTGCGTGGGAGGGAGCTGCGGGGAACTGGAGCGGGGAGGAAGCCCTTCCACCTGAACATCCCCAGCGATGGCTGTTGTTTGCATGTTGAAGGTCCAACAGGGCGGCCCAGCACGAGCTGGAGAGGGACCTGGCCCACAAGCAGGCGGCCCACCGCATCGATGACAAGTGTCACCACCTGAGGAGCACCTCCCACGGCATCAGCTACTACCCAGCGGTGGAGCGGGTCGATGCCACGTGAGTGCACGCTGGGCGGCACGCCAGCAGCAAGCTGTGCCCGGGATGCACGGTGCCTCTCCCTGGCAGGGAGCTGCTTGTCCCCAGCCCACTGTCAAGGCACGTCCATCCCGCCTGGAGACAGCTGCCTGAGTGGGACCGTTTCTCTCTGCTTATTGTTATTCTTACTGTTATTGTTATTGTTAACCTTACCTTTATACTTACCCTTACTCGTACTCTTCTTCTCATTCCTATTATCTGTTGTTGTTCTATTAAACTGTCTCTATCTCCACCCGTGAGTCCTGGTCTTTCTCTTTCCCCTCCATTGAGAGTGGCTGTGTGGTCCTAGCTGCTGGCCAGAGTTAAACCACAACCTATGCTCAAATTAAAGACGGAGATTTCAGATATATTTAATCAGTGCTGCTCCCAGGCAGGCTTCATGCCTGCCCACGTCCAGCTTCAGCACTACGGGCTTACCGGGGCTTCTTCTTCCCCCTCACCTCCTGAAGGATCTCGGTGCCGGACTCTTGGGCCAAGATCACAGACGACAACATCCTCCGCTCACAGAGCCAACGGGCGGCCTCCTCCAAGCTGCGGGACAACATCGAGAACCTGCTGGTGGTGGCGGCAAACGAGATGCGGAGCCAGTTCAACAGGGTGAACATCGCCTTCACCAAACGCATCAGCGAGACAGCCGATGCCAAGAGCAAGATCCGGACCCACCTGGCCAAGGTAGTCGGAACCCCTCCCTTTCGGTGTGTCACTGTCACTTCCTAGTGACACCCCTGAGGTGGGACCCTTAGGAGTTGGCACCGTAATTTCATCTCAAGGGATCTGTTTTTGCTAGGGCGTCCTCACTGGCAGCCTGGAAGCACAGGGATTGCCAGCAGAAAATGCCAATGCTGGTTGCATCTCCTGGTAGTTCCTTCAGAAGCGCTGGCTGCCCTCCAGAACGGCCTTGCTGGGCCTCTGCTGGGCTGCCTGCTGGGGGGGTTGCAGGCTTGCTTCTCCTCCAAGGACGTGCTTTCACTCTCCGTGCTCTGGGGCTGCTGCATGGGCATGCGTGTGTTTGCTTTGCCGAGCAGAGTCAGTGGAAATCAGTGATGGACACCTGCCTCAGAGCTGTGGGTCTCATAGAAAGCTTCCTGAAACGTGCCTGACACTGTATTGAGTAACTGAGGGAAGACGGGGCTTGCAGCACTGCGAGCTGATGCCACGTCTTTCAGTGAGGATCCATGAAGAACCTTCCCTCTCTGAGTTACTGTTGATGGATGATTAGTTCCAGCAAGCGGTAATTTTGGGAAGCTGGGAATTCAATAGGTCCATCAGTGCTCCAAAACCTCCTCTGATGTGACAGCAAGAGCCAAGAGAGGTTTTTCCCTGAAGAAAAATTACTCTTGGCTCTGCGCCTTGATGTGTAGCAGAATGACAGGGGTCTGAGCCCAGGGTCTGCTTATTGAACTTGTATTGTTCTGCAGATGGACAAGAGGAAAGGGTAATTATGTAGTCACTTGAGAAGATACTTTTTAATTTGTGCATGGGTTTCTTTTTTACGCCAGACGCTGCAGGAAATCTTCCAGGTGGAGAAGACCTTAGAAGCCATCCAAAAGGCCATTAGGGACCAAGGGCCTTCCTTAAAAGTGGCTCAGAGCCGGCTGGACGAGCGCACACGCAGACCAAACGTGGAGCTGTGCCGGGACACTGCCCAGCTCCGGTAAGGCAGGAGTGTGGGTCTGGTGGGCTCCTTGAGGAGTTACGGCTGGTAGCACCCGAGGGTAGCACCCGGGAGTAGCACTGCATGAAAAATTAAGCATGGGCTTTTTTTTCAACAGTCCTTCCATAAGTGCACTGCTATAATCAAAAGCAATGAGCAGGTATTGCAGCCTTTGGGTGCTGGGAGAGCTCTGCGCCCACAAAGGAGGCTGTACACCATGGCCGGGTATAGCCTGATGGCACCCCATGAGGGGATGGATTCTTCCCGCTTGGGTAAGCCCCATCTTCTCTCCAGCCTGCTTCCCGGCAGTTGGATGTGCTCAGTTTTGAAGGACGAGCCCTTTACTCTCCAACAGGATCCTGCTGAGATCCCTTAGGCCCTTCCTTTTGGGGAACTGCAAGGAAGGGTGCCCCCTATGGAGAAGCAGAAAGGGCTGTCCTCACCTTCTCCGAGGACACTGGAAATCCTTTCAAGGACACAGTGGTCTGTTTGGGATTGCACGCCGAGGAGCTGTGGAGGAGTAGGCTGGCCTGAGCGCCCAGCAGCACCCCCTCTGAGGCACCCCAAAGTTCACCCCTCCTGGGAGCCCGTTGGGCAAGACTCCAGCTGAAGCCTTTTCAGAGCAATTGAAACCCAGCCCCACAGCCTTTGCAGCATCTCGTACAACAAGGGTTTTTTCCATCCTCCCCTTGTTTCACATTCACTTTTAGCCTCTCCCAGATGTCCTGTTTTCTTTGTGTGCATCTGTGGGCATGGGGAGGATGCCTGCACAGGGAAATCCAGGAGGGGGAGCCAACAAACCCCCCAAACCAAGCAGGAACAGGAAACCACACCTGCTCATCCCTCTTCTTGCTGGCCCGAGCTGCTCTGGGAGAGGCGGCTGCGCATTGCCAAAGCCTTTGAGCAGACTTAACCATGCCTCCCCGCTGAGGTCTGGAGGAGCTCTGCCCTCAGCTTTCCCATGCGTCTGCCAGAAACGGGGGGTCTGAGTTAGTCTGAGCACGCTGAAGGGGGAAATCCTGTGACCAAGGGGCCCTTCAGCAATGCCACGCTAGAAACCACCCCCACGATGGCACTGTTAACCAGGGTTTCTTGCTGTTTTCCAGCCTTGTCAACGAGGTCCACAAAATCAACGAGACGGTCCAGAGCCTCCAGCAGCGCCTGAGAGACACCGAGGACACCCTGCAAATGCTGGTTCATACCAAGTCGGTCTTGCAGCATGACCTGGCCGTCAAAGCCAACACACTCTTCATTGATGAGGAGAAGTGCATGGGCATGCGCAAGACCTTTCCCAGCACGGTGCGGCTGCTGGGTTCCATTTAGGCTCAGCTGAACTCACTGAATCTGTTGTGGGAGGGATTCCCAGTTTGGCTAAGATGCTTTGGAAATACTTGATTAGAGTTTCACTTCCTGCTGAAAGCCATGAGTAGAAATTAAATGATCTTTTTGTGTGTTATACGGTCTACCGGTATTTTTTTTGCCTTTGGTTTTTCTCTTTCCACTGTACTTTCACGGTGTGCCAGAAAGTCACTGAAAATACTTTGTAAGCGACTAAGAGTAAATCCACCCACGGGGATTCAGTCCTACCCTCTCAGTCGGTGATTTTAGGAGAAAAACTGTCGTGTCTGCCTCCTTTTGAGTCTGTCTGATGTGGGAAAAGCACAGGGTGAAGCCATGCCGGCTGTCTCGAATCACCTCCCTGTCCTCCACGGGCCTTAGCATAGCTTCAAGGAGAGTCCGTTCCAGGATCTTCCCAGGCACAGAGGTGAGGCTGACAGCTGGGGACTTCCCAGGCTCCCCCTTTCCCCCTTTTTCAAAAATGGGTGCCACATTTCCCTTCTTCCAGTCACTGGGGACTTCCCCTGACTGCCATGACTTTTCAAATATCACCTTCTTAGGTGATATCACCCTTTCATTCCTTGGAGGTATTTCACTGGTGTTTCCTTCTTGCCTCATCGCTGGAAGACTTCAGGTGTCCTGCAGCGTAGCCAGCACATCTCAGAGCAACAGCCTGTGGGCCCTCGCTAGCACCCTGTCCCTCTAACCTTGGCGTGTCATCTCACAGCTTGTCACGGGCAAGCCTGATATTGTCCCCCTCTCCCTTCAAGCCTCGTTTTAAGCGCTGTCAGGGAGCCCTGATAGCTGGTGAGCAAAGACCTTCTTCCCCCTTTGAGACAAGTGAATCCCATCTGACGCCGGCAAGCCTGGTGCTGTGTAGGCCATCCCCTTATCAAAAAAAACAAAATTCTGTTGGTCACACCAGCCACGGATCCACCTATTAATAGACTGGGCCTGTCTGTATGTTTCTTCCAATGTCGCTGCCTGTAACTGGAAGGAAAGAGGAAAAAATAACCTGTGCCCCACATCCCCTTACCAACCGTCCCAAGGCCCTGAAGTCTCTTTTGATCGCCATTGGAGGACATGTTGCAGCTTCACCACCACACACACGGAAGAGTAATAATGGGTAATAGTCCGAGGGCCGTACCAGGCTTGGAAGTTTCCTAGTGATGACCTTAAGCTGGGGCCCAGGGAGGAAGCAGACATCCCATCGGAAGAATAAAGGTTTGGACCAATTTATGTCATTCATGTTCATGGTATGAAAATAATCTTGTATGTTATGAAATAATCTTGCTGGCCAGCTTGGGTCAAGTGCTCACGTCTCACTCCTCCTCATCCCTGCGCCTGGCAAGCTCAAAATCTCTGAGCCCTTGAAACCCACACACCATAGCCAGCTATAAAGTACATATTTTCACAAGTTCAGACACTGGAGTCTTCTAAAAGTGCAGGCTTCCCAACTATTAGAAGAGAAGTTAGTCCTGTGTCGCTCAAAGCAGGACACACTATAACAGTTTTTCATCGCAGGAGAGAGCATATTATTCTCTTTGCATAACCTCATGCAAAATGACTGCAATTCAAAGTGCAGAGCACTCAGGCCTGGTGGCCCTATCTCCCTTAAGCTCTCAGTTTCGCAGCTGCTCACTGAGTTCACGAAAAACACAGTCAGAGTTTTTATTCATTAAGCACAGTCTTTAAGGCAGCTATCTTGTCAGGTTTTGAAAGCCGAGCTCTTGTCCTCAGCTCCTCTGCTCTTCTCCTGGGCACACAGTAGCTACTGGAAACAGCTGAAGAGGCACTGCTCATTGTGTGTTG
This sequence comes from Vanellus vanellus, assembly GCF_965231255.1. Classification (NCBI taxonomy): domain Eukaryota; kingdom Metazoa; phylum Chordata; class Aves; order Charadriiformes; family Charadriidae; genus Vanellus; species Vanellus vanellus. Next base: position 23,925,244 of record NC_138908.1, read on the forward strand.
CTATCAACATATTTACATTAGTTTAGTCTAAAATACACCCCGTGATTATGTAAAGGTTTGGAAAGGACCAGGCCAAGTCGGGACAGCTGAGGCCACCTGGGCTAGTATCAATGCTGATTTGGTATTAGCAGACGATTGTTTCTCTTTGGAAGAGCAATTACACAAAACAGTGAAGGTGATCTGAAGCTTTGTTGAGGCGGGTGCACTGCAAACCCTGACCTCTGAGTTCATGATCTGCTTCCCCTCCTAATCAATGGGCAGAAATAGCACTTCTTTGATACAGTTCCAGTGACTTCAGACATTGGTTTTAACAGATTTTGACTTGACGCACAGAGGCACGCGTCTTTCCACTGAAAGAGGGTTTAGTTCATGACGAGGCAGGAAGTTGCAATAATACTGTTAGGTGAGATTGCATCCACTATGAACAGCCATGCAAGGATGATGATGGTTTTGAAAAGAATCAAAATTTTTATCACAGCTCCCATAAAATTCAATAGAGCCCAAAACCTCTGGTGCAAACTGTAGGAACAAATCTCAAGAATGTGGCAAAGTTCAAAGCACGGAGGGGAGGAAGATTTTTATTTCAAGATAAAAGTGATTTCACCCCTTCATGTGCATGCTGTCCTATCCTCCCAGCAGCTAAATGTGTATTTCCACCCAGCCTGGACACAATTCCCCGAGCCGAGACAGAGGACAAGAGACACAGCTTTGGGAGGCCTCTGCATATCTCCCGGATGGTCCCTGCCTGGGTGAACAACGCTCACATCTGCCCCTTCACACTGGGTTATACCAACAACCAAACCACTCAAGTGCCCCTACTGGAAGAGGCCTCTTGTGCAACTCGGAGACGGCTCAGGGAAGGGTCAACAAGGAATATAGACCTGGATGCTCTGGAGTGTGGCATCGCAGGTCTGGACGGATTGACCTCCAGGCTCAGGGATCCCACAGCCTCTCTGGCAACCCACTCCACTGCTTTATGAGTCTCACAAGGATTTTCTTCTGGATTCCTGCTCTCCAGCCTGAACCTCTCCACTTTCAGGAGATGCCACCAGGCAGTGCTGGCAAGACGTTCCAAGTGATGGGTTCTGTTGTCACCGAGGGATGGGCTCTGATGTCACCAAGCGACGGATTGTGAACACGTGCCCCTCGCTGCTTAAATCCGGGCGCCGAGTCCCATCCAGCTGGTTCATACCCGCATTCCAGCTGAGCAGTTGGCGAGGCTGGAGTGTTGAGCCAAGCCTTGGCGCTAGTGTCCTGACTGGGGAGTTAGTTGCTCGCGGCAGCTCTCCATCTGTGCCCCAGAGCCCGCAAAGGATTTTCCCTGGCCCTGTCAGCTTCAGGCAGCCGGGGCAGTCAGGAGGCACGCTCGCAGCAGCAGAGGTGAGCTGTGTGGGGACACCGCACCCTGGGGAGCTGGGAGGGTTTCTTTCTTGAGGGACCTGGGCATTTCTTCCAGCCCTCCTCAGGCCAGCCAGTGACCGTGGCCTCTCTTCCTTTTCCAGCCTGACACCGGCTGCTGCAGTGCCACAGGGAGGGAGCACTTGGTCACCCCCAGCTGCCCCTAGCACGATGCAGCGAGTGGAGAGCATGGCAATGGACCTGGACAACCGCTGCCCAGTGTGCCTGGACAGCTGGGACGATGCCGCCTATGCCATGCCATGCCTCCACCAATTCTGTTACCAGTGCATCCTGCGCTGGGCTAACAGCAAGCCCGAGTGCCCTCTCTGCAAGAGGAGAGTGCGATCCATCGTGCACTCGGTGAGGGCAGACAATGACTTCGAAGAGGTTCCCATCGCGTCATCTGCCTCAGCCCCCGCACCAGTTGGCACCCGGCAGGCCGGAGGAGCGCCCAGGCCCCCAGACACCCACAGCCCCCCTCGCCGCTCTGTAACACCTCAGCCGCTGGCAGTGGAGTCGGTGCCCAGGGCTCTGGTGGGCGGCCTCCAGCCCCATACCTGGGCGTTCCTCTTTGACGACCACCCGGCTCTCCTCCAACGCTTTCTGCCCTGGCTCCAACAGCAGCTGGGGCTGATCTTTGCCGAGGAGCCTTCAGCAGCCGTTGTGATGGAGGACCTCATCCTGGCCGTCCTGGGCTTCTTTGGTCTGGACGAAGAGGTCCTGGTCCGGCTGCTGCAGGTCAGCCTCCAGGATCGCGCGGCGACATTTGTACAGCAGCTTATCAACGTCGCCGTGCAACGCTGCAGCGCGGAGGCCCACCGTCTGCTGGGCCTCGAGGACAGCCATGCTGCCGAGGAGCGGGAGGGCAGCCCCGTGGCTGTCCCTCCTCCTGCTGCCTCCAGAAGGGGGTCTCCTGGCCCTGGCCAAGCCACCTCCCGCAGCCCTGCTGCAGACGATGAAGAGGAGCGACCCAACACCTCCACCGCTGCTCTTCATGGGGCTCCCGGCAGCTCCCCCGATGCCCCTGTTCCAACCAACGGGGAACAGGAGGAGCTGTATGAGGATCCAGGGGAGGTTGCCGCAGGTCCCTCTACTCCCAGCCGCAGCAGGGACCTCTCCCGTGGGGGGCCACGGCGAGGCCCGAAGAGGAGGGCCAGCAGCTCCCAACATTCACCTCAGCCACCCAAGAGGCCACCCCGCCGGCACAACTAGAACAAGGCCCCAGGAGCTGCCAAAACCAGGGCCAGGCCAGCAGCTGGGACACATGCCGGCCAACGGTTCAGTCAGAAGGGGGACTCCAGGGCTGGACCATGCCCCACTGCTAATCGTCCCATGCCTGGTCTCCTCCTCACCACATCATCTGCCCCCACCTCCCGGGGATCTGCTCTCCTACCAGCCTCTACTGCCCCGTCATGCCCTGCAACACTGGCACCCAAATCCTTCCTCCTGCTCAGAGTCTGCACCACTTGGCTCTGCCCTCTGCATCACCCCATGCTCACACCCTGCCAAGGCAGGAGCCACAAGAAGTTCAACAGGAGAAAGAAGTGAAGTCCAGAACCTGGCGAGGGACAACCCCAGGAACCAGCACATTTGGCGCGCTGCTCGGCTGGAAAGCAGCTTGGCGTAAAAAGCCCTGCAGGTCCTGGTGGCCACCCAGCTGATCATGAGCCAACAGTGTGCCCTTGCCACCAGGAGCACTGATGGTGTCCTGGGCTGGACTGGAGAGAGAGTCTGGCAAAGGAGTGTGAAGATGATAAAGGCACTGCAGCATCTCTCCTCTGAGGAAAGGCTGAGCGAGCTGGCACCGTTTAGCCTGGTGAAGAGAAGGCTCGCAGGGGAATTGATCAATGCATAAAAAGCCTGATGGGAGGCTGCAGAGAAGATGGAACCAGACCCTGGCTGAGCGGCGCTGGCTGTCTCTGCTGCAGCAGGCAGCTATCGCGAGATGACTTCCAGAGGTCCCTTCCAACCTCAGCCTTTCTGTCATTCAGTTAAAGTATTTGAATTGCCTAAAGAATCTATATGAATAACTTCAGTGCTGTTCTATAAAGTCAATAAAGAAGAGAAAGTAGTACAAACTTGCTGACGTTCCTCAAACTCTATTGATCGAATCATTAATACTGTGAAGTTCCAACACGCAGGGACGTCCCCAAATTCACTTATATGTTCTGGAAGACTGCCTCAGCTCAGTCAGCATGACCCCGACATGGGGTACAATTCTGCTGTGCTTATACTTAGTTGCCATCCTCAGGACACGTACCAGATGTATGACACAGGTGCAGGTTCTGCTGCTGAATAAAAGGACTGTAATCTAGGGCTGCTAAGAAAGACCCATAACAATTATGCTATAGAAGAAATATTTCCTCTCTCTTCTGCTGATCTTGCAATTTTTAGTTTAGTGGAAACTGCTCAGTTTTCTTCACCTTACTTTGAGTATTTCCCACTGTTATGCCTGTCCTCAAGGATAAAAAAACCAACAGCAACAAAATCACACATCTCTACTTCCACTATTACACATAAAACCATTCTGGGAGCTCAATACAGTTTTGTATATATTTCATTATTTCCTTTTTATTTTATTCTTAACGTTTTAGTCAAGTAGTTCAGTTCCTTCTGAAATCCTGAGTCTCTCTTTCTCTCTCCTGCCTCTCTTTGAAGACACGTTGACGAGAGCATCTGTCCTGCCACCCAGTGGCCAATCCGGCCCAAACCACAACAGCCATAGAGAATCATACCTCCAGTATCAACTCTGTGCTACAGCTCATAATCAAACCTTACCAGCTATTTAGTCCTCTCAGTTTTTATTGACACAGAGCAAGTTTTGCAGACCCAGTCCAGTTTTGTTCCGGGGAAATTCTATCTGGCCTCATCTTTCCAGGGCCAGGCATCACACACCGCAGCAGGTAAAACATCCTGTCCTGCAGAACGCCCGTTTTCATGGGGGAGGGAAACAGCACTGCGGGTAGCACTGATAACGTAGACCACAGAAGCAAGTGGGCAGAGCTCCATGAAAACACTGCCAGGCTTTTTGCCACACAAGGACTACCCCTGCAGTCTTGTCAGAGGTTGCTTACTTAGCTTATAGCAGTCCACCCCTCCAACGTCAAAGGTGTCGCCGCAAGACTGAGACCCCAGAGATGCCACAGAAAGCACCATCTCCACCCCTTTACCAAAGCGGTTCCCGGTTAAGTACCAACAGCAGGAATTGCTGCTGCCCACTGCTCTGGGCATCCGCCACCATCCACCCCACACAAAGGGCCAGCTGGGTATCTCCCCCATGGGCACACCAACTCTGCAGACTCCTTTCAGGTGTCTTTTCAGGCAGAGCAGACACAGACCAGATGAGTTTCAAGCTGAAACACGACTTTGTCATGCAGGCAGAGAAAAAAGCTCTCAGAACTTGAGAGTTTTATTTCTCAATCTGAAAAATGACACACAGCGTAGGTACAAAGACAAGGAGACGCTACAGTCCACAGCAGGAGCGGTGGTCAGGCACTCTCCCTGCACCTCTTTGCCAGGGACGGTGCTCTTGCACAGGCAGAGGTATCTTCTCCCCTCCCCAAAAGCGCACCGACCCCACAGACAGACATTTCTCCCACACCTCCTTTGAAGGAAGGCTACCAGCGACCCACCTGCAGAATTAGCCAGAGACTTCTCAGCACCTTATCATGCCGCTGTGCTTTCAGTCAGAACGGCATTTTTGATTATAAGCAACTAAGGGCAGAACTAAAGTAAATCTCTATCAAAATGCAGCAAAACCATGACACTGTTCTTATTCCTCCGGCTTCTTTCCAGAGTCATTTACAAAATACCATTCCTCTCTAGGCCACTCCTAATGGACAGCCTTTCAAGATTTTTCAAATCTACATCAGCATCTTCTTTAAGAGTTTAGCACCCAACACAGAGCTGAAGGCATTTCTCCTTCTCCTAAGAAAGCCCAGCTCAATCTCTACTTTGCTTCCCGTCTTCCCCACCCCAACTCACACCAACACAGCGCACGCACCTCCTCAAGCAACACTTTCTTTCACCAAAACACAGGACCTGTTTCTGAAGTCAACTGCCGGAGGGACCAGCGAGAACTGCTTGGGCTCTTCTACCTGTGACATTGAAAGGGATGTTGAAGTGGGATTTCAGTAGTGAACTCAACATGACAAACTCCAGCAGAGGTAAGAAAAACACGTTTTTTAGGAACTAGTTCAAAACAGGGCCCAGGAGCACCACTAAGTGTTTCAGTGCCACATCCCCCCTCTCCAGTAACACCAGAGTCGCAGCAGAACTCTAATCTGTAACAATAAACGTACGAGGCACATACTGCCTGTAAAAGCAGAATATCCAAAACTGCAGGCAAATCCTCACTGGCACAGAGCAGCACACTTCAGTCCTCCTCAGGGTCTCTGTTGAAAGGGTGGTAACTGGAGCAACGGGATTTGCCACTGCCTCCTTTCTTCCTACAGAAGAAAGCTATCGAGTATTGCCATACATTTGCCTTTCTGCTCTGGCAGAGCCCTTTCTTCCGCAGGCCTCTCTGAAGTCCTTGGGAAGTGCGGAGTGCCCACAGCTCTCCTGTCCCACCCCCAGCGCTGGAGGCAACCCAGGGGAGAATTAGAGCAGTCGAGAAGCTGCTCTGGCTTGCGTTGCTGTGTGAACGCATGCCGACCACCTCCACAGACGCAAGGCTAACGGCAACCCACCAGCAAGGAACGCTTCTTGCACCAGCCTTCTTCAATACCTACATACTTTTGTGGGCCTAAGCCCAGGTCTCCCATGACAATTTTCATTAAGCTGCATTCTAAGTGATGATTTTTCAAAACACTCTGGAGATTGTCCTTTCTTAGCAGCTTTCTAACTGCTCAATCAATGCAAAGTATTATTTTTCCCACACAAATGGAAACTCATTGGTCTCAACCTGATATTACTCGGTGTTCCTCAAGAGTATCAGCCTTTTCTCCCAGCTGACACTTCAAGAGCAGATGCAGCAGCTCAGCCATTTCCCAAGAAATTCTACACAAATTTGCAGTACCTGGAACTAGGTGCCTACACAGAAGTCACATCTCATGGGAAAACACACGTTTAAGGCCATCCCTCACACTCTGGTGTTGCTGGCCTTCTTTTGCATACATTTGTTTTCCTAGGTATAAGGATTAACAAAACCATGAATCATTTGGGTCAGTCTGCCACACCCTGCAGGTAATACTGCATAGCATGTTTTCCAAGTGTTCACGGCCCTGGGAGTCACGCTTGCCCACATGGAACAATAAATGCTCAATAATGCCCAGATCACAAAGCCAATACGCTGCTTGTGTGCACCAAATAGAAGGCAAAAGCACAGGAACTCCTATGCAACAAGGGTCCGAAGAAGCAGAAGAAGCTGCAAGTCGAAACCTGAGTCATCAGATCCCAAATTTGGTCCAGTTGTTTTGTGAGTACGAGTAGCAATGAAGACACACAGAGCGACAAACACAGCAATCCTCTTGGTGTCTCCAGGAAGAACCTAAATCATTAGGCACAGTCAGAAATGGTGAGCGTCCTCAGATCATGTGCCTGAGCTCAAAAAGGAAACGTTTCTCCTCCAGACTGGCACAAACTGTGGAAATAAGACTATCAGGAATGCTGCTGAGAAGGAGAGAGATTAAGATGGGCAGATCAAAAGTCAGCCTGTTGCACCTTAACCTGCGGAGGGACAAGGGCAAAAGGTTACAGAATTTGCAAACGCGTGCTCAGGGAACAAAGAAATACTGGAAGCAAAGCCGCGGCTCCCCAAGGCTTGTGTCCTGGGCTCATGGGAAGGAAGCACGGCTAGCAGCTTGGAAACCTGCAAAGCTGATGCTCAGGCTTTCCTGAGATAAGGCTCCAAGGCAATCCTCAACAGCTGTCTTTTCCCTCTACTTCCAGGAGCTGCAACAACAGAGAGGAAAGAAGGAGGAGAGAGACAATGGAGGAAAGAGGAATGAAACCAAGCCCACCAGATGCCAAGGTATAGCCATCCCTGCTGAAAGGAGCACTCCCCCATTGTTTAAATCCTTCCTTTCTGCTCCTTGGCTCCGTCAGGATCCTGCCAGCCTGTGCTTTCAGCAGCAGCCTTTCTCTCCCGGGTGAAAGCAGAGCGCTCCAGCTCGCTCTTAGCTGCCCTTGAGCATCTGCCCGTGACAGCACACACACCCAACTTCACGCATCTCCTGCCACGGGCAGCCGAATCCCAGAGGCGTGCATGCAGCAGCTCTCTTCTCCCCCAAACACTCTTGCTGGCATGTTACCCACCTGCCTACTCAGAGGTCGACAACTGCTTAGAGGGTCTGCTATCTTAACCGGCAGTCAAGTAGTGCCAGACCATCCAGTCCACAAGCCAGCTGTAGCTCGCAAATCTCTGGGTGGGGGTTCAGCACACCAGTAAAAATTTTGCTGCCACCCACCCACTGATGCTCCGTGGATTCCCTCCTGTGCTGCAGCCCTGACTTCTGTGGCTCCCTTTGCTCAGGGGCACTTCAGACTTGCAGCAAATTGTGCTCAGATTCCAGCCCTTCAAATACAAGCCGCATGTTTTAGTCATTCCACATAGGGGAATCAACCCAAGATCACAGTACATCATCAATCAAGTTCATAAAGAAAAAGGCTGTTAGTAGGTGAGGGGTTTGGGGGTATTTTATAGGAAAGAGCACCTGCTCTTCCAGGTGTCTCAGCCTTCCAAGACCGAAGCGTGGAATACTAAGAACTACGTAGATACAGCATTTCCATCGCTTGAGCCTGCACTTGTTTGTGGCCTCAGAAGGGTCCGCACAGCTCCGTCATTTAAGAGAGCTGCTGCTCTAAAGGCAGGCACTCCAATGAAGAATTCTCAAGCAGTTCACCACACTCCATCATGAAGCTGCCTCTCCTGAACAATGCAGAAAAACAGGCTGCATATAAGGTGTTTCTAAGGAATCATTTTTCTGGTACTGGTTCAATAAGTCACACACCTACCTAAGCACTAAGGCTCTGCATAAGAAAGCAACGACACAGAGAATTGCTCACACCACAACTAGAAAGTACAAAGTTAAATCTTATCAAAATGAAACGGAAATATTGGAACGGTCACAGGTTTGTTGTTGTTTTAGTTTTTGGGTTTTTTTTAAATTTATTGGATGTCACCAGGTCTCTCTTTAAACCATAAAGCACTGATTCAGCTGATGAAGAACATGACATGACATCACTGAGGTAATGAGCTCTGTGCTTGAGTTCTCTTCCCTCAACTCTGAAGGCACAGAGAGTCCCCACCAAGCAGCAGATCTTCTCTGTGCAACACCAGGGTGGGTCTGGCGTCATCTTCAACCACCCATTGGGTAGCTGAGGCAAGAACCGGCCGGGGACAGCAACCCGCCATGGGCCTTCCCGTCCGCAGACTGAACACCCCTCCTCCAGGCCCCAAGGACCTCGGTGGCCCTACAATGGACTCCTCCTGTCGCCCCTGCGCAGCAGCATGCACCAGGCCAGGCCCTCTGACACTGTGGCCGCTGTCCTGTTGAGGCCTGGCACAAGGAGGGGGCTGGAGCCCAGGGCACACCAGGGGACATGGAGGGCAGACCCACTGCTCCAGGGGCAGCCTTTCTCTCTGGAAGCAAAAGGGCCGCCCGCAATGGGGCCTTCAGGGCCTCAGGGGCCCCCCTCCCAGCCACAGCAACGTCCGTTGGTGACATCACCGGCTGGCCGTTAGGCAAGCAGGCAGCCCTGTGGCTGGCCCACAGCTCGCTCAGCAGCCGGACACACTCACGCCAAGCCTGCTTGCGAGAGGAGGAGGCGGCCAAGGGAGGCGAGTGCCCACAGTGAGTGGCAACAGTGCCTACATTGAGTGGGCCCAGGGCCAAGAGGCTCATTGGAAGCCCTGAGGATGCCTCCCCAGCCCAGGAAACGCTCAGAAAGGGCACGGCGGTGCTGAGCGTGGATGAGTGGTTGAGCCAGGGCTGCAAGAGAAGCCAGAGGTGCCTTTGCCTCCTCCAGCAGAAGCTGCTCATTGCCAAGTTGCAGTAAGTGCCTGCAAGCCCAGCCGCCTTTCCCCCAGCCCTGTCCCTGGCAGCGGGGCAGGGACACCCTGGCACCAGCCTCAGCCCCCGGGGGCACCTTGCTGCTGGATGCACCCATGTCTGCCCCAACGGCAGGCGGGGGACAGGGCTCCGGCAGGCTCCACCTCCAGCTCCCTGCCTGCCTCTCCGCTCTTCAGATGTGGCACCACCCTGCGCCCACGGCTCTGCCTGGCCCTGGACCAGCTGTGGGTGCTGAGTGCTGACAAGGAGGCAGCAAGAGCAGAAAAGGAAGGAAGTGATGAGGATGGGACCTCCATCATCCTCTCCTGGCCCAGCAGCTCCTGTGTTGCCACTTTCAGGTGAGTCATGGTGCCACGTCCCATGACTGGGCAGGAGAGGTTCCCAACTGGGCCCATGGCATCCTGTGAATGGCCTCTGCCCTCCGAGCAGAGCCTGAGCAGGGAGCAGGCAGCACGCTGGCACGGAGGAATAGGGGCATTTCTACATCCTGAATCCCCTGGTCACCTTTTGGTGCCCAGAAGGGAAGGGCAGAAGAAGCTGCAATGCCAAGAGAAAGGGAGAAGAGGCAGCTTGGGCTTGACCCAGCTCCCTCCCTGTCCCTTCCTGGTGCACAGGACACCAGAAGGAGACAAGAGAGCACGGGTGAGCTGCCTCCCATCCATCAAGCACCTGGAAAAGCAGCTGAGCCACTGCCACGCTGTGAGTGTTTCTGTCCCTAACAACCGCTCCTCCAGCCGAGCAGCAGAGGCATCGCTGCTCACCTTCTTCCACTCCTTCTTGCCCAGTGGAGGACATTCAATCCCAGGAGCCTGGAGAAGCTGCTAGAGGTCCAGGCAGAGGTGAGAATGGCCTTTCCCCCACCCATGGCTGTGCAGGATGTGTGGTGAGTGGGTTGAGCCCCGGAAGGCAGAGGGTCTCACCGCTAATGCTCTCAGGCTGCTGGTGTCGCGTGGCAGCTTGCCAGTGGCCCTTTCTGCTGTGAGGCTGCTCTCTAACCGCTCTCTGATTCTTGTAGGATGATCCCAAGCAAGCACCGCTGCTTACCCCATCTGTCAATAAAGGAGGACATCACCGCTCAGGTAAGTTTTGGAAAGAAAGGCAGGGAGGGCCTTTTGTCCTCCTGCAAGCGGCACGTCTGCAGAATTGAGGATGCTGCTGCCCTTCACCCGGAGGAAGTCTGTGCCCATCACGCTGCAGCAGGAGAGAGCTCAGCCCTTGGTACCCTTCGACATTGCGGAGCACTTGAGGTGCTTCCTGCTTCACTCCGTCCCCAGAACTAAATTGACCTCTGCTCCTCGGCCAGAGCCGGGAGGAGCCATGCTCACTTGTCCCTTGAGTGTCCCTATGCAGGTGTGGCAGCCCAAGGGAGGACGTCACCTGGAGGAGCAAGGGGACCCGCTGGGCAGCGGCTGCTGGACCTGGTTCTGCGGGGACACGGAGCCTCTGCTGCTGCCCACAGCTTGGAGGAGGAGGGCAGGGCGAGGGCTGGGCAGGGCTGTCGTGGTGGCATGCCGGCTCTCAGGAGCATCCCAGCTGGAACTGCTGAGCCAGAGCTGCGGTTCCAGCTGCTGGCCCCCTGCCCGTCCTGCCCCATCGCACCACGCTGCAGGCAGGGCAGGGTAGGGCAGGCTCTGGGAGCGCTGGGCTGGTGGTCTCCATTGACGGGCTCTTACTCTGTTTTCCTTTGCAGCGGGAGGGAGCAGCAGCAGGAGGAGGAGGGGGCTGCCCTTCCCCCAGGTACAGGGGTAGCAGCCATGGTGCACCAGGCAAAAGCTTTCCTGGAGGCACCACCCTCTCTGCTAGTCCTCAAGGAAGCAGAAGGGACAGATACGGAGGCAGGATTGGAAATAGCAGAGGTATGGCAGGTCCACAAACACTGCAACAATGTGTCTCGTGGAGGAGGGTATGTCTTAATTAGTCCAAGGAGCTGCTGTGCCTCTTCCCAGCATTCATTGCCATGTGGCTTTGTGTGGCTTTTTTTTATCCCCCAGAACAGGACGGTGTAAGTGAAAGTGGAAAGGTGGTTTCTCCAATGTGTTAGGAATGTGCTTATTCAAAGGAAATACCTACAAAATACCTGCCAAGGACAGACTCCAAAAGCAAAGCCTGCCACCGCAGAAGGGGGTGTTGCACCAAAGGGGTATCTGCAGAGTTCTGTCTCAGGAGGGCAGAAGAAACGGCAGGAGAAAGAAGTGGGCAAGCCTTTTCTTGCCCGCAGGGGACCGCAGGGTGTCTGCTGAATGGCCCCTGCAAATTAGCAGAGTGTCACACACCTGTGAGAACGTTGTGTTCGAAAGTGAGGCCCTTGGAAGAAAGGGCTAATGCCAACCAGCCCAAGGCACCTTCTCTAGAGAGCTAAGGGAGCAATTTGCCAAAAAGTCGCTTACTCCTCCAGGGCATCCCTTGCCACCTGCTAACGCCAACATTTCTGGTTTAGGACACGACCACTTTTCCTCCAACCGCCCCCGAGACCACGACAGAGTCCCTGCGATGTGCAGAAGATCAAAAGAACCTTTCAAAGGCACAAAGGTAAAAGGAGTGAGCTTGGGTTAAATGGAGAACTGATTGATCCAGTTGATCCTGGCTTTACCTCTCCAATCCACTGTGGGATGGAAAGGTTTGCAGGCTCCCTTCAGGAAACCGAAAACCAAAGCAAAAGGAAGAGACCAGAGGCCTGGGAAGAGGAGATGGAATGTAAACAAGAAGAAAAAAGAAGGAAGAGAGGAAGAAGACTGCGACTGAAGAGAAGAAGAAAGGTCCAGATGGTGAAGAAGCCCAGGTGAGTCCCAGGATCTGCTGCCCATCTTTCCCAACTCCTTAAACTGCGCTAAGTCAGTCCAAGGGGCTGGCAAGGGACGGCCAGGGATGGTGCCGTGCAGGCTTTGGGAAGAAGTCCATGGCAGCTCCCCAGGGGCTCCCGATGGAGCCCTGCTGCGTGGCACAGGCGCACTGTGCATCCCTGCAGACGCACAGTCTCAAAGGGCGTTCCCCATGGGGACAAGGCGCCAGAGCCACCCCCTGCTCAATGCCAGCTGGGCTAGAAACCCTTCCTTGCCGGCTGTGTTTCCCAAAGGAAGGGGAACCAAGTCCTGTCTCGTCCTGCCTTTGGGCTTTACCAGCGTTTTCTGACTCTGTCCTTGTAGGTGCCCGTTTCCTGTTAGTGCCTGAACCCCTGTGACTCCTGGGCTCCCGCACGCCATGTTCACAATAAAAGGATCTTTTCTCTCTTAATACAGTTGTGGATATAGTGTGCATGTGTCTTTAGTTTCTCTCTTTTTTTTGGTTGAGGTTTTCATTAAAGTAATTTAATTTGTTTTTTAAACGTGTAAGTCTCTTTTCTCTCTCATCCTCTCCCTCAGAGAATTAAACTTACTGGAGTTGTGGGAACTTGTGCTGTGTGCCCAACTGCAAAAGATAACTTATGACGCCCTGGCAGAAACGCGTATGACATATCCTGCACCACAAAAGGGGTAACCTCTCCGGCCTTCCCCACCCAGACCGTTCCTGTTTTCTGTCTTTTTAACAGACATGATGTACTCCACCAATGACATCATGGGACAAATAGCATCTGTCCTTGTTTGAAGTAAAACGGAACCGATTCTCTCTTCAGTCACTTCACTTTTTAGCTAAGCCTCTTCTAACTACTGCAGTGAGCAGCCTATTGTGCAGAAACTGTTCACTCTCAGAGTGACGAGACCTGTGTTGATAGTTGATGCCAGGCATGGTATGCAGAGAGGCTCTTGCTTAGACTTAGGGCTATAACACCCAAGGGCAGATAACGTGGCTATTTGCCCCGTTGGAGGGTGGGAAGCGGAAAAGCGCAGAGGGGTCGCACCTGCGGGGAGGAGCGGACCAGACAGGTGACCCAAAATTGCCCAACAGGGGATTCCATCCCATCTGCCTCACGCGCAGTAGAAAAGCTGAGGGATCAAAGGGTCAGCCCTCTTTCTTCGATGGCCGATGCCTGAGGAGGACTCTGTCTGTTCGTGTGCATTTGGTCTCGATCCTGAATGCAGCTCCGGAATCCAGTTCCCATCCGTCACTGAGTCCAGTCTGGGACTTCCCCAGGGCCAGCTGGCGAGGTGACTGTCATCCTGGGAGCTCGATACGGTTTTCTATACATTTCATTATTTCCTTTTTACTTTTCTATTAATATTTCATTAAAGCAGTTTAGTTCCTTCTAAACTCGTATGTCTCTCTCTCTCTCTCTCTCTCCTGCCTCTCTCTTTTTTTTTACTGAAGAGAGGGAGTGGGGAGCATCTGTCACTTGCCTTGTGGCCGTTTTGGCCCAAACCATGAGAGGCAGGTAGAGTGTTTACAGGAGAGAGAGCAATATTCAAAAGTTGCATGAAAACGGCGACTTGGCAATATTATGGGTACGTGTAGACTCATGACGGATGCTATAAAAGATCTGGATCGGGGTATTTTCAGAAGGGCAGCTTATGAGCCAGTGTAATCCTGTAGTAACGGACAGCAAGAACGTAGCACTGCAACAGAAAGATGGACAGCTTTTGGCAGTCAATTTTGTGCTTAGGTGTCTAAGTAGTTAGATTCTCAGGGAGATACTTAGAGAAGTACTACTTGAACTAAGTAGTTTCGATAACTAGGCAGACCTGGGCCGATGTGCAGAAAATTGGCGCCCCTGCTTAGTATCTGCCGCACGTTTTCACCCTGGGTTTTCTTTTTTGGTGAGCTAAAATGGTCGAGGCTTTGGGACAAACTGTTTCCTCCCATGTCTATCAAAACTGGACATGCCTTAGCACAACTGGGAGTGGTAGTTTTGTAATTTTAGTGAATTTGCTGCTGTTGGAGCTGTAGTCAAAATTAAGGAAGGAGTTTAATTACTTGCATAAAGGGAGAGCATGCGAGTAGTCTACTGACTTTGGTGTGGTCCCCAGAGCACAAGGGATTTGGGGACCACTTACTACTGGGTGTAGTTGAGAACTTCGTGCTGGAGAGTCACTGTCCTGGTTTGAGGTAAAACAGAAACAATTTTGTTCAGTAACTTCACTTCTTAGCTGGGCCTCTTCTAACTACTGAAATTAACTGCATATTGTGCAGACAATGTTCACTCTCAGAGTGATAAGACCAATTGTTTGTAGCTGATGCCCAGACATGGTATGCAGAGAGGCTCCTGTTTATACTTATTGCTATAACCCCCAAGGCCAACCAACTTTGTTATTTGCCCCGTTGGAGGGTCAGAAGTGGAAAAGCATAGTGGAGTCCCACCTGCAGAGAGGAGCTGACGGGACAGGTGACCCAAAACTCACCAACAGGGTATTCCATCCCATCTGCCTCATGCTCAGTATAAAAGCTGAGGGATCAAAGGGGCAGGTCTCTTCCTTCAATGGCTGACGTCTGAGGAGGACTCTGTTTGTCTGCCTGTGATCCCGATCCTGAATCCAGATCCAGAATCCAGTTCCCGTCCGTCACTGCGTCCAGCCTGGGACTGCCCCAGTGCCAGCCGGTGACGTCATTGTCATCTCGGGAGCTTGATACGGTTTTGTATATATTTTTCATTTTTTCTTTTCTTTTATTATTAATACTTCATTAAAGTACTTTAGTTCCTTCTAAACTCATAAGTCTCTTTTTCCTCCTCTGCCTCTCTCTTTGAAGAGGGGTAGAGGGGAGCATCTGTCGGTGCCATTTGGGGTGCCACAGGTCCCCAGTAGTGGATTTTGGCCTAAACCACGACAGTCCTGTAGCTTGTGAATTTGACTGGTTTCCCTGTGCCATGAAGTCGATTTTAACCCGACTAAAGCAAGACATGTATTTAAAGTGAAATCAAAGTGTGCTAACCTTTGTATACAGAAAACAGTTGGAGTTCTTCTCTATCTCAGATCTTTGGCAGCAGAGGCATTGCTTTCTCATGGAGGCCGGCTCCGTGTGTATGTGTGCACAGAAAGCAGGAGCGGTGGGGCAGGGTGTCAGTGCACCCCTGAGAAGCTGTAAAACATTTGGTCCGGTCTCAGTGCGCAGCTGCAATAGCTGGGAAAACGGGAGGAAACCAAAGGCGGCAATGAGAAGACAGCTGTATCAGCCTGAGTATTTGATGAGCCATACACATAGCTCACAGTTAACCTCAAGTGGTAACATGAAGGAAATGAAAATGTTTCCTCTGGGGACAATGGGGCACAGGGGTGCTGACAGTTGGCCTGATGGGTGTTATCAAAAGTTGGAGAGAAGTCCCCTTGATTGGCCGGAGCAGACGCCCAAAGGCTGTACTGGGTTGCCCATGGATGGCAGCGGGAGCTGTCCAGGGACGGGATCAATTGTCCCAGCAAAGGCAGTCTGGTTGCCCAGAGTCTGCACTGAGCTGCCCACGGGTGGCCCCGGGTTGCCCATCAAGAGCACCGGGCACCAAAGGGCTGCATCAGGTTGCCATAGCGGCTGCAGGGAGCTGCCCGGGCAGAACCCGGTCCCTGAGCGCCCTGCGCCCCTGGCAACGCTGCCCCGGTTCTGTGTCACACAGGGCACTGGGGACGCTGCAGTGTCTGGCAGTGCTGCCACCGAACCCCACAGCACAGCAGGGAGTAGCCGCCCTCCCGGACACTCCCAAGCCTCTGGAGGTTTCGGGTGAGTATGTACCATTATGGGAAAGGTTTTTTTATGCAAACTTCCCATTTTTGAAGGACTCAAGTGGCTTTCACGCTGTAACAGATGGGATTGAGCACATGCTTTGAGTCAAACCCCACTCCCACCCAGGCATCTTGTTGCAGCACACCAGTGTCCTCACCTTTCACTGGGCTCTGAGCCAGGCTGGGAGCTGTGGGGAGGGGATGGGGTACCTCCTGAGTCGCCTCCTGAGGGTTTGGCCTCAGATGCGGTGTGTTAGGGACATTTGCTGGCCCTCTGCATGATGTTTCTGACAACAACTGACTGATACCCTGAATCTGAAAAGAGCAGTAGCACCCACAATGCCGTATGCAGTTCTCGGTAGCAAAATCTTCACGTGTGGCCATTCCTCCTAGGGCTCCTGCAAGGCTGCTGTTTACACACCCTTCTGAAAAGACTGTCTGGGATTTCTCCTTTCCAAGTGCATCGATTTTACATCAGGTGAGGCATAGGCATTTTTCTTCCTTTGCAAGTCAAGAGAGGGCTGTTCTCTTGAGACTGAAATAGCTGGAGGGGGTCAAATTTGGATATAGATCTGCAAAGCATTAATGCAAGTGAAGGTGGGGGGTGAGGATTGAGTCCCTGACCCACCAATCACACTGGGTTGGTCCAAAGGGGCGCAGCTATCGGGGCTGGAAAGGGCACTTTGAAAGAGAAAAGGACATCTGGAGTACTAGAAGATCAGCACATACGCCAACCAAAAGAAGCCAATGAACACAAGACAATCACCAGCTACACTTTCACGGGATTGACAGATTTGAGGAGAATGAAGGCCTAATATCTGTCATTCTCCTGAGCAGCCACGCTTTGCTTTTCTCCGCATTTCAATACTTGAGGCTAGATACTAACAACAAATTCAAATCCCTTTCCAGATACAAATGCTTGGGGTGCTGTGAGAAGGCATTTGCTTTCAAGAGTTTTAGGCCTGTACAGGTGACCTGTGGGTGCTGTGTGCGTTGCTGTTTGTGTTAGAAGCTGCATGTGTTGCTGTAAGAAGGAAGGCAAGTGCAGGAGCTGACTGAGGGAAGTTGTCTTCTATCTCCTCCTCTGTGCAGGATAAGTACTTGAAGAGCAGTGGTCAGGAATGGAGGCTGTCGGCTCTCGCTTAACGGCAAGACGTGCCAAGGTTCTGCCTGCCATCAACACCATGGCTTCCAGCTATAAGGACCGTTTCCCGTACTACCCGTTGCCTCAGAGCTCCAGCCTCCCCTGGATGCCCAGCACCTACTCTAAAAGAGATGCCATCAAACCAACTTTGGCTCCCTTTTCCAAAACTTCCCAGGGGATGACCACCAGCGAGAAGCTCCCTTATATTTCCAACAGAACAACCCTCTTCACCCGCTACACCCCTGACGACTGGTACAGGTCCAACCTGACCAAGTACAAAGAGTCAGAGACTTCCCGGCACAATGCGGAGGCTCTGAGAGTTGATACCACCCGCATGATTGGGGATAAATACCAGCAGACAAAGAAAACACAAGAAGAAAGCACCAAAAGCCTGGGAGGACGTGTGAATGCTATTGAGTTTTGGAAAGGGGAGCTCTGCCGTGAGCTGGATGAGATGATCGGGGAGACCAACACGCTCACAGACATGAAGAAGAGACTAGAAAGAGCCTTGGCTGAGACGGAGGCCCCTCTCCAGGTAAGCACTCTATCCAGTGGGCTGCAAGCTGTAGCCTACTGCTGGAACAACTGCAGCCATTCAAATGTCTAAGTTCCACTGCAGCTCCGCAAGACCTAGAGAGTTTTTATGAAGAGACCATAAGTTAAGTTTGCAATGTCTTCCCATCTGCTGCAACCCCTATCAGCCCGTTATGAGCTCATCACAATTCTATTTGCTTAACCAAATATTTGTGTAGGCGGAACATCCAAATTCCTGGACTGGGAGACAGAAGCCCATGTCTTCCTACAACACCCTGGGGAGGTCAGCATCAAGGCTGACACAGGTGCCTGTGCCACGGCTCTGGTTGCAGCCGGGACACGCGTGCTTCCTCATGTTGATTTGATGCATACGGTGCAGTTCGGTTTCTTGTTGTCAGCTGAAGCAGCCGCCCTGGGCACTTTGTTCCCCTGGTGTCCCCTCTGTGCCCGCCTAGAATTTCTTTTCTTGCATTTCTTGAGATGGGGACTCTCTCTATAGAGAATCCTGCCCCTGCACCCAACAGTGATGGCATGTCCCCAACAGGTCGCTCAGCAGTGCTTGCTTCAGCGGGAGAAGAGGATGGGCATTGACCTCGTCCATGATGATGTGGAGAAAGAGCTCTTCACGGTAAGTTGGGCCACCCAGATCATGTGTTAAAGCCAGTTTTACCTAAACTGCCCTACAGAGGCTTTGCAGCCTTCTTCCCTACCTGGCTCCTTACCGCTGGGGAGGTGCTCAGCTCTTCAACCCCCCCAAAACCTGCTGGGTCAGGGGATGGGGTTCCCCCAGGCAGCAGCATGCCCACGCCGTGTGGGTATGACTTGGCCGTACAGAGGAAGGAATAGCTGAAGAGCAGCTGCGTGTTTGTGTAGCGTGTGGGGGTTCTGTGTCCCTCTTCAGGGAGTAGTGCACTAAAGACATGCACGCAGTTTGGGGGCACTTTCTCAACTCCCTGCCTGTTTACTCTGGGCAGAAAGACAAGCAGGCAAGTTCTTGCTGTGTGCAGGGTTGGGGAGGTCTGAGGGGACGAGTGGCATCAGGACAACTGAGTACAGACACTGATGATGGGGCCATGTGTCCTTTACCCAGGAAGTCAATGTCATCAGGTCGTGCCAGGAGAAGATGCAGCGGTACCTGGATGAAGCCAAAGCCCAGCTCGCGTAAGGAGGAGCTCCTTATGTCATGCCGTAGGGCTGATGTGCATTTGCAGTTGTGATGTGGACCCCCAGCAGACCCCGACCTCTCCCCACACCCTGCAGATGGAAAAGCCAGGCGGGCTCCCCGGGAAGTGGGCAGTGATGCTCATGGGAGGACAGAGCTGCGTGGGAGGGAGCTGCGGGGAACTGGAGCGGGGAGGAAGCCCTTCCACCTGAACATCCCCAGCGATGGCTGTTGTTTGCATGTTGAAGGTCCAACAGGGTGGCCCAGCACGAGCTGGAGAGGGACCTGGCCCACAAGCAGGCGGCCCACCGCATCGATGACAAGTGTCACCACCTGAGGAGCACCTCCCACGGCATCAGCTACTACCCAGCGGTGGAGCGGGTCGATGCCACGTGAGTGCACGCTGGGCGGCACGCCAGCAGCAAGCTGTGCCCGGGATGCACGGTGCCTCTCCCTGGCAGGGAGCTGCTTGTCCCCAGCCCACTGTCAAGGCACGTCCATCCCGCCTGGAGACAGCTGCCTGAGTGGGACCGTTTCTCTCTGCTTATTGTTATTCTTACTGTTATTGTTATTGTTAACCTTACCTTTATTCTTACCCTTACTCGTACTCTTCTTCTCATTCCTATTTTCTGTTGTTGTTCTATTAAACTGTCTCTATCTCCACCCGTGAGTCCTGTTCTTTCTCTTTCCCCTCCATTGAGAGTGGCTGTGTGGTCCTAGCTGCTGGCCAGAGTTAAACCACAACCTATGCTCAAATTAAAGACGGAGATTTCAGATATATTTAATCAGTGCTGCTCCCAGGCAGGCTTCATGCCTGCCCACGTCCAGCTTCAGCACTACGGGCTTACCGGGGCTTCTTCTTCCCCCTCACCTCCTGAAGGATCTCGGTGCCGGACTCTTGGGCCAAGATCACAGACGACAACATCCTCCGCTCACAGAGCCAACGGGCGGCCTCCTCCAAGCTGCGGGACAACATCGAGAACCTGCTGGTGGTGGCGGCAAACGAGATGCGGAGCCAGTTCAACAGGGTGAACATCGCCTTCACCAAACGCATCAGCGAGACAGCCGATGCCAAGAGCAAGATCCGGACCCACCTGGCCAAGGTAGTCGGAACCCCTCCCTTTCGGTGTGTCACTGTCACTTCCTAGTGACACCCCTGAGGTGGGACCCTTAGGAGTTGGCACCGTAATTTCATCTCAAGGGCTCTGTTTTTGCTAGGGCATCCTCACTGGCAGCCTGGGAGCACAGGGATTGCCAGCAGAAAATGCCAATGCTGGTTGCATCTCCTGGTAGTTCCTTCAGAAGCGCTGGCTGCCCTCCAGAACGGCCTTGCTGGGCCTCTGCTGGGCTGCCTGCTGGGGGGGTTGCAGGCTTGCTTCTCCTCCAAGGACGTGCTTTCACTCTCCGTGCTCTGGGGCTGCTGCATGGGCATGCGTGTGTTTGCTTTGCCGAGCAGAGTCAGTGGAAATCAGTGATGGACACCTGCCTCAGAGCTGTGGGTCTCATAGAAAGCTTCCTGAAACGTGCCCGACACTGTATTGAGTAACTGAGGGAAGACGGGGCTTGCAGCACTGCGAGCTGATGCCACGTCTTTCAGTGAGGATCCATGAAGAACCTTCCCTCTCTGAGTTACTGTTGATGGATGATTAGTTCCAGCAAGCGGTAATTTTGGGAAGCTGGGAATTCAATAGGTCCATCAGTGCTCCAAAACCTCCTCTGATGTGACAGCAAGAGCCAAGAGAGGTTTTTCCCTGAAGAAAAATTACTCTTGGCTCTGCGCCTTGATGTGTAGCAGAATGACAGGGGTCTGAGCCCAGGGTCTGCTTATTGAACTTGTATTGTTCTGCAGATGGACAAGAGGAAAGGGTAATTATGTAGTCACTTGAGAAGATACTTTTTAATTTGTGCATGGGTTTCTTTTTTACGCCAGACGCTGCAGGAAATCTTCCAGGTGGAGAAGACCTTAGAAGCCATCCAAAAGGCCATTAGGGACCAAGGGCCTTCCTTAAAAGTGGCTCAGAGCCGGCTGGACGAGCGCACACGCAGACCAAACGTGGAGCTGTGCCGGGACACTGCCCAGCTCCGGTAAGGCAGGAGTGTGGGTCTGGTGGGCTCCTTGAGGAGTTACGGCTGGTAGCACCCGGGGGTAGCACTGCATGAAAAATTAAGCATGGGCTTTTCTTTCAACAGTCCTTCCATAAGCGCACTGCTATAATCAAAAGCAATGAGCAGGTATTGCAGCCTTTGGGTGCTGGGAGAGCTCTGCGCCCATAAAGGAGGCTGTACACCATGGCCGGGTATAGCCTGATGGCACCCCATGAGGGGATGGATTCTTCCCGCTTGGGTAAGCCCCATCTTCTCTCCAGCCTGCTTCCCGGCAGTTGGATGTGCTCAGTTTTGAAGGACGAGCCCTTTACTCTCCAACAGGATCCTGCTGAGATCCCTTAGGCCCTTCCTTTTGGGGAACTGCAAAGAAGGGTGCCCCCTATGGAGAAGCAGAAAGGGCTGTCCTCACCTTCTCCGAGGACACTGGAAATCCTTTCAAGGACACAGTGGTCTGTTTGGGATTGCATGCCGAGGAGCTGTGGAGGAGTAGGCTGGCCTGAGCGCCCAGCAGCACCCCCTCTGAGGCACCCCAAAGTTCACCCCTCCTGGGAGCCCGTTGGGCAAGACTCCAGCTGAAGCCTTTTCAGAGCAATTGAAACCCAGCCCCACAGCCTTTGCAGCATCTCGTACAACAAGGGTTTTTTCCATCCTCCCCTTGTTTCACATTCACTTTTAGCCTCTCCCAGATGTCCTGTTTTCTTTGTGTGCATCTGTGGGCATGGGGAGGATGCCTGCACAGGGAAATCCAGGAGGGGGAGCCAACAAACCCCCCAAACCAAGCAGGAACAGGAAACCACACCTGCTCATCCCTCTTCTTGCTGGCCCGAGCTGCTCTGGGAGAGGCGGCTGCGCATTGCCAAAGCCTTTGAGCAGACTTAACCATGCCTCCCCGCTGAGGTCTGGAGGAGCTCTGCCCTCAGCTTTCCCATGCGTCTGCCAGAAACGGGGGGTCTGAGTTAGTCTGAGCACGCTGAAGGGGGAAATCCTGTGACCAAGGGGCCCTTCAGCAATGCCACGCTAGAAACCACCCCCACGATGGCACTGTTAACCAGGGTTTCTTGCTGTTTTCCAGCCTTGTCAACGAGGTCCACAAAATCAACGAGACGGTCCAGAGCCTCCAGCAGCGCCTGAGAGACACCGAGGACACCCTGCAAATGCTGGTTCATACCAAGTCGGTCTTGCAGCATGACCTGGCCGTCAAAGCCAACACACTCTTCATTGATGAGGAGAAGTGCATGGGCATGCGCAAGACCTTTCCCAGCACGGTGCGGCTGCTGGGTTCCATTTAGGCTCACTGAATCTGTTGTGGAAGGGATTCCCAGTTTGGCTAAGATGCTTTGGAAATACTTGATTAGAGTTTCACTTCCTGCTGAAAGCCATGAGTAGAAATTAAATGATCTTTTTGTGTGTTATACGGTCTACCGGTATTTTTTTTGCCTTTGTTTTTTCCCTTTCCACTGTACTTTCACGGTGTGCCAGAAAGTCACTGAAAATACTTTGTATGCGACTAAGAGTAAATCCACCCACGGGGATTCAGTCCTACCCTCTCAGTCGGTGATTTTAGGAGAAAAACTGTCGTGTCTGCCTCCTTTTGAGGCACCTTCTTATCACCTTCTTAGAGGAACACCCTTTCATTCCTTGGTGTTTCCTTCTTGCCTCATCGCTGGAAGACTTCAGGTGTCCTGCAGGGTAGCCAGCACATCTCAGAGCAACAGCCTGTGGGCCCTCGCTAGCACCCTGTCCCTCTAACCTTGGCGTGTCATCTCACAGCTTGTCACGGGTAAGCCTGATATTGTCCCCTCTCCCTTCAAGCCTCGTTTTAAGCGCTGTCCGGGAGCCCTGATAGCTGGTGAGCAAAGACCTTCTTCCCCCTTTGAAACAAGTGAATCCCATCTGACGCCGGCAAGCCTGGTGCTGTGTAGGCCATCCCCTTATCAAAAAAAACAAAATTCTGTTGGTCACACCAGCCATGGAGCCACCTATTAATAGACTGGGCCTGTCTGTATGTTTCTTCATATGTCGCTGACTGTAACTGGAAAGAAAGAGGAAAAAATAACCTGTGCCCCACATCCCCTTACCAACCGTCCCAAGGCCCTGAAGTCTCTTTTGATCGCCATAGGAGGAAATGTTGCAGCTTCACCACCACACACACGGAAGAGCAATAATGGGTAATAGTCCAGGTGAGCTGTGTGGGGACATCGCACCTTGGGGAGCTGGGAGGGTTTCTTTCTTGAGGGACCTGGGCATTTCTTCCACCCCTCCTCAGGCCAGCCAGTGACCGTGGCCTCTCTTCCTTTGCCAGCCTGACACCGGCTGCTGCAGCGCCACAGGGAGGGAGCACTTGGTCACCCCCAGCTCCCCCTAGCACGATGCAGCGAGTGGAGAGCATGGCAATGGACCTGTACAACCGCTGCCCAGTGTGCCTGGACAGCTGGGACGATGCCGCCTATGCCATGCCATGCCTCCACCAATTCTGTTACCAGTGCATCCTGCGCTGGGCTAACAGCAAGCCCGAGTGCCCTCTCTGCAAGAGGAGAGTGCGATCCATCGTGCACTCGGTGAGGGCAGACAATGACTTCGAAGAGGTTCCCATCGCGTCATCTGCCTCAGCCCCCGCACCAGTTGGCACCCGGCAGGCCAGAGGAGCGCCCAGGCACCCAGACACCCACAGCCCCCCTCCCCGCTCTGTAACACCTCAGCCGCTGGCAGTGGAGTCGGTGCCCAGGGCTCTGGTGGGCGGCCTCCAGCCCCATACCTGGGCGTTCCTCTTTGACGACCACCCGGCTCTCCTCCAACGCTTTCTGCCCTGGCTCCAACAGCAGCTGGGGCTGATCTTTGCCGAGGAGCCTTCAGCAGCCGTTGTGATGGAGGACCTCATCTTGGCCGTCCTGGGCTTCTTTGGTCTGGACGAAGAGGTCCTGGTCCGGCTGCTGCAGGTCAGCCTCCAGGATCGCGCGGCGACATTTGTACAGCAGCTTATCAACGTCGCCGTGCAACGCTGCAGCGCGGAGGCCCACCGTCTGCTGGGCCTCGAGGACAGCCATGCTGCCGAGGAGCGGGAGGGCAGCCCCGTGGCTGTCCCTCCTCCTGCTGCCTCCAGAAGGGGGTCTCCTGGCCCTGGCCAAGCCACCTCCTGCAGCCCTGCCGCAGACGATGAAGAGGAGCGACCCAACACCTCCACCGCTGCTCTTCATGGGGCTCCCGGCAGCTCCCCCGATGCCCCTGTTCCAACCAACGGGGAACAGGAGGAGCTGCATGAGGATCCAGGGGAGGTTGCCGCAGGTCCCTCTACTCCCAGCCGCAGCAGGGACCTCTCCCGTGGGGGGCCACGGCGAGGCCCGAAGAGGAGGGACAGCAGCTCCCAATATTCACCTCAGCCACCCAAGAGGCCACCCCGCCGGCACAACTAGAACAAGGCCCCAGGAGCTGCCAAAACCAGGGCCAGGCCAGCAGCTGGGACACATGCCGGCCAACGGTTCAGTCAGAAGGGGGACTCCAGGGCTGGACCATGCCCCACTGCTAATCGTCCCATGCCTGGTCTCCTCCTCACCACATCATCTGCCCCCACCTCCCGGGGATCTGCTCTCCTACCAGCCTCTACTGCCCCGTCATGCCCTGCAACACTGGCACCCAAATCTTTCCTCCTGCTCAGAGTCTGCACCACTTGGCTCTGCCCTCTGCATCACCCCATGCTCACACCCTGCCAAGGCAGGAGTCACAAGAAGTTCAACAGGAGAAAGAAGTGAAGTCCAGAACCTGGCGAGGGACAACCCCAGGAACCAGCACATTTGGCGCGCTGCTCGGCTGGAAAGCAGCTTGGAGTAAAAAGCCCTGCAGGTCCTGGTGGCCACCCAGCTGATCATGAGCCAACAGTGTGCCCTTGCCACCAGGAGCACTGATGGTGTCCTGGGCTGGACTGGAGAGAGAGTCTGGCAAAGGAGTGTGAAGATGATAAAGGCACTGCAGCATCTCTCCTCTGAGGAAAGGCTGAGCGAGCTGGCACCGCTTAGCCTGGTGAAGAGAAGGCTCGCAGGGGAATTGATCAATGCATAAAAAGCCTGATGGGAGGCTGCAGAGAAGATGGAGCCAGACCCTGGCTGAGCGGCGCTGGCTGTCTCTGCTGCAGCAGGCGGCTATCGCAAGATGACATCCAGAGGTCCCTTCCAACCTCAGCCTTTCTGTCATTCAGTGAAAGTATTTGAATTGCCTAAAGAATCTATATGAATAACTTCAGTGCTGTTCTATAAAGTCAATAAAGAAGAGAAAGTAGTACAAACTTGCTGACGTTCCTCAAACTCTATTGATCGAATCATTAATACTGTGAAGTTCCAACACGCAGGGACGTCCCCAAATTCACTTATATGTTCTGGAAGACTGCCTCAGCTCAGTCAGCGTGACCCCGACATGGGGTACAATTCTGCTGTGCTTATACTTAGTTGCCATCCTCAGGATACGTACCAGATGTATGACACAGGTGCAGGTTCTGCTGCTGAATAAAAGGACTGTAATCTAGGGCTGCTAAGAAAGACCCATAACAATTATGCTATAGAAGAAATATTTCCTCTCTCTTCTGCTGATCTTGCAATTTTTAGTTTAGTGGAAACTGCTCAGTTTTCTTCACCTTACTTTGAGTATTTCCCACTGTTATGCCTGTCCTCAAGGATAAAAAAAACAACAGCAACAAAATCACACATCTCTACTTCCACTATTACACGTAAAACCATTCTGGGAGCTCGATACAGTTTTGTATATATTTCATTATTACCTTTTTATTTTATTCTTAATGTTTTAGTCAAGTAGTTCAGTTCCTTCTGAAATCCTGAGTCTCTCTTTCTCTCTCCTGCCTCTCTTTGAAGACACATTGACGAGAGCATCTGTCCTGCCACCCAGTGGCCAATCCGGCCCAAACCACAACAGCCATAGAGAATCATACCTCCAGTATCAACTCTGTGCTACAGCTCATAATCAAACCTTACCAGCTATTTAGTCCTCTCAGTTTTTATTGACACAGAGCAAGTTTTGCAGACCAGTTTTGTTCCGGGGAAATTCTATCTGGCCTCATCTTTCCAGGGCCAGGCATCACACACCGCAGCAGGTAAAACATCCTGTCCTGCAGAACGCCCGTTTTCATGGGGGAGGGAAACAGCACTGCGGGTAGCACTGATAACGTAGACCACAGAAGCAAGTGGGCAGAGCTCCATGAAAACACTGCCAGGCTTTTTGCCACACAAGGACTACCCCTGCAGTCTTGTCAGAGGTTGCTTACTTAGCTTATAGCAGTCCACCCCTCCAACGTCAAAGGTGTCGCTGCAAGACTGAGACCCCAGAGATGCCACAGAAAGCACCATCTCCACCCCTTTACCAAAGCGGTTCCCGGTTAAGTACCAACAGCAGGAATTGCTGCTGCCCACTGCTCTGGGCATCCGCCACCATCCACCCCACACAAAGGGCCAGCTGGGTATCTCCCCCATGGGCACGCCAACTCTGCAGACTCCTTTCAGGTGTCTTTTCAGGCAGAGCAGACACAGACCAGATGAGTTTCAAGCTGAAACACGACTTTGTCATGCAGGCAGAGAAAAAAGCTCTCAGAACTTGAGAGTTTTATTTCACAATCTGAAAAATGACACACAGCGTAGGTACAAAGACAAGGAGACGCTACAGTCCACAGCAGGAGCGGTGGTCAGGCACTCTCCCTGCACCTCTTTGCCAGGGACGGTGCTCTTGCACAGGCAGAGGTATCTTCTCCCCTCCCCAAAAGCGCACCGACCCCACAGACAGACATTTCTCCCACACCTCCTTTGAAGGAAGGCTACCAGCGACCCACCTGCAGAATTAGCCAGAGACTTCTCAGCACCTTATCATGCCGCTGTGCTTTCAGTCAGAACGGCATTTTTGATTATAAGCAACTAAGGGCAGAACTAAAGTAAATCTCTATCAAAATGCAGCAAAACCATGACACTGTTCTTATTCCTCTGGCTTCTTTCCAGAGTCATTTACAAAATACCATTCCTCTCTAGGCCACTCCTAATGGACAGCCTTTCAAGATTTTTCAAATCTACATCAGCATCTTCTTTAAGAGTTTAGCACCCAACACAGAGCTGAAGGCATTTCTCCTTCTCCTAAGAAAGCCCAGCTCAATCTCTACTTTGCTTCCCGTCTTCCCCACCCCAACTCACACCAACACAGCGCACGTACCTCCTCAAGCAACACTTTCTTTCACCAAAACACAGGACCTGTTTCTGAAGTCAACTGCCGGAGGGACCAGCGAGAACTGCTTGGGCTCTTCTACCTGTGACATTGAAAGGGATGTTGAAGTGGGATTTCAGTAGTGAACTCAACATGACAAACTCCAGCAGAGGTAAGAAAAACACGTTTTTTAGGAACTAGTTCAAAACAGGGCCCAGGAGCACCACTAAGTGTTTCAGTGCCACATCCCCCCTCTCCAGTAACACCAGAGTCGCAGCAGAACTCTAATCTGTAACAATAAACGTACGAGGCACATACTGCCTGTAAAAGCAGAATATCCAAAACTGCAGGCAAATCCTCACTGGCACAGAGCAGCACACTTCAGTCCTCCTCAGGGTCTCTGTTGAAAGGGTGGTAACTGGAGCAACGGGATTTGCCACTGCCTCCTTTCTTCCTACAGAAGAAAGCTATCGAGTATTGCCATACATTTGCCTTTCTGCTCTGGCAGAGCCCTTTCTTCCGCAGGCCTCTCTGAAGTCCTTGGGAAGTGCGGAGTGCCCACAGCTCTCCTGTCCCACCCCCAGCGCTGGAGGCAACCCAGGGGAGAATTAGAGCAGTCGAGAAGCTGCTCTGGCTTGCGTTGCTGTGTGAACGCATGCCGACCACCTCCACAGACGCAAGGCTAACGGCAACCCACCAGCAAGGAACGCTTCTTGCACCAGCCTTCTTCAATACCTACATACTTTTGTGGGCCTAAGCCCAGGTCTCCCATGACAATTTTCATTAAGCTGCATTCTAAGTGATGATTTTTCAAAACACTCTGGAGATTGTCCTTTCTTAGCAGCTTTCTAACTGCTCAATCAATGCAAAGTATTATTTTTCCCACACAAATGGAAACTCATTGGTCTCAACCTGATATTACTCGGTGTTCCTCAAGAGTATCAGCCTTTTCTCCCAGCTGACACTTCAAGAGCAGATGCAGCAGCTCAGCCATTTCCCAAGAAATTCTACACAAATTTGCAGTACCTGGAACTAGGTGCCTACACAGAAGTCACATCTCATGGGAAAACACACGTTTAAGGCCATCCCTCACACTCTGGTGTTGCTGGCCTTCTTTTGCATACATTTGTTTTCCTAGGTATAAGGATTAACAAAACCATGAATCATTTGGGTCAGTCTGCCACACCCTGCAGGTAATACTGCATAGCATGTTTTCCAAGTGTTCACGGCCCTGGGAGTCACGCTTGCCCACATGGAACAATAAATGCTCAATAATGCCCAGATCACAAAGCCAATACGCTGCTTGTGTGCACCAAATAGAAGGCAAAAGCACAGGAACTCCTATGCAACAAGGGTCCGAAGAAGCAGAAGAAGCTGCAAGTCGAAACCTGAGTCATCAGATCCCAAATTTGGTCCAGTTGTTTTGTGAGTACGAGTAGCAATGAAGACACACAGAGCGACAAACACAGCAATCCTCTTGGTGTCTCCAGGAAGAACCTAAATCATTAGGCACAGTCAGAAATGGTGAGCGTCCTCAGATCATGTGCCTGAGCTCAAAAAGGAAACGTTTCTCCTCCAGACTGGCACAAACTGTGGAAATAAGACTATCAGGAATGCTGCTGAGAAGGAGAGAGATTAAGATGGGCAGATCAAAAGTCAGCCTGTTGCACCTTAACCTGCGGAGGGACAAGGGCAAAAGGTTACAGAATTTGCAAACGCGTGCTCAGGGAACAAAGAAATACTGGAAGCAAAGCCGCGGCTCCCCAAGGCTTGTGTCCTGGGCTCATGGGAAGGAAGCACGGCTAGCAGCTTGGAAACCTGCAAAGCTGATGCTCAGGCTTTCCTGAGATAAGGCTCCAAGGCAATCCTCAACAGCTGTCTTTTCCCTCTACTTCCAGGAGCTGCAACAACAGAGAGGAAAGAAGGAGGAGAGAGACAATGGAGGAAAGAGGAATGAAACCAAGCCCACCAGATGCCAAGGTATAGCCATCCCTGCTGAAAGGAGCACTCCCCCATTGTTTAAATCCTTCCTTTCTGCTCCTTGGCTCCGTCAGGATCCTGCCAGCCTGTGCTTTCAGCAGCAGCCTTTCTCTCCCGGGTGAAAGCAGAGCGCTCCAGCTCGCTCTTAGCTGCCCTTGAGCATCTGCCCGTGACAGCACACACACCCAACTTCACGCATCTCCTGCCACGGGCAGCCGAATCCCAGAGGCGTGCATGCAGCAGCTCTCTTCTCCCCCAAACACTCTTGCTGGCATGTTACCCACCTGCCTACTCAGAGGTCGACAACTGCTTAGAGGGTCTGCTATCTTAACCGGCAGTCAAGTAGTGCCAGACCATCCAGTCCACAAGCCAGCTGTAGCTCGCAAATCTCTGGGTGGGGGTTCAGCACACCAGTAAAAATTTTGCTGCCACCCACCCACTGATGCTCCGTGGATTCCCTCCTGTGCTGCAGCCCTGACTTCTGTGGCTCCCTTTGCTCAGGGGCACTTCAGACTTGCAGCAAATTGTGCTCAGATTCCAGCCCTTCAAATACAAGCCGCATGTTTTAGTCATTCCACATAGGGGAATCAACCCAAGATCACAGTACATCATCAATCAAGTTCATAAAGAAAAAGGCTGTTAGTAGGTGAGGGGTTTGGGGGTATTTTATAGGAAAGAGCACCTGCTCTTCCAGGTGTCTCAGCCTTCCAAGACCGAAGCGTGGAATACTAAGAACTACGTAGATACAGCATTTCCATCGCTTGAGCCTGCACTTGTTTGTGGCCTCAGAAGGGTCCGCACAGCTCCGTCATTTAAGAGAGCTGCTGCTCTAAAGGCAGGCACTCCAATGAAGAATTCTCAAGCAGTTCACCACACTCCATCATGAAGCTGCCTCTCCTGAACAATGCAGAAAAACAGGCTGCATATAAGGTGTTTCTAAGGAATCATTTTTCTGGTACTGGTTCAATAAGTCACACACCTACCTAAGCACTAAGGCTCTGCATAAGAAAGCAACGACACAGAGAATTGCTCACACCACAACTAGAAAGTACAAAGTTAAATCTTATCAAAATGAAACGGAAATATTGGAACGGTCACAGGTTTGTTGTTGTTTTAGTTTTTGGGTTTTTTTTAAATTTATTGGATGTCACCAGGTCTCTCTTTAAACCATAAAGCACTGATTCAGCTGATGAAGAACATGACATGACATCACTGAGGTAATGAGCTCTGTGCTTGAGTTCTCTTCCCTCAACTCTGAAGGCACAGAGAGTCCCCACCAAGCAGCAGATCTTCTCTGTGCAACACCAGGGTGGGTCTGGCGTCATCTTCAACCACCCATTGGGTAGCTGAGGCAAGAACCGGCCGGGGACAGCAACCCGCCATGGGCCTTCCCGTCCGCAGACTGAACACCCCTCCTCCAGGCCCCAAGGACCTCGGTGGCCCTACAATGGACTCCTCCTGTCGCCCCTGCGCAGCAGCATGCACCAGGCCAGGCCCTCTGACACTGTGGCCGCTGTCCTGTTGAGGCCTGGCACAAGGAGGGGGCTGGAGCCCAGGGCACACCAGGGGACATGGAGGGCAGACCCACTGCTCCAGGGGCAGCCTTTCTCTCTGGAAGCAAAAGGGCCGCCCGCAATGGGGCCTTCAGGGCCTCAGGGGCCCCCCTCCCAGCCACAGCAACGTCCGTTGGTGACATCACCGGCTGGCCGTTAGGCAAGCAGGCAGCCCTGTGGCTGGCCCACAGCTCGCTCAGCAGCCGGACACACTCACGCCAAGCCTGCTTGCGAGAGGAGGAGGCGGCCAAGGGAGGCGAGTGCCCACAGTGAGTGGCAACAGTGCCTACATTGAGTGGGCCCAGGGCCAAGAGGCTCATTGGAAGCCCTGAGGATGCCTCCCCAGCCCAGGAAACGCCAGTGGGCTGACGCCAGCAGCAGCAGCCCTGGCCGGCGAGATGAGCCCATGGAGGTCGACCCGCCACAGAAGAGGGATGAGGAAGAGCCCATGGAAGTGGATCCCCCCACAGATGACACAGAGCCCATGGAGGTGGATCCATCTCCCGCAGGCCTGGTGGGGCACACCACCACCACAGCCAGGCTGCCTCCAGCAGCACGCTGTCCAAAGCGCCGCAGGACCCTCGCGGGCTGCCAGGGACAGCCACAGCGCAACAAGCGGCGCCAGCCGCGCAGACGACGCTAGCCGTAAGTGGGCAGCGGATGGAGGGAGGTGATGGGTGCCCTCTGCTGTGTCCTGCTCTGGGTTCCCCCGTGCCAGACAGAGATGGCCATAGTGGAGAAAAGCCATGCCCCGGTGCCTCCTGGTAACCACCCAGCTTCCGTTGAGCTCCCAGTGTTTGTCAGTTGCAGCCAAGAGCCACCAGAGACAGCAGGATGGAGCTGTGCTGGCCCAAAGCAGCACCAGCAGCAGCACCCCGCATCCCATCCTTACTGTGGCTGCCTGGGCCGTGTCCTTTGGGCACGGCCAGGGTCCTCCAGTCCCGGGTGGAATGGGCCAGGCCAACTGCTGCTGTGGCTCTAGGTGGGCTCTCCCTGGGGCTCGGGGACACGCGGGCATGGCCGGGCCCCACAGCAGCAGCCTTTCACATACCCACCACTCTCTGCTCTGCAGGGAGCCTCTCAGAAAGGGCACGGCGGTGCTGAGCGTGGATGTGTGGTTGAGCCAGGGCTGCAAGAGAAGCCAGAGGTGCCTTTGCCTCCTCCAGCAGAAGCTGCTCATTGCCAAGTTGCAGTAAGTGCCTGCAAGCCCAGCCGCCTTTCCCCCAGCCCTGTCCCTGGCAGCGGGGCAGGGACACCCTGGCACCAGCCTCAGCCCCCGGGGGCACCTTGCTGCTGGATGCACCCATGTCTGCCCCAACGGCAGGCGGGGGACAGGGCTCCGGCAGGCTCCACCTCCAGCTCCCTGCCTGCCTCTCCGCTCTTCAGATGTGGCACCACCCTGCGCCCACGGCTCTGCCTGGCCCTGGACCAGCTGTGGGTGCTGAGTGCTGACAAGGAGGCAGCAAGAGCAGAAAAGGAAGGAAGTGATGAGGATGGGACCTCCATCATCCTCTCCTGGCCCAGCAGCTCCTGTGTTGCCACTTTCAGGTGAGTCATGGTGCCACGTCCCATGACTGGGCAGGAGAGGTTCCCAACTGGGCCCATGGCATCCTGTGAATGGCCTCTGCCCTCCGAGCAGAGCCTGAGCAGGGAGCAGGCAGCACGCTGGCACGGAGGAATAGGGGCATTTCTACATCCTGAATCCCCTGGTCACCTTTTGGTGCCCAGAAGGGAAGGGCAGAAGAAGCTGCAATGCCAAGAGAAAGGGAGAAGAGGCAGCTTGGGCTTGACCCAGCTCCCTCCCTGTCCCTTCCTGGTGCACAGGACACCAGAAGGAGACAAGAGAGCACGGGTGAGCTGCCTCCCATCCATCAAGCACCTGGAAAAGCAGCTGAGCCACTGCCACGCTGTGAGTGTTTCTGTCCCTAACAACCGCTCCTCCAGCCGAGCAGCAGAGGCATCGCTGCTCACCTTCTTCCACTCCTTCTTGCCCAGTGGAGGACATTCAATCCCAGGAGCCTGGAGAAGCTGCTAGAGGTCCAGGCAGAGGTGAGAATGGCCTTTCCCCCACCCATGGCTGTGCAGGATGTGTGGTGAGTGGGGTGAGCCCCGGAAGGCAGAGGGTCCCACCGCTAATGCTCTCAGGCTGCTGGTGCCGCCTGGCAGCTTGCCAGTGGCCCTTTCTGCTGCGAGGCTGCTCTCTAACCGCTCTCTGATTCTTGTAGGATGATCCCAAGCAAGCACCGCTGCTTGCCCCATCTGTCAATAAAGGAGGACATCACCGCTCAGGTAAGTTTTGGAAAGAAAGGCAGGGAGGGCCTTTTGTCCTCCTGCAAGCGACAAGTCTGCAGAATTGAGGAGGATGCTGCCCTTCACCCTGAGGAATTCTGTGCCCATCACGCTGCAGCAGGAGAGAGCTCAGCCCTTGGTACCCTTCAACATTGTGGAGCGCTTGAGGTGCTTCCTGCTTCACTCCGTCCCCAGAACTAAATTGACCTCTGCTCCTCAGCCAGAGCCGGGAGGAGCCATGCTCACTTGTCCCTTGAGTGTCCCTATGCAGGTGTGGCAGCCCAAGGGAGGACGTCACCTGGAGGAGCAAGGGGACCCGCTGGGCAGCGGCTGCTGGACCTGGTTCTGCGGGGACACGGAGCCTCTGCTGCTGCCCACAGCTTGGATGAGGAGGGCAGGGCAAGGGCTGGGCAGGGCTGTCATGGTGGCATGCCGGCTCTCAGGAGCATCCCAGCTGGAACTGCTGAGCCAGAGCCGCGGTTCCAGCTGCTGGCCCCCTGCCCGTCCTGCCCCATCGCACCACGCTGCAGGCAGGGCAGGGCAGGGCAGGCTCTGGGAGCGCTGGGCTGGTGGTCTCCATTGACGGGCTCTTACTCTGTTTTCCTTTGCAGCGGGAGGGAGCAGCAGCAGCAGGAGGAGGAGGGGGCTGCCCTTCCCCCAGGTACAGGGGTAGCAGCCATGGTGCACCAGGCAAAAGCTTTCCTGGAGGCACCACCCTCTCTGCTAGTCCTCAAGGAAGTAGAAGTGGCAGATACGGAGGCAGGATTGGAAATAGCAGAGGTATGGCAGGTCCACAAACACTGCAACAATGTGTCTCGTGGAGGAGGGTATGTCTTAATGAGTCCAAGGAGCTGCTGTGCCTCTTCCCAGCATTCATTGCCATGTGGCTTTGTATGGTTGTTTTTATCCCCCAGAACAGGGCAGTGTAAGTGAAAGTGGAAAGGTGGTTTCTCCAATGTGTTAGGAATGTGCTTAGTCAAAGGAAATACCTACAAAATACCTGCAGAAGGACAGACTCCAAAAGCAAAGCCTGCCACCGCAGAAGGGGGTGTTGCACCAAAGGGGTATCTGCAGAGTTCTGTCTCGGGAGGGCAGAAGAAACGGCAGGAGAAAGAAGTGGGCAAGCCTTTTCTTGCCCGCAGGGGACCGCAGGGTGTCTGCTGAATGGCCCCTGCAAATTAGCAGAGTGTCACACACCTGTGAGAACGTTGTGTTCGAAAGTGAGGCCCTTGGAAGAAAGGGCTAATGCCAACCAGCCCAAGGCACCTTCTCTAGAGAGCTAAGGGAGCAATTTGCCAAAAAATTGCTTACTCCTCCAGGGCATCCCTTGCCACCTGCTAACGCCAACATTTCTGGTTTAGGCAACCACCACTTTTCCTCCAACCGCCCCCGAGACCACGACAGAGTCCCTGTGATGTGCAGAAGATCAAAAGAACCTTTCAAAGGCACAAAGGTAAAAGGAGTGAGCTTGGGTTAAATGGAGAACTGATTGATCCAGTTGATCCTGGCTTTACCTCTCCAATCCACTGTGGGATGGAAAGGTTTGCAGGCTCCCTCCAGGAAACCGAAAACCAAAGCAAAAGGAAGAGACCAGAGGCCTGGGAAGAGGAGATGGAATGTAAACAAGAAGAAAAAAGAAGGAAGAGAGGAAGAAGACTGCGACTGAAGAGAAGAAGAAAGGTCCAGATGGTGAAGAAGCCCAGGTGAGTCCCAGGCTCTGCTGCCCATCTTTTCCAACTCCTTAAACTGCGCTAAGTCAGTCCAAGGGGCTGGCAAGGGTCGGCCAGGGATGGTGCCGTGCAGGCTTTGGGAAGAAGTCCATGGCAGCTCCCCAGGGGCTCCCGATGGAGCCCTGCTGCGTGGCACAGGCGCACTGTGCATCCCTGCAGACGCACAGTCTCAAAGGGCGTTCCCCATGGGGACAAGGCGCCAGAGCCACCCCCTGCTCAATGCCAGCTGGGCTAGAAACCCTTCCTTGCCGGCTGTGTTTCCCAAAGGAAGGGGAACCAAGTCCTGTCTCGTCCTGCCTTTGGGCTTTACCAGCGTTTTCTGACTCTGTCCTTGTAGGTGCCCGTTTCCTGTTAGTGCCTGAACCCCTGTGACTCCTGGGCTCCCGCACGCCATGTTCACAATAAAAGGATCTTTTCTCTCTTAATACAGTTGTGGATATAGTGTGCATGTGTCTTTAGTTTCTCTCTTTTTTTTGGTTGAGGTTTTCATTAAAGTAATTTAATTTGTTTTTTAAACGTGTAAGTCTCTTTTCTCTCTCATCCTCTCCCTCAGAGAATTAAACTTACTGGAGTTGTGGGAACTTGTGCTGTGTGCCCAACTGCAAAAGATAACTTATGACGCCCTGGCAGAAACGCGTATGACATATCCTGCACCACAAAAGGGGTAACCTGTCCGGCCTTCCCCACCCAGACCGTTCCTGTTTTCTGTCTTTTTAACAGACATGATGTACTCCACCAATGACATCATGGGACAAATAGCATCTGTCCTTGTTTGAAGTAAAACGGAACCGATTCTCTCTTCAGTCACTTCACTTTTTAGCTAAGCCTCTTCTAACTACTGCAGTGAGCAGCCTATTGTGCAGAAACTGTTCACTCTCAGAGTGACGAGACCTGTGTTGATAGTTGATGCCAGGCATGGTATGCAGAGAGGCTCTTGCTTAGACTTAGGGCTATAACACCCAAGGGCAGATAACGTGGCTATTTGCCCCGTTGGAGGGTGGGAAGCGGAAAAGCGCAGAGGGGTCGCACCTGCGGGGAGGAGCGGACCAGACAGGTGACCCAAAATTGCCCAACAGGGGATTCCATCCCATCTGCCTCACGCGCAGTAGAAAAGCTGAGGGATCAAAGGGTCAGCCCTCTTTCTTCGATGGCCGATGCCTGAGGAGGACTCTGTCTGTTCGTGTGCATTTGGTCTCGATCCTGAATGCAGCTCCGGAATCCAGTTCCCATCCGTCACTGAGTCCAGTCTGGGACTTCCCCAGGGCCAGCTGGCGAGGTGACTGTCATCCTGGGAGCTCGATACGGTTTTCTATACATTTCATTATTTCCTTTTTACTTTTCTATTAATATTTCATTAAAGCAGTTTAGTTCCTTCTAAACTCGTATGTCTCTCTCTCTCTCTCTCTCTCCTGCCTCTCTCTTTTTTTTTACTGAAGAGAGGGAGTGGGGAGCATCTGTCACTTGCCTTGTGGCCGTTTTGGCCCAAACCATGAGAGGCAGGTAGAGTGTTTACAGGAGAGAGAGCAATATTCAAAAGTTGCATGAAAACGGTGACTTGGCAATATTATGGGTACGTGTAGACTCATGACGGATGCTATAAAAGATCTGGATCGGGGTATTTTCAGAAGGGCAGCTTATGAGCCAGTGTAATCCTGTAGTAACGGACAGCAAGAACGTAGCACTGCAACAGAAAGATGGACAGCTTTTGGCAGTCAATTTTGTGCTTAGGTGTCTAAGTAGTTAGATTCTCAGGGAGATACTTAGAGAAGTACTACTTGAACTAAGTAGTTTCGATAACTAGGCAGACCTGGGCCGATGTGCAGAAAATTGGCGCCCCTGCTTAGTATCTGCCGCACGTTTTCACCCTGGGTTTTCTTTTTTGGTGAGCTAAAATGGTCGAGGCTTTGGGACAAACTGTTTCCTCCCATGTCTATCAAAACTGGACATGCCTTAGCACAACTGGGAGTGGTAGTTTTGTAATTTTAGTGAATTTGCTGCTGTTGGAGCTGTAGTCAAAATTAAGGAAGGAGTTTAATTACTTGCATAAAGGGAGAGCATGCGAGTAGTCTACTGACTTTGGTGTGGTCCCCAGAGCACAAGGGATTTGGGGACCACTTACTACTGGGTGTAGTTGAGAACTTCGTGCTGGAGAGTCAC
Source organism: Vanellus vanellus (assembly GCF_965231255.1). Classification (NCBI taxonomy): domain Eukaryota; kingdom Metazoa; phylum Chordata; class Aves; order Charadriiformes; family Charadriidae; genus Vanellus; species Vanellus vanellus. The sequence goes on from NC_138908.1 coordinate 23,962,076, forward strand.
TGTCCTGGTTTGAGGTAAAACAGAAACAATTTTGTTCAGTAACTTCACTTCTTAGCTGGGCCTCTTCTAACTACTGAAATTAACTGCATATTGTGCAGACAATGTTCACTCTCAGAGTGATAAGACCAATTGTTTGTAGCTGATGCCCAGACATGGTATGCAGAGAGGCTCCTGTTTATACTTATTGCTATAACCCCCAAGGCCAACCAACTTTGTTATTTGCCCCGTTGGAGGGTCAGAAGTGGAAAAGCATAGTGGAGTCCCACCTGCAGAGAGGAGCTGACGGGACAGGTGACCCAAAACTCACCAACAGGGTATTCCATCCCATCTGCCTCATGCTCAGTATAAAAGCTGAGGGATCAAAGGGGCAGGTCTCTTCCTTCAATGGCTGACGTCTGAGGAGGACTCTGTTTGTCTGCCTGTGATCCCGATCCTGAATCCAGATCCAGAATCCAGTTCCCGTCCGTCACTGCGTCCAGCCTGGGACTGCCCCAGTGCCAGCCGGTGACGTCATTGTCATCTCGGGAGCTTGATACGGTTTTGTATATATTTTTCATTTTTTCTTTTCTTTTATTATTAATACTTCATTAAAGTACTTTAGTTCCTTCTAAACTCATAAGTCTCTTTTTCCTCCTCTGCCTCTCTCTTTGAAGAGGGGTAGAGGGGAGCATCTGTCGGTGCCATTTGGGGTGCCACAGGTCCCCAGTAGTGGATTTTGGCCTAAACCACGACAGTCCTGTAGCTTGTGAATTTGACTGGTTTCCCTGTGCCATGAAGTCGATTTTAACCCGACTAAAGCAAGACATGTATTTAAAGTGAAATCAAAGTGTGCTAACCTTTGTATACAGAAAACAGTTGGAGTTCTTCTCTATCTCAGATCTTTGGCAGCAGAGGCATTGCTTTCTCATGGAGGCCGGCTCCGTGTGTATGTGTGCACAGAAAGCAGGAGCGGTGGGGCAGGGTGTCAGTGCACCCCTGAGAAGCTGTAAAACATTTGGTCCGGTCTCAGTGCGCAGCTGCAATAGCTGGGAAAACGGGAGGAAACCAAAGGCGGCAATGAGAAGACAGCTGTATCAGCCTGAGTATTTGATGAGCCATACACATAGCTCACAGTTAACCTCAAGTGGTAACATGAAGGAAATGAAAATGTTTCCTCTGGGGACAATGGGGCACAGGGGTGCTGACAGTTGGCCTGATGGGTGTTATCAAAAGTTGGAGAGAAGTCCCCTTGATTGGCCGGAGCAGACGCCCAAAGGCTGTACTGGGTTGCCCATGGATGGCAGCGGGAGCTGTCCAGGGACGGGATCAATTGTCCCAGCAAAGGCAGTCTGGTTGCCCAGAGTCTGCACTGAGCTGCCCACGGGTGGCCCCGGGTTGCCCATCAAGAGCACCGGGCACCAAAGGGCTGCATCAGGTTGCCTGCGGCTGCAGGGAGCTGCCCGGGCAGAACCCGGTCCCTGAGCGCCCTGCGCCCCTGGCAACGCTGCCCCGGTTCTGTGTCACACAGGGCACTGGGGACGCTGCAGTGTCTGGCAGTGCTGCCACCGAACCCCACAGCACAGCAGGGAGTAGCCGCCCTCCCGGACACTCCCAAGCCTCTGGAGGTTTCGGGTGAGTATGTACCATTTTTGAAGGACTCAAGTGGCTTTCACGCTGTAACAGATGGGATTGAGCACATGCTTTGAGTCAAACCCCACTCCCACCCAGGCATCTTGTTGCAGCACACCAGTGTCCTCACCTTTCACTGGGCTCTGAGCCAGGCTGGGAGCTGTGGGGAGGGGATGGGGTACCTCCTGAGTCGCCTCCTGAGGGTTTGGCCTCAGATGCGGTGTGTTAGGGACATTTGCTGGCCCTCTGCATGATGTTTCTGACAACAACTGACTGATACCCTGAATCTGAAAAGAGCAGTAGCACCCACAATGCCGTATGCAGTTCTCGGTAGCAAAATCTTCACGTGTGGCCATTCCTCCTAGGGCTCCTGCAAGGCTGCTGTTTACACACCCTTCTGAAAAGACTGTCTGGGATTTCTCCTTTCCAAGTGCATCGATTTTACGTCAGGTGAGGCATAGGCATTTTTCTTCCTTTGCAAGTCAAGAGAGGGCTGTTCTCTTGAGACTGAAATAGCTGGAGGGGGTCAAATTTGGATATAGATCTGCAAAGCATTAATGCAAGTGAAGGTGGGGGGTGAGGATTGAGTCCCTGACCCACCAATCACACTGGGTTGGTCCAAAGGGGCGCAGCTATCGGGGCTGGAAAGGGCACTTTGAAAGAGAAAAGGACATCTGGAGTACTAGAAGATCAGCACATACGCCAACCAAAAGAAGCCAATGAACACAAGACAATCACCAGCTACACTTTCACGGGATTGACAGATTTGAGGAGAATGAAGGCCTAATATCTGTCATTCTCCTGAGCAGCCACGCTTTGCTTTTCTCCGCATTTCAATACTTGAGGCTAGATACTAACAACAAATTCAAATCCCTTTCCAGATACAAATGCTTGGGGTGCTGTGAGAAGGCATTTGCTTTCAAGAGTTTTAGGCCTGTACAGGTGACCTGTGGGTGCTGTGTGCGTTGCTGTTTGTGTTAGAAGCTGCATGTGTTGCTGTAAGAAGGAAGGCAAGTGCAGGAGCTGACTGAGGGAAGTTGTCTTCTATCTCCTCCTCTGTGCAGGATAAGTACTTGAAGAGCAGTGGTCAGGAATGGAGGCTGTCGGCTCTCGCTTAACGGCAAGACGTGCCAAGGTTCTGCCTGCCATCAACACCATGGCTTCCAGCTATAAGGACCGTTTCCCGTACTACCCGTTGCCTCAGAGCTCCAGCCTCCCCTGGATGCCCAGCACCTACTCTAAAAGAGATGCCATCGGCCGACGTCTGAGGAGGACTCTGTTTGTCTGCCTGTGATCCCGATCCTGAATCCAGATCCAGAATCCAGTTCCCGTCCGTCACTGCGTCCAGCCTGGGACTGCCCCAGTGCCAGCAGGTGATGTGATTGTCACCTCGGGAGCTTGATACGGTTTTGTATATATTTTTCATTATTTCTTTTTATATTATTAATAATATTTCATCAAAGTACTTTAGTTCCTTCTAAACTCATAAGTCTCTTTTTCCTCCTCTGCCTCTCTTTGAAGAAGGGTAGAGGGGAGCACCTGTCGGTGCCATCTGGGGTGCCTCAGGTCCCCAGTAGTGGATTTTGGCCTAAACCATGGCAGATTAATTGGCGCCCAATGTGGGGCCCGAGCAGTGCTCGGTCAGACCTGTGATAAATTGCCCAAATAGTTTGAGTTCCAGCTTGCTCAGAGATTAGAACAGACAGCTTGCATCGTGTCATTCTTAGACGAAATCTTGTATCATGTCTTTAAGCAGCTTTGTTCGACCTTAATGCAGTCAGCTTGGTTTAACCTGCCAAATGTGTTTCAAAGTTCATTTATTCTTTGTCTTTTTATGCGAAGGTTTAAAGGTGCTGTTTTGGTGTGGTTCGCAATTCAGATGTATAACATGATGAGTTGTGTAAGGGCTCTACCTGTATATCTCGGGCCTCTCTTGATGGATTCTGTTATTAATTATACTTTCGGTTCTACCTGGGGAATGTTTACTTCGCCCTTTGATAATTATGCTAATGTGACACCATCAGAGGTGGGGCACGGCAACCTTCTGGGCTCTGAGGATAAGGATTGGTGCCCTGTTAAGACCGTGCTTTTGTTGTCAGTTTTCCTGAATGTGATGCAGGGGTGGTTTCATGTGAAACACCGGTGCAGGGAGAGCAGTAGGGGGACCGGGCGCTGCCGCCACTCAGACCCGCGCAGCCGCTCGGCGATCTGCAGCGGCGCAAACCGCGGCCCCGCCCGGCCCGGCCGCAGCCGCCCCCCCCCACCGCAACGGCACAGGCGCCTGCACCGCCGCGCCGCCGCCGCCTGCAGCGGCACCGGTACCACCGGCAGCCGACCCCCCCCCCCCCACACACACACCGCAACGGCACAGGCGCCTCCGCCGCCTGCAGCGGCACCGGTACCACCGGCAGCCGACCCCCCCACACACACACCGCAACGGCACAGGCGCCTCCGCCGCCCGTCCCGGCGCAAGCCCTGCCCCCGCCCTGCAGCGGCACAAGCCACGCCGCCGCCTGTCCCGGCACAAGCTACTCCAGCCACTACGAGCAGTACCAAAACTACTCAATCTCCATCAAAATCGGTACAAGCTGCCCCAGTAACCAGGAAGAAGAGAAAGCAGTCAGATCGTTCCCCTGTCGCTCACGACAAGGACCAGCTGTCCCAAGACAGCTTGGGAGGGAGTTCTGAAGGAGATCCAGGAGAAGGCCCTTCTAGAGTAGATCCAGGAGAGGGTCCTTCAAGCAGCCAGGGACCAGGTTAGGAAAGCTAAAGGCCTGAAAGAATTAAATCTTGCCAGAGAGGTCAAGGGCAACAAGAAAAGCTTCTACAGGTATGTCGGTAATAAAAGCAAGACTAGGGAAAATGAAAGGAAGAGGAAAACATTAAAAATAGAAATGATCCAGAAAAAGCCAGGTCACTGAAGCCTACAAACAACTTAATACCTTGCAAATGGATAATGTTAGTTATACACGAATTTCAAGTCTTTGATCTAAAACACAGGACACAATTATAGTGTTGATCTTCTCTGCTAAAAGTTTGCTCCTAGCAAGAAAAAAAGCTCCTATAGAAAGTTCTTATTTCGGACAAAAGATGCTTAAGCACAAGGTGCATTAAACACAGTCGAACCACATCCATTTTTAGAAACACTTTGTGTCTGTTTCACAGATATTTATGGCCTACACAGTTGATTTGATTTCTCAGGCGCAAAGGATATTGCATTCTTCCTGACCTACACTATGTATTTTGAACCTGGGGCGTTTCCACACAAACAGATTGTTGAACCGAGTCCTGTGAAAGTCAGTGTGCCTCTGAGCAGGTGAAGAGCCTGCCAATACAGATGAGCCTAAAGGTAAGGATTGGAAGCCCACGTGCTTATGTTGTAGTATCGGAGGCTTATTTGCAAGCCAAGATGAGTCCACACTTAATTCTGACAGCAGGATGAAATAGATCAGCCTTTCAAGGTCCACAGGCCACTTGCTGTGCTTGTTGGGGACGGCAAACACTCCTTCATTAATGAACGTGTACAGAGTTGGAAGTTTACCGCTGCTTTACAGTTTGGGGATTTTCACTGCATCTCTTTTTTACGCCAAACTCTGTCTTTATTTTAAGAACTGCAACGTGACAGCATCCTCCTTTATTCCCTTAACAATCAAACCAACTTTCGATTTAACTTAAATGGACATTTGTTCCTTAATGGAAAACTTTATCATAATTTTGTCAATATCGTCCCAGAGCAGTTCCGTTTACCTATACAGATCGGACCTTGCAGACTATCTATGGAAACGACATCTCAGTTACTGTGGCTCTTCTCCTTTACTGATATCGGTCAGTGCTGTCTTGTCTCTCTGTCTTACTCTTTTCCACGCTGCAAAAAGGAAAAAGCAGACCTCGAAATCAATGCGAGTTCCTCTTTTCCCCAAATTAATCCTCAGGCCTCCTCTTTTGAGAGTGAGGGGAACAGGTCTCTGAAGAGCAGCAACAGTGACACCCAGTGGCCACCTACAAATTAGACTTGAAACAGCCCTCAGGGCACAGGAGGTCCATGTTGTCTACCACTGAAAGTGAACAGCTCGAAAGAGTAGTTTAAAGTCACAACGTCCTGGGCAACCTGTTGTAGGTGACCCTGCTTGAGCAGAGGGTTGGAGTACGCAATGACCGGAGGTCTCTGCCAACCTCGGTCACTCTGGGATCTTGGATCCAAATTCTGAGATGTGATAATCAGCTGTGATCGAGTTTGCAATGTTTAGCACTGATGGCAAGTAGCCCAAACTGGTTTGTGACCACATAACAGTTATTTCCTAATAGAAAAAAAGAAAGATGAGTGTCTCTAGACCTACTTTACTTGACTGCCTTTGTCTCCCATTTATCTTGAAAACTTTATGCAATTTTCACATTGAAATAAGTAAATGAACTAATACTGTTGTTACCATTCCATAGTAAGAGAAAGCAACTCATCACAATTAATCAAACATGCATGGGTAGTCTGAATATACCCTACTAGAAAACTTGCATTTTCATTTCCTCAGACTGGCAGACTCACTTGAAAAAAAAAAAAAAAAACAACCCAGAAAAATCCATGAGATGGAATTCAAGTAGGGCCACTGTAAGAGCACGGGGCCGGGTGCCATGGCACTGTGCTCAAGGGAAATGGGCCCTGCAAGAGCAGAGGGCCAAGACCCAGGGGGCTGTGCTCTGGGGAGAGATGCACTCTGAGAGTAACAGGGGAGTAACTACCCTGGGGTAGTCCAAGCAGGGTAACGAGGTTGTGCCAGACCAGAGGGGGAAGCCCCGTGCTGCTCTTCTAAGAACACAGAGAGGAAACAGCGGGTATAGCACCGGGAAAAGACAGCACGGGTGAGGATAGCAACGCCACCTGCATTGTTAGGAACACGGAGACTGTTTCTGGAGCTTTCGTGCCTTTATTCCTCTCTCTGATCACTACATCCAGACTACTAAGGAGAGGCTTCTGATCTTCCTGGGGGCTGGCACATGCCCCAGATGATGGCCCAGCCCTGGTTTCAGCAGCTCCTGGGTCGTTCTTCTAGCGTTGCTGGTGGGCTGGCCTCTTGCTGGGTGGTGAAGAGTCCTCAGGGCTGCCAGCCCTCCTCTTTGCGGGTCGCTGTGTCTCCCCAGGGGAGCGTTCCCTGCCCTGGCTGGAAGTGGAGGGACCTGGCGCAGTGTCCTCTGGCTCCTCCTGCGGCTCTTCTTGCTCCTCTGGGATGGGAATGGGGGCAGAGGCGGAGCTGCCGGCATCCCCAGCAAGGGCAGCTGTGGGGGTGCTGGGGAGCTGGCCCACGTTGTGTGTGGCAGGGCTTCCGGAGGGGGCTGGGCTGGGTGCAGGAGACCCTCCCCGGGAGGCAACAGGGCTGCCCTCCCACCCCCCAGGAGCATGGATGCCCTCCAGCTCCAGCACATGGTGGGCTGCCCCGGCTGCCCGAACCTGGCAGGGCCGGGGAAAAGCAGAACCCATCGCTCAGTGATGTCACTGTCCCTTCCTCGGGGACATGGCAATGGGCTGTCCTTGCCCACGGCGCTTGCCCTGGCAGTGCTGCGGACCCAGCACATGCCTCGGGGGTTACCGCAACGCCACTGCTCATTCCGTCTGCCACCTCTGGTCCCGTGCTCGGCGTCAGTGTTTCATGCCAGTCAGTGAGGTCTTGGCTGTGTCTTCCCAGGGTCCCGTCAGGTTCCGGTGGCCGTGGTACATATCTCCAGGCACATACAGCAAGAGGGTTCATTTGATAATGTCCCATGCCTCCCTGGGAGGCTGCAGGACAACGTCCCACAGGCTGTCCACGTACTCCAGGACTGTTGGCCAGCCCTTTGGGCTCCCCTGCTTCCTCCCACAGCACATCGAAGAACCAGCGCCTAAGGACAAATAGAAAGAGGGGAAGAGGCCTCCAAAGGCTGTGCCTCTCGTCCTCTGCCTCACCTCCAGGAATTCTTTTCCAGACTGGGTGGAAAGACATGTTCAGCTGCTGAGAAATATGCGCCTATGACACCATACACGGGAATGGGTGAAATCAATTCTATTTTGAAATAAAAATCTTCCTCCCCGCCTTGCTTTGAACTTTGCAAAATTTTTGAGATTTGTTGCTCCTGTTTACAACAGAGGATTTTATCTGGGATGCCCTGAATACCCCAGGGAATGCTCACAAACTCTGCGTGGAGACCAGTGATGCAACTTGATCAAAACAATTCAAGGATAAGATTACTTACCATATTGCATGGCCCTTCTCCTCGCTCACAGTGCGGTTTAGGGGGCACATTGCTATTCAGGAGTTAAAATCATTCCATTTCTAAATGAATACAGTGTGCTATAGGGAGTCTGGAAGCAAAGCATGGCCTCTACCTGTTTCTATATCCCCAGGTTCTTTATTTGAGTCTGACATTCTAACATATGTTGCCTCACGTTCTAACGTGATATACGTTTCCGCATGGGGAAACATATAGAAAAAAGAGCGAATGCCTTGCACTATGAGAAGCTGTCCTCTAATTTGATGGTATAGTTATAACCTGCTGTGCACGTGGTCACAAAGCAACCAACAAAGACAAGAAAAACAAGCCAGCAAGCAAAGTCTCACAGTCTCTCCCCACGCTTCAGCACTGCTGGCCAGCCCTCTTGGGCTCCCCTGGTTCCCCCCACGGGGAGTCAGGGGCAGCACTTGGCTCTCTTGCAGGGAGTTTTTCCAATTTTTCTCCCCTAGCCAGAGGGCGCAAGGCTGATCACCTCTGCTCAGCACCCATCAGGCCTCATCTGGGCACTGCGTCTTGTTTGGGGTTCAGCAATGGGCCCACGTTTTCTCTAGTGCTTGAGAGAACAGACCGGTGAATGTAGCATTACAGCGTTGGTGGATAAGGGAAGAGCAACTATCACCTACCCGGAAAGGATTTGACGCTGTCACACACAACGTTCACGTCTCCCAGTTGGAGAGACATGGGTTCCACGGATGGACTACTCGGTGAAGAAGGAATTGGCTGGGTGGCTGCACTCAAAGAGTTGCGGTCAACTGATCAATGTCCAAGTAGAGACCAGTGAGGAGCGGCATTCTTCAGGCGTCGCTATTGGGACTGGCGCTGTTTAGCGTCTTTGCCGGTGACATGGGTGTTGGGATGGAGCGCACCCTCGGCAAGTTTGCCAATGGCACCCAGCTGCGTGTTGCAGTCGACACGCTGGAGGGAAGGGATGCCATCCAGAGGGACCTGGACAGGCTGGAGAGGCGGGCCCGTGCCGAGCTCGTGATGTACAACAAGGCCAAGTGCAAGGTCCTGCACGTGGATCAGGGCAATCCCATGCACAAATACAGGCTGGGTGGAGAATGGATTGAGAGCAGCCCCGCCGAGGAGGACTTGGGGGTGCTGGCTGGTGGGAACCTGCTTAGCATGAGGCGGCAATGTGCGCTCACAGCCCAGAAAGCCAACTGCCTCCTTCTGGTACCTTCCTCATCACCACCTACCTGAAATATCAGTAGTGGGTAGTAAGCTGATGTCTTAACCAGGGAAGGGAGTTTTCTCCGTATGTCCTTAATTCTGGCGCCAGGCAGGCAGCTGACTTCCCTGTGGGATGTCTCCGGTCTACAGATAGGGCCCTCTGTTCCCCTCAGAAGGGAGTCACCTACTACAATTACCTTGCTTTCTTTCTTGGTTGAGGAAGTCCTGAGGCGTGGGGGTGGGTGCCCAGCACTGGGCATCTCACTGGAGGGATCATCCTTTCCATCCTCAATCGCCTGGTCCTCGATTTCCAAAGCCCCATACCTATTATGCAAGGGCAATTGGGATGGTGAGGGGGGCTGTGAGGGGTTTCGCTTGCCTCTCCGAGGAGGGATCTGACTCCACTCCCCCTTATCCCTTGAGTTCTCTCCTTCTGCAAACTGATAAGCAAACCGATGAGTTGAGCAAACTGATAAACTGTTTGATAAACTAACCAAGGTGGAGGAAAAACTCATTCTTTCCCTGCACAGACCCATGTTGCAGCTGCTAAGAAGAAACGCCCTCCTACTCAAGAGAAAAAACACCCTCTGACTCAAGAGAAATCAAACCCGATACAAGATATCCTGTGGTTTTGCCTCTGTGAATATGGAGAAGACATGAAGAAACGGGATGAAGAACCTACGTCAGCCCTACAGGCACGGGTGCTTGAGTTGCAAAATGAAGCAGATAGAAGAAAGGATTCTTACAGGAGGAAGGCTGCTCTGACCTACGGTAGGCGATCCTACGGACCAGGTAGGAACCGATCTGATAATCGTAGGTACTACGGTCAACGTTAGAGGTGCCCTGCCTCCGGCCAGGAGGAGGAGAGGGACAACCGAATTTATTGGACTGTGTGGATTCGATGGCCTGGCACATTAGAGCCACAAAAGTATAAAGCCCTGGTGGACACTGGTGCACAGTGTACCCTATTGCCCTTGAATCATAAAGGGGCAGAAACAGTCACCATGTCTGGAGTGACAGGCGGATCTCAAGAACTGACTGTATTAGAGGCTGAAGTGAGCCTACCTGGGAATAAATGGGAGAAACACCCCATTGTTACTGGTCCAGATGCTCCGTGCATCCTTGGCATAGACTACCTCAAGAGAGGGTGTTTTAAAGACCAAAAAGGGTATCGGTGGGCTTTTGGTATAGCAGCTGTAGACACTGAGGATGTTACACAGCTGTCTACCTTACCCGGTCTTTCAGATGACCCTTCTGTTGTGGGACTGCTGAGGGTTGAAGATCAGCAGGTGCCAATTGCTACTGCCACGGTGCATCGACGACAGTATCGCACCAACCGAGACTCCCTGATTCCCATCCATCCCCTGATTCGCCGGCTAGAGAGCCAAGGAGTGATCAGCAAAACTCGCTCACCCTTTAACAGCCCTCTATGGCCAGTGCGAAAGTCTGACGGGGGACTGGAGATTAACAGTAGACTGTCGTGGCCTGAATGAAGTCACACCACCACTGAGTGCTGCTGTGCCAGACATGCTACAACTTCAGTATGAACTGGAGTCAAAAGCAGCCCAATGGTATGCTACAATTGTCATTGCTAATGCCTTTTTCTCTATTCCTTTAGCAGCAGAGTGCAGGCCACAGTTTGCTTTCACCTGGAGGGGTGTCCAGTACACCTGGAATCGACTGCCCCAGGGGTGGAAACACTGCCCTACTGTTTGCCATGGACTGATCCAGACCGCACTGGAGAAGGGTGGAGCTCCAGAACACCTACAATACATCGATGACATCATTGTGTGGGGTAATTCGGTGGAAGAAGTTTTCCACAAAGGTAGGAAAATAATTAAGATTCTTCTGAAAGCAGGTTTTGCCATTAAAGGAGGTAAGGTTAAGGGACCTGCACGAGAACTCCAGTTCTTGGGAATTAGGTGGCAAGATGGCCGTCACCAGATCCCAACGGATATGATTAACGGAATAACATCTATGTCCCCACCTACTAACAAAAAGGAAAGACAAGCCTTTTTAGGTGTTGTGGGTTTCTGGAGAATGCATATTCCAGGTTATAGCCAGATTGTGAAACCTCTCTATGAAGTAGCTCGAAAGAAAAATGAGTTTCTGTGGGGCCCTGAGCAATGACAAGCCTTTGAGCAAATTAAACAAGAGATTGTGCATGCAGTAGCCCTTGGAGCAGTCCAAACTGGACGGGACATTAGAAATGCGCTCTACACTGCAGCTGGGGACAATGGCCCTACCTGGAGCCTCTGGCAGAAAGCACCAGGGGAGACTCGAGGTCGACCCCTAGGATTCTGGAGTGGAGGATATAAAGGCTCCGAGGCCAACTATGCTCCAACTGAGAAAGAAATCTTGGCAGCATATGAAGGAGTTAGAGCTGCTTCAGAAGTAATTGGTACTGAGGCACAGCTCCTCCTGGCGCCCCGATTACAGTACTGGGCTGGATGTTCAAGGGTAAAGTTCCTTCTACTCATCATGCCGCCGATGCTACCTGGAGTAAGTGGGTTGCCTTAATCACGCAGTGAGCTCGAATAGGAAAGCCATATGGCCCAGGAATCGTAGAAGTCATCACAAATTAGCCCGAAGGCAAAGACTTGGGGAAGGCACTAGAGGAGGTGGTGACACGTGCTGAGGAAGCTGCACCATATAATGAACTGTCAGATAATGAGAAACAGTATGCCTTGTTTACTGATGGGTCTTGTCGTATTCTAGGAAAACATGGAAGGTGGAAAGCTGCTGTGTGGAGTCCTACACGACAAGTCACGGAAGCTGCTGAAGGACAAGGTGAATCGAGTCAATTTGCAGAGGTAAAAGCCATCCAGCTGGCGTTAGATGTTGCTGAACGAGAAAAGTGTCCAATACTCTATCTCTATACTGACTCATGGATGGTGGCAAATGCTCTGTGGGGGTGGGTAAAGCAGTGGAAGCAGAGCAACTGGCAGCGCAGAGATAAACCCGTCTGGGCTGCTGAGCTGTGGCAAGACATTGCTGAGCGGCTAGCGAACCTAGTCGTAAAGGTACATCACGTAGATGCCCACGTACCCATGAGTCGGGCCACCGAGGAACATCAAAACAATCAGCAAGCGGATCAGGCTGCTCAAATTTTCCAGACAGACTTGGACTGGGAACATAAAGGTGAACTATTCTTAGCTCAGTGGGCCCGTGACACTTCCGGTCATCAAGGAAGGGATGCAACATATAAATGGGCCCATGACCGAGGGGTGGATTTAACCATGGACACTATTGCGCAGGTTATCCGCGACTGTGAAACATGCGCCGAAATCAAGCAAGCTAAATGGTTAAAACCTTTGTGGTATGGGGGACAGTGGCTGAAATATAGGTATGGGGAGGCTTGGCAAACTGATTACATCACGCTCCCTCAAACTCGCCAGGGTAAGCGCTATGTGCTTACAATGGTGGAAGCAAGCACCGGATGGTTGGAAAGCTCTGCCGTACCCCATGCCACTGCCCGGAATACTATCCTGGGCCTTGAAAAGCAAGTCGTGTGGCGACATGGCGGCCCAGAAAGAATTGAGTCAGACAACGGGACTCATTTTGAAAACAATCTTATAAGTAATTGGGCAAAAGAAGATGGCGTAGAGTGGATATATCCTATCCCCTATCATGCACCAGCTTCTGGGAAGATTGAGCGATACAATGGACTGTTAAAAACCACCCTAAAAGCAATAGGAGGGGTGGAACCTTTAAAAATTGGGACAAGCATTTAGAGCAAGCTACCCGGCTAGTTAACACCAGGGGATCCATCAATCGAGCTGGTCCTGCTCAATCAGACCTTTTACATACTGTAGAAGGGGATAAAGTCCCTGTGGTGCATGGAAGGAATTTGTTAGGGAAAACTGTTTGGGTTTTTCCTGCTTCAGGCAAAAGCAAACCCATTCGTGGGACTGTTTTTGCTCAAGGACCTGGATGTACTTGGTGGGTGATGCTGAAGGATGGAGAAGGTCAATGTGTACCTCAAGGGAATTTAACCCTTGGTGAAAATACTCAATCCTGAGCAGTATGATGCTGATCACTACATAATACTAACAGTGTTCCATACGTGCTTTTCAGGATAATAGAGAGGTGATGAAACCTGAGATAGCTTCATCAAGTGGCATCCAGCAAGCTCTTCAAGATGAACATGCTATCCGTGGGCACAAACCAGAGTGAATTTCGTACCATCTTTCCTGCCCTGAGATGAGATCCTGCAATCATGAACTAAATGGACTTTTGCATATAACTTTTGTAGGTAAATGTAAACCATAGATGAGTGACCTGCATGTATCCATCTCATATATATAATCTGTGTGTGTGTAAATTTGATAGATAAAAGTAATAGTAATCTGAGCAAGATGCAAATGGTATGGAATAAGGGGTGGAATGTCCTGGTTTGAGGTAAAACAGAACCAATTTTGTTCAGTAACTTCGCTTGTTAGCTGGGCCTCTTCTAACTACTGAAATTAACTGCATATTGTGCAGACAGCGTTCACTCTCTCAGAGTGATAAGACCACTTGTTTGTAGCTGATGCCCAGACATGGTATGCAGAGAGGCTCCTGCTTATACTCATTGCTATAACCCCCAAGGCCAACCAACTTTGTTATTTGCCCCGTTGGAGGGTCGGAAGCGGAAAAGCATAGTGGAGTCCCACCTGCAGGGAGAAGCGGACAGGACAGGTGACCCAAAACTCACCAACAGGGTATTCCATCCCATCTGCCTCATGCTCAGTATAAAAGCTGAGGGATCAAAGGGGCAGCTCTTCCTTCAACGGCCGACGTCTGAGGAGGACTCTGTTCATCTGCCTGTGATCCCGATTCTGAATCCAGATCCGGAATCCAGTTCCCGTCCGTCACTGCGTCCAGCCTGGGACTGCCCCAGTGCCAGCCGGTGACGTCATTGTCATCTCGGGAGCTTGATAGGGTTTTGTGTCTATTTTTCATTTTTTCTTTTCTTTTATTATTAATACTTCATTAAAGTACTTTAGTTCCTTCTAAACTCATAAGTCTCTTTTTCCTCCTCTGCCTCTCTCTTTGAAGAGGGGTAGAGGGGAGCATCTGTCGGTGCCATCTGGGGTGCCACAGGTCCCCAGTAGTGGATTTTGGCCTAAACCACGACAGTCCCGTAGCTTGTGAATTTGACTGGTTTCCCTATGCCATGAAGTCGATTTTAACCCGACTAAAGCAAGACATGTATTTAAAGTGAAATCAAAGTGTGCTAACCTTTGTATACAGAAAACAGTTGGAGTTCTTCTCTATCTCAGATCTTTGGCAGCAGAGGCATTGCTTTCTCATGGAGGCCGGCTCCGTGTGTACGTGTGCACAGAAAGCAGGAGCGGTGGGGCAGGGTGTCAGTGCACCCCTGAGAAGCTGTAAAACATTTGGTCCGGTCTCAGTGTGCAGCTGCAATAGGTGGGAAAACAGGAGGAAACCAAAGGCGGCAATGAGAAGACAGCTGTATCAGCCTGAGTATTTGATGAGCCATATACATAGCTCACAGTTAACCTCAAGTGGTAACATGAAGGAAATGAAAATGTTTCTTCTGGGGACAATGGGGCACAGGGGTGCTGACAGTTGGCCTGATGGGTGTTATCAAAAGTTGGAGAGAAGTCCCCTTGATTGGCCGGAGCAGACGCCCAAAGGCTGTACTGGGTTGCCCATGGATGGCAGCGGGAGTTGTCCAGGGACGGGATCAATTGTCCCAGCAAAGGCAGTCTGGTTGCCCGGAGTCTGCACTGAGCTGCCCACGGGTGGCCCCGGGTTGCCCATCAAGAGCACCGGGCACCAAAGGGCTGCATCAGGTTGCCATAGCGGCTGCAGGGAGCTGCCCGGGCAGAACCCGGTCCCTGAGCGCCCTGCGCCCCTGGCAACGCTGCCCTGGTTCTGTGTCACACAGGGCACTGGGGACGCTGCAGTGTCTGGCAGTGCTGCCACCGAACCCCACAGCACAGCAGGGAGTAGCCGCCCTCCCGGGCACTCCCAAGCCTCTGGAGGTTTCGGGTGAGTATGTACCATTATGGGAAAGTATTTTTTATGCAAACTTCCCATTTTTGAAGGACTCAAGTGGCTTTCATGCTGTAACAGATGGGATTGAGCACATGCTTTGTGTCAAACCCCACTCCCACCCAGGCATCTTGTTGCAGCACACCAGTGTCCTCACCTTTCACTGGGCTCTGAGCCAGGCTGGGAGCTGTGGGGAGGGGATGGGGTACCTCCTGAGTCGCCTCCTGAGGGTTTGGCCTCAGATGCGGTGTGTTAGGGACATTTGCTGGCCCTCTGCATGATGTTTCTGACAACAACTGACTGATACCCTGAATCTGAAAAGAGCAGTAGCACCCACAATGCTGTATGCAGTTCTCGGTAGCAAAATCTTCACGTGTGGCCATTCCTCCTAGGGCTCCTGCAAGGCTGCTGTTTACACACCCCTCTGAAAAGACTGTCTGGGATTTCTCCTTTCCAAGTGCATCGATTTTACGTCAGGTGAGGCGTAGGCATTTTTCTTCCTTTGCAAGTCAAGAGAGGGCTGTTCTCTTGAGACTGAAATAGCTGGAGGGGGGTCAAATTTGGATATAGATCTGCAAAGCATCAATGCAAGTGAAGGTGGGGGGTGAGGATTGAGTCCCTGACCCACCAATCACACTGGGTTGGTCCAAAGGGGCGCAGCTATCGGGGCTGGAAAGGGCACTTTGAAAGAGAAAAGGACATCTGGAGTACTAGAAGATCAGCACATACGCCAACCAAAAGAAGCCAATGAACACAAGACAATCACCAGCTACACTTTCACGGGATTGACAGATTTGAGGAGAATGAAGGCTAATATCTGTCATTCTCCTGAGCAGCCATGCTTTGCTTTTCTCCGCATTTCAATACTTGAGGCTAGATACTAAACAAATTCAAATCCCTTTCCAGATACAAATGCTTGGGGTGCTGTGAGAAGGCATTTGCTTTCAAGAGTTTTAGGCCTGTACAGGTGACCTGTGGGTGCTGTGTGCGTTGCTGTTTGTGTTAGAAGCTGCATGTGTTGCTGTAAGAAGGAAGGCAAGTGCAGGTGCTGACTGAGGGAAGTTGTCTTCTATCTCCTCCTCTGTGCAGGACAAGTACTTGAAGAGCAGTGGTCAGGAATGGAGGCTGTCGGCTCTCGCTTAACGGCAAGACGTGCCAAGGTTCTGCCTGCCATCAACACCATGGCTTCCAGCTATAAGGACCGTTTCCCGTACTACCCGTTGCCTCAGAGCTCCAGCCTCCCCTGGATGCCCAGCACCTACTCTAAAAGAGATGCCATCAAACCAGCTTTGGCTCCCTTTTCCAAAACTTCCCAGGGGATGACCACCAGCGAGAAACTCCCTTACATTTCCAACAGAACAACCCTCTTCACCCGCTACACCCCTGACGACTGGTACAGGTCCAACCTGACCAAGTACAAAGAGTCAGAGACTTCCCGGCACAATGCGGAGGCTCTGAGAGTTGATACCACCCGCATGATTGGGGATAAATACCAGCAGACAAAGAAAACACAAGCAGAAAGCACCAAAAGCCTGGGAGGACGTGTGAATGCTATTGAGTTTTGGAAAGGGGAGCTCTGCCGTGAGCTGGATGAGATGATCGGGGAGACCAACACGCTCACAGACATGAAGAAGAGACTAGAAAGGGCCTTGGCTGAGACGGAGGCCCCTCTCCAGGTAAGCACTCTGTCCAGTGGGCTGCAAGCTGTAGCCTACTGCTGGAACAACTGCAGCCATTCAAATGTCTAAGTTCCACTGCAGCTCCGCAAGACCTAGAGAGTTTTTATGAAGAGACCATAAGTTAAGTTTGCAATGTCTTCCCATCTGCTGCATCCCCTATCAGCCCGTTATGAGCTCATCACAATTCTATTTGCTTAACCAAATATTTGTGTAGGCGGAACATCCAAATTCCTGGAGTGGGAGACAGAAGCCCATGTCTTCCTACAACACCCTGGGGAGGTCAGCATCAAGGCTGACACAGGTGCCTGTGCCACAGCTCTGGTTGCAGCTGGGACACGCGTGCTTCCTCATGTTGATTTGATGCATACGGTGCAGTTCGGTTTCTTGTTGTCAGCTGAAGCAGCCGCCCTGGGCACTTTGTTCCCCTGGTGTCCCCTCTGTGCCCGCCTAGAATTTCTTTTCTTCCATTTCTTGAGATGGGGACTCTCTCTATAGAGAATCCTGCCTCTGCACCCGACAGTGATGGCATGTCCCCAACAGGTCGCTCAGCAGTGCTTGCTTCAGCGGGAGAAGAGGATGGGCATTGACCTCGTCCATGATGATGTGGAGAAACAGCTCTTCACGGTAAGTTGGGCCACCCAGATCATGTGTTAAAGCCAGTTTTACCTAAACTGCCCTACAGAGGCTTTGCAGCCTTCTTCCCTACCTGGCTCCTTACCGCTGGGGAGGTGCTCAGCTCTTCAACCCCCCCAAAACCTGCTGGGCCAGGGGATGGTGTTCCCCCAGGCAGCAGCATGCCCACGCCGTGTGGGTATGACTTGGCCGTACAGAGGAAGGAATAGCTGAAGAGCAGCTGCATGTTTGTGTAGCGTGTGGGGGTTCTGTGTTCCTCTTCAGGGAGTAGTGCAGTAAAGACATGCACGCAGTTTGGGGGCACTTTCTCCACTCCCTGCCTGTTTACTCTGGGCAGAAAGACAAGCAGGCAAGTTCTTGCTGTGTGCAGGGTTGGGGAGGTCTGAGGGGACGAGTGGCATCAGGACAACTGAGTACAGACACTGATGATGGGGCCATGTGTCCTTTACCCAGGAAGTCAATGTCATCAGGTCGTGCCAGGAGAAGATGCAGCGGTACCTGGATGAAGCCAAAGCCCAGCTCGCGTAAGGAGGAGCTCCTTATGTCATGCCGTAGGGCTGATGTGCATTTGCAGTTGTGATGTGGACCCCCAGCAGACCCCGACCTCTCCCCACACCCTGCAGATGGAAAAGCCAGGCGGGCTCCCCGGGAAGTGGGCAGTGATGCTCATGGGAGGACAGAGCTGCGTGGGAGGGAGCTGCGGGGAACTGGAGCGGGGAGGAAGCCCTTCCACCTGAACATCCCCAGCGATGGCTGTTGTTTGCATGTTGAAGGTCCAACAGGGTGGCCCAGCACGAGCTGGAGAGGGACCTGGCCCACAAGCAGGCGGCCCACCGCATCGATGACAAGTGTCACCACCTGAGGAGCACCTCCCACGGCATCAGCTACTACCCAGCGGTGGAGCGGGTCGATGCCACGTGAGTGCACGCTGGGCGGCACGCCAGCAGCAAGCTGTGCCCGGGATGCACGGTGCCTCTCCCTGGCAGGGAGCTGCTTGTCCCCAGCCCACTGTCAAGGCACGTGCATCCCGCCTGGAGACAGCTGCCTGAGTGGGACCGTTTCTCTCTGCTTATTGTTATTCTTACTGTTATTGTTATTGTTAACCTTACCTTTATTCTTACCCTTACTCGTACTCTTCTTCTCATTCCTATTTTCTGTTGTTGTTCTATTAAACTGTCTCTATCTCCACCCGTGAGTCCTGTTCTTTCTCTTTCCCCTCCATTGAGAGTGGCTGTGTGGTCCTAGCTGCTGGCCAGAGTTAAACCACAACCTATGCTCAAATTAAAGACGGAGATTTCAGATACGTTTAATCAGTGCTGCTCCCAGGCAGGCTTCATGCCTGCCCACGTCCAGCTTCAGCACTACGGGCTTACCGGGGCCTCTTCTTCCCCCTCACCTCCTGAAGGATCTCGGTGCCGGACTCTTGGGCCAAGATCACAGACGACAACATCCTCCGCTCACAGAGCCAACGGGCGGCCTCCTCCAAGCTGCGGGACAACATCGAGAACCTGCTGGTGGTGGTGGCAAACGAGATGCGGAGCCAGTTCAACAGGGTGAACATCGCCTTCACCAAACGCATCAGCGAGACAGCCGATGCCAAGAGCAAGATCCGGACCCACCTGGCCAAGGTAGTCGGAACCCCTCCCTTTCGGTGTGTCACTGTCACTTCCTAGTGACACCCCTGAGGTGGGACCCTTAGGAGTTGGCACCGTAATTTCATCTCAAGGGATCTGTTTTTGCTAGGGCATCCTCACTGGCAGCCTGGGAGCACAGGGATTGCCAGCAGAAAATGCCAATGCTGGTTGCATCTCCTGGTAGTTCCTTCAGAAGCGCTGGCTGCCCTCCAGAACGGCCTTGCTGGGCCTCTGCTGGGCTGCCTGCTGGGGGGGTTGCAGGCTTGCTTCTCCTCCAAGGACGTGCTTTCACTCTCCGTGCTCTGGGGCTGCTGCATGGGCATGCGTGTGTTTGCTTTGCCAAGCAGAGTCAGTGGAAATCAGTGATGGACACCTGCCTCAGAGCTGTGGGTCTCATAGAAAGCTTCCTGAGACGTGCCCGACACTGTATTGAGTAACTGAGGGAAGACGGGGCTTGCAGCACTGCGAGCTGATGCCACGTCTTTCAGTGAGGATCCATGAAGAACCTTCCCTCTCTGAGTTACTGTTGATGGATGATTAGTTCCAGCAAGCGGTAATTTTGGGAAGCTGGGAATTCAATAGGTCCATCAGTGCTCCAAAACCTCCTCTGATGTGACAGCAAGAGCCAAGAGAGTTTTTTCCCTGAAGAAAAATTACTCTTGGCTCTGCGCCTTGATGTGTAGCAGAATGACAGGGGTCTGAGCCCAGGGTCTGCTTATTGAACTTGTATTGTTCTGCAGATGGACAAGAGGAAAGGGTAATTATGTTGTCACTTGAGAAGATACATTTAATTTGTGCATGGGTTTCTTTTTTACGCCAGACGCTGCAGGAAATCTTCCAGGTGGAGAAGACCATAGAAGCCATCCAAAAGGCCATTAGGGACCAAGGGCCTCCCTTAAAAGTGGCTCAGAGCCGGCTGGACGAGCGCACACGCAGACCAAACGTGGAGCTGTGCCGGGACACTGCCCAGCTGCGGTAAGGCAGGAGCGTGGGTCTGGTGGGCTCCTTGAGGAGTTACGGCTGGTAGCACCCGGGGGTAGCACTGCATGAAAAATTAAGCATAAGAATGAGGGGATGGATTCTTCCCGCTTGGGTAAGCCCCATCTTCTCTCCAGCCTGCTTCCCGGCAGTTGGATGTGCTCAGTTTTGAAGGACGAGCCCTTTACTCTCCAACAGGATCCTGCTGAGATCCCTTAGGCCCTTCCTTTTGGGGAACTGCAAGGAAGGGTGCCCCCTATGGAGAAGCAGAAAGGGCTGTCCTCACCTTCTCCGAGGACACTGGAAATCCTTTCAAGGACACAGTGGTCTGTTTGGGATTGCACGCCGAGGAGCTGTGGAGGAGTAGGCTGGCCTGAGCGCCCAGCAGCACCCCCTCTGAGGCACCCCAAAGTTCACCCCTCCTGGGAGCCCGTTGGGCAAGACTCCAGCTGAAGCCTTTTCAGAGCAATTGAAACCCAGCCCCACAGCCTTTGCAGCATCTCGTACAACAAGGGTTTTTTCCATCCTCCCCTTGTTTCACATTCACTTTTAGCCTCTCCCAGATGTCCTGTTTTCTTTGTGTGCATCTGTGGGCATGGGGAGGATGCCTGCACAGGGAAATCCAGGAGGGGGAGCCAACAAACCCCCCAAACCAAGCAGGAACAGGAAACCACACCTGCTCATCCCTCTTCTTGCTGGCCCGAGCTGCTCTGGGAGAGGCGGCTGCGCGTTGCCAAAGCCTTTGAGCAGACTTAACCATGCCTCCCCGCTGAGGTCTGGAGGAGCTCTGCCCTCAGCTTTCCCATGCGTCTGCCAGAAACGGGGGGTCTGAGTTAGTCTGAGCACGCTGAAGGGGGTAATCCTGTGACCAAGGGGCCCTTCAGCAATGCCACGCTAGAAACCACCCCCACGATGGCACTGTTAACCAGGGTTTCTTGCTGTTTTCCAGCCTTGTCAACGAGGTCCACAAAATCAACGAGACGGTCCAGAGCCTCCAGCAGCGCCTGAGAGACACCGAGGACACCCTGCAAATGCTGGTTCATACCAAGTCGGTCTTGCAGCATGACCTGGCCGTCAAAGCCAACACACTCTTCATTGATGAGGAGAAGTGCATGGGCATGCGCAAGACCTTTCCCAGCACGGTGCGGCTGCTGGGTTCCATTTAGGCTCAGCTGAACTCACTGAATCTGTTGTGGGAGGGATTCCCAGTTTGGCTAAGATGCTTTGGAAATACTTGATTAGAGTTTCACTTCCTGCTGAAAGCCATGAGTAGAAATTAAATGATCTGTTTGTGTGTTATACGGTCTACCGGTATTTTTTTTGCCTTTGGTTTTTCTCTTTCCACTGTACTTTCACGGTGTGCCAGAAAGTCACTGAAAATACTTTGTATGCGACTAAGAGTAAATCCACCCACGGGGATTCAGTCCTACCCTCTCAGTCGGTGATTTTAGGAGAAAAACTGTCGTGTCTGCCTCCTTTTGAGGCACCTTCTTATCACCTTCTTAGAGGAACACCCTTTCATTCCTTGGTGTTTCCTTCTTGCCTCATCGCTGGAAGAATTC
The DNA here is from genome assembly GCF_965231255.1 of Vanellus vanellus. Taxonomy (NCBI): domain Eukaryota; kingdom Metazoa; phylum Chordata; class Aves; order Charadriiformes; family Charadriidae; genus Vanellus; species Vanellus vanellus. The sequence continues at coordinate 23,983,604 of NC_138908.1, forward strand.
AGGTGTCCTGCAGCGTAGCCAGCACATCTCAGAGCAACAGCCTGTGGGCCCTCGCTAGCACCCTGTCCCTCTAACCTTGGCATGTCATCTCACAGCTTGTCACGGGCAAGCCTGATATTGTCCCCCTCTCCCTTCGAGCCTCGTTTTAAGCGCTGTCAGGGAGCCCTGATAGCTGGTGAGCAAAGACCTTCTTCCCCCTTTGAGACAAGTGAATCCCATCTGACGCCGGCAAGCCTGGTGCTGTGTAGGCCATCCCCTTATCAAAAAAAACAAAATTCTGTTGGTCACACCAGCCATGGAGCCACCTATTAATAGACTGGGCCTATCTGTATGTTTCTTCCAATGTCGCTGCCTGTAACTGGAAGGAAAGAGGAAAAAATAACCTGTGCCCCACATCCCCTTACCAACCGTCCCAAGGCCCTGAAGTCTCTTTTGATCGCCATTGGAGGACATGTTGCAGCTTCACCACCACACACACAGAAGAGCAATAATGGGTAATAGTCGGAGGGCCGTACCAGGCTTGGAAGTTTCCTAGTGATATCCTTAAGCTGGGGCCCAGGGAGGAAGCAGACATCCCATCGGAAGAATAAGGGTTTGGACCAATTTATGTCATTCATGTTCATGGTATGAAAATAATCTTGTATGGTATGAAATAATCTTGCCGGCCAGCTTGGGTCAAGTGCTCACGTCTCACTCCTCCTCATCCCTGCGCCTGGCAAGCTCAAAATCTCTGAGACCTTGAAACCCACACACCATAGCCAGCTATAAAGTACATATTTTCACAAGTTCAGACACTGGAGTCTTCTAAAAGTGCAGGCTTCCCAACTATTAGAAGAGAAGTTAGTCCTGTGTCGCTCAAAGCAGGACACACTATAACATAGTTTTGCATCGCAGGAGAGCATATTCTTCTCTTTGCATAACCTCATGCAAAATGACTGCAATTCAAAGTGCAGAGCACTCAGGCCTGGTGGCCCTATGTCCCATAAGCCCTCAGTTTCACAGCTGCTCACTGAGTTCATGAAAAACACAGTCAGAGTTTTTAGTCATTAAGCACAGTCTTTAAGGCAGCTATCTTGTCAGGTTTTGAAAGCCGAGCTCTTGTCCTCAGCTCCTCTGCTCTTCTCCTGGGCACACAGTAGCTACTGGAAGCAGCTGAAGAGGCACTGCTCATTGTGTGTTGCTATCAACATATTTACATTAGTCTAAAATACACCCCGTGATTATGTAAAGGTTTGGAAAGGACCAGGCCAAGTCGGGACAGCTGAGGCCATCTGGGCTAGTATCAAGGCTGATTTGGTATTAGCAGACGATTGTTTCTCTTTGGAAGAGCAATTACACAAAACAGTGAAGGTGATCTGAAGCTTTGTTGAGGCGGGTGCACTGCAAACCCTGACCTCTGAGTTCATGATCTGTTTCCCTTCCTAATCAATGGGCAGAAATAGCGCTTCTTTGATACAGTTCCAGTGACTTCAGACATTGGTTTTAACAGATTTTGACTTGACGCACAGAGGCACGCGTCTCTCCACTGAAAGAGGGTTTAGTTCATGACGAGACAGGAAGTTGCAATAATACTGTTAGGTGAGATTGCATCCACTATGAACAGCCATGCAAGGATGATGATGATGGTTTTGAAAAGAATCAAAATTTTTATCACAGCTCCCATAAAATTCAATAGAGCCCAAAACCTCTGGTGCAAACTGTAGGAACAAATCTCAAGAATGTGGCAAAGTTCAAAGCACGGAGGGGAGGAGGGATGGGCTCTGATGTCACCAAGCGACGGATTGTGAACACGTGCCCCTCGCTGCTTAAATCCGGGCGCCGAGTCCCATCCAGCTGGTTCATACCCGCATTCCAGCTGAGCAGTTGGCGAGGCTGGAGTGTTGAGCCAAGCCTTGGCGCTGGTGTCCTGACTGGGGAGTTAGTTGCTCGCGGCAGCTCTCCATCTGTGCCCCAGAGCCCGCAAAGGATTTTCCCTGGCCCTGTCAGCTTCAGGCAGCCGGGGCAGTCAGGAGGCATGCTCGCAGCAGCAGAGGTGAGCTGTGTGGGGACACCGCACCCTGGGGAGCTGGGAGGGTTTCTTTCTTGAGGGACCTGGGCATTTCTTCCAGCCCTCCTCAGGCCAGCCAGTGACCGTGGCCTCTCTTCCTTTTCCAGCCTGACACCGGCTGCTGCAGCGCCACAGGGAGGGAGCACTTTGTCACCCCCAGCTGCCCCTAGCACGATGCAGCGAGTGGAGAGCATGGCAATGGACCTGTACAACCGCTGCCCAGTGTGCCTGGACAGCTGGGACGATGCCGCCTATGCCATGCCATGCCTCCACCAATTCTGTTACCAGTGCATCCTGCGCTGGGCTAACAGCAAGCCCAAGTGCCCTCTCTGCAAGAGAAGAGTGCGATCCATCGTGCACTCGGTGAGGGCAGACAATGACTTCGAAGAGGTTCAAATTGCGTCATCTGCCTCAGCCCCCGCACCAGTTGGCACCCGGCAGGCCGGAGGAGCGCCCAGGCACCCAGACACCCACAGCCCCCCTCCCCGCTCTGTAACACCTCAGCCGCTGGCAGTGGAGTCGGTGCCCAGGGCTCTGGTGGGCGGCCTCCAGCCCCATACTTGGGCGTTCCTCTTTGACGACCACCCGGCTCTCCTCCAACGCTTTCTGCCCTGGCTCCAACAGCAGCTGGGGCTGATCTTTGCCGAGGAGTCTTGAGCAGCCGTTGTGATGGAGGACCTCATCCTGGCCGTCCTGGGCTTCTTTGGTCTGGACGAAGAGGTCCTGGTCCAGCTGCTGCAGGTCAGCCTCCAGGATCACGCGGCGACATTTGTACAGCAGCTTATCAACGTCGCCGTGCAACGCTGCAGCACAGAGGCCCACCGTCTGCTGGGCCTCGAGGACAGCCATGCTGCCGAGGAGCGGGAGGGCAACCCCCTGGCTGTCCCTCCTCCTGCTGCCTCCAGAAGGGGGTCTCCTGGCCCTGGCCAAGCTACCTCCCGCAGCCCTGCTGCAGACGATGAAGAGGAGCGACCCAACACCTCCACCGCTGCTCTTCATGGGGCTCCCGGCAGCTCCCCCGATGCCCCTGTTCCAACCAACGGGGAACAGGAGGAGCTGCATGAGGATCCAGGGGAGGTTGCCGCAGGTCCCTCTACTCCCAGCCGCAGCAGGGACCTCTCCCGTGGGGGGCCACGGCGAGGCCCGAAGAGGAGGGCCAGCAGCACCCAACATTCACCTCAGCCACCCAAGAGGCCACCCCGCCGGCACAACTAGAACAAGGCCCCAGGAGCTGCCAAAACCAGGGCCAGGCCAGCAGCTGGGACACATGCCAGCCAACGGTTCAGTCAGAAGGGGGACTCCAGGGCTGGACCATGCCCCACTGCTAAACGTCCCATGCCTGGTCTCCTCCTCACCACATCATCTGCCCCCACGTCCCAGGGATCTGCTCTCCTACCAGCCTCTACTGCACCGTCATGCCCTGCAACACTGGCACCCAAATCCTTCCTCCTGCTCAGAGTCTGCACCACTTGGCTCTGCCCTCTGCATCACCCCATGCTCACACCCTGCCAAGGCAGGAGCCACAAGAAGTTCAACAGGAGAAAGAAGTGAAGTCCAGAACCTGGCGAGGGACAACCCCAGGAACCAGCACATTTGGCGCGCTGCTCGGCTGGAAAGCAGCTTGGCGTAAAAAGCCCTGCAGGTCCTGGTGGCCACCCAGCTGATCATGAGCCAACAGTGCGCCCTTGCCACCAGGAGCACTGATGGTGTCCTGGGCTGGACTGGAGAGAGAGTCTGGCAAAGGAGTGTGAAGATGATAAAGGCACTGCAGCATCTCTCCTCTGAGGAAAGGCTGAGCGAGCTGGCACCGCTTAGCCTGGTGAAGAGAAGGCTCGCAGGGGAATTGATCAATGCATAAAAAGCCTGATGGGAGGCTGCAGAGAAGATGGAGCCAGACCCTGGCTGAGCGGCGCTGGCTGTCTCTGCTGCAGCAGGCGGCTATCGCAAGATGACATCCAGAGGTCCCTTCCAACCTCAGCCTTTCTGTCATTCAGTGAAAGTATTTGAATTGCCTAAAGAATCTATATGAATAACTTCAGTGCTGTTCTATAAAGTCAATAAAGAAAAGAAAGTAGTACAAACTTGCTGACGTTCCTCAAACTCTATTGATCGAATCATTAATACTGTGAAGTTCCAACACGCAGGGGCGTCCCCAAATTCACTTATATGTTCTGGAAGACTGCCTCAGCTCAGTCAGCGTGACCCCGACATGGGGTACAATTCTGCTGTGCTTATACTTAGTTGCCATCCTCAGGACATGTACCAGATGTATGACACAGGTGCAGGTTCTGCTGCTGAATAAAAGGACTGTAATCTAGGGCTGCTAAGAAAGACCCATAACAATTATGCTATAGAAGAAATATTTCCTCTCTCTTCTGCTGATCTTGCAATTTTTAGTTTAGTGGAAACTGCTCAGTTTTCTTCACCTTACTTTGAGTATTTCCCACTGTTATGCCTGTCCTCAAGGATAAAAAAAACAACAGCAACAAAATCACACATCTCTACTTCCACTATTACACGTAAAACCATTCTGGGAGTTCAATACAGTTTTGTATATATTTCATTATTTCCTTTTTATTTTATTCTTAACGTTTTAGTCAAGTAGTTCAGTTCCTTCTGAAATCCTGAGTCTCTCTTTCTCTCTCCTGCCTCTCTTTGAAGACACGTTGACGAGAGCATCTGTCCTGCCACCCAGTGGCCAATCCGGCCCAAACCACAACAGCCATAGAGAATCATACCTCCAGTATCAACTCTGTGCTACAGCTCATAATCAAACCTTACCAGCTATTTAGTCCTCTCAGTTTTTATTGACACAGAGCAAGTTTTGCAGACCCAGTCAAGTTTTGTTCCGGGGAAATTCTATCTGGCCTCATCTTTCCACGGCCAGGCATCACACACCGCAGCAGGTAAAACATCCTGTCCTGCAGAACGCCCGTTTTCATGGGGGAGGGAAACAGCACTGCGGGTAGCACTGATAACGTAGACCACAGAAGCAAGTGGGCAGAGCTCCATGAAAACACTGCCAGGCTTTTTGCCACACAAGGACTACCCCTGCAGTCTTGTCAGAGGTTGCTTACTTAGCTTATAGCAGTCCACCCCTCCAACGTCAAAGGTGTTGCTGCAAGACTGAGACCCCAGAGATGCCACAGAAAGCACCATCTCCACCCCTTTACCAAAGCGGTTCCCGGTTAAGTACCAACAGCAGGAATTGCTGCTGCCCACTGCTCTGGGCATCCGCCACCATCCACCCCACACAAAGGGCCAGCTGGGTATCCCCCCCATGGGCACGCCAACTCTGCAGACTCCTTTCAGGTGTCTTTTCAGGCAGAGCAGACACAGACCAGATGAGTTTCAAGCTGAAACACGACTTTGTCATGCAGGCAGAGAAAAAAGCTCTGAGAACTTGAGAGTTTTATTTCTCAATCTGAAAAATGACACACAGCGTAGGTACAAAGACAAGGAGACGCTACAGTCCACAGCAGGAGCGGTGGTCAGGCACTCTCCCTGCACCTCTTTGCCAGGGACGGTGCTCTTGCACAGGCAGAGGTATCTTCTCCCCTCCCCAAAAGCGCACCGACCCCACAGACAGACATTTCTCCCACACCTCCTCTGAAGGAAGGCTACCAGCGTCCCACCTGCAGAATTAGCCAGAGACTTCTCAGCACCTTATCATGCCGCTGTGCTTTCAGTCAGAACGGCATTTTTGATTATAAGCAACTAAGGGCAGAACTAAAGTAAATCTCCATCAAAATGCAGCAAAACCATGACACTGTTCTTATTCCTCTGGCTTCTTTCCAGAGTCATTTACAAAATACCATTCCTCTCTAGGCCACTCCTAATGGACAGCCTTTCAAGATTTTTCAAATCCACAGCAGCATCTTCTTTAAGAGTTTAGCACCCAACACAGAGCTGAAGGCATTTCTCCTTCTCCTAAGAAAGCCCAGCTCAATCTCTACTTTGCTTCCCATCTTCCCCACCCCAACTCACACCAACACAGCGCACGCACCTCCTCAAGCAACACTTTCTTTCACCAAAACACAGGACCTGTTTCTGAAGTCAACTGCCGGAGGGACCAGCGAGAACTGCTTGGGCTCTTCTACCTGTGACATTGAAAGGGATGTTGAAGTGGGATTTCAGTAGTGAACTCAACATGACAAACTCCAGCAGAGGTAAGAAAAACACATTTTTTAGGAACTAGTTCAAAACAGGGCCCAGGAGCACCACTAAGTGTTTCAGTGCCACATCCCCCCTCTCCAGTAACACCAGAGTCGCAGCAGAACTCTAATCTGTAACAATAAATGTATGAGGCACATACTGCCTGTAAAAGCAGAAAATCCAAAACTGCAGGCAAATCCTCACTGGCACAGAGCAGCACACTTCAGTCCTCCTCAGGGTCTCTGTTGAAAGGGTGGTAACTGGAGCAACGGGATTTGCCACTGCCTCCTTTCTTCCTACAGAAGAAAGCTATCGAGTATTGCCATACATTTGCCTTTCTGCTCTGGCAGAGCCCTTTCTTCCGCAGGCCTCTCTGAAGTCCTTGGGAAGTGCGGAGTGCCCACAGCTCTCCTGTCCCACCCCCAGCGCTGGAGGCAACCCAGGGGAGAATTAGAGCAGTCGAGAAGCTGCTCTGGCTTGCGTTGCTGTGTGAATGCATGCCGACCACCTCCACAGACGCAAGGCTAACGGCAACCCACCAGCAAGGAAAGCTTCTTGCACCAGCCTTCTTCAATACCTACATACTTTTGTGGGCCTAAGCCCAGGTCTCCCATGACAATTTTCATTAAGCTGCATTCTAAGTGATGATTTTTCAAAACACTCTGGAGATTGTCCTTTCTTAGCAGCTTTCTAACTGCTCAATCAATGCAAAGTATTATTTTTCCCACACAAATGGAAACTCATTGGTCTCAACCTGATATTACTCGGTGTTCCTCAAGAGTATCAGCCTTTTCTCCCAGCTGACACTTCAAGAGCAGATGCAGCAGCTCAGCCATTTCCCAAGAAATTCTACACAAATTTGCAGTACCTGGAACTAGGTGCCTACACAGAAGTCACATCTCATGGGAAAACACACGTTTAAGGCCATCCCTCACACTCTGGTGTTGCTGGCCTTCTTTTGCATACATTTGTTTTCCTAGGTATAAGGATTAACAAAACCATGAATCATTTGGGTCAGTCTGCCACACCCTGCAGGTAATACTGCATAGCATGTTTTCCAAGTGTTCACGGCCCTGGGAGTCACGCTTGCCCACATGGAACAATAAATGCTCAATAATGCCCAGATCACAAAGCCAATACGCTGCTTGTGTGCACCAAATAGAAGGCAAAAGCACAGGAACTCCTATGCAACAAGGGTCCGAAGAAGCAGAAGAAGCTGCAAGTCGAAACCTGAGTCATCAGATCCCAAATTTGGTCCAGTTGTTTTGTGAGTACGAGTAGCAATGAAGACACACAGAGCGACAAACACAGCAATCCTCTTGGTGTCTCCAGGAAGAACCTAAATCATTAGGCACAGTCAGAAATGGTGAGCGTCCTCAGATCATGTGCCTGAGCTCAAAAAGGAAACGTTTCTCCTCCAGACTGGCACAACCTGTGGAAATAAGACAATCAGGAATGCTGCTGAGAAGGAGAGAGATTAAGATGGGCAGATCAAAAGTCAGCATGTTGCACCTTAACCTGCGGAGGGACAAGGGCAAAAGGTTACAGAATTTGCAAACGCGTGCTCAGGGAACAAAGAAATACTGGAAGCAAAGCCGCGGCTCCCCAAGGCTTGTGTCCTGGGCTCATGGGAAGGAAGCACGGCTAGCAGCTTGCAAACCTGCAAACCTGATGCTCAGGCTTTCCTGAGATAAGGCTCCAAGGCAATCCTCAACAGCTGTCTTTTCCCTCTACTTCCAGGAGCTGCAACAACAGAAAGGAAAGAAGGAGGAGAGAGACAATGGAGGAAAAAGGAATGAAACCAAGCTCACCAAGTGCCAAGGTATAGCCATCCCTGCTGAAAGGAGCACTCCCCCATTGTTTAAATCCTTCCTTTCTGCTCCTTGGCTCTGTCAGGATCCTGCCAGCCTGTGCTTTCAGCAGCAGCCTTTCTCTCCCGGGTGAAAGCAGAGCGCTCCAGCTCGCTCTTAGCTGCCCTTGAGCATCTGCCCGTGACAGCACACACACCCAACTTCACGCATCTCCTGCCACGGGCAGCCGAATCCCAGAGGCGTGCATGCAGCAGCTCTCTTCTCCCCCAAACACTCTTGCTGGCATGTTACCCACCTGCCTACTCAGAGGTCGACAACTGCTTAGAGGGTCTGCTATCTTAACCGGCAGTCAAGTAGTGCCAGACTATCCAGTCCACAAGCCAGCTGTAGCTCGCAAATCTCTGGGTGGGGGTTCAGCACACAAGTAAAACTTTTGCTGCCACCCACCCACTGATGCTCCGTGGATTCCCTCCTGTGCTGCAGCCCTGACTTCTGTGGCTCCCTTTGCTCAGGGGCACTTCAGACTTGCAGCAAATTGTGCTCAGATTCCAGCCCTTCAAATACAAGCCGCATGTTTTAGTCATTCCACATAGGGGAATCAACCCAAGATCACAGTACATCATCAATCAAGTTCATAAAGAAAAAGGCTGTCAGTAGGTGAGGGGTTTGGGGGTATTTTATAGGAAAGAGCACCTGCTCTTCCAGGTGTCTCAGCCTTCCAAGACCGAAGCGTGGAATACTAAGAACTACGTAGATACAGCATTTCCATCGCTTGAGCCTGCACTTGTTTGTGGCCTCAGAAGGGTCCGCACAGCTCCGTCATTTAAGAGAGCTGCTGCTCTAAAGGCAGGCACTCCAATGAAGAATTCTCAAGCAGTTCACCACACTCCATCATGAAGCTGCCTCTCCTGAACAATGCAGAAAAACAGGCTGCATATAAGGTGTTTCTAAGGAATCATTTTTCTGGTACTGGTTCAATAAGTCACACACCTACCTAAGCACTAAGGCTCTGCATAAGAAAGCAACGACACAGAGAATTGCTCACACCACAACTAGAAAGCACAAAGTTAAATCTTATCAAAATGAAACGGAAATATTGGAACGGTCAGGGGGTTGGTTTTGGTTTTGTTTTTTTTTTTTTTTAAATTTATTGGATGTCACCAGGTCTCTCTTTAAGCCATAAAGCACTGATTCAGCTGATGAAGAACATGACATGACATCACTGAGGCAACGAGCTCTGTGCTTGAGGTCTCTTCCTCAACTCTGAAGGCACAGAGAGTCCCCACCAAGCAGCAGATCTTCTCTGTGCAACACCAGGGTGGGTCTGGCGTCATCTTCAACCACCCATTGGGTAGCTGAGGCAAGAACCGGCCGGGGACAGCAACCCGCCATGGGCCTTCCCGTCTGCAGACTGAACACCCCTCCTCCAGGCCCCAAGGACCTCGGTGGCCCTACAATGGACTCCTCCTGTCGCCCCTGCGCAGCAGCATGCACCAGGCCAGGCCCTCTGACACTGTGGCCGCTGTCCTGTTGAGGCCTGGCACAAGGAGGGGGCTGGAGCCCAGGGCACACCAGGGGACATGGAGGGCAGACCCACTGCTCCAGGGGCAGCCTTTCTCTCTGGAAGCAAAAGGGCCGCCCTCAATGGGGCCTTCAGGGCCTCAGGGGCCCCCCTCCCAGCCACAGCAACGTCCGTTGGTGACATCACCGGCTGGCCGTTAGGCAAGCAGGCAGCCCTGTGGCTGGCCCACAGCTCGCTCAGCAGCCAGGCACACTCACGCCAAGCCTGCTTGCGAGAGGAGGAGGCGGCCAAGGGAGGCGAGTGCCCACAGTGGGTGGCACCAGTGCCTACATTGAGTGGGCCCAGGGACAAGAGGCTCATTGGAAGCCCTGAGGATGCCTCCCCAGCCCAGGAAACGCCAGTGGGCTGGCGCCAGCAGCAGCAGCCCTGCCCGGCGAGATGAGCCCATGGAGGTCGACCCACCAGAGAAGAGGGATGAGGAAGAGCCCATGGAGGTGGATCCCCCCGCAGATGACACAGAGCCCATGGAGGTGGATCCATCTCCCGCAGGCCTGGTGGGGCACACCACCACCACGGCCAGGCTGCCTCCAGCAGCACGCTGTCCAAAGCGCCGCAGGACCCTCGCGGGCTGCCAGGGACAGCCACAGCGCAACAAGCGGCGCCAGCCGCGCAGACGACACTAGCTGTAAGTGGGCAGCGGGTGGAGGGAGGTGATGGGTGCCCTCTGCTGTGTCCTGCTCTGGGTTCCCCCGTGCCAGACAGAGATGGCCATAGTGGAGAAAAGCCATGCCCCGGTGCCTCCCGGTAACCACCCAGCTTCCGTTGAGCTCCCAGTGTTTGTCAGTTGCAGCCAAGAGCCACCAGAGACAGCAGGATGGAGCTGTGCTGGCCCAAAGCAGCACCAGCAGCAGCACCCCGCATCCCATCCTTACTGTGGCTGCCTGGGCCGTGTCCTTGGGGCACGGCCAGGGTCCTCCAGTCCCGGGTGGAATGGGCCAGGCCAACTGCTGCTGTGGCTCTAGGTGGGCTCTCCCTGGGGCTCGGGGACACGCGGGCATGGCCGGGCCCCACAGCAGCAGCCTTTCACATACCCACCGCTCTCTGCTCTGCAGGGAGGCTCTCAGCAAGGGCACGGCGGTGCTGAGCGTGGATGAGTGGTTGAGCCAGGGCTGCAAGAGAAGCCAGAGGTGCCTTTGCCTCCTCCAGCAGAAGCTGCTCATTGCCAAGTTGCAGTAAGTGCCTGCAAGCCCAGCCGCCTTTCCCCCAGCCCTGTCCCTGGCAGCAGGGCAGGGACACCCTGGCACCAGCCTCAGCCCCCGGGGGCACCTTGCTGCTGGATGCACCCATGTCTGCCCCAACAGCAGGCGGGGGACAGGGCTCCGGCAGGCTCCACCTCCAGCTCCCTGCCTGCCTCTCCGCTCTTCAGATGTGGCACCACCCTGCGCCCACGGCTCTGCCTGGCCCTGGACCAGCTGTGGGTGCTGAGTGCTGACAAGGAGGCAGCAAGAGCAGAAAAGGAAGGAAGTGATGAGGATGGGACCTCCATCATCCTCTCCTGGCCCAGCAGCTCCTGTGTTGCCACTTTCAGGTGAGTCATGGTGCCACGTCCCATGACTGGGCAGGAGAGGTTCCCAACTGGGCCCATAGCATCCTGTGAATGGCCTCTGCCCTCCGAGCAGAGCCTGGGCAGGGAACAGGCAGCACGCTGGCACAAAGGAATAGGGGCATTTCTACATCCTGAATCCCCTGGTCACCTTTTGGTGCCCAGAAGGGAAGGGCAGAAGAAGCTGCAATGCCAAGAGAAAGGGAGAAGAGGCAGCTTGGGCTTGACCCAGCTCCCTCCCTGTCCCTTCCTGGTGCACAGGACACCAGAAGGAGACAAGAGAGCACGGGTGAGCTGCCTCCCATCCATCAAGCACCTGGAGAAGGAGCTGAGCCACTGCCACGCTGTGAGTGTTTCTGTCCCTAACAACCGCTCCTCCAGCCGAGCAGCAGATGCATCGCTGCTCACCTTCTTCCACTCCTTCTTGCCCAGTGGAGGACATTCAATCCCAGGAGCCTGGAGAAGCTGCTAGAGGTCCAGGCAGAGGTGAGAATGGCCTTTCCCCCACCCATGGCTGTGCAGGATGTGTGGTGAGTGGGGTGAGCCCCGGAAGGCAGAGGGTCCCACCGCTAATGCTCTCAGGCTGCTGGTGCCGCCTGGCAGCTTGCCAGTGGCCCTTTCTGCTGCGAGGCTGCTCTCTAACCGCTCTCTGATTCTTGTAGGATGATCCCAAGCAAGCACCGCTGCTTGCCCCATCTGTCAATAAAGGAGGACATCACCACTCAGGTAAGTTTTGGAAAGAAAGGCAGGGAGGGCCTTTTGTCCTCCTGCAAGCGGCACGTCTGCAGAATTGAGGATGCTGCTGCCCTTCACCCGGAGGAAGTCTGTGCCCATCACGCTGCAGCAGGAGAGAGCTCAGCCCTTGGTACCCTTCGACATTGCGGAGCGCTTGAGGTGCTTCCTTCTTCACTCCGTCCCCAGAACTAAATTGACCTCTGCTCCTCGGCCAGAGCCGGGAGGAGCCATGCTCACTTGTCCCTTGAGTGTCCCTATGCAGGTGTGGCAGCCCAAGGGAGGATGTCACCTGGAGGAGCAAGGGGACCCGCTGGGCAGCGGCTGCTGGACCTGGTTCTGCGGGGACACGGAGCCTCTGCTGCTGCCCACAGCTTGGAGGAGGAGGGCAGGGCGAGGGCTGGGCAGGGCTGTCGTGGTGGCATGCCGGCTCTCAGGAGCATCCCAGCTGGAACTGCTGAGCCAGAGCCGCGGTTCCAGCTGCTGGCCCCCTGCCCGTCCTGCCCCATCGCACCACGCTGCAGGCAGGGCAGGGCAGGGCAGGCTCTGGGAGCGCTGGGCTGGTGGTCTCCATTGACGGGCTCTTACTCTGTTTTCCTTTGCAGCGGGAGGGAGCAGCAGCAGCAGGAGGAGGAGGGGGCTGCCCTTCCCCCAGGTACAGGGGTAGCAGACGTGGTGCACCAGGCAAAAGCTTTCCTGGAGGCACCACCCTCTCTGCTAGTCCTCAAGGAAGTAGAAGTGGCAGATACGGAGGCAGGATTGGAAATAGCAGAGGTATGGCAGGTCCACAAACACTGCAACAATGTGTCTCGTGGAGGAGGGTATGTCTTAATGAGTCCAAGGAGCTGCTGTGCCTCTTCCCAGCATTCATTGCCATGTGGCTTTGTGTGTTTTTTTTTTTATCCCCCAGAACAGGGCAGTGTAAGTGAAAGTGGAAAGGTGGTTTCTCCAATGTGTTAGGAATGTGCTTATTCAAAGGAAATACTTACAAAATACCTGCAGAAGGACAGACTCCAAAAGCAAAGCCTGCCACCGCAGAAGGGGGTGTTGCACCAAAGGGGTATCTGCAGAGTTCTGTCTCGGGAGGGCAGAAGAAACGGCAGGAGAAAGAAGTGGGCAAGCCTTTTCTTGCCCGCAGGGGACCGCAGGGTGTCTGCTGAATGGCCCCTGCAAATTAGCAGAGTGTCACACACCTGTGAGAACGTTGTGTTCGAAAGTGAGGCCCTTGGAAGAAAGGGCTAATGCCAACCAGCCCAAGGCACCTTCTCTAGAGAGCTAAGGGAGCAATTTGCCAAAAAGTCGCTTACTCCTCCAGGGCATCCCTTGCCACCTGCTAACGCCAACATTTCTGGTTTAGGACACGACCACTTTTCCTCCAACCGCCCCCGAGACCACGACAGAGTCCCTGCGATGTGCAGAAGATCAAAAGAACCTTTCAAAGGCACAAAGGTAAAAGGAGTGAGCTTGGGTTAAATGGAGAACTGATTGATCCAGTTGATCCTGGCTTTACCTCTCCAATCCACTGTGGGATGGAAAGGTTTGCAGGCTCCCTCCAGGAAACCGAAAACCAAAGCAAAAGGAAGAGACCAGAGGCCTGGGAAGAGGAGATGGAATGTAAACAAGAAGAGAAAAGAAGGAAGAGAGGAAGAAGACTGCGACTGAAGAGAAAAAGAAAGGTCCAGATGGTGAAGAAGCCCAGGTGAGTCCCAGGCTCTGCTGCCCATCTTTCCCAACTCCTTAAACTGCGCTAAGTCAGTCCAAGGGGCTGGCAAGGGTCGGCCAGGGATGGTGCCGTGCAGGCTTTGGGAAGAAGTCCATGGCAGCTCCCCAGGGGCTCCCGATGGAGCCCTGCTGCGTGGCACAGGCGCACTGTGCATCCCTGCAGACGCACAGTCTCAAAGGGCGTTCCCCATGGGGACAAGGCGCCAGAGCCACCCCCTGCTCAATGCCAGCTGGGCTAGAAACCCTTCCTTGCCGGCTGTGTTTCCCAAAGGAAGGGGAACAAAGTCCTGTCTCGTCCTGCCTTTGGGCTTTACCAGTGTTTTCTGACTCTGTCCTTGTAGGTGCCTGTTTCCTGTTAGTGCCTGAACCCCTGTGACTCCTGGGCTCCCGCACGCCATGTTCACAATAAAAGGATCTTTTCTCTCTTAATACAGTTGCGGATATAGTGTGCATGTGTCTTTAGTTTCTCTCTTTTTTTTGGTTGAGGTTTTCATTAAAGTAATTTAATTTGTTTTTTAAACGTGTAAGTCTCTTTTCTCCCTCATCCTCTCCCTCAGAGAGTTAAACTTACTGGAGTTGTGGGAACTTGTGTTGTGTGCCCAACTGCAAAAGATAACTTATGACGCCCTGGCAGAAACGCGTATGACATATCCTGCACCACAAAAGGGGTAACCTGTCCGGCCTTCCCCACCCAGACCGTTCCTGTTTTCTGTCTTTTTAACAGACATGATGTACTCCACCAATGACATCATGGGACAAATAGCATCTGTCCTTGTTTGAAGTAAAACGGAACCGATTCTCTCTTCAGTCACTTCACTTTTTAGCTAAGCCTCTTCTAACTACTGCAGTGAGCAGCCTATTGTGCAGAAACCGTTCACTCTCAGAGTGACGAGACCTGTGTTGATAGTTGATGCCAGGCATGGTATGCAGAGAGGCTCTTGCTTAGACTTAGGGCTATAACACCCAAGGGCAGATAACGTGGTTATTTGCCCCGTTGGAGGGTGGGAAGCGGAAAAGCGCAGAGGGGTCGCACCTGCGGGGAGGAGTGGACTAGACAGGTGACCCAAAATTGCCCAACAGGGGATTCCATCCCATCTGCCTCACGCGCAGTAGAAAAGCTGAGGGATCAAAGGGTCAGCCCTCTTTCTTCGATGGCCGACGCCTGAGGAGGACTCTGTCTGTTCGTGTGCATTTGGTCTCGATCCTGAATGCAGCTCCGGAATCCAGTTCCCATCCGTCACTGAGTCCAGTCTGGGACTTCCCCAGGGCCAGCTATCGAGGTGACTGTCATCCTGGGAGCTCGATACGGTTTTCTATACATTTCATTATTTCCTTTTTACTTTTCTATTAATATTTCATTAAAGCAGTTTAGTTCCTTCTAAACTCGTATGTCTCTCTCTCTCTCTCTCCTGCCTCTCTTTTTTTTTTCCTGAAGAGAGGGAGCGGGGAGCATCTGTCACTTGCCTTGTGGCCGTTTTGGCCCAAACCATGAGAGGCAGGTAGAGTGTTTACAGGAGAGAGAGCAATATTCAAAAGTTGCATGAAAACGGCGACTTGGCAATGTTATGGGTACGTGTAGACTCATGACGGATGCTATAAAAGATCTGGATCGGGGTATTTTCAGAAGGGCAGCTTATGAGCCAGTGTAATCCTGTAGTAACGGACAGCAAGAACGTAGCGCTGCAACAGAAAGATGGACAGCTTTTGGCAGTCAATTTTGTGCTTAGGTGACTAAGTAGTTAGATTCTCAGGGAGATACTTAGAGAAGTACTACTTGAACTAAGTAGTTTCGATAACTAGGCAGACCTGGGCTGATGTGCAGAAAATTGGCGCCCCTGCTTAATATCTGCCGCACGTTTTCACCCTGGGTTTTCTTTTTTGGTGAGCTAAAATGGTCGAGGCTTTGGGACAAACTGTCTCCTCCCATGTCTATCAAAACTGGACATGCCTTAGCACAACTGGGAGTGGTAGTTTTGTAATTTTAGTGAATTTGCTGCTGTTGGAGCTGTAGTCAAAATTAAGGAAGGAGTTTAATTACTTGCATAAAGGGAGAGCATGCGAGTAGTCTACTGACTTTGGTGTGGTCCCCAGAGCACGAGGGATTTGGGGACCACTTACTACTGGGTGTAGTTGAGAACTTCGTGCTGGAGAGTCACTGTCCTGGTTTGAGGTAAAACAGAACCAATTTTGTTCAGTAACTTCGCTTGTTAGCTGGGCCTCTTCTAACTACTGAAATTAACTGCATATTGTGCAGACAATGTTCACTCTCAGAGTGATAAGACCAATTGTTTGTAGCTGATGCCCAGACATGGTATGCAGAGAAGATCCTGTTTATACTTATTGCTATAACCCCCAAGGCCAACCAACTTTGTTATTTGCCCCGTTGGAGGGTCAGAAGTGGAAAAGCATAGTGGAGTCCCACCTGCAGGGAGGAGCTGACGGGACAGGTGACCCAAAACTCACCAACAGGGTATTCCATCCCATCTGCCTCATGCTCAGTATAAAAGCTGAGGGATCAAAGGGGCAGGTCTCTTCCTTCAATGGCTGACGTCTGAGGAGGACTCTGTTTGTCTGCCTGTGATCCCGATCCTGAATCCAGATCCAGAAACCAGTTCCCATCCAGCCTGGAACTGCCCCAGTGCCAGCCAGTGACATCATTGTCATCTTGGGAGCTTGATACGGTTTTGTATATATTTTTCATTATTTCTTTTTATATTATTAATAATATTTCATCAAAGTACTTTAGTTCCTTCTAAACTCGTAAGTCTCTTTTTCCTCCTCTGCCTCTCTCTTTGAAGAAGGGTAGAGGGGAGCATCTGTCGGTGCCATCTGGGGTGCCTCAGGTCCCCAGTAGTGGATTTTGGCCTAAACCACGACAGATTAATTGGCGCCCAACGTGGGGCCCGAGCAGTGCTCGATCAGACCTGTGATAAATTGCCCAAATAGTTTGAGTTCCAGCTTGCTCAGAGATTAGAACAGACAGCTTGCATCATGTCATTCTTAGACGAAATCTTGTATCATGCCTTTAAGCAGCTTTGTTCGACCTTAATGCAGTCAGCTTGGTTTAACCTGCCAAATGTGTTTCAAAGTTCATTTATTCTTTGTCTTTTTATGCGAAGGTTTAAAGGTGCTGTTTTGGTGTGGTTCGCAATTCCTATGTATAACATGATGAGTTGGGTAAGGGCTCTACCTGTATATCTCGGGCCTCTCGTGATGGACTCTGTTATTAATTATACTTTCGGTTCTACCTGGGGAATGTTTACTTCGCCCTTTGATAATTATGCTAATGTGACACCATCAGAGGTGGGGCACGGCAACCTTCTGGGCTCTGAGGATAAGGATTGGTGCCCTGTTAAGACCGTGCTTTTGTTGTCAGTTTTCCTGAATGTGATGCAGGGGTGGTTTCATGTGAAACACCGGTGCAGGGAGAGCAGTAGGGGGACCGGGCGCTGCCGCCACTCAGACCCGCGCAGCCGCTCGGCGATCTGCAGCGGCGCAAACCGCGGCCCCGCCCGGCCCGGCCGCAGCCGCCCCCCCCACCGCAACGGCACAGGCGCCTGCACCGCCGCGCCGCCGCCGCCTGCAGCGGCACCGGTACCACCGGCAGCCGACCCCCCCCCACACACACACACCGCAACGGCACAGGCGCCTCCGCCGCCTGCAGCGGCACCGGTACCACCGGCAGCCGACCCCCCCCACACACACACACCGCAACGGCACAGGCGCCTCCGCCGCCTGCAGCGGCACCGGTACCACCGGCAGCCGACCCCCCCCACACACACACCGCAACGGCACAGGCGCCTCCGCCGCCCGTCCCGGCGCAAGCCCTGCCCCCGCCCTGCAGCGGCACAAGCCACGCCGCCGCCTGTCCCGGCACAAGCTACTCCAGCCACTACGAGCAGTACCAAAACTACTCAATCTCCATCAAAATCGGTACAAGCTGCCCCAGTAACCAGGAAGAAGAGAAAGCAGTCAGATCGTTCCCCTGTCGCTCACGACAAGGACCAGCTGTCCCAAGACAGCTTGGGAGGGAGTTCTGAAGGAGATCCAGGAGAAGGCCCTTCTAGAGTAGATCCAGGAGAGGGTCCTTCAAGCAGCCAGGGACCAGGTTAGGAAAGCTAAAGGCCTGAAAGAATTAAATCTTGCCAGAGAGGTCAAGGGCAACAAGAAAAGCTTCTACAGGTATGTCGGTAATAAAAGCAAGACTAGGGAAAATGAAAGGAAGAGGAAAACATTAAAAATAGAAATGATCCAGAAAAAGCCAGGTCACTGAAGCCTACAAACAACTTAATACCTTGCAAATGGATAATGTTAGTTATACACGAATTTCAAGTCTTTGATCTAAAACACAGGACACAATTATAGTGTTGATCTTCTCTGCTAAAAGTTTGCTCCTAGCAAGAAAAAAAGCTCCTATAGAAAGTTCTTATTTCGGACAAAAGATGCTTAAGCACAAGGTGCATTAAACACAGTCGAACCACATCCATTTTTAGAAACACTTTGTGTCTGTTTCACAGATATTTATGGCCTACACAGTTGATTTGATTTCTCAGGCGCAAAGGATATTGCATTCTTCCTGACCTACACTATGTATTTTGAACCTGGGGCGTTTCCACACAAACAGATTGTTGAACCGAGTCCTGTGAAAGTCAGTGTGCCTCTGAGCAGGTGAAGAGCCTGCCAATACAGATGAGCCTAAAGGTAAGGATTGGAAGCCCACGTGCTTATGTTGTAGTATCGGAGGCTTATTTGCAAGCCAAGATGAGTCCACACTTAATTCTGACAGCAGGATGAAATAGATCAGCCTTTCAAGGTCCACAGGCCACTTGCTGTGCTTGTTGGGGACGGCAAACACTCCTTCATTAATGAACGTGTACAGAGTTGGAAGTTTAATGCTGCTTTACAGTCTTACTCTTTTCCATGCTGCAAAAAGGAAAAAGCAGACCTCGAAATCAATGCGAGTTCCTCTTTTCCCCAAATTAATCCTCAGGCCTCCTCTTTTGAGAGTGAGGGGAACAGGTCTCTGAAGAGCAGCAACAGTGACACCCAGTGGCCACCTACAAATTAGACTTGAAACAGCCCTCAGGGCACAGGAGGTCCATGTTGTCTACCACTGAAAGTGAACAGCTCGAAAGAGTAGTTTAAAGTCACAACGTCCTGGGCAACCTGTTGTAGGTGACCCTGCTTGAGCAGAGGGTTGGAGTACGCAATGACCGGAGGTCTCTGCCAACCTCGGTCACTCTGGGATCTTGGATCCAAATTCTGAGATGTGATAATCAGCTGTGATCGAGTTTGCAATGTTTAGCACTGATGGCAAGTAGCCCAAACTGGTTTGTGACCACATAACAGTTATTTCCTAATAGAAAAAAAGAAAGATGAGTGTCTCTAGACCTACTTTACTTGACTGCCTTTGTCTCCCATTTATCTTGAAAACTTTATGCAATTTTCACATTGAAATAAGTAAATGAACTAATACTGTTGTTACCATTCCATAGTAAGAGAAAGCAACTCATCACAATTAATCAAACATGCATGGGTAGTCTGAATATACCCTACTAGAAAACTTGCATTTTCATTTCCTCAGACTGGCAGACTCACTTGAAAAAAAAAAAAAAAACAACCCAGAAAATTCCATGAGATGGAATTCAAGTAGGGCCACTGCAAGAGCACGGGGCCGGGTGCCATGGCACTGTGCTCAAGGGAAATGGGCCCTGCAAGAGCAGAGGGCCAAGACCCAGGGGGCTGTGCTCTGGGGAGAGATGCACTCTGAGAGTAACAGGGGAGTAACTACCCTGGGGTAGTCCAAGCAGGGTAACGAGGTTGTGCCAGACCAGAGGGGGAAGCCCCGTGCTGCTCTTCTAAGAACACAGAGAGGAAACAGCGGGTATAGCACCGGGAAAAGACAGCACGGGTGAGGATAGCAACGCCACCTGCATTGTTAGGAACACGGAGACTGTTTCTGGAGCTTTCGTGCCTTTATTCCTCTCTCTGATCACTACATCCAGACTACTAAGGAGAGGCTTCTGATCTTCCTGGGGGCTGGCACATGCCCCAGATGATGGCCCAGCCCTGGTTTCAGCAGCTCCTGGGTCGTTCTTCTAGCGTTGCTGGTGGGCTGGCCTCTTGCTGGGTGGTGAAGAGTCCTCAGGGCTGCCAGCCCTCCTCTTTGCGGGTCGCTGTGTCTCCCCAGGGGAGCGTTCCCTGCCCTGGCTGGAAGTGGAGGGACCTGGCGCAGTGTCCTCTGGCTCCTCCTGCGGCTCTTCTTGCTCCTCTGGGATGGGAATGGGGGCAGAGGCGGAGCTGCCGGCATCCCCAGCAAGGGCAGCTGTGGGGGTGCTGGGGAGCTGGCCCACGTTGTGTGTGGCAGGGCTTCCGGAGGGGGCTGGGCTGGGTGCAGGAGACCCTCCCCGGGAGGCAACAGGGCTGCCCTCCCACCCCCCAGGAGCATGGATGCCCTCCAGCTCCAGCACATGGTGGGCTGCCCCGGCTGCCCGAACCTGGCAGGGCCAGGGAAAACCAGAACCCATCGCTCAGTGATGTCACTGTCCCTTCCTCGGGGACATGGCAATGGGCTGTCCTTGCCCACGGCGCTTGCCCTGGCAGTGCCTCGGGGGTTACCGCAACGCCACTGCTCATTCCATCTGCCACCTCTGGTCCCGTGCTCAGCGTCAGTGTTTCATGCCAGTCAGTGAGGTCTTGGCTGTGTCTTCCCAGGGTCCCGTCAGGTTCCGGTGGCCGTGGTACATATCTCCAGGCACATACAGCAAGAGGGTTCATTTGATAATGTCCCATGCCTCCCTGGGAGGCTGCAGGACAACGTCCCACAGGCTGTCCACGTACTCCAGGACTGTTGGCCAGCCCTTTGGGCTCCCCTGCTTCCTCCCACAGCACATCGAAGAACCAGCGCCTAAGGACAAATAGAAAGAGGGGAAGAGGCCTCCAAAGGCTGTGCCTCTCGTCCTCTGCCTCACCTCCAGGAATTCTTTTCCAGACTGGGTGGAAAGACATGTTCAGCTGCTGAGAAATATGCGCCTATGACACCATACACGGGAATGGGTGAAATCAATTCTATTTTGAAATAAAAATCTTCCTCCCCGCCTTGCTTTGAACTTTGCAAAATTTTTGAGATTTGTTGCTCCTGTTTACAACAGAGGATTTTATCTGGGATGCCCTGAATACCCCAGGGAATGCTCACAAACTCTGCGTGGAGACCAGTGATGCAACCTGATCAAAACAATTCAAGGATAAGATTACTTACCATATTGCATGGCCCTTCTCCTCGCTCACAGTGCGGTTTAGGGGGCACATTGCTATTCAGGAGTTAAAATCATTCCATTTCTAAATGAATACAGTGTGCTATAGGGAGTCTGGAAGCAAAGCATGGCCTCTACCTGTTTCTATATCCCCAGGTTCTTTATTTGAGTCTGACATTCTAACATATGTTGCCTCACGTTCTAACGTGATATACGTTTCCGCATGGGGAAACATATAGAAAAAAGAGTGAATGCCTTGCACTATCAGAAGCTGTCCTCTAATTTGATGGTATAGTTATAACCTGCTGTGCACGTGGTCACAAAGCAACCAACAAAGACAAGAAAAACAAGCCAGCAAGCAAAGTCTCACAGTCTCTCCCCACGCTTCAGCACTGCTGGCCAGCCCTCTTGGGCTCCCCTGGTTCCCCCCACGGGGAGTCAGGGGCAGCACTTGGCTCTCTTGCAGGGAGTTTTTCCAATTTTTCTCCCCTAGCCAGAGGGCGCAAGGCTGATCACCTCTGCTCAGCACCCATCAGGCCTCATCTGGGCACTGCGTCTTGTTTGGGGTTCAGCAATGGGCCCACGTTTTCTCTAGTGCTTGAGAGAACAGACCGGTGAATGTAGCATTACAGCGTTGGTGGATAAGGGAAGAGCAACTATCACCTACCCGGAAAGGATTTGACGCTGTCACACACAACGTTCACGTCTCCCAGTTGGAGAGACATGGGTTCCACGGATGGACTACTCGGTGGAGAAGGAATTGGCTGGGTGGCTGCACTCAAAGAGTTGCGGTCAACTGATCAATGTCCAAGTGGAGACCAGTGGCGAGCGGCATTCTTCAGGCGTCGCTATTGGGACTGGCGCTGTTTAGCGTCTTTGCCGGTGACATGGGTGTTGGGATGGAGCGCACCCTCGGCAAGTTTGCCAATGGCACCCAGCTGCGTGTTGCAGTCGACACGCTGGAGGGAAGGGATGCCATCCAGAGGGACCTGGACAGGCTGGAGAGGCGGGCCCGTGCCGAGCTCGTGATGTACAACAAGGCCAAGTGCAAGGTCCTGCACGTGGATCAGGGCAATCCCATGCACAAATACAGGCTGGGTGGAGAATGGATTGAGAGCAGCCTCGCCGAGAAGGACTTGGGGGTGCTGGCTGGTGGGAACCTGCTTAGCATGAGGCGGCAATGTGCGCTCACAGCCCAGAAAGCCAACTGCCTCCTTCTGGTACCTTCCTCATCACCACCTACCTGAAATATCAATAGTGGGTAGTAAGCTGATGTCTTAACCAGGGAAGGGAGTTTTCTCTGTATGTCCTTAATTCTGGCGCCAGGCAGGCAGCTGACTTCCCTGTGGGATGGCTCCGGTCTACAGATAGGGCCCTCTGTTCCCCTCAGAAGGGAGTCACCTACTACAATTACCTTGCTTTCTTTCTTGGTTGAGGAAGTCCTGAGGTGTGGGGGTGGGTGCCCAGCACTGGGCATCTCACTGGAGGGATCATCCTTTCCATCCTCAATCGCCTGGTCCTCGATTTCCAAAGCCCCATACCTATTATGCAAGGGCAATTGGGATGGTGAGGGGGGCTGTGAGGGGTTTCGCTTGCCTCTCCGAGGAGGGATCTGACTCCACTCCCCCTTATCCCTTGAGTTCTCTCCTTCTGCAAACTGATGAGCAAACCGATGAGTTGAGCAAACTGATAAACTGTTTGATAAACTAACCAAGGTGGAGGAAAAACTCATTCTTTCCCTGCACAGACCCATGTTGCAGCTGCTAAGAAGAAACGCCCTCCTACTCAAGAGAAAAAACACCCTCTGACTCAAGAGAAATCAAACCCGATACAAGATATCCTGTGGTTTTGCCTCTGTGAATATGGAGAAGACATGAAGAAACGGGATGAAGAACCTACGTCAGCCCTACAGGCACGGGTGCTTGAGTTGCAAAATGAAGCAGATAGAAGAAAGGATTCTTACAGGAGGAAGGCTGCTCTGACCTACGGTAGGCGATCCTACGGACCAGGTAGGAACCGATCTGATAATCGTAGGTACTACGGTCAACGTTAGAGGTGCCCTGCCTCCGGCCAGGAGGAGGAGAGGGACAACCGAATTTATTGGACTGTGTGGATTCGATGGCCTGGCACATCAGAGCCACAAAAGTATAAAGCCCTGGTGGACACTGGTGCACAGTGTACCCTATTGCCCTTGAATCATAAAGGGGCAGAAACTGTCACCATGTCTGGAGTGACAGGCGGATCTCAAGAACTGACTGTATTAGAGGCTGAAGTGAGCCTACCTGGGAATAAATGGGAGAAACACCCCATTGTTACTGGTCCAGATGCTCCGTGCATCCTTGGCATAGACTACCTCAAGAGAGGGTGTTTTAAAGACCAAAAAGGGTATCGGTGGGCTTTTGGTATAGCAGCTGTAGACACTGAGGATGTTACACAGCTGTCTACCTTACCCGGTCTTTCAGATGACCCTTCTGTTGTGGGGCTGCTGAGGGTTGAAGATCAGCAGGTGCCAATTGCTACTGCCACGGTGCATCGACGACAGTATCGCACCAACCGAGACTCCCTGATTCCCATCCATCCCCTGATTCGCCGGCTAGAGAGCCAAGGAGTGATCAGCAAAACTCGCTCACCCTTTAACAGCCCTCTATGGCCAGTGCGAAAGTCTGACGGGGACTGGAGATTAACAGTAGACTGTTGTGGCCTGAATGAAGTCACACCACCACTGAGTGCTGCTGTGCCAGACATGCTACAACTTCAGTATGAACTGGAGTCAAAAGCAGCCCAATGGTATGCTACAATTGACATTGCTAATGCCTTTTTCTCTATTCCTTTAGCAGCAGAGTGCAGGCCACAGTTTGCTTTCACCTGGAGGGGTGTCCAGTACACCTGGAATCGACTGCCCCAGGGGTGGAAACACAGCCCTACTGTTTGCCATGGACTGATCCAGACCGCACTGGAGAAGGGTGGAGCTCCAGAACACCTATAATACATCGATGACATCATTGTGTGGGGTAATTCGGTGGAAGAAGTTTTCCACAAAGGTAGGAAAATAATTAAGATTCTTCTGAAAGCAGGTTTTGCCATTAAAGGAGGTAAGGTCAAGGGACCTGCACGAGAACTCCAGTTCTTGGGAATTAGGTGGCAAGATGGCCGTCACCAGATCCCAACGGATATGATTAACGGAATAACATCTATGTCCCCACCTACTAACAAAAAGGAAAGACAAGCCTTTTTAGGTGTTGTGGGTTTCTGGAGAATGCATATCCCAGGTTATAGCCAGATTGTGAAACCTCTCTATGAAGTGGCTCGAAAGAAAAATGAGTTTCTGTGGGGCCCTGAGCAATGACAAGCCTTTGAGCAAATTAAACAAGAGATTGTGCATGCAGTAGCCCTTGGAGCAGTCCAAACTGGACGGGACATTAGAAATGCGCTCTACACTGCAGCCGGGGACAATGGCCCTACCTGGAGCCTCTGGCAGAAAGCACCAGGGGAGACTCGAGGTCGACCCCTAGGATTCTGGAGTGGAGGATATAAAGGCTCCGAGGCCAACTATGCTCCAACTGAGAAAGAAATCTTGGCAGCATATGAAGGAGTTAGAGCTGCTTCAGAAGTAATTGGTACTGAGGCACAGCTCCTCCTGGCGCCCCGATTACAGTACTGGGCTGGATGTTCAAGGGTAAAGTTCCTTCTACTCATCATGCCGCCGATGCTACCTGGAGTAAGTGGGTTGCCTTAATCACGCAGTGAGCTCGAATAGGAAAGCCATATGGCCCAGGAATCGTAGAAGTCATCACAAATTAGCCCGAAGGCAAAGACTTGGGGAAGGCACTAGAGGAGGTGGTGACACGTGCTGAGGAAGCTGCACCATATAATGAACTCTCAGATAATGAGAAACAGTATGCCTTGTTTACTGATGGGTCTTGTCGTATTCTAGGAAAACATGGAAGGTGGAAAGCTGCTGTGTGGAGTCCTACACGACAAGTCACGGACGCTGCTGAAGGACAAGGTGAATCGAGTCAATTTGCAGAGGTAAAAGCCATCCAGCTGGCGTTAGATGTTGCTGAACGAGAAAAGTGTCCAATACTCTATCTCTATACTGACTCATGGATGGTGGCAAATGCTCTGTGGGGGTGGGTAAAGCAGTGGAAGCAGAGCAACTGGCAGCGCAGAGATAAACCCGTCTGGGCTGCTGAGCTGTGGCAAGACATTGCTGAGCGGCTAGCGAACCTAGTCGTAAAGGTACATCACGTAGATGCCCACGTACCCATGAGTCGGGCCACCGAGGAACATCAAAACAATCAGCAAGCGGATCAGGCTGCTCAAATTTTCCAGACAGACTTGGACTGGGAACATAAAGGTGAACTATTCTTAGCTCAGTGGGCCCGTGACACTTCCGGTCATCAAGGAAGGGATGCAACATATAAATGGGCCCATGACCGAGGGGTGGATTTAACCATGGACACTATTGCGCAGGTTATCCGCGACTGTGAAACATGCGCCGAAATCAAGCAAGCTAAATGGTTAAAACCTTTGTGGTATGGGGGACAGTGGATGAAATATAAGTATGGGGAGGCTTGGCAAACTGATTACATCACGCTCCCTCAAACTCGCCAGGGTAAGCGCTGTGTGCTTACAATGGTGGAAGCAAGCACCGGATGGTTGGAAAGCTCTGCCGTACCCCATGCCACTGCCCGGAATACTATCCTGGGCCTTGAAAAGCAAGTCGTGTGGCGACATGGCGGCCCAGAAAGAATTGAGTCAGACAACGGGACTCATTTTGAAAACAATCTTATAAGTAATTGGGCAAAAGAAGATGGCGTAGAGTGGATATATCCTATCCCCTATCATGCACCAGCTTCTGGGAAGATTGAGCAATACAATGGACTGTTAAAAACCACCCTAAAAGCAATAGGAGGGGTGGAACCTTTAAAAATTGGGACAAGCATTTAGAGCAAGCTACCCGGCTAGTTAACACCAGGGGATCCATCAATCGAGCTGGTCCTGCTCAATCAGACCTTTTACATACTGTAGAAGGGGATAAAGTCCCTGTGGTGCATGGAAGGAATTTGTTAGGGAAAACTCTTTGGGTTTTTCCTGCTTCAGGCAAAAGCAAACCCATTCGTGGGACTGTTTTTGCTCAAGGACCTGGATGTACTTGGTGGGTGATGCTGAAGGATGGAGAAGGTCAATGTGTACCTCAAGGGAATTTAACCCTTGGTGAGAATACTGAATCCTGAGCAGTATGATGCTGATCACTACATAATACTAACAGTGTTCCATACGTGCTTTTCAGGATAATAGAGAGGTGATGAAACCTGAGATAGCTTCATCAAGTGGCATCCAGCAAGCTCTTCAAGATGAACATGCTATCCGTGGGCACAAACCAGAGTGAATTTCGTACCATCTTTCCTGCCCTGAGATGAGATCCTGCAATCATGAACTAAATGGACTTTTGCATATAACTTTTGTAGGTAAATGTAAACCATAGATGAGTGACCTGCATGTATCCATCTCATATATATAATCTGTGTGTGTGTAAATTTGATAGATAAAAGTAATAGTAATCTGAGCAAGATGCAAATGGTATGGAATAAGGGGTGGAATGTCCTGGTTTGAGGTAAAACAGAACCAATTTTGTTCAGTAACTTCGCTTGTTAGCTGGGCCTCTTCTAACTACTGAAATTAACTGCATATTGTGCAGACAGCGTTCACTCTCTCAGAGTGATAAGACCACTTGTTTGTAGCTGATGCCCAGACATGGTATGCAGAGAGGCTCCTGCTTATACTTATTGCTATAACCCCCAAGGCCAACCAACTTTGTTATTTGCCCCGTTGGAGGGTCGGAAGCGGAAAAGCATAGTGGAGTCCCACCTGCAGGGAGAAGCGGACAGGACAGGTGACCCAAAACTCACCAACAGGGTATTCCATCCCATCTGCCTCATGCTCAGTATAAAAGCTGAGGGATCAAAGGGGCAGCTCTTCCTTCAACGGCCGACGTCTGAGGAGGACTCTGTTCATCTGCCTGTGATCCCGATTCTGAATCCAGATCCGGAATCCAGTTCCCGTCCGTCACTGCGTCCAGCCTGGGACTGCCCCAGTGCCAGCCGGTGACGTCATTGTCATCTCGGGAGCTTGATAGGGTTTTGTGTCTATTTTTCATTTTTTCTTTTCTTTTATTATTAATACTTCATTAAAGTACTTTAGTTCCTTCTAAACTCATAAGTCTCTTTTTCCTCCTCTGCCTCTCTCTTTGAAGAGGGGTAGAGGGGAGCATCTGTCGGTGCCATCTGGGGTGCCACAGGTCCCCAGTAGTGGATTTTGGCCTAAACCACGACAGTCCCGTAGCTTGTGAATTTGACTGGTTTCCCTATGCCATGAAGTCGATTTTAACCCGACTAAAGCAAGACATGTATTTAAAGTGAAATCAAAGTGTGCTAACCTTTGTATACAGAAAACAGTTGGAGTTCTTCTCTATCTCAGATCTTTGGCAGCAGAGGCATTGCTTTCTCATGGAGGCCGGCTCCGTGTGTACGTGTGCACAGAAAGCAGGAGCGGTGGGGCAGGGTGTCAGTGCACCCCTGAGAAGCTGTAAAACATTTGGTCCGGTCTCAGTGTGCAGCTGCAATAGGTGGGAAAACAGGAGGAAACCAAAGGCGGCAATGAGAAGACAGCTGTATCAGCCTGAGTATTTGATGAGCCATATACATAGCTCACAGTTAACCTCAAGTGGTAACATGAAGGAAATGAAAATGTTTCTTCTGGGGACAATGGGGCACAGGGGTGCTGACAGTTGGCCTGATGGGTGTTATCAAAAGTTGGAGACAAGTCCCCTTGATTGGCCGGAGCAGACGCCCAAAGGCTGTACTGGGTTGCCCATGGATGGCAGCGGGAGTTGTCCAGGGACGGGATCAATTGTCCCAGCAAAGGCAGTCTGGTTGCCCGGAGTCTGCACTGAGCTGCCCACGGGTGGCCCCGGGTTGCCCATCAAGAGCACCGGGCACCAAAGGGCTGCATCAGGTTGCCATAGCGGCTGCAGGGAGCTGCCCAGGCAGAACCCGGTCCCTGAGCGCCCTGCGCCCCTGGCAACGCTGCCCTGGTTCTGTGTCACACAGGGCACTGGGGACGCTGCAGTGTCTGGCAGTGCTGCCACCGAACCCCACAGCACAGCAGGGAGTAGCCGCCCTCCCGGGCACTCCCAAGCCTCTGGAGGTTTCGGGTGAGTATGTACCATTATGGGAAAGGTTTTTTTATGCAAACTTCCCATTTTTGAAGGACTCAAGTGGCTTTCACGCTGTAACAGATGGGATTGAGCACATGCTTTGTGTCAAACCCCACTCCCACCCAGGCATCTTGTTGCAGCACACCAGTGTCCTCACCTTTCACTGGGCTCTGAGCCAGGCTGGGACCTGTGGGGAGGGGATGGGGTACCTCCTGAGTCGCCTCCTGAGGGTTTGGCCTCAGATGCGGTGTGTTAGGGACATTTGCTGGCCCTCTGCATGATGTTTCTGACAACAACTGACTGATACCCTGAATCTGAAAAGAGCAGTAGCACCCACAATGCCGTATGCAGTTCTCGGTAGCAAAATCTTCACGTGTGGCCATTCCTCCTAGGGCTCCTGCAAGGCTGCTGTTTACACACCCCTCTGAAAAGACTGTCTGGGATTTCTCCTTTCCAAGTGCATCGATTTTACGTCAGGTGAGGCGTAGGCATTTTTCTTCCTTTGCAAGTCAAGAGAGGGCTGTTCTCTTGAGACTGAAATAGCTGGAGGGGGGTCAAATTTGGATATAGATCTGCAAAGCATCAATGCAAGTGAAGGTGGGGGGTGAGGATTGAGTCCCTGACCCACCAATCACACTGGGTTGGTCCAAAGGGGCGCAGCTATCGGGGCTGGAAAGGGCACTTTGAAAGAGAAAAGGACATCTGGAGTACTAGAAGATCAGCACATACGCCAGCCAAAGAAGCCAATGAACACAAGACAATCACCAGCTACACTTTCACGGGATTGACAGATTTGAGGAGAATGAAGGCTAATATCTGTCATTCTCCTGAGCAGCCATGCTTTGCTTTTCTCCGCATTTCAATACTTGAAGCTAGATACTAAACAAATTCAAATCCCTTTCCAGATACAAATGCTTGGGGTGCTGTGAGAAGGCATTTGCTTTCAAGAGTTTTAGGCCTGTACAGGTGACCTGTGGGTGCTGTGTGCGTTGCTGTTTGTGTTAGAAGCTGCATGTGTTGCTGTAAGAAGGAAGGCAAGTGCAGGTGCTGACTGAGGGAAGTTGTCTTCTATCTCCTCCTCTGTGCAGGACAAGTACTTGAAGAGCAGTGGTCAGGAATGGAGGCTGTCGGCTTTCCCTTAACGGCAAGACGTGCCAAGGTTCTGCCTGCCATCAACACCATGACTGCCAGCTATAAGGACCGTTTCCCGTACTACCCGTTGCCTCAGAGCTCCAGCCTCCCCTGGATGCCCAGCACCTACTCTAAAAGAGATGCCATCAAACCAGCTTTGGCTCCCTTTTCCAAAACTTCCCAGGGGATGACCACCAGCGAGAAACTCCCTTACATTTCCAACAGAACAACCCTCTTCACCCGCTACACCCCTGACGACTGGTACAGGTCCAACCTGACCAAGTACAAAGAGTCAGAGACTTCCCGGCACAATGCGGAGGCTCTGAGAGTTGATACCACCCGCATGATTGGGGATAAATACCAGCAGACAAAGAAAACACAAGAAGAAAGCACCAAAAGCCTGGGAGGACGTGTGAATGCTATTGAGTTTTGGAAAGGGGAGCTCTGCCGTGAGCTGGATGAGATGATCGGGGAGACCAACACGCTCACAGACATGAAGAAGAGACTAGAAAGGGCCTTGGCTGAGACGGAGGCCCCTCTCCAGGTAAGCACTCTGTCCAGTGGGCTGCAAGCTGTAGCCTACTGCTGGAACAACTGCAGCCATTCAAATGTCTAAGTTCCACTGCAGCTCCGCAAGACCTAGAGAGTTTTTATGAAGAGACCATAAGTTAAGTTTGCAATGTCTTCCCATCTGCTGCATCCCCTATCAGCCCGTTATGAGCTCATCACAATTCTATTTGCTTAACCAAATATTTGTGTAGGCGGAACATCCAAATTCCTGGACTGGGAGACAGAAGCCCATGTCTTCCTACAACACCCTGGGGAGGTCAGCATCAAGGCTGACACAGGTGCCTGTGCCACAGCTCTGGTTGCAGCTGGGACACGCGTGCTTCCTCATGTTGATTTGATGCATACGGTGCAGTTCGGTTTCTTGTTGTCAGCTGAAGCAGCCGCCCTGGGCACTTTGTTCCCCTGGTGTCCCCTCTGTGCCCGCCTAGAATTTCTTTTCTTCCATTTCTTGAGATGGGGACTCTCTCTATAGAGAGTCCTGCCCCTGCACCCAACAGTGATGGCATGTCCCCAACAGGTCGCTCAGCAGTGCTTGCTTCAGCGGGAGAAGAGGATGGGCATTGACCTCGTCCATGATGATGTGGAGAAAGAGCTCTTCACGGTAAGTTGGGCCACCCAGATCATGTGTTAAAGCCAGTTTTACCTAAACTGCCCTACTGAGGCTTTGCAGCCTTCTTCCCTACCTGGCTCCTTACCGCTGGGGAGGTGCTCAGCTCTTCAACCCCCCCAAAACCTGCTGGGCCAGGGGATGGGGTTCCCCCAGGCAGCAGCATGCCCACGCCGTGTGGGTATGACTTGGCCGTACAGAGGAAGGAATAGCTGAAGAGCAGCTGCGTGTTTGTGTAGCGTGTGGGGGTTCTGTGACCATCTTCAGGGAGTAGTGCACTAAAGACATGCACGCAGTTTGGGGGCACTTTCTCCACTCCCTGCCTGTTTACTCTGGGCAGAAAGACAAGCAGGCAAGTTCTTGCTGTGTGCAGGGTTGGGGAGGTCTGAGGGGACGAGTGGCATCAGGACAACTGAGTACAGACACTGATGATGGGGCCATGTGTCCTTTACCCAGGAAGTCAATGTCATCAGGTCGTGCCAGGAGAAGATGCAGCGGTACCTGGATGAAGCCAAAGCCCAGCTCGCGTAAGGAGGAGCTCCTTATGTCATGCTGTAGGGCTGATGTGCATTTGCAGTTGTGATGTGGACCCCCAGCAGACCCCGACCTCTCCCCACACCCTGCAGATGGAAAAGCCAGGCGGGCTCCCCGGGAAGTGGGCAGAGATGCTCATGGGAGGACAGAGCTGCGTGGGAGGGAGCTGCGGGGAACTGGAGCGGGGAGGAAGCCCTTCCACCTGAACATCCCCAGCGATGGCTGTTGTTTGCATGTTGAAGGTCCAACAGGGCGGCCCAGCACAAGCTGGAGAGGGACCTGGCCCACAAGCAGGCGGCCCACCGCATCGATGACAAGTGTCACCACCTGAGGAGCACCTCCCACGGCATCAGCTACTACCCAGCGGTGGAGCGGGTCGATGCCACGTGAGTGCACGCTGGGCGGCACGCCAGCAGCAAGCTGTGCCCGGGATGCACGGTGCCTCTCCCTGGCAGGGAGCTGCTTGTCCCCAGCCCACTGTCAAGGCACGTCCATCCCGCCTGGAGACAGCTGCCTGAGTGGGACCGTTTCTCTCTGCTTATTGTTATTCTTACTGTTATTGTTATTGTTAACCTTACCTTTATTCTTACCCTTACTCGTACTCTTCTTCTCATTCTTATTTTCTGTTGTTGTTCTATTAAACTGTCTCTATCTCCACCCGTGAGTCCTGTTCTTTCTCTTTCCCCTCCATTGAGAGTGGCTGTGTGGTCCTAGCTGCTGGCCAGAGTTAAACCACAACCTATGCTCAAATTAAAGACGGAGATTTCAGATACGTTTAATCAGTGCTGCTCCCAGGCAGGCTTCATGCCTGCCCACGTCCAGCTTCAGCACTACGGGCTTACCGGGGCCTCTTCTTCCCCCTCACCTCCTGAAGGATCTCGGTGCCGGACTCTTGGGCCAAGATCACAGACGACAACATCCTCCGCTCACAGAGCCAACGGGCGGCCTCCTCCAAGCTGCGGGACAACATCGAGAACCTGCTGGTGGTGGTGGCAAACGAGATGCGGAGCCAGTTCAACAGGGTGAACATCGCCTTCACCAAACGCATCAGCGAGACAGCCGATGCCAAGAGCAAGATCCGGACCCACCTGGCCAAGGTAGTCGGAACCCCTCCCTTTCGGTGTGTCACTGTCACTTCCTAGTGACACCCCTGAGGTGGGACCCTTAGGAGTTGGCACCGTAATTTCATCTCAAGGGGTCTGTTTTTGCTAGGGCATCCTCACTGGCAGCCTGGGAGCACAGGGATTGCCAGCAGAAAATGCCAATGCTGGTTGCATCTCCTGGTAGTTCCTTCAGAAGCGCTGGCTGCCCTCCAGAACGGCCTTGCTGGGCCTCTGCTGGGCTGCCTGCTGGGGGGGTTGCAGGCTTGCTTCTCCTCCAAGGACGTGCTTTCACTCTCCGTGCTCTGGGGCTGCTGCACGGGCATGCGTGTGTTTGCTTTGCCAAGCAGAGTCAGTGGAAATCAGTGATGGACACCTGCCTCAGAGCTGTGGGTCTCATAGAAAGCTTCCTGAAACGTGCCCGACACTGTATTGAGTAACTGAGGGAAGACGGGGCTTGCAGCACTGCGAGCTGATGCCACGTCTTTCAGTGAGGATCCATGAAGAACCTTCCCTCTCTGAGTTACTGTTGATGGATGATTAGTTCCAGCAAGCGGTAATTTTGGGAAGCTGGGAATTCAATAGGTCCATCAGTGCTCCAAAACCTCCTCTGATGTGACAGCAAGAGCCAAGAGAGGTTTTTCCCTGAAGAAAAATTACTCTTGGCTCTGCGCCTTGATGTGTAGCAGAATGACAGGGGTCTGAGCCCAGGGTCTGCTTATTGAACTTGTATTGTTCTGCAGATGGACAAGAGGAAAGGGTAATTATGTTGTCACTTGAGAAGATACATTTAATTTGTGCATGGGTTTCTTTTTTACGCCAGACGCTGCAGGAAATCTTCCAGGTGGAGAAGACCATGGAAGCCATCCAAAAGGCCATTAGGGACCAAGGGCCTCCCTTAAAAGTGGCTCAGAGCCGGCTGGACGAGCGCACACGCAGACCAAACGTGGAGCTGTGCCGGGACACTGCCCAGCTCCGGTAAGGCAGGAGCGTGGGTCTGGTGGGCTCCTTGAGGAGTTACGGCTGGTAGCACCCGGGGGTAGCACTGCATGAAAAATTAAGCATGGGCTTTTCTTTCAACAGTCCTTCCATAAGCGCACTGCTATAATCAAAAGCAATGAGCAGGTATTGCAGCCTTTGGGTGCTGGGAGAGCTCTGCGCCCACAAAGGAGGCTGTACACCATGGCCGGGTATAGCCTGATGGCACCCCATGAGGGGATGGATTCTTCCCGCTTGGGTAAGCCCCATCTTCTCTCCAGCCTGCTTCCCGGCAGTTGGATGTGCTCAGTTTTGAAGGACGAGCCCTTTACTCTCCAACAGGATCCTGCTGAGATCCCTTAGGCCCTTCCTTTTGGGGAACTGCAAGGAAGGGTGCCCCCTATGGAGAAGCAGAAAGGGCTGTCCTCACCTTCTCCGAGGACACTGGAAATCCTTTCAAGGACACAGTGGTCTGTTTGGGATTGCACGCCGAGGAGCTGTGGAGAAGTAGGCTGGCCTGAGCGCCCAGCAGCACCCCCTCTGAGGCACCCCAAAGTTCACCCCTCCTGGGAGCCCGTTGGGCAAGACTCCAGCTGAAGCCTTTTCAGAGCAATTGAAACCCAGCCCCACAGCCTTTGCAGCATCTCGTACAACAAGGGTTTTTTCCATCCTCCCCTTGTTTCACATTCACTTTTAGCCTCTCCCAGATGTCCTGTTTTCTTTGTGTGCATCTGTGGGCATGGGGAGGATGCCTGCACAGGGAAATCCAGGAGGGGGAGCCAACAAACCCCCCAAACCAAGCAGGAACAGGAAACCACACCTGCTCATCCCTCTTCTTGCTGGCCTGAGCTGCTCTGGGAGAGGCGGCTGCGCATTGCCAAAGCCTTTGAGCAGACTTAACCATGCCTCCCCGCTGAGGTCTGGAGGAACTCTGCCCTCAGCTTTCCCATGCGTCTGCCAGAAACAGGGGGTCTGAGTTAGTCTGAGCACGCTGAAGGGGGAAATCCTGTGACCAAGGGGCCCTTCAGCAATGCCACGCTAGAAACCACCCCCACGATGGCACTGTTAACCAGGGTTTCTTGCTGTTTTCCAGCCTTGTCAACGAGGTCCACAAAATCAACGAGACGGTCCAGAGCCTCCAGCAGCGCCTGAGAGACACCGAGGACACCCTGCAAATGCTGGTTCATACCAAGTCGGTCTTGCAGCATGACCTGGCCGTCAAAGCCAACACACTCTTCATTGATGAGGAGAAGTGCATGGGCATGCGCAAGACCTTTCCCAGCACTGTGCGGCTGCTGGGTTCCATTTAGGCTCAGCTGAACTCACTGAATCTGTTGTGGGAGGGATTCCCAGTTTGGCTAAGATGCTTTGGAAATACTTGATTAGAGTTTCACTTCCTGGTGAAAGCCATGAGTAGAAATTAAATGATCTGTTTGTGTGTTATACGGTCTACCGGTATTTTTTTTGCCTTTGGTTTTTCTCTTTCCACTGTACTTTCACGGTGTGCCAGAAAGTCACTGAAAATACTTTGTATGCGACTAAGAGTAAATCCACCCACGGGGATTCAGTCCTACCCTCTCAGTCGGTGATTTTAGGAGAAAAACTGTCGTGTCTGCCTCCTTTTGAGGCACCTTCTTATCACCTTCTTAGAGGAACACCCTTTCATTCCATGGTGTTTCCTTCTTGCCTCATCGCTGGAAGACTTCAGGTGTCCTGCAGCGTAGCCAGCACATCTCAGAGCAACAGCCTGTGGGCCCTCGCTAGCACCCTGTCCCTCTAACCTTGGCGTGTCATCTCACAGCTTGTCACGGGCAAGCCTGATATTGTCCCCCTCTCCCTTCAAGCCTTGTTTTAAGCGCTGTCCGGGAGCCCTGATAGCTAGTGAGCAAAGACCTTCTTCCCCCTTTGATCGCCATAGGAGGACATGTTGCAGCTTCACCACCACACACACGGAAGAGCAATAATGGGTAATAGTCGGAGGGCCGTACCAGGCTTGGAAGTTTCCTAGTAATATCCTTAAGCTGGGGCCCAGGGAGGAAGCAGACATCCCATCGGAAGAATAAGGGTTTGGACCAATTTATGTCATTCATGTTCATGATATGAAAATAATCTTGTATGGTATGAAATAATCTTGCCGGCCAGCTTGGGTCAAGTGCTCACGTCTCACTCCTCCTCATCCCTGCGCCTGGCAAGCTCAAAATCTCTGAGACCTTGAAACCCACACACCATAGCCAGCTATAAAGTACATATTTTCACAAGTTCAGACACTGGAGTCTTCTAAAAGTGCAGGCTTCCCAACTATTAGAAGAGAAGTTAGTCCTGTGTCGCTCAAAGCAGGACACACTATAACATAGTTTTGCATCGCAGGAGAGCATATTCTTCTCTTTGCATAACCTCATGCAAAATGACTGCAATTCAAAGTGCAGAGCACTCAGGCCTGGTGGCCCTATGTCCCATAAGCCCTCAGTTTCACAGCTGCTCACTGAGTTCACGAAAAACACAGAGTTTTTAGTCATTAAGCACAGTCTTTAAGGCAGCTATCTTGTCAGGTTTTGAAAGCCAAGCTCTTGTCCTCAGCTCCTCTGCTCTTCTCCTGGGCACACAGTAGCTACTGGAAGCAGCTGAAGAGGCACTGCTCATTGTGTGTTGCTATCAACATATTTACATTAGTCTAAAATACACCCCGTGATTATGTAAAGGTTTGGAAAGGACCAGGCCAAGTCGGGACAGCTGAGGCCACCTGGGCTAGTATCAAGGCTGATTTGGTATTAGCAGACGATTGTTTCTCTTTGGAAGAGCAATTACACAAAACAGTGAAGGTGATCTGAAGTTTGTTGAGGCGGGTGCACTGCAAACCCTGACCTCTGAGTTCATGATCTGCTTCTCCTCCTAATCAATGGGCAGAAATAGCACTTCTTTGATACAGTTCCAGTGACTTCAGACATTGGTTTTAACAGATTTTGACTTGATGCACAGAGGCACGCGTCTTTCCACTGAAAGAGGGTTTAGTTCATGACGAGGCAGGAAGTTGCAATAATACTGTTAGGTGAGATTGCATCCACTATGAACAGCCATGCAAGGATGATGATGGTTTTGAAAAGAATCAAAATTTTTATCACAGCTCCCATAAAATTCAATAGAGCCCAAAACCTCTGGTGCAAACTGTAGGAACAAATCTCAAGAATGTGGCAAAGTTCAAAGCACGGAGGGGAGGAAGATTTTTATTTCAAGATAAAAGTGATTTCACCCCTTCATGTGCATGCTGTCCTATCCTCCCAGCAGCTAAATGTGTATTTCCACCCAGCCTGGACACAGTTCCCCGAGCCGAGACAGAGGACAAGAGACACAGCTTTGGGAGGCCTCTGCATATCTCCCGGATGGTCCCTGCCTGGGTGAACAACGCTCACATCTGCCCCTTCACACTGGGTTATACCAACAACCAAACCACTCAAGTGCCCCTACTGGAAGAGGCCTCTTGTGCAACTCGGAGACGGCTCAGGGAAGGGTCAACAAGGAATATAGACCTGGATGCTCTGGAGTGTGGCATCGCAGGTCTGGACGGATTGACCTCCAGGCTCAGGGATCCCACAGCCTCTCTGGCAACCCACTCCACTGCTTTATGAGTCTCACAAGGATTTTCTTCTGGATTCCTGCTCTCCAGCCTGAACCTCTCCACTTTCAGGAGATGCCACCAGGCAGTGCTGGCAAGACGTTCCAAGTGATGGGTTCTGTTGTCACCGAGGGATGGGCTCTGATGTCACCAAGCAACGGATTGTGAACACGTGCCCCTCGCTGCTTAAATCCGGGCGCCGAGTCCCATCCAGCTGGTTCATACCCGCATTCCAGCTGAGCAGTTGGCGAGGCTGGAGTGTTGAGCCAAGCCTTGGCGCTGGTGTCCTGACTGGGGAGTTAGTTGCTCGCGGCAGCTCTCCATCTGTGCCCCAGAGCCCGCAAAGGATTTTCCCTGGCCCTGTCAGCTTCAGGCAGCCGGGGCAGTCAGGAGGCACGCTCGCAGCAGCAGAGGTGAGCTGTGTGGGGACACCGCACCCTGGGGAGCTGGGAGGGTTTCTTTCTTGAGGGACCTGGGCATTTCTTCCACCCCTCCTCAGGCCAGCCAGTGACCGTAGCCTCTCTTCCTTTTCCAGCCTGACACCGGCTGCTGCAGCGCCACAGGGAGGGAGCACTTGGTCACCCCCAGCTGCCCCTAGCACGATGCAGCGAGTGGAGAGCATGGCAATGGACCTGGACAACCGCTGCCCAGTGTGCCTGGACAGCTGGGACGATGCCGCCTATGCCATGCCATGCCTCCACCAATTCTGTTACCAGTGCATCCTGCGCTGGGCTAACAGCAAGCCCGAGTGCCCTCTCTGCAAGAGGAGAGTGCGATCCATCGTGCACTCGGTGAGGGCAGACAATGACTTCGAAGAGGTTCCCATCGCGTCATCTGCCTCAGCCCCCGCACCAGTTGGCACCCGGCAGGCCGGAGGAGCGCCCAGGCACCCAGACACCCACAGCTCCCCTCGCCGCTCTGTAACACCTCAGCCGCTGGCAGTGGAGTTGGTGCCCAGGGCTCTGGTGGGCGGCCTCCAGCCCCATACCTGGGCGTTCCTCTTTGACGACCACCCGGCTCTCCTCCAACGCTTTCTGCCCTGGCTCCAACAGCAGCTGGGGCTGATCTTTGCCGAGGAGCCTTCAGCAGCCGTTGTGATGGAGGACCTCATCCTGGCCGTCCTGGGCTTCTTTGGTCTGGACGAAGAGGTCCTGGTCCGGCTGCTGCAGATCAGCCTCCAGGATCACGCGGCGACATTTGTACAGCAGCTTATCAACGTCGCCGTGCAACGCTGCAGCGCGGAGGCCCACCGTCTGCTGGGCCTCGAGGACAGCCATGCTGCCGAGGAGCGGGAGGGCAGCCCCATGGCTGTCCCTCCTCCTGCTGCCTCCAGAAGGGGGTCTCCTGGCCCTGGCCAAGGCACCTCCCGCAGCCCTGCTGCAGACAATGAAGAGGAGCGACCCAACACCTCCACCGCTGCTCTTCATGGGGCTCCCGGCAGCTCCCCCGATGCCCCTGTTCCAACCAACGGGGAACAGGAGGAGCTGCATGAGGATCCAGGGGAGGTTGCCGCAGGTCCCTCTACTCCCAGCCGCAGCAGGGACCTCTCCCGTGGGGGGCCACGGCGAGGCCCGAAGAGGAGGGCCAGCAGCTCCCAACATTCACCTCAGCCACCCAAGAGGCCACCCCGCCGGCACAACTAGAACAAGGCCCCAGGAGCTGCCAAAACCAGGGCCAGGCCAGCAGCTGGGACACATGCCGGCCAACGGTTCAGTCAGAAGGGGGACTCCAGGGCTGGACCATGCCCCACTGCTAAACGTCCCATGCCTGGTCTCCTCCTCACCACATCATCTGCCCCCACGTCCCGGGGATCTGCTCTCCTACCAGCCTCTACTGCCCCGTCATGCCCTGCAACACTGGCACCCAAATCTTTCCTCCTGCTCAGAGTCTGCACCACTTGGCTCTGCCCTCTGCATCACCCCATGCTCACACCCTGCCAAGGCAGGAGCCACAAGAAGTTCAACAGGAGAAAGAAGTGAAGTCCAGAACCTGGCGAGGGACAACCCCAGGAACCAGCACATTTGGCGCGCTGCTCGGCTGGAAAGCAGCTTGGCGTAAAAAGCCCTGCAGGTCCTGGTGGCCACCCAGCTGATCATGAGCCAACAGTGTGCCCTTGCCACCAGGAGCACTGATGGTGTCCTGGGCTGGACTGGAGAGAGAGTCTGGAGAGAGAGTCTGGCAAAGGAGTGTGAAGATGATAAAGGCACTGCAGCATCTCTCCTCTGAGGAAGGGCTGAGCGAGCTGGCACCGCTTAGCCTGGTGAAGAGAAGGCTCGCAGGGGAATTGATCAATGCATAAAAAGCCTGATGGGAGGCTGCAGAGAAGATGGAGCCAGACCCTGGCTGAGCGGCGCTGGCTGTCTCTGCTGCAGCAGGTGGCTATCGCAAGACGACATCCAGAGGTCCCTTCCAACCTCAGCCTTTCTGTCATTCAGTGAAAGTATTTGAATTGCCTAAAGAATCTATATGAATAACTTCAGTGCTGTTCTATAAAGTCAATAAAGAAAAGAAAGTAGTACAAACTTGCTGACGTTCCTCAAACTCTATTGATCGAATCATTAATACTGTGAAGTTCCAACACGCAGGGACGTCCCCAAATTCACTTATATGTTCTGGAAGACTGCCTCAGCTCAGTGAGCATGACCCCGACATGGGGTACAATTCTGCTGTGCTTATACTTAGTTGCCATCCTCAGGACACGTACCAGATGTATGACACAGGTGCAGGTTCTGCTGCTGAATAAAAGGACTGTAATCTAGGGCTGCTAAGAAAGACCCATAACAATTATGCTATAGAAGAAATATTTCCTCTCTCTTCTGCTGATCTTGCAATTTTTAGTTTAGTGGAAACTGCTCAGTTTTCTTCACCTTACTTTGAGTATTTCCCACTGTTATGCCTGTCCTCAAGGATAAAAAAAACAACAGCAACAAAATCACACATCTCTACTTCCACTATTACACGTAAAACCATTCTGGGAGCTCAATACAGTTTTGTATATATTCATTATTTCCTTTTTATTTTATTCTTAACGTTTTAGTCAAGTAGTTCAGTTCCTTCTGAAATCCTGAGTCTCTCTTTCTCTCTCCTGCCTCTCTTTGAAGACACATTGACGAGAGCATCTGTCCTGCCACCCAGTGGCCAATCCGGCCCAAACCACAACAGCCATAGAGAATCATACCTCCAGTATCAACTCTGTGCTACAGCTCATAATCAAACCTTACCAGCTATTTAGTCCTCTCAGTTTTTATTGACACAGAGCAAGTTTTGCAGACCCAGTCCAGTTTTGTTCCGGGGAAATTCTATCTGGCCTCATCTTTCCAGGGCCAGGCATCACACACCGCAGCAGGTAAAACATCCTGTCCTGCAGAACGCCCGTTTTCATGGGGGAGGGAAACAGCACTGCGGGTAGCATGATAACGTAGACCACAGAAGCAAGCGGGCAGAGCTCCATGAAAACACTGCCAGGCTTTTTGCCACACAAGGACTACCCCTGCAGTCTTGTCAGAGGTTGCTTACTTAGCTTATAGCAGCCCACCCCTCCAACGTCAAAGGTGTCGCTGCAAGACTGAGACCCCAGAGATGCCACAGAAAGCACCATCTCCACCCCTTTACCAAAGCGGTTCCCGGTTAAGTACCAACAGCAGGAATTGCTGCTGCCCACTGCTCTGGGCATCCGCCACCATCCACCCCACACAAAGGGCCAGCTGGGTATCTCCCCCATGGGCACGCCAACTCTGCAGACTCCTTTCAGGTGTCTTTTCAGGCAGAGCAGACACAGACCAGATGAGTTTCAAGCTGAAACACGACTTTGTCATGCAGGCAGAGAAAAAAGCTCTCAGAACTTGAGAGTTTTATTTCACAATCTGAAAAATGACACACAGCGTAGGTACAAAGACAAGGAGACGCTACAGTCCACAGCAGGAGCGGTGGTCAGGCACTCTCCCTGCACCTCTTTGCCAGGGACGGTGCTCTTGCACAGGCAGAGGTATCTTCTCCCCTCCCCAAAAGCGCACCGACCCCACAGACAGACATTTCTCCCACACCTCCTTTGAAGGAAGGCTACCAGCGACCCACCTGCAGAATTAGCCAGAGACTTCTCAGCACCTTATCATGCCGCTGTGCTTTCAGTCAGAACGGCATTTTTGATTATAAGCAACTAAGGGCAGAACTAAAGTAAATCTCTATCAAAATGCAGCAAAACCATGACACTGTTCTTATTCCTCTGGCTTCTTTCCAGAGTCATTTACAAAATACCATTCCTCTCTAGGCCACTCCTAATGGACAGCCTTTCAAGAAAATCCACAGCAGCATCTTCTTTAAGAGTTTAGCACCCAACACAGAGCTGAAGGCATTTCTCCTTCTCCTAAGAAAGCCCAGCTCAATCTCTACTTTGCTTCCCATCTTCCCCACCCCAACTCACACCAACACAGCGCACGTACCTCCTCAAGCAACACTTTCTTTCACCAAAACACAGGACCTGTTTCTGAAGTCAACTGCCGGAGGGACCAGCGAGAACTGCTTGGGCTCTTCTACCTGTGACATTGAAAGGGATGTTGAAGTGGGATTTCAGTAGTGAACTCAACATGACAAACTCCAGCAGAGGTAAGAAAAACACATTTTTTAAGAACTAGTTCAAAACAGGGCCCAGGAGCACCACTAAGTGTTTCAGTGCCACATCCCCCCTCTCCAGTAACACCAGAGTCGCAGCAGAACTCTAATCTGTAACAATAAACGTACGAGGCACATACTGCCTGTAAAAGCAGAATATCCAAAACTGCAGGCAAATCCTCACTGGCACAGAGCAGCACACTTCAGTCCTCCTCAGGGTCTCTGTTGAAAGGGTGGTAACTGGAGCAACGGGATTTGCCACTGCCTCCTTTCTTCCTACAGAAGAAAGCTATCGAGTATTGCCATACATTTGCCTTTCTGCTCTGGCAGAGCCCTTTCTTCCGCAGGCCTCTCTGAAGTCCTTGGGAAGTGCGGAGTGCCCACAGCTCTCCTGTCCCACCCCCAGCGCTGGAGGCAACCCAGGGGAGAATTAGAGCAGTCGAGAAGCTGCTCTGGCTTGCGTTGCTGTGTGAACGCATGCTGACCACCTCCACAGACGCAAGGCTAACGGCAACCCACCAGCAAGGAACGCTTCTTGCACCAGCCTTCTTCAATACCTACATACTTTCGTGGGCCTAAGCCCAGGTCTCCCATGACAATTTTCATTAAGCTGCATTCTAAGTGATGATTTTTCAAAACACTCTGGAGATTGTCCTTTCTTAGCAGCTTTCTAACTGCTCAATCAATGCAAAGTATTATTTTTCCCACACAAATGGAAACTCATTGGTCTCAACCTGATATTACTCGGTGTTCCTCAAGAGTATCAGCCTTTTCTCCCAGCTGACACTTCAAGAGCAGATGCAGCAGCTCAGCCATTTCCCAAGAAATTCTACACAAATTTGCAGTACCTGGAACTAGGTGCCTACACAGAAGTCACATCTCATGGGAAAACACACGTTTAAGGCCATCCCTCACACTCTGGTGTTGCTGGCCTTCTTTTGCATACATTTGTTTTCCTAGGTATAAGGATTAACAAAACCATGAATCATTTGGGTCAGTCTGCCACACCCTGCAGGTAATACTGCATAGCATGTTTTCCAAGTGTTCACGGCCCTGGGAGTCACGCTTGCCCACATTGAACAATAAATGCTCAATAATGCCCAGATCACAAAGCCAATACGCTGCTTGTGTGCACCAAATAGAAGGCAAAAGCACAGGAACTCCTATGCAACAAGGGTCCGAAGAAGCAGAAGAAGCTGCAAGTCGAAACCTGAGTCATCAGATCCCAAATTTGGTCCAGTTGTTTTGTGAGTACGAGTAGCAATGAAGACACACAGAGCGACAAACACAGCAATCCTCTTGGTGTCTTCAGGAAGAACCTAAATCATTAGGCACAGTCAGAAATGGTGAGCGTCCTCAGATCATGTGCCTGAGCTCAAAAAGGAAACGTTTCTCCTCCAGACTGGCACAACCTGTGGAAATAAGACTATCAGGAATGCTGCTGAGAAGGAGAGAGATTAAGATGGGCAGATCAAAAGTCAGCATGTTGCACCTTAACCTGCGGAGGGACAAGGGCAAAAGGTTACAGAATTTGCAAACGCGTGCTCAGGGAACAAAGAAATACTGGAAGCAAAGCCGCGGCTCCCCAAGGCTTGTGTCCTGGGCTCATGGGAAGGAAGCACGGCTAGCAGCTTGGAAACCTGCCAACCTGATGCTCAGGCTTTCCTGAGATAAGGCTCCAAGGCAATCCTCAACAGCTGTCTTTTCCCTCTACTTCCAGGAGCTGCAACAACAGAGAGGAAAGAAGGAGGAGAGAGACAATGGAGGAAAGAGGAATGAAACCAAGCCCACCAAGTGCCAAGGTATAGCCATCCCTGCTGAAAGGAGCACTCCCCCATTGTTTAAATCCTTCCTTTCTGCTCCTTGGCTCCGTCAGGATCCTGCCAGCCTGTGCTTTCAGCAGCAGCCTTTCTCTCCCGGGTGAAAGCAGAGCGCTCCAGCTCGCTCTTAGCTGCCCTTGAGCATCTGCCCGTGACAGCACACACACCCAACTTCACGCATCTCCTGCCACGGGCAGCCGAATCCCAGAGGCGTGCATGCAGCAGCTCTCTTCTCCCCCAAACACTCTTGCTGGCATGTTACCCACCTGCCTACTCAGAGGTCGACAACTGCTTAGAGGGTCTGCTATCT
The DNA here is from genome assembly GCF_965231255.1 of Vanellus vanellus. Lineage (NCBI taxonomy): Eukaryota > Metazoa > Chordata > Aves > Charadriiformes > Charadriidae > Vanellus > Vanellus vanellus. Next base: position 24,026,936 of record NC_138908.1, read on the forward strand.
TAACCGGCAGTCAAGTAGTGCCAGACTATCCAGTCCACAAGCCAGCTGTAGCTCGCAAATCTCTGGGTGGGGGTTCAGCACACAAGTAAAAATTTTGCTGCCACCCACCCACTGATGCTCCGTGGATTCCCTCCTGTGCTGCAGCCCTGACTTCTGTGGCTCCCTTTGCTCAGGGGCACTTCAGACTTGCAGCAAATTGTGCTCAGATTCCAGCCCTTCAAATACAAGCCGCATGTTTTAGTCATTCCACATAGGGGAATCAACCCAAGATCACAGTACATCATCAATCAAGTTCATAAAGAAAAAGGCTGTTAGTAGGTGAGGGGTTTGGGGGTATTTTATAGGAAAGAGCACCTGCTCTTCCAGGTGTCTCAGCCTTCCAAGACCAAAGCGTGGAATACTAAGAACTACGTAGATACAGCATTTCCATCGCTTGAGCCTGCACTTGTTTGTGGCCTCAGAAGGGTCCGCACAGCTCCGTCATTTAAGAGAGCTGCTGCTCTAAAGGCAGGCACTCCAATGAAGAATTCTCAAGCAGTTCACCACACTCCATCATGAAGCTGCCTCTCCTGAACAATGCAGAAAAACAGGCTGCATATAAGGTGTTTCTAAGGAATCATTTTTCTGGTACTGGTTCAATAAGTCACACACCTACCTAAGCACTAAGGCTCTGCCTAAGAAAGCAACGACACAGAGAATTGCTCACACCACAACTAGAAAGTACAAAGTTAAATCTTATCAAAATGAAACGGAAATATTGGAACGGTCACAGGTTTGTTGTTGTTTTAGTTTTGTTTTTTTTTTTTAATTTATTGGATGTCACCAGGTCTCTCTTTAAGCCATAAAGCACTGATTCAGCTGATGAAGAACATGACATGACATCATTGAGGCAATGAGCTCTGTGCTTGAGTTCTCTTCCCTCAACTCTGAAGGCACAGAGAGTCCCCACCAAGCAGCAGATCTTCTCTGTGCAACACCAGGGTGGGTCTGGCGTCATCTTCAACCACCCATTGGGTAGCTGAGGCAAGAACCGGCCGGGGACAGCAACCCGCCATGGGCCTTCCTGTCTGCAGACTGAACACCCCTCCTCCAGGCCCCAAGGACCTCGGTGGCCCTACAATGGACTCCTCCTGTCGCCCCTGCGCAGCAGCATGCACCAGGCCAGGCCCTCTGACACTGTGGCCGCTGTCCTGTTGAGGCCTGGCACAAGGAGGGGGCTGGAGCCCAGGGCACACCAGGGGACATGGAGGGCAGACCCACTGCTCCAGGGGCAGCCTTTCTCTCTGGAAGCAAAAGGGCCGCCCGCAATGGGGCCTTCAGGGCCTCAGGGGCCCCCCTCCCAGCCACAGCAACGTCCGTTGGTGACATCACCGGCTGGCCGTTAGGCAAGCAGGCAGCCCTGTGGCTGGCCCACAGCTCGCTCAGCAGCCGGACACAGTCACGCCAAGCCTGCTTGCGAGAGGAGGAGGCGGCCAAGGGAGGCGAGTGCCCACAGTGAGTGGCAACAGTGCCTACATTGAGTGGGCCCAGGGCCAAGAGGCTCATTGGAAGCCCTGAGGATGCCTCCCCAGACCAGGAAACGCCAGTGGGCTGGTGCCAGCAGCAGCAGCCCTGCCCAGAGAGATGAGCCCATGGAGGTCGACCCGCCACAGAAGAGGGATGAGGAAGAGCCCATGGAGGTGGATCCCCCCACAGATGACACAGAGCCCATGGAGGTGGATCCATCTCCCGCAGGCCTGGTGGGGCACACCACCACCACGGCCAGGCTGCCTCCAGCAGCACGCTGTCCAAAGCGCCGCAGGACCCTCGCAGGCTGCCAGGGACAGCCACAGCGCAACAAGCGGCGCCAGCCGCGCAGACGACGCTAGCCGTAAGTGGGCAGCGGATGGAGGGAGGTGATGGGTGCCCTCTGCTGTGTCCTGCTCTGGGTTCCCCCGTGCCAGACAGAGATGGCCATAGTGGAGAAAAGCCATGCCCCGGTGCCTCCCGGTAACCACCCAGCTTCCGTTGAGCTCCCAGTGTTTGTCAGTTGCAGCCAAGAGCCACCAGAGACAGCAGGATGGAGCTGTGCTGGCCCAAAGCAGCACCAGCAGCAGCACCCCGCATCCCATCCTTACTGTGGCTGCCTGGGCCGTGTCCTTGGGGCACGGCCAGGGTCCTCCAGTCCCGGGTGGAATGGGCCAGGCCAACTGCTGCTGTGGCTCTAGGTGGGCTCTCCCTGGGGCTCGGGGACACGCGGGCATGGCCGGGCCCCACAGCAGCAGCCTTTCACATACCCACCGCTCTCTGCTCTGCAGGGAGCCTCTCAGAAAGGGCACGGCGGTGCTGAGCATGGATGTATGGTTGAGCCAGGGCTGCAAGAGAAGCCAGAGGTGCCTTTGCCTCCTCCAGCAGAAGCTGCTCATTGCCAAGTTGCAGTAAGTGCCTGCAAGCCCAGCCGCCTTTCCCCCAGCCCTGTCCCTGGCAGCGGGGCAGGGACACCCTGGCACCAGCCTCAGCCCCCGGGGGCACCTTGCTGCTGGATGCACCCATGTCTGCCCCAACGGCAGGCGGGGGACAGGGCTCCGGCAGGCTCCACCTCCAGCTCCCTGCCTGCCTCTCCGCTCTTCAGATGTGGCACCACCCTGCGCCCACGGCTCTGCCTGGCCCTGGACCAGCTGTGGGTGCTGAGTGCTGACAAGGAGGCAGCAAGAGCAGAAAAGGAAGGAAGTGATGAGGATGGGACCTCCATCATCCTCTCCTGGCCCAGCAGCTCCTGTGTTGCCCCTTTCAGGTGAGTCATGGTGCCACGTCCCATGACTGGGCAGGAGAGGTTCCCAACTGGGCCCATGGCATCCTGTGAATGGCCTCTGCCCTCCGAGCAGAGCCTGAGCAGGGAGCAGGCAGCACGCTGGCACGGAGGAATAGGGGCATTTCTACATCCTGAATCCCCTGGTCACCTTTTGGTGCCCAGAAGGGAAGGGCAGAAGAAGCTGCAATGCCAAGAGAAAGGGAGAAGAGGCAGCTTGGGCTTGACCCAGCTCCCTCCCTGTCCCTTCCTGGTGCACAGGACACCAGAAGGAGACAAGAGAGCACGGGTGAGCTGCCTCCCATCCATCAAGCACCTGGAGAAGGAGCTGAGCCGCTGCCACGCTGTGAGTGTTTCTGTCCCTAACAACCGCTCCTCCAGCCGAGCAGCAGATGCATCGCTGCTCACCTTCTTCCACTCCTTCTTGCCCAGTGGAGGACATTCAATCCCAGGAGCCTGGAGAAGCTGCTAGAGGTGAGAATGGCCTTTCCCCCACCCATGGCTGTGCAGGATGTGTGGTGAGTGGGGTGAGCCCCGGAAGGCAGAGGGTCCCACCGCTAATGCTCTCAGGCTGCTGGTGCCGCCTGGCAGCTTGCCAGTGGCCCTTTCTGCTGTGAGGCTGCTCTCTAACCGCTCTCTGATTCTTGTAGGATGATCCCAAGCAAGCACCGCTGCTTGCCCCATCTGTCAATAAAGGAGGACATCACCGCTCAGGTAAGTTTTGGAAAGAAAGGCAGGGAGGGCCTTTTGTCCTCCTGCAAGCGGCACGTCTGCAGAATTGAGGATTCTGCTGCCCTTCACCCGGAGGATATCTGTGCCCATCACGCTGCAGCAGGAGAGAGCTCAGCCCTTGGTACCCTTCGACATTGCGGAGCGCTTGAGGTGCTTCCTGCTTCACTCCGTCCCCAGAACTAAATTGACCTCTGCTCCTCGGCCAGAGCCGGGAGGAGCCATGCTCACTTGTCCCTTGAGTGTCCCTATGCAGGTGTGGCAGCCCAAGGGAGGATGTCACCTGGAGGAGCAAGGGGACCCGCTGGGCAGCGGCTGCTGGACCTGGTTCTGCGGGGACACGGAGCCTCTGCTGCTGCCCACAGCTTGGAGGAGGAGGGCAGGGCGAGGGCTGGGCAGGGCTGTCGTGGTGGCATGCCGGCTCTCAGGAGCATCCCAGCTGGAACTGCTGAGCCAGAGCCGCGGTTCCAGCTGCTGGCCCCCTGCCCGTCCTGCCCCATCGCACCACGCTGCAGGCAGGGCAGGGCAGGGCAGGCTCTGGGAGCGCTGGGCTGGTGGTCTCCATTGACGGGCTCTTACTCTGTTTTCCTTTGCAGCGGGAGGGAGCAGCAGCAGCAGGAGGAGGAGGGGGCTGCCCTTCCCCCAGGTACAGGGGTAGCAGACGTGGTGTACCAGGCAAAAGCTTTCCTGGAGGCACCACCCTCTCTGCTAGTCCTCAAGGAAGTAGAAGTGGCAGATACGGAGGCAGGATTGGAAATAGCAGAGGTATGGCAGGTCCACAAACACTGCAACAATGTGTCTCGTGGAGGAGGGTATGTCTTAATGAGTCCAAGGAGCTGCTGTGCCTCTTCCCAGCATTCATTGCCTTCTGGCTTTGTGTGGGTTTTTTTTATCCCCCAGAACAGGGCAGTGTAAGTGAAAGTGGAAAGGTGGTTTCTCCAATGTGTTAGGAATGTGCTTAGTCAAAGGAAATACCTACAAAATACCTGCCAAGGACAGACTCCAAAAGCAAAGCCTGCCACCACAGAAGGGGGTGTTGCACCAAAGGGGTATCTGCAGAGTTCTGTCTCGGGAGGGCAGAAGAAACGGCAGGAGAAAGAAGTGGGCAAGCCTTTTCTTGCCCGCAGGGGACCGCAGGGTGTCTGCTGAATGGCCCCTGCAAATTAGCAGAGTGTCACACACCTGTGAGAACGTTGTGTTCGAAAGTGAGGCCCTTGGAAGAAAGGGCTAATGCCAACCAGCCCAAGGCACCTTCTCTAGAGAGCTAAGGGAGCAATTTGCCAAAAAGTCGCTTACTCCTCCAGGGCATCCCTTGCCACCTGCTAACGCCAACATTTCTGGTTTAGGACACGACCACTTTTCCTCCAACCGCCCCCGAGACCACGACAGAGTCCCTGCGATGTGCAGAAGATCAAAAGAACCTTTCAAAGGCACAAAGGTAAAAGGAGTGAGCTTGGGTTAAATGGAGAACTGATTGATCCAGTTGATCCTGGCTTTACCTCTCCAATCCACTGTGGGATGGAAAGGTTTGCAGGCTCCCTCCAGGAAACCGAAAACCAAAGCAAAAGGAAGAGACCAGAGGCCTGGGAAGAGGAGATGGAATGTAAACAAGAAGAAAAAAGAAGGAAGAGAGGAAGAAGACTGCGACTGAAGAGAAGAAGAAAGGTCCAGATGGTGAAGAAGCCCAGGTGAGTCCCAGGCTCTGCTGCCCATCTTTCCCAACTCCTTAAACTGCGCTAAGTCAGTCCAAGGGGCTGGCAAGGGTCGGCCAGGGATGGTGCCGTGCAGGCTTTGGGAAGAAGTCCATGGCAGCTCCCCAGGGGCTCCCGATGGAGCCCTGCTGCGTGGCACAGGCGCACTGTGCATCCCTGCAGACGCACAGTCTCAAAGCGCGTTCCCCATGGGGACAAGGCGCCAGAGCCACCCCCTGCTCAATGCCAGCTGGGCTAGAAACCCTTCCTTGCCGGCTGTGTTTCCCAAAGGAAGGGGAACCAAGTCCTGTCTCGTCCTGCCTTTGGGCTTTACCAGCGTTTTCTGACTCTGTCCTTGTAGGTGCCCGTTTCCTGTTAGTGCCTGAACCCCTGTGACTCCTGGGCTCCCGCATGCCATGTTCACAATAAAAGGATCTTTTCTCTCTTAATACAGTTGTGGATATAGTGTGCATGTGTCTTTAGTTTCTCTCTTTTTTTTGGTTGAGGCTTTCATTAAAGTAATTTAATTTGTTTTTTAAACTGGTGAGTCTCTTTTCTCTCTCATCCTCTCCCTCAGAGAGTTAAACTTACTGGAGTTGTGGGAACTTGTGCTGTGTGCCCAACTGCAAAAGATAACTTATGACGCCCTGGCAGAAACGCGTATGACATATCCTGCACCACAAAAGGGGTAACCTGTCCGGCCTTCCCCACCCAGACCGTTCCTGTTTTCTGTCTTTTTAACAGACATGATGTACTCCACCAATGCCATCATGGGACAAATAGCATCTGTCCTTGTTTGAAGTAAAACGGAACCGATTCTCTCTTCAGTCACTTCACTTTTTAGCTAAGCCTCTTCTAACTACTGCAGTGAGCAGCCTATTGTGCAGAAACCGTTCACTCTCAGAGTGACGAGACCTGTGTTGATAGTTGATGCCAGGCATGGTATGCAGAGAGGCTCTTGCTTAGACTTAGGGCTATAACACCCAAGGGCAGATAACGTGGTTATTTGCCCCGTTGGAGGGTGGGAAGCGGAAAAGCGCAGAGGGGTCGCACCTGCGGGGAGGAGCGGACTAGACAGGTGACCCAAAATTGCCCAACAGGGGATTCCATCCCATCTGCCTCACGCGCAGTAGAAAAGCTGAGGGATCAAAGGGTCAGCCCTCTTTCTTCGATGGTCGACGCCTGAGGAGGACTCTGTCTGTTCGTGTGCATTTGGTCTCGATCCTGAATGCAGCTCCGGAATCCAGTTCCCATCCGTCACTGAGTCCAGTCTGGGGCTTCCCCAGGGCCAGCTGGCGAGGTGACTGTCATCCTGGGAGCTCGATACGGTTTTCTATACATTTCATTATTTCCTTTTTACTTTTCTATTAATATTTCATTAAAGCAGTTTAGTTCCTTCTAAACTCGTATGTCTCTCTCTCTCTCTCTCCTGCCTCTCTTTTTTTTTTTACAGAAGAGAGGGAGCGGGGAGCATCTGTCACTTGCCTTGTGGCCGTTTTGGCCCAAACCATGAGAGGCAGGTAGAGTGTTTACAGGAGAGAGAGCAATATTCAAAAGTGGCATGAAAACGGCGACTTGGCAATGTTATGGGTACGTGTAGACTCATGACGGATGCTATAAAAGATCTGGATCGGGGTATTTTCAGAAGGGCAGCTTATGAGCCAGTGTAATCCTGTAGTAACGGACAGCAAGAACGTAGCGCTGCAACAGAAAGATGGACAGCTTTTGGCAGTCAATTTTGTGCTTAGGTTTCTAAGTAGTTAGATTCTCAGGGAGATACTTAGAGAAGTACTACTTGAACTAAGTAGTTTCGATAACTAGGCAGACCTGGGCCGATGTGCAGAAAATTGGCGCCCCTGCTTAGTATCTGCCGCACGTTTGCACCCATGGTTTCTTTTTTGGTGAGCTAAAATGGTCGAGGCTTTGGGACAAACTGTCTCCTCCCATGTCTATCAAAACTGGACATGCCTTAGCACAACTGGGAGTGGTAGTTTTGTAATTTTAGTGAATTTGCTGCTGTTGGAGCTGTAGTCAAAATTAAGGAAGGAGTTTAATTACTTGCATAAAGGGAGAGCATGCGAGTAGTCTACTGACTTTGGTGTGGTCCCCAGAGCACGAGGGATTTGGGGACCACTTACTACTGGGTGTAGTTGAGAACTTCGTGCTGGAGAGTCACTGTCCTGGTTTGAGGTAAAACAGAACCAATTTTGTTCAGTAACTTCACTTCTTAGCTGGGCCTCTTCTAACTACTGAAGTTAACTGCATATTGTGCAGACAATGTTCACTCTCAGAGTGATAAGACCAATTGTTTGTAGCTGATGCCCAGACATGGTATGCAGAGAAGATCCTGTTCATACTTATTGCTATAACCCCCAAGGCCAACCAACTTTGTTATTTGCCCCGTTGGAGGGTCAGAAGTGGAAAAGCATAGTGGAGTCCCACCTGCAGGGAGGAGCGGACAGGACAGGTGACCCAAAATTCACCAACAGGGTATTCCATCCCATCTGCCTCATGCTCAGTATAAAAGCTGAGGGATCAAAGGGTCAGCTCTTCCTTCAACGGCCGACGTCTGAGGAGGACTCTGTTCATCTGACTGTGATCCCGATCCTGAATCCAGATCCAGAATCCAGTTCCCGTCCAGCCTGGGACTGCCCCAGTGCCAGCCAGTGACATCATTGTCATCTTGGGAGCTTGATACGGTTTTGTATATATTTTTCATTATTTCTTTTTATATTATTAATAATATTTCATCAAAGTACTTTAGTTCCTTCTAAACTCATAAGTCTCTTTTTCCTCCTCTGCCTCTCTCTTTGAAGAAGGGTAGAGGGGAGCACCTGTCGGTGCCATCTGGGGTGCCTCAGGTCCCCAGTAGTGGATTTTGGCCTAAACCACGACAGATTAATTGGCGCCCAACGTGGGGCCCAAGCAGTGCTCGATCAGACCTGTGATAAATTGCCCAAATAGTTTGAGTTCCAGCTTGCTCAGAGATTAGAACAGACAGCTTGCATCGTGTCATTCTTAGACGAAATCTTGTATCATGCCTTTAAGCAGCTTTGTTCGACCTTAATGCAGTCAGCTTGGTTTAACCTGCCAAATGTGTTTCAAAGTTCATTTATTCTTTGGCTTTTTATGCGAAGGTTTAAAGGTGCTGTTTTGGTGTGGTTCGCAATTCAGATGTATAACACGATGAGTTGGGTAAGGGCTCTACCTGTATATCTCGGGCCTCTCGTGATGGATTCTGTGATTAATTATACTTTCGGTTCTACCTGGGGAATGTTTACTTCGCCCTTTGATAATTATGCTAATGTGACACCATCAGAGGTGGGGCACGGCAACCTTCTGGGCTCTGAGGATAAGGATTGGTGCCCTGTTAAGACCGTGCTTTTGTTGTCAGTTTTCCTGAATGTGATGCAGGGGTGGTTTCATGTGAAACACCGGTGCAGGGAGAGCAGTAGGGGGACCGGGCGCTGCCGCCACTCAGACCCGCGCAGCCGCTCGGCGATCTGCAGCGGCGCAAACCGCGGCCCCGCCCGGCCCGGCCGCAGCCGCCCCCCCCACCGCAACGGCACAGGCGCCTGCACCGCCGCGCCGCCGCCGCCTGCAGCGGCACCGGTACCACCGGCAGCCGACCCCCCCCCCCCCCCCCCCACACACACACCGCAACGGCACAGGCGCCTCCGCCGCCTGCAGCGGCACCGGTACCACCGGCAGCCGACCCCCCCCACACACACACACCGCAACGGCACAGGCGCCTCCGCCGCCTGCAGCGGCACCGGTACCACCGGCAGCCGACCCCCCCCCACACACACACCGCAACGGCACAGGCGCCTCCGCCGCCCGTCCCGGCGCAAGCCCTGCCCCCGCCCTGCAGCGGCACAAGCCACGCCGCCGCCTGTCCCGGCACAAGCTACTCCAGCCACTACGAGCAGTACCAAAACTACTCAATCTCCATCAAAATCGGTACAAGCTGCCCCAGTAACCAGGAAGAAGAGAAAGCAGTCAGATCGTTCCCCTGTCGCTCACGACAAGGACCAGCTGTCCCAAGACAGCTTGGGAGGGAGTTCTGAAGGAGATCCAGGAGAAGGCCCTTCTAGAGTAGATCCAGGAGAGGGTCCTTCAAGCAGCCAGGGACCAGGTTAGGAAAGCTAAAGGCCTGAAAGAATTAAATCTTGCCAGAGAGGTCAAGGGCAACAAGAAAAGCTTCTACAGGTATGTCGGTAATAAAAGCAAGACTAGGGAAAATGAAAGGAAGAGGAAAACATTAAAAATAGAAATGATCCAGAAAAAGCCAGGTCACTGAAGCCTACAAACAACTTAATACCTTGCAAATGGATAATGTTAGTTATACACGAATTTCAAGTCTTTGATCTAAAACACAGGACACAATTATAGTGTTGATCTTCTCTGCTAAAAGTTTGCTCCTAGCAAGAAAAAAAGCTCCTATAGAAAGTTCTTATTTCGGACAAAAGATGCTTAAGCACAAGGTGCATTAAACACAGTCGAACCACATCCATTTTTAGAAACACTTCGTGTCTGTTTCACAGATATTTATGGCCTACACAGTTGATTTGATTTCTCAGGCGCAAAGGATATTGCATTCTTCCTGACCTACACTATGTATTTTGAACCTGGGGCGTTTCCACACAAACAGATTGTTGAACCGAGTCCTGTGAAAGTCAGTGTGCCTCTGAGCAGGTGAAGAGCCTGCCAATACAGATGAGCCTAAAGGTAAGGATTGGAAGCCCACGTGCTTATGTTGTAGTATCGGAGGCTTATTTGCAAGCCAAGATGAGTCCACACTTAATTCTGACAGCAGGATGAAATAGATCAGCCTTTCAAGGTCCACAGGCCACTTGCTGTGCTTGTTGGGGACGGCAAACACTCCTTCATTAATGAGCGTGTACAGAGTTGGAAGTTTAACTTTAACGCTGCTTTACAGTTTGGGGATTTTCACTGCATCTCTTTTTTACGCCAAACTCTGTCTTTATTTTAAGAACTGCAACGTGACAGCGTCCTCCTTTATTCCCTTAACAATCAAACCAACTTTCGATTTAACTTAAATGGACATTTGTTCCTTAATGGAAAACTTTATCATAATTTTGTCAATATCGTCCCAGAGCAGTTCCGTTTACCTATACAGATCGGACCTTGCAGACTATCTATGGAAACGACATCTCAGTTACTGTGGCTCTTCTCCTTTACTGATATCGGTCAGTGCTGTCTTGTCTCTCTGTCTTACTCTTTTCCATGCTGCAAAAAGGAAAAAGCAGACCTCGAAATCAATGCGAGTTCCTCTTTTCCCCAAATTAATCCTCAGGCCTCCTCTTTTGAGAATGAGGGGAACAGGTCTCTCTGAAGAGCAGCAACAGTGACACCCAATGGCCACCTACAAATTAGACTTGAAACAGCCCTCAGGGCACAGGAGGTCTGTGTTGTCTACCACTGAAAGTGAACAGCTCGAAAGAGTAGTTTAAAGTCACAACGTCCTGGGCAACCTGTTGTAGGTGACCCTGCTTGAGCAGAGGGTTGGAGTACGCAATGACCGGAGGTCTCTGCCAACCTCGGTCACTCTGGGATCTTGGATCCAAATTCTGAGATGTGATAATCAGCTGTGATCGAGTTTGGAATGTTTAGCACTGATGGCAAGTAGCCCAAACTGGTTTGTGACCACATAACAGTTATTTCCTAATAGAAAAAAAGAAAGATGAGTGTCTCTAGACCTACTTTACTTGACAGCCTTTGTCTCCCATTTATCTTGAAAACTTTATGCAATTTTCACATTGAAATAAGTAAATGAACTAATACTGTTGTTACCACTCCATAGTAAGAGAAAGCAACTCATCACAATTAATCAAACATGCATGGGTAGTCTGAATATACCCTACTAGAAAACTTGCATTTTCATTTCCTCAGACTGGCAGACTCACTTGAAAAAAAAAAAAAAACAACCCAGAAAATTCCATGAGATGGAATTCAAGTAGGGCCACTGTAAGAGCACGGGGCCAGGTGCCATGGCACTGTGCTCAAGGGAAATGGGCCCTGCAAGAGCAGAGGGCCAAGACCCAGGGGGCTGTGCTCTGGGGAGAGATGCACTCTGAGAGTAACAGGGGAGTAACTACCCTGGGGTAGTCCAAGCAGGGTAACGAGGTTGTGCCAGACCAGAGGGGGAAGCCCCGTGCTGCTCTTCTAAGAACACAGAGAGGAAACAGCGGGTATAGCACCGGGAAAAGACAGCACGGGTGAGGATAGCAACGCCACCTGCATTGTTAGGAACACGGAGACTGTTTCTGGAGCTTTCGTGCCTTTATTCCTCTCTCTGATCACTACATCCAGACTACTAAGGAGAGGCTTCTGATCTTCCTGGGGGCTGGCACATGCCCCAGATGATGGCCCAGCCCTGGTTTCAGCAGCTCCTGGGTCGTTCTTCTAGCGTTGCTGGTGGGCTGGCCTCTTGTTGGGTGGTGAAGAGTCCTCAGGGCTGCCAGCCCTCCTCTTTGCGGGTCGCTGTGTCTCCCCAGGGGAGCGTTCCCTGCCCTGGCTGGAAGTGGAGGGACCTGGCGCAGTGTCCTCTGGCTCCTCCTGCAGCTCTTCTTGCTCCTCTGGGATGGGAATGGGGGCAGAGGCGGAGCTGCCGGCATCCCCAGCAAGGGCAGCTGTGGGGGTGCTGGGGAGCTGGCCCACGTTGTGTATGGCAGGGCTTCTGGAGGGGGCTGGGCTGGGTGCAGGAGACCCTCCCCGGGAGGCAACAGGGCTGCCCTCCCACCCCCCAGGAGCATGGATGCCCTCCAGCTCCAGCACATGGTGGGCTGCCCCGGCTGCCCGAACCTGGCAGGGCCGGGGAAAAGCAGAACCCATCGCTCAGTGATGTCACTGTCCCTTCCTCGGGGACATGGCAATGGGCTGTCCTTGCCCACGGCGCTTGCCCTGGCAGTGCTGCAGACCCAGCACATGCCTCGGGGGTTACCGCAACGCCACTGCTCATTCCGTCTGCCACCTCTGGTCCCGTGCTCGGCGTCAGTGTTTCATGCCAGTCAGTGAGGTCTTGGCTGTGTCTTCCCAGGGTCCCGTCAGGTTCCGGTGGCCGTGGTACATATCTCCAGGCACATACAGCAAGAGGGTTCATTTGATAATGTCCCATGCCTCCCTGGGAGGCTGCAGGACAACGTCCCACAGGCTGTCCACGTACTCCAGGACTGTTGGCCAGCCCTTTGGGCTCCCCTGCTTCCTCCCACAGCACATCGAAGAACCAGCGCCTAAGGACAAATAGAAAGAGGGGAAGAGGCCTCCAAAGGCTGTGCCTCTCGTCCTCTGCCTCACCTCCAGGAATTCTTTTCCAGACTGGGTGGAAAGACATGTTCAGCTGCTGAGAAATATGCGCCTATGACACCATACACGGGAATGGGTGAAATCAGTTCTATTTTGAAATAAAAATCTTCCTCCCCGCCTTGCTTTGAACTTTGCAAAATTTTTGAGATTTGTTGCTCCTGTTTACAACAGAGGATTTTATCTGGGATGCCCTGAATACCCCAGGGAATGCTCACAAACTCTGCGTGGAGACCAGTGATGCAACTTGATCAAAACAATTCAAGGATAAGATTACTTACCATATTGCATGGCCCTTCTCCTCGCTCACAGTGCGTTTTAGGGGGCACATTGCTCTTCAGGAGTTAAAATCATTCCATTTCTAAATGAATACAGTGTGCTATAGGGAGTCTGGAAGCAAAGCATGGCCTCTACCTGTTTCTATATCCCCAGGTTCTTTATTTGAGTCTGACATTCTAACATATGTTGCCTCACGTTCTAACGTGATATACGTTTCCGCATGGGGAAACATATAGAAAAAAGAGCGAATGCCTTGCACTATGAGAAGCTGTCCTCTAATTTGATGGTATAGTTATAACCTGCTGTGCACGTGGTCACAAAGCAACCAACAAAGACAAGAAAAACAAGCCAGCAAGCAAAGTCTCACAGTCTCTCCCCACGCTTCAGCACTGCTGGCCAGCCCTCTTGGGCTCCCCTGGTTCCCCCCACGGGGAGTCAGGGGCAGCACTTGGCTCTCTTGCAGGGAGTTTTTCCAATTTTTCTCCCCTAGCCAGAGGGCACAAGGCTGATCACCTCTGCTCAGCACCCATCAGGCCTCATCTGGGCACTGCGTCTTGTTTGGGGTTCAGCAATGGGCCCACGTTTTCTCTAGTGCTTGAGAGAACAGACCGGTGAATGTAGCATTACAGCGTTGGTGGATAAGGGAAGAGCAACTATCACCTACCCGGAAAGGATTTGACGCTGTCACACACAACGTTCACGTCTCCCAGTTGGAGAGACATGGGTTCCACGGATGGACTACTCGGTGGAGAAGGAATTGGCTGGGTGGCTGCACTCAAAGAGTTGCGGTCAACTGATCAATGTCCAAGTAGAGACCAGTGAGGAGCGGCATTCTTCAGGCGTCGCTATTGGGACTGGCGCTGTTTAGCGTCTTTGCCGGTGACATGGGTGTTGGGATGGAGCGCACCCTCGGCAAGTTTGCCAATGGCACCCAGCTGCGTGTTGCAGTCGACACGCTGGAGGGAAGGGATGCCATCCAGAGGGACCTGGACAGGCTGGAGAGGCGGGCCCGTGCCGAGCTCGTGATGTACAACAAGGCCAAGTGCAAGGTCCTGCACGTGGATCAGGGCAATCCCATGCACAAATACAGGCTGGGTGGAGAATGGATTGAGAGCAGCCTCGCCGAGAAGGACTTGGGGGTGCTGGCTGGTGGGAACCTGCTTAGCATGAGGCGGCAATGTGCGCTCACAGCCCAGAAAGCCAACTGCCTCCTTCTGGTACCTTCCTCATCACCACCTACCTGAAATATCAATAGTGGGTAGTAAGCTGATGTCTTAACCAGGGAAGGGAGTTTTCTCTGTATGTCCTTAATTCTGGCGCCAGGCAGGCAGCTGACTTCCCTGTGGGATGGCTCCGGTCTACAGATAGGGCCCTCTGTTCCCCTCAGAAGGGAGTCACCTACTAGAATTACCTTGCTTTCTTTCTTGGTTGAGGAAGTCCTGAGGCGTGGGGGTGGGTGCCCAGCACTGGGCATCTCACTGGAGGGATCATCCTTTCCATCCTCAATCGCCTGGTCCTCGATTTCCAAAGCCCCATACCTATTATGCAAGGGCAATTGGGATGGTGAGGGGGGCTGTGAGGGGTTTCGCTTGCCTCTCCGAGGAGGGATCTGACTCCACTCCCCCTTATCCCTTGAGTTCTCTCCTTCTGCAAACTGATGAGCAAACCGATGAGTTGAGCAAACTGATAAACTGTTTGATAAACTAACCAAGGTGGAGGAAAAACTCATTCTTTCCCTGCACAGACCCATGTTGCAGCTGCTAAGAAGAAACGCCCTCCTACTCAAGAGAAAAAACACCCTCTGACTCAAGAGAAATCAAACCCGATACGAGATATCCTGTGGTTTTGCCTCTGTGAATATGGAGAAGACATGAAGAAACGGGATGAAGAACCTACGTCAGCCCTACAGGCACGGGTGCTTGAGTTGCAAAATGAAGCAGATAGAAGAAAGGATTCTTACAGGAGGAAGGCTGCTCTGACCTACGGTAGGCGATCCTACGGACCAGGTAGGAACCGATCTGATAATCGTAGGTACTACGGTCAACGTTAGAGGTGCCCTGCCTCCGGCCAGGAGGAGGAGAGGGACAACCGAATTTATTGGACTGTGTGGATTCGATGGCCTGGCACATTAGAGCCACAAAAGTATAAAGCCCTGGTGGACACTGGTGCACAGTGTACCCTATTGCCCTTGAATCATAAAGGGGCAGAAACTGTCACCATGTCTGGAGTGACAGGCGGATCTCAAGAACTGACTGTATTAGAGGCTGAAGTGAGCCTACCTGGGAATAAATGGGAGAAACACCCCATTGTTACTGGTCCAGATGCTCCGTGCATCCTTGGCATAGACTACCTCAAGAGAGGGTGTTTTAAAGACCAAAAAGGGTATCGGTGGGCTTTTGGTATAGCAGCTGTAGACACTGAGGATGTTACACAGCTGTCTACCTTACCCGGTCTTTCAGATGACCCTTCTGTTGTGGGACTGCTGAGGGTTGAAGATCAGCAGGTGCCAATTGCTACTGCCACGGTGCATCGACAACAGTATCGCACCAACCGAGACTCCCTGATTCCCATCCATCCCCTGATTCGCCGGCTAGAGAGCCAAGGAGTGATCAGCAAAACTCGCTCACCCTTTAACAGCCCTCTATGGCCAGTGCGAAAGTCTGACGGGGGACTGGAGATTAACAGTAGACTGTCGTGGCCTGAATGAAGTCACACCACCACTGAGTGCTGCTGTGCCAGACATGCTACAACTTCAGTATGAACTGGAGTCAAAGGCAGCCCAATGGTATGCTACAATTGTCATTGCTAATGCCTTTTTCTCTATTCCTTTAGCAGCAGAGTGCAGGCCACAGTTTGCTTTCACCTGGAGGGGTGTCCAGTACACCTGGAATCGACTGCCCCAGGGGTGGAAACACAGCCCTACTGTTTGCCATGGACTGATCCAGACCGCACTGGAGAAGGGTGGAGCTCCAGAACACCTACAATACATCGATGACATCATTGTGTGGGGTAATTTGGTGGAAGAAGTTTTCCACAAAGGTAGGAAAATAATTAAGATTCTTCTGAAAGCAGGTTTTGCCATTAAAGGAGGTAAGGTCAAGGGACCTGCACGAGAACTCCAGTTCTTGGGAATTAAGTGGCAAGATGGCCGTCACCAGATCCCAACGGATATGATTAACGGAATAACATCTATGTCCCCACCTACTAACAAAAAGGAAAGACAAGCCTTTTTAGGTGTTGTGGGTTTCTGGAGAATGCATATCCCAGGTTATAGCCAGATTGTGAAACCTCTCTATGAAGTGGCTCGAAAGAAAAATGAGTTTCTGTGGGGCCCTGAGCAATGACAAGCCTTTGAGCAAATTAAACAAGAGATTGTGCATGCAGTAGCCCTTGGAGCAGTCCAAACTGGACGGGACATTAGAAATGCGCTCTACACTGCAGCCGGGGACAATGGCCCTACCTGGAGCCTCTGGCAGAAAGCACCAGGGGAGACTCGAGGTCGACCCCTAGGATTCTGGAGTGGAGGATATAAAGGCTCCGAGGCCAACTATGCTCCAACTGAGAAAGAAATCTTGGCAGCATATGAAGGAGTTAGAGCTGCTTCAGAAGTAATTGGTACTGAGGCACAGCTCCTCCTGGCGCCCCGATTACAGTACTGGGCTGGATGTTCAAGGGTAAAGTTCCTTCTACTCATCATGCCGCCGATGCTACCTGGAGTAAGTGGGTTGCCTTAATCACGCAGTGAGCTCGAATAGGAAAGCCAGATGGCCCAGGAATCGTAGAAGTCATCACAAATTGGCCCGAAGGCAAAGACTTGGGGAAGGCACTAGAGGAGGTGGTGACACGTGCTGAGGAAGCTGCACCATATAATGAACTGTCAGATAATGAGAAACAGTATGCCTTGTTTACTGATGGGTCTTGTCGTATTCTAGGAAAACATGGAAGGTGGAAAGCTGCTGTGTGGAGTCCTACACGACAAGTCACGGAAGCTGCTGAAGGACAAGGTGAATCGAGTCAATTTGCAGAGGTAAAAGCCATCCAGCTGGCGTTAGATGTTGCTGAACGAGAAAAGTGTCCAATACTCTATCTCTATACTGACTCATGGATGGTGGCAAATGCTCTGTGGGGGTGGGTAAAGCAGTGGAAGCAGAGCAACTGGCAGCGCAGAGATAAACCCGTCTGGGCTGCTGAGCTGTGGCAAGACATTGCTGAGCGGCTAGCGAACCTAGTCGTAAAGGTACATCACGTAGATGCCCACGTACCCATGAGTCGGGCCACCGAGGAACATCAAAACAATCAGCAAGCGGATCAGGCTGCTCAAATTTTCCAGACAGACTTGGACTGGGAACATAAAGGTGAACTATTCTTAGCTCAGTGGGCCCGTGACACTTCCGGTCATCAAGGAAGGGATGCAACATATAAATGGGCCCATGACCGAGGGGTGGATTTAACCATGGACACTATTGCGCAGGTTATCCGCGACTGTGAAACATGCGCCGAAATCAAGCAAGCTAAATGGTTAAAACCTTTGTGGTATGGGGGACAGTGGCTGAAATATAAGTATGGGGAGGCTTGGCAAACTGATTACATCACGCTCCCTCAAACTCGCCAGGGTAAGCGCTATGTGCTTACAATGGTGGAAGCAAGCACCGGATGGTTGGAAAGCTCTGCCGTACCCCATGCCACTGCCCGGAATACTATCCTGGGCCTTGAAAAGCAAGTCGTGTGGCGACATGGCGGCCCAGAAAGAATTGAGTCAGACAACGGGACTCATTTTGAAAACAATCTTATAAGTAATTGGGCAAAAGAAGATGGCGTAGAGTGGATATATCCTATCCCCTATCATGCACCAGCTTCTGGGAAGATTGAGCGATACAATGGACTGTTAAAAACCACCCTAAAAGCAATAGGAGGGGTGGAACTTTTAAAAATTGGGACAAGCATTTAGAGCAAGCTACCCGGCTAGTTAACACCAGGGGATCCATCAATCGAGCTGGTCCTGCTCAATCAGACCTTTTACATACTGTAGAAGGGGATCAAGTCCCTGTGGTGCATGGAAGGAATTTGTTAGGGAAAGCTGTTTGGGTTTTTCCTGCTTCAGGCAAAAGCAAACCCATTTGTGGGACTGTTTTTGCTCAAGGACCTGGATGTACTTGGTGGGTGATGCTGAAGGATGGAGAAGTTCAATGTGTACCTCAAGGGAATTTAACCCTTGGTGAGAATACTCAATCCAGAGCAGTATGATGCTGATCACTACATAATACTAACAGTGTTCCATACGTGCTTTTCAGGATAATAGAGAGGTGATGAAACCTGAGATAGCTTCATCAAGTGGCATCCAGCAAGCTCTTCAAGATGAACATGCTATCCGTGGGCACAAACCAGAGTGAATTTCGTACCATCTTTCCTGCCCTGAGATGAGATCCTGCAATCATGAACTAAATGGACTTTTGCATATAACTTTTGTAGGTAAATGTAAACCATAGATGAGTGACCTGCATGTATCCATCTCATATATATAATCTCTGTGTGTGTAAATTTGATAGATAAAAGTAATAGTAATCTGAGCAAGATGCAAATGGTATGGAATAAGGGGTGGAATGTCCTGGTTTGAGGTAAAACAGAACCAATTTTGTTCAGTAACTTCGCTTGTTAGCTGGGCCTCTTCTAACTACTGAAATTAACTGCATATTGTGCAGACAGCGTTCACTCTCTCAGAGTGATAAGACCACTTGTTTGTAGCTGATGCCCAGACATGGTATGCAGAGAGGCTCCTGCTTATACTTATTGCTATAACCCCCAAGGCCAACCAACTTTGTTATTTGCCCCGTTGGAGGGTCAGAAGCGGAAAAGCATAGTGGAGTCCCACCTGCAGGGAGGAGCGGACAGGACAGGTGACCCAAAACTCACCAACAGGGTATTCCATCCCATCTGCCTCATGCTCAGTATAAAAGCTGAGGGATCAAAGGGTCAGCTCTTCCTTCAACGGCCGACGTCTGAGGAGGACTCTGTTCATCTGCCTGTGATCCCGATCCTGAATCCAGATCCAGAATCCAGTTCCCGTCCGTCACTGCGTCCAGCCTGGGACTGCCCCAGTGCCAGCCGGTGACGTCATTGTCATCTCGGGAGCTTGATAGGGTTTTGTGTCTATTTTTCATTTTTTCTTTTCTTTTATTATTAATACTTCATTAAAGTACTTTAGTTCCTTCTAAACTCATAAGTCTCTTTTTCCTCCTCTGCCTCTCTCTTTGAAGAGGGGTAGAGGGGAGCATCTGTCGGTGCCATCTGGGGTGCCTCAGGTCCCCAGTAGTGGATTTTGGCCTAAACCACGACAGTCCCGTAGCTTGTGAATTTGACTGGTTTCCCTGTGCCATGAAGTCGATTTTAACCCGACTAAAGCAAGACATGTATTTAAAGTGAAATCAAAGTGTGCTAACCTTTGTATACAGAAAACAGTTGGAGTTCTTCTCTATCTCAGATCTTTGGCAGCAGAGGCATTGCTTTCTCATGGAGGCCGGCTCCGTGTGTACGTGTGCACAGAAAGGAGGAGCGGTGGGGCAGGGTGTCAGTGCACTCCTGAGAAGCTGTAAAACATTTGGTCCGGTCTCAGTGCGCAGCTGCAATAGCTGGGAAAACGGGAGGAAACCAAAGGCGGCAATGAGAAGACAGCTGTATCAGCCTGAGTATTTGATGAGCCATATACATAGCTCACAGTTAACCTCAAGTGGTAACATGAAGGAAATGAAAATGTTTCTTCTGGGGACAATGGGGCACAGGGGTGCTGACAGTTGGCCTGATGGGTGTTATTAAAAGTTGGAGACAAGTCCCCTTGATTGGCCGGAGCAGACGCCCAAAGGCTGTACTGGGTTGCCCATGGATGGCAGCGGGAGCTGTCCAGGGACGGGATCAATTGTCCCAGCAAAGGCAGTCTGGTTGCCCAGAGTCTGCACTGAGCTGCCCACGGGTGGCCCCGGGTTGCCCATCAAGAGCACCGGGCACCAAAGGGCTGCATCAGGTTGCCATAGCGGCTGCAGGGAGCTGCCCAGGCAGAACCCGGTCCCTGAGCGCCCTGCGCCCCTGGCAACGCTGCCCTGGTTCTGTGTCACACAGGGCACTGGGGACGCTGCAGTGTCTGGCAGTGCTGCCACCGAACCCCACAGCACAGCAGGGAGTAGCCGCCCTCCCGGGCACTCCCAAGCCTCTGGAGGTTTCAGGTGAGTATGTACCATTATGGGAAAGTATTTTTTATGCAAACTTCCCATTTTTGAAGGACTCAAGTGGCTTTCATGCTGTAACAGATGGGATTGAGCACATGCTTTGAGTCAAACCCCACTCCCACCCAGGCATCTTGTTGCAGCACACCAGTGTCCTCACCTTTCACTGGGCTCTGAGCCAGGCTGGGAGCCGTGGGGAGGGGATGGGGTACCTCCTGAGTCCCCTCCTGAGGGTTTGGCCTCAGATGCGGTGTGTTAGGGACATTTGCTGGCCCTCTGCATGATGTTTCTGACAACAACTGACTGATACCCTGAATCTGAAAAGAGCAGTAGCACCCACAATGCCGTATGCAGTTCTCGGTAGCAAAATCTTCACGTGTGGCCATTCCTCCTAGGGCTCCTGCAAGGCTGCTGTTTACACACCCCTCTGAAAAGACTGTCTGGGATTTCTCCTTTCCAAGTGCATCGATTTTACGTCAGGTGAGGCGTAGGCATTTTTCTTCCTTTGCAAGTCAAGAGAGGGCTGTTCTCTTGAGACTGAAATAGCTGGAGGGGGGTCAAATTTGGATATAGATCTGCAAAGCATCAATGCAAGTGAAGGTGGGGGGTGAGGATTGAGTCCCTGACCCACCAATCACACTGGGTTGGTCCAAAGGGGCGCAGCTATCGGGGCTGGAAAGGGCACTTTGAAAGAGAAAAGGACATCTGGAGTACTAGAAGATCAGCACATACGCCAACCAAAAGAAGCCAATGAACACAAGACAATCACCAGCTACACTTTCACGGGATTGACAGATTTGAGGAGAATGAAGGCTAATATCTGTCATTCTCCTGAGCAGCCATGCTTTGCTTTTCTCCGCATTTCAATACTTGAGGCTAGATACTAAACAAATTCAAATCCCTTTCCGGATACAAATGCTTGGGGTGCTGTGAGAAGGCATTTGCTTTCAAGAGTTTTAGGCCTGTACAGGTGACCTGTGGGTGCTGTGTGCATTGCTGTTTGTGTTAGAAGCTGCATGTGTTGCTGTAAGAAGGAAGGCAAGTGCAGGAGCTGACTGAGGGAAGTTGTCTTCTATCTCCTCCTCTGTGCAGGACAAGTACTTGAAGAGCAGTGGTCAGGAATGGAGGCTGTCGGCTTTCCCTTAACGGCAAGACATGCCAAGGTTCTGCCTGCCATCAACACCATGACTGCCAGCTATAAAGACCGTTTCCCGTACTACCCGTTGCCTCAGAGCTCCAGCCTCCCCTGGATGCCCAGCACCTACTCTAAAAGAGATGCCATCAAACCAACTTTGGCTCCCTTTTCCAAAACTTCCCAGGGGATGACCACCAGCGAGAAGCTCCCTTACATTTCCAACAGAACAACCCTCTTCACCCGCTACACCCCTGATGACTGGTACAGGTCCAACCTGACCAAGTACAAAGAGTCAGAGACTTCCCGGCACAATGCGGAGGCTCTGAGAGTTGATACCACCCGCATGATTGGGGATAAATACCAGCAGACAAAGAAAACACAAGAAGAAAGCACCAAAAGCCTGGGAGGACGTGTGAATGCTATTGAGTTTTGGAAAGGGGAGCTCTGCCGTGAGCTGGATTAGATGATCGGGGAGACCAACACGCTCACAGACATGAAGAAGAGACTAGAAAGAGCCTTGGCCGAGACGGAGGCCCCTCTCCAGGTAAGCACTCTGTCCAGTGGGCTGCAAGCTGTAGCCTACTGCTGGAACAACTGCAGCCATTCAAATGTCTAACTAAGTTCCACTGCAGCTCCGCAAGACCTAGAGAGTTTTTATGAAGAGACCATAAGTTAAGTTTGCAATGTCTTCCCATCTGCTACATCCCCTATCAGCCCGTTATGAGCTCATCACAACTCCATTTGCTTAACCAAATATTTGTGTAGGCGGAACATCCAAATTCCTGGACTGGGATACAGAAGCCCATGTTTTCCTACAACACCCTGGGGAGGTCAGCATCAAGGCTGACACAGGTGCCTGTGCCACAGCTCTGGTTGCAGCCGGGACATGTGGGCTCCCTCATGTTGATTTGATGTGTATGGTGCAGTTCGGTTGCTTGTAGTCAGCTGAAGCAGCCGCCCTGGGCACTTTGTTCCCCTGGTGTCCCCTCTGTGCCCGCCTAGAATTTCTTTTCTTGCATTTCTTGAGATGGGGACTCTCTCTATAGAGAATCCTGCCCCTGCACCGACAGTGATGGCATGTCCCCAACAGGTCGCTCAGCAGTGCTTGCTTCAGCGGGAGAAGAGGATGGGCATTGACCTCGTCCATGATGATGTGGAGAAAGAGCTCTTCACGGTAAGTTGGGCCACCCAGATCATGTGTTAAAGCCAGTTTTACTTAAACTGCCCTACAGAGGCTTTGCAGCCTTCTTCCCTACCTGGCTCCTTACTGCTGGGGAGGTGCTCAGCTCTTCAACCCCCCAAAACCTGCTGGGCCAGGGGATGGTGTTCCCCCAGGCAGCAGCATGCCCACGCCATGTGGGTATGACTTGGCCGTACAGAGGATGGAATAGCTGAAGAGCAGCTGCGTGTTTGTGTAGCGTGTGGGGGTTCTGTGTCCCTCTTCAGGGAGTAGTGCACTAAAGACATGCACGCAGTTTGGGGGCACTTTCTCCACTCCCTGCCTGTTTACTCTGGGCAGAAAGACAAGCAGGCAAGTTCTTGCTGTGTGCTTGGTTGGGGAGGTCTGAGGGGACGAGTGGCATCAGGACAACTGAGTACAGACACTGATGATGGGGCCATGTGTCCTTTACCCAGGAAGTCAATGTCATCAGGTCGTGCCAGGAGAAGATGCAGCGGTACCTGGATGAAGCCAAAGCCCAGCTCACGTAAGGAGGAGCTCCTTATGTCATGCCCTAGGGCTGATGTGCATTTGCAGTTGTGATGTGGACCCCCAGCAGACCCCGACCTCTCCCCACACCCTGCAGATGGAAAAGCCAGGCGGGCTCCCCGGGAAGTGGGCAGTGATGCTCATGGGAGGACAGAGCTGCGTGGGAGGGAGCTGCGGGGAACTGGAGCGGGGAGGAAGCCCTTCCACCTGAACATCCCCAGCGATGGCTGTTGTTTGCATGTTGAAGGTCCAACAGGGCGGCCCAGCACGAGCTGGAGAGGGACCTGGCCCACAAGCAGGCGGCCCACCGCATCGATGACAAGTGTCACCACCTGAGGAGCACCTCCCACGGCATCAGCTACTACCCAGCGGTGGAGCGGGTCGATGCCACGTGAGTGCACGCTGGGCGGCACGCCAGCAGCAAGCTGTGCCCGGGATGCACGGTGCCTCTCCCTGGCAGGGAGCTGCTTGTCCCCAGCCCACTGTCAAGGCACGTGCATCCCGCCTGGAGACAGCTGCCTGAGTGGGACCGTTTCTCTCTGCTTATTGTTATTCTTACTGTTATTGTTATTGTTAACCTTACCTTTATTCTTACCCTTACTCGTACTCTTCTTCTCATTCCTATTTTCTGTTGTTGTTGTATTAAACTGTCTCTATCTCCACCCGTGAGTCCTGGTCTTTCTCTTTCCCCTCCATTGAGAGTGGCTGTGTGGTCCTAGCTGCTGGCCAGAGTTAAACCACAACCTATGCTCAAATTAAAGACGGAGATTTCAGATACATTTAATCAGTGCTGCTCCCAGGCAGGCTTCATGCCTGCCCACGTCCAGCTTCAGCACTACGGGCTTACCGGGGCTTCTTCTTCCCCCTCACCTCCTGAAGGATCTCGGTGCCGGACTCTTGGGCCAAGATCACAGACGACAACATCCTCCGCTCACAGAGCCAACGGGCGGCCTCCTCCAAGCTGCGGGACAACATCGAGAACCTGCTGGTGGTGGCGGCAAACGAGATGTGGAGCCAGTTCAACAGGGTGAACATCGCCTTCACCAAACGCATCAGCGAGACAGCCGATGCCAAGAGCAAGATCCGGACCCACCTGGCCAAGGTAGTCGGAACCCCTCCCTTTCGGTGTGTCACTGTCACTTCCTAGTGACACCCCTGAGGTGGGACCCTTAGGAGTTGGCACCGTAATTTCATCTCAAGGGATCTGTTTTTGCTAGGACGTCCTCACTGGCAGCCTGGAAGCACAGGGATTGCCAGCAGAAAATGCCAATGCTGGTTGCATCTCCTGGTAGTTCCTTCAGAAGCGCTGGCTGCCCTCCAGAACGGCCTTGCTGGGCCTCTGCTGGGCTGCCTGCTGGGGGGGTTGCAGGCTTGCTTCTCCTCCAAGGACGTGCTTTCACTCTCCGTGCTCTGGGGCTGCTGCATGGGCATGCGTGTGTTTGCTTTGCCGAGCAGAGTCAGTGGAAATCAGTGATGGACACCTGCCTCAGAGCTGTGGGTCTCATAGAAAGCTTCCTGAAACGTGCCCGACACTGTATTGAGTAACTGAGGGAAGACGGGGCTTGCAGCACTGCGAGCTGATGCCACGTCTTTCAGTGAGGATCCATGAAGAACCTTCCCTCTCTGAGTTACTGTTGATGGATAATTAGTTCCAGCAAGCGGTAATTTTGGGAAGCTGGGAATTCAATAGGTCCATCAGTGCTCCAAAACCTCCTCTGATGTGACAGCAAGAGCCAAGAGAGGTTTTTCCCTGAAGAAAAATTACTCTTGGCTCTGCGCCTTGATGTGTAGCAGAATGACAGGGGTCTGAGCCCAGGGTCTGCTTATTGAACTTGTTTTGTTCTGCAGATGGACAAGAGGAAAGGGTAATTATGTTGTCACTTGAGAAGATACTTTTTAATTTGTGCATGGGTTTCTTTTTTACGCCAGACGCTGCAGGAAATCTTCCAGGTGGAGAAGACCATAGAAGCCATCCAAAAGGCCATTAGGGACCAAGGGCCTTCCTTAAAAGTGGCTCAGAGCCGGCTGGACGAGCGCACACGCAGACCAAACGTGGAGCTGTGCCGGGACACTGCCCAGCTCCGGTAAGGCAGGAGTGTGGGTCTGGTGGGCTCCTTGAGGAGTTACGGCTGGTAGCACCCGAGGGTAGCACCCGGGAGTAGCACTGCATGAAAAATTAAGCATGGGCTTTTTTTTCAACAGTCCTTCCATAAGTGCACTGCTATAATCAAAAGCAATGAGCAGGTATTGCAGCCTTTGGGTGCTGGGAGAGCTCTGCGCCCATAAAGGAGGCTGTACACCATGGCCGGGTATAGCCTGATGGCACCCCATGAGGGGATGGATTCTTCCCGCTTGGGTAAGCCCCATCTTCTCTCCAGCCTGCTTCCCGGCAGTTGGATGTGCTCAGTTTTGAAGGACGAGCCCTTTACTCTCCAACAGGATCCTGCTGAGATCCCTTAGGCCCTTCCTTTTGGGGAACTGCAAGGAAGGGTGCCCCCTATGGAGAAGCAGAAAGGGCTGTCCTCACCTTCTCCGAGGACACTGGAAATCCTTTCAAGGACACAGTGGTCTGTTTGGGATTGCACGCCGAGGAGCTGTGGAGGAGTAGGCTGGCCTGAGCGCCCAGCAGCACCCCCTCTGAGGCACCCCAAAGTTCACCCCTCCTGGGAGCCCGTTGGGCAAGACTCCAGCTGAAGCCTTTTCAGAGCAATTGAAACCCAGCCCCACAGCCTTTGCAGCATCTCGTACAACAAGGGTTTTTTCCATCCTCCCCTTGTTTCACATTCACTTTTAGCCTCTCCCAGATGTCCTGTTTTCTTTGTGTGCATCTGTGGGCATGGGGAGGATGCCTGCACAGGGAAATCCAGGAGGGGGAGCCAACAAACCCCCCAAACCAAGCAGGAACAGGAAACCACACCTGCTCATCCCTCTTCTTGCTGGCCCGAGCTGCTCTGGGAGAGGCGGCTGCGCGTTGCCAAAGCCTTTGAGCAGACTTAACCATGCCTCCCCGCTGAGGTCTGGAGGAGCTCTGCCCTCAGCTTTCCCATGCGTCTGCCAGAAACGGGGGGTCTGAGTTAGTCTGAGCACGCTGAAGGGGGAAATCCTGTGACCAAGGGGCCCTTCAGCAATGCCACGGTAGAAACCACCCCCATGATGGCACTGTTAACCAGGGTTTCTTGCTGTTTTCCAGCCTTGTCAACGAGGTCCACAAAATCAACGAGACGGTCCAGAGCCTCCAGCAGCGCCTGAGAGACACCGAGGACACCCTGCAAATGCTGGTTCATACCAAGTCGGTCTTGCAGCATGACCTGGCCGTCAAAGCCAACACACTCTTCATTGATGAGGAGAAGTGCATGGGCATGCGCAAGACCTTTCCCAGCACGGTGCGGCTGCTGGGTTCCATTTAGGCTCAGCTGAACTCACTGAATCTGTTGTGGGAGGGATTCCCAGTTTGGCTAAGATGCTTTGGAAATACTTGATTAGAGTTTCACTTCCTGGTGAAAGCCATGAGTAGAAATTAAATGATCTTTTTGTGTGTTATACGGTCTACCGGTATTTTTTTTGCCTTTGGTTTTTCTCTTTCCACTGTACTTTCACGGTGTGCCAGAAAGTCACTGAAAATACTTTGTAAGCGACTAAGAGTAAATCCACCCACGGGGATTCAGTCCTACCCTCTCAGTCGGTGATTTTAGGAGAAAAACTGTCGTGTCTGCCTCCTTTTGAGTCTGTCTGATGTGGGAAAAGCACAGGGTGAAGCCATGCCGGCTGTCTCGAATCACCTCCCTGTCCTCCACGGGCCTTAGCATAGCTTCAAGGAGAGTCCGTTCCAGGATCTTCCCAGGCACAGAGGTGAGGCTGACAGCTGGGGACTTCCCAGGCTCCCCCTTTCCCCCTTTTTCAAAAATGGGTGCCACATTTCCCTTCTTCCAGTCACTGGGGACTTCCCCTGACTGCCATGACTTTTCAAATATCACCTTCTTAGGTGATATCACCCTTTCATTCCTTGGAGGTATTTCACTGGTGTTTCCTTCTTGCCTCATCGCTGGAAGACTTCAGGTGTCCTGCAGCGTAGCCAGCACATCTCAGAGCAACAGCCTGTGGGCCCTCGCTAGCACCCTGTCCCTCTAACCTTGGCGTGTCATCTCACAGCTTGTCACCGGGCAAGCCTGATATTGTCCCCCTCTCCCTTCAAGCCTTGTTTTAAGCGCTGTCAGGGAGCCCTGATAGCTGGTGAGCAAAGACCTTCTTCCCCCTTTGAGACAAGTGAATCCCATCTGACGCCGGCAAGCCTGGTGCTGTGTAGGCCATCCCCTTATCAAAAAAAAACAAAATTCTGTTGGTCACACCAGCCACGGATCCACCTATTAATAGACTGGGCCTGTCTGTATGTTTCTTCCAATGTCGCTGCCTGTAACTGGAAGGAAAGAGGAAAAAATAACCTGTGCCCCACATCCCCTTACCAACCGTCCCAAGGCCCTGAAGTCTCTTTTGATCGCCATTGGAGGACATGTTGCAGCTTCACCACCACACACACGGAAGAGTAATAATGGGTAATAGTCCGAGGGCCGTACCAGGCTTGGAAGTTTCCTAGTGATGACCTTAAGCTGGGGCCCAGGGAGGAAGCAGACATCCCATCGGAAGAATAAGGGTTTGGACCAATTTATGTCATTCATGTTCATGGTATGAAAATAATCTTGTATGTTATGAAATAATCTTGCCGGCCAGCTTGGGTCAAGTGCTCACGTCTCACTCCTCCTCATCCCTGCGCCTGGCAAGCTCAAAATCTCTGAGCCCTTGAAACCCACACACCATAGCCAGCTATAAAGTACATATTTTCACAAGTTCAGACACTGGAGTCTTCTAAAAGTGCAGGCTTCCCAACTATTAGAAGAGAAGTTAGTCCTGTGTCGCTCAAAGCAGGACACACTATAACAGTTTTTCATCGCAGGAGAGAGCATATTATTCTCTTTGCATAACCTCATGCAAAATGACTGCAATTCAAAGTGCAGAGCACTCAGGCCTGGTGGCCCTATCTCCCTTAAGCTCTCAGTTTCGCAGCTGCTCACTGAGTTCACGAAAAACACAGTCAGAGTTTTTATTCATTAAGCACAGTCTTTAAGGCAGCTATCTTGTCAGGTTTTGAAAGCCGAGCTCTTGTCCTCAGCTCCTCTGCTCTTCTCCTGGGCACACAGTAGCTACTGGAAACAGCTGAAGAGGCACTGCTCATTGTGTGTTGCTATCAACATATTTACATTAGTTTAGTCTAAAATACACCCCGTGATTATGTAAAGGTTTGGAAAGGACCAGGCCAAGTCGGGACAGCTGAGGCCACCTGGGCTAGTATCAAGGCTGATTTGGTACTAGCAGACGATTGTTTCTCTTTGGAAGAGCAATTACACAAAACAGTGAAGGTGATCTGAAGCTTTGTTGAGGCGGGTGCACTGCATACCCTGACCTCTGAGTTCATGATCTGCTTCCCCTCCTAATCAATGGGCAGAAATAGCACTTCTTTGATACAGTTCCAGTGACTTCAGACATTGGTTTTAACAGATTTTGACTTGACGCACAGAGGCACGCGTCTTTCCACTGAAAGAGGATTTAGTTCATGACGAGGCAGGAAGTTGCAATAATACTGTTAGGTGAGATTGCATCCACTATGAACAGCCATGCAAGGATGATGATGGTTTTGAAAAGAATCAAAATTTTTATCACAGCTCCCATAAAATTCAATAGAGCCCAAAACCTCTGGTGCAAACTGTAAAACAAATCTCAAGAATGTGGCAAAGTTCAAAGCAACGAGGGGAGGAAGATTTTTATTTCAAGATAAAAGTGATTTCACCCCTTCATGTGCATGCTGTCCTATCCTCCCAGCAGCTAAATGTGTATTTCCACCCAGCCTGGACACAATTCCCCGAGCCGAGACAGAGGACAAGAGACACAGCTTTGGGAGGCCTCTGCATATCTCCCGGATGGTCCCTGCCTGGGTGAACAACGCTCACATCTGCCCCTTCACACTGGGTTATACCAACAACCAAACCACTCAAGTGCCCCTACTGGAAGAGGCCTCTTGTGCAACTCGGAGACGGCTCAGGGAAGGGTCAACAAGGAATATAGACCTGGATGCTCTGGAGTGTGGCATCGCAGGTCTGGACGGATTGACCTCCAGGCTCAGGGATCCCACAGCCTCTCTGGCAACCCACTCCACTGCTTTATGAGTCTCACAAGGATTTTCTTCTGGATTCCTGCTCTCCAGCCTGAACCTCTCCACTTTCAGGAGATGCCACCAGGCAGTGCTGGCAAGACGTTCCAAGTGATGGGTTCTGTTGTCACCGAGGGATGGGCTCTGATGTCACCAAGCAACGGATTGTGAACACGTGCCCCTCGCTGCTTAAATCCGGGCGCCGAGTCCCATCCAGCTGGTTCATACCCGCATTCCAGCTGAGCAGTTGGCGAGGCTGGAGTGTTGAGCCAAGCCTTGGCGCTGGTGTCCTGACTGGGGAGTTAGTTGCTCGCGGCAGCTCTCCATCTGTGCCCCAGAGCCCGCAAAGGATTTTCCCTGGCCCTGTCAGCTTCAGGCAGCCGGGGCAGTCAGGAGGCACGCTCGCAGCAGCAGAGGTGAGCTGTGTGGGGACACCGCACCCTGGGGAGCTGGGAGGGTTTCTTTCTTGAGGGACCTGGGCATTTCTTCCAGCCCTCCTCAGGCCAGCCAGTGACCGTGGCCTCTCTTCCTTTTCCAGCCTGACACCGGCTGCTGCAGCGCCACAGGGAGGGAGCACTTTGTCACCCCCAGCTGCCCCTAGCACGATGCAGCGAGTGGAGAGCATGGCAATGGACCTGGACAACCGCTGCCCAGTGTGCCTGGACAACTGGGACGATGCCGCCTATGCCATGCCATGCCTCCACCAATTCTGTTACCAGTGCATCCTGCGCTGGGCTAACAGCAAGCCCGAGTGCCCTCTCTGCAAGAGGAGAGTGCGATCCATCGTGCACTCGGTGAGGGCAGACAATGACTTCGAAGAGGTTCCCATCGCGTCATCTGCCTCAGCCCCCGCACCAGTTGGCACCCGGCAGGCCGGAGGAGCGCCCAGGCACCCAGACACCCACAGCCCCCCTCGCCGCTCTGTAACACCTCAGCCGCTGGCAGTGGAGTCAGTGCCCAGGGCTCTGGTGGGCGGCCTCCAGCCCCATACCTGGGCGTTCCTCTTTGACGACCACCCGGCTCTCCTCCAACGCTTTCTGCCCTGGCTCCAACAGCAGCTGGGGCTGATCTTTGCCGAGGAGCCTTCAGCAGCCGTTGTGATGGAGGACCTCATCCTGGCCGTCCTGGGCTTCTTTGGTCTGGACGAAGAGGTCCTGGTCCGGCTGCTGCAGGTCAGCCTCCAGGATCGCGCGGCGACATTTGTACAGCAGCTTATCAACGTCGCCGTGCAACGCTGCAGCGCGGAGGCCCACCGTCTGCTGGGCCTCGAGGACAGCCATGCTGCCGAGGAGCGGGAGGGCAGCCCCGTGGCTGTCCCTCCTCCTGCTGCCTCCAGAAGGGGGTCTCCTGGCCCTGGCCAAGCCACCTCCCGCAGCCCTGCTGCAGACGATGAAGAGGAGCGACCCAACACCTCCACCGCTGCTCTTCATGGGGCTCCCGGCAGCTCCCCCGATGCCCCTGTTCCAACCAACGGGGAACAGGAGGAGCTGCATGAGGATCCAGGGGAGGTTGCCGCAGGTCCCTCTACTCCCAGCCGCAGCAGGGACCTCTCCCGTGGGGGGCCATGGCGAGGCACGAAGAGGAGGGCCAGCAGCTCCCAACATTCACCTCAGCCACCCAAGAGGCCACCCCGCCGGCACAACTAGAACAAGGCCCCAGGAGCTGCCAAAACCAGGGCCAGGCCAGCAGCTGGGACACATGCTCAATACAGTTTTGTATATATTTCATTATTTCCTTTTTATTTTATTCTTAACGTTTTAGTCAAGTAGTTCAGTTCCTTCTGAAATCCTGAGTCTCTCTTTCTCTCTCCTGCCTCTCTTTGAAGACACGTTGACGAGAGCATCTGTCCTGCCACCCAGTGGCCAATCCGGCCCAAACCACAACAGCCATAGAGAATCATACCTCCAGTATCAACTCTGTGCTACAGCTCATAATCAAACCTTACCAGCTATTTAGTCCTCTCAGTTTTTATTGACACAGAGCAAGTTTTGCAGACCCAGTCCAGTTTTGTTCCGGGGAAATTCTATCTGGCCTCATCTTTCCAGGGCCAGGCATCACACACCGCAGCAGGTAAAACATCCTGTCCTGCAGAACGCCCGTTTTCATGGGGGAGGGAAACAGCACTGCGGGTAGCACTGATAACGTAGACCACAGAAGCAAGTGGGCAGAGCTCCATGAAAACACTGCCAGGCTTTTTGCCACACAAGGACTACCCCTGCAGTCTTGTCAGAGGTTGCTTACTTAGCTTATAGCAGTCCACCCCTCCAACATCAAAGGTGTCGCCGCAAGACTGAGACCCCAGAGATGCCACAGAAAGCACCATCTCCACCCCTTTACCAAAGCGGTTCCCGGTTAAGTACCAACAGCAGGAATTGCTGCTGCCCACTGCTCTGGGCATCCGCCACCATCCACCCCACACAAAGGGCCAGCTGGGTATCTCCCCCATGGGCACGCCAACTCTGCAGACTCCTTTCAGGTGTCTTTTCAGGCAGAGCAGACACAGACCAGATGAGTTTCAAGCTGAAACACGACTTTGTCATGCAGGCAGAGAAAAAAGCTCTCAGAACTTGAGAGTTTTATTTCTCAATCTGAAAAATGACACACAGCGTAGGTACAAAGACAAGGAGACGCTACAGTCCACAGCAGGAGCGGTGGTCAGGCACTCTCCCTGCACCTCTTTGCCAGGGACGGTGCTCTTGCACAGGCAGAGGTATCTTCTCCCCTCCCCAAAAGCGCACCGACCCCACAGACAGACATTTCTCCCACACCTCCTTTGAAGGAAGGCTACCAGCGACCCACCTGCAGAATTAGCCAGAGACTTCTCAGCACCTTATCATGCCGCTGTGCTTTCAGTCAGAACGGCATTTTTGATTATAAGCAACTAAGGGCAGAACTAAAGTAAATCTCTATCAAAATGCAGCAAAACCATGACACTGTTCTTATTCCTCTGGCTTCTTTCCAGAGTCATTTACAAAATACCATTCCTCTCTAGGCCACTCCTAATGGACAGCCTTTCAAGATTTTTCAAATCTACATCAGCATCTTCTTTAAGAGTTTAGCACCCAACACAGAGCTGAAGGCATTTCTCCTTCTCCTAAGAAAGCCCAGCTCAATCTCTACTTTGCTTCCCGTCTTCCCCACCCCAACTCACACCAACACAGCGCACGCACCTCCTCAAGCAACACTTTCTTTCACCAAAACACAGGACCTGTTTCTGAAGTCAACTGCCGGAGGGACCAGCGAGAACTGCTTGGGCTCTTCTACCTGTGACATTGAAAGGGATGTTGAAGTGGGATTTCAGTAGTGAACTCAACATGACAAACTCCAGCAGAGGTAAGAAAAACACATTTTTTAGGAACTAGTTCAAAACAGGGCCCAGGAGCACCACTAAGTGTTTCAGTGCCACATCCCCCCTCTCCAGTAACACCAGAGTCGCAGCAGAACTCTAATCTGTAACAATAAACGTACGAGGCACATACTGCCTGTAAAAGCAGAATATCCAAAACTGCAGGCAAATCCTCACTGGCACAGAGCAGCACACTTCAGTCCTCCTCAGGGTCTCTGTTGAAAGGGTGGTAACTGGAGCAACGGGATTTGCCACTGCCTCCTTTCTTCCTACAGAAGAAAGCTATCGAGTATTGCCATACATTTGCCTTTCTGCTCTGGCAGAGCCCTTTCTTCCGCAGGCCTCTCTGAAGTCCTTGGGAAGTGCGGAGTGCCCACAGCTCTCCTGTTCCACCCCCAGCGCTGGAGGCAACCCAGGGGAGAATTAGAGCAGTCGAGAAGCTGCTCTGGCTTGCGTTGCTGTGTGAACGCATGCCGACCACCTCCACAGACGCAAGGCTAACGGCAACCCACCAGCAAGGAAAGCTTCTTGCACCAGCCTTCTTCAATACCTACATACTTTTGTGGGCCTAAGCCCAGGTCTCCCATGACAATTTTCATTAAGCTGCATTCTAAGTGATGATTTTTCAAAACACTCTGGAGATTGTCCTTTCTTAGCAGCTTTCTAACTGCTCAATCAATGCAAAGTATTATTTTTCCCACACAAATGGAAACTCATTGGTCTCAACCTGATATTACTCGGTGTTCCTCAAGAGTATCAGCCTTTTCTCCCAGCTGACACTTCAAGAGCAGATGCAGCAGCTCAGCCATTTCCCAAGAAATTCTACACAAATTTGCAGTACCTGGAACTAGGTGCCTACACAGAAGTCACATCTCATGGGAAAACA
Source organism: Vanellus vanellus (assembly GCF_965231255.1). Taxonomy (NCBI): domain Eukaryota; kingdom Metazoa; phylum Chordata; class Aves; order Charadriiformes; family Charadriidae; genus Vanellus; species Vanellus vanellus. Next base: position 24,060,234 of record NC_138908.1, read on the forward strand.
CACGTTTAAGGCCATCCCTCACACTCTGGTGTTGCTGGCCTTCTTTTGCATACATTTGTTTTCCTAGGTATAAGGATTAACAAAACCATGAATCATTTGGGTCAGTCTGCCACACCCTGCAGGTAATACTGCATAGCATGTTTTCCAAGTGTTCACGGCCCTGGGAGTCACGCTTGCCCACATTGAACAATAAATGCTCAATAATGCCCAGATCACAAAGCCAATACGCTGCTTGTGTGCACCAAATAGAAGGCAAAAGCACAGGAACTCCTATGCAACAAGGGTCCGAAGAAGCAGAAGAAGCTGCAAGTCGAAACCTGAGTCATCAGATCCCAAATTTGGTCCAGTTGTTTTGTGAGTACGAGTAGCAATGAAGACACACAGAGCGACAAACACAGCAATCCTCTTGGTGTCTTCAGGAAGAACCTAAATCATTAGGCATAGTCAGAAATGGTGAGCGTCCTCAGATCATGTGCCTGAGCTCAAAAAGGAAACGTTTCTCCTCCAGACTGGCACAACCTGTGGAAATAAGACTATCAGGAATGCTGCTGAGAAGGAGAGAGATTAAGATGGGCAGATCAAAAGTCAGCCTGTTGCACCTTAACCTGCGGAGGGACAAGGGCAAAAGGTTACAGAATTTGCAAACGCGTGCTCAGGGAACAAAGAAATACTGGAAGCAAAGCCGCGGCTCCCCAAGGCTTGTGTCCTGGGCTCATGGGAAGGAAGCACGGCTAGCAGCTTGGAAACCTGCCAACCTGATGCTCAGGCTTTCCTGAGATAAGGCTCCAAGGCAATCCTCAACAGCTGTCTTTTCCCTCTACTTCCAGGAGCTGCAACAACAGAGAGGAAAGAAGGAGGAGAGAGACAATGGAGGAAAGAGGAATGAAACCAAGCCCACCAGATGCCAAGGTATAGCCATCCCTGCTGAAAGGAGCACTCCCCCATTGTTTAAATCCTTCCTTTCTGCTCCTTGGCTCCGTCAGGATCCTGCCAGCCTGTGCTTTCAGCAGCAGCCTTTCTCTCCCGGGTGAAAGCAGAGCGCTCCAGCTCGCTCTTAGCTGCCCTTGAGCATCTGCCCGTGACAGCACACACACCCAACTTCACGCATCTCCTGCCACGGGCAGCTGAATCCCAGAGGCGTGCATGCAGCAGCTCTCTTCTCCCCCAAACACTCTTGCTGGCATGTTACCCACCTGCCTACTCAGAGGTCGACAACTGCTTAGAGGGTCTGCTATCTTAACCGGCAGTCAAGTAGTGCCAGACTATCCAGTCCACAAGCCAGCTGTAGCTCGCAAATCTCTGGGTGGGGGTTCAGCACACCAGTAAAACTTTTGCTGCCACCCACCCACTGATGCTCCGTGGATTCCCTCCTGTGCTGCAGCCCTGACTTCTGTGGCTCCCTTTGCTCAGGGGCACTTCAGACTTGCAGCAAATTGTGCTCAGATTCCAGCCCTTCAAATACAAGCCGCATGTTTTAGTCATTCCACATAGGGGAATCAACCCAAGATCACAGTACATCATCAATCAAGTTCATAAAGAAAAAGGCTGTTAGTAGGTGAGGGGTTTGGGGGTATTTTATAGGATAGAGCACCTGCTCTTCCAGGTGTCTCAGCCTTCCAAGACCGAAGCGTGGAATACTAAGAACTACGTAGATACAGCATTTCCATCGCTTGAGCCTGCACTTGTTTGTGGCCTCAGAAGGGTCCGCACAGCTCCGTCATTTAAGAGAGCTGCTGCTCTAAAGGCAGGCACTCCAATGAAGAATTCTCAAGCAGTTCACCACACTCCATCATGAAGCTGCCTCTCCTGAACAATGCAGAAAACCAGGCTGCATATAAGGTCTTTCTAAGGAATCATTTTTCTGGTACTGGTTCAATAAGTCACACACCTACCTAAGCACTAAGGCTCTGCCTAAGAAAGCAACGACACAGAGAATTGCTCACACCACAACTAGAAAGTACAAAGTTAAATCTTATCAAAATGAAACGGAAATATTGGAACGGTCACAGGTTTGTTGTTGTTTTAGTTTTTAGGTTTTTTTTAAATTTATTGGATGTCACCAGGTCTCTCTTTAAACCATAAAGCACTGATTCAGCTGATGAAGAACATGACATGACATCACTGAGGCAATGAGCTCTGTGCTTGAGTTCTCTTCCCTCAACTCTGAAGGCACAGAGAGTCCCCACCAAGCAGCAGATCTTCTCTGTGCAACACCAGGGTGGGTCTGGCGTCATCTTCAACCACCCATTGGGTAGCTGAGGCAAGAACCGGCCGGGGACAGCAACCCGCCATGGGCCTTCCCGTCCGCAGACTGAACACCCCTCCTCCAGGCCCCAAGGACCTCGGTGGCCCTACAATGGACTCCTCCTGTCGCCCCTGCGCAGCAGCATGCACCAGGCCAGGCCCTCTGACACTGTGGCCGCTGTCCTGTTGAGGCCTGGCACAAGGAGGGGGCTGGAGCCCAGGGCACACCAGGGGAGATGGAGGGCAGACCCACTGCTCCAGGGGCAGCCTTTCTCTCTGGAAGCAAAAGGGCCGCCCGCAATGGGGCCTTCAGGGCCTCAGGGGCCCCCCTCCCAGCCACAGCAACGTCCGTTGGTGACATCACCGGCTGGCCGTTAGGCAAGCAGGCAGCCCTGTGGCTGGCCCACAGCTCGCTCAGCAGCCGGACACACTCACGCCAAGCCTGCTTGCGAGAGGAGGAGGCGGCCAAGGGAGGCGAGTGCCCACAGTGAGTGGCAACAGTGCCTACATTGAGTGGGCCCAGGGCCAAGAGGCTCATTGGAAGCCCTGAGGATGCCTCCCCAGACCAGGAAACGCCAGTGGGCTGGCGCCAGCAGCAGCAGCCCTGCCCGGCGAGATGAGCCCATGGAGGTCGACCCGCCACAGAAGAGGGATGAGGAAGAGCCCATGGAGGTGGATCCCCCTGCAGATGACACAGAGCCCATGGAGGTGGATCCATCTCCCGCAGGCCTGGTGGGGCACACCACCACCACGGCCAGGCTGCCTCCAGCAGCACGCTGTCCAAAGCGCCGCAGGACCCTCGCGGGCTGCCAGGGACAGCCACAGCGCAACAAGCGGCGCCAGCCGCGCAGACGACGCTAGCCGTAAGTGGGCAGCGGATGGAGGGAGGTGATGGGTGCCCTCTGCTGTGTCCTGCTCTGGGTTCCCCCGTGCCAGACAGAGATGGCCATAGTGGAGAAAAGCCATGCCCCGGTGCCTCCTGGTAACCACCCAGCTTCCGTTGAGCTCCCAGTGTTTGTCAGTTGCAGCCAAGAGCCACCAGAGACAGCAGGATGGAGCTGTGCTGGCCCAAAGCAGCACCAGCAGCAGCACCCCGCATCCCATCCTTACTGTGGCTGACTGGGCCGTGTCCTTTGGGCACGGCCAGGGTCCTCCAGTCCCGGGTGGAATGGGCCAGGCCAACTGCTGCTGTGGCTCTAGGTGGGCTCTCCCTGGGGCTCGGGGACACGCGGGCATGGCCGGGCCCCACAGCAGCAGCCTTTCACATACCCACCACTCTCTGCTCTGCAGGGAGCCTCTCAGAAAGGGCACGGCGGTGCTGAGCGTGGATGTGTGGTTGAGCCAGGGCTGCAAGAGAAGCCAGAGGTGCCTTTGCCTCCTCCAGCAGAAGCTGCTCATTGCCAAGTTGCAGTAAGTGCCTGCAAGCCCAGCCGCCTTTCCCCCAGCCCTGTCCCTGGCAGCGGGGCAGGGACACCCTGGCACCAGCCTCAGCCCCCGGGGGCACCTTGCTGCTGGATGCACCCATGTCTGCCCCAACGGCAGGCGGGGGACAGGGCTCCGGCAGGCTCCACCTCCAGCTCCCTGCCTGCCTCTCCGCTCTTCAGATGTGGCACCACCCTGCGCCCACGGCTCTGCCTGGCCCTGGACCAGCTGTGGGTGCTGAGTGCTGACAAGGAGGCAGCAAGAGCAGAAAAGGAAGGAAGTGATGAGGATGGGACCTCCATCATCCTCTCCTGGCCCAGCAGCTCCTGTGTTGCCCCTTTCAGGTGAGTCATGGTGCCACGTCCCATGACTGGGCAGGAGAGGTTCCCAACTGGGCCCATGGCATCCTGTGAATGGCCTCTGCCCTCCGAGCAGAGCCTGAGCAGGGAGCAGGCAGCACGCTGGCACGGAGGAATAGGGGCATTTCTACATCCTGAATCCCCTGGTCACCTTTTGGTGCCCAGAAGGGAAGGGCAGAAGAAGCTGCAATGCCAAGAGAAAGGGAGAAGAGGCAGCTTGGGCTTGACCCAGCTCCCTCCCTGTCCCTTCCTGGTGCACAGGACACCAGAAGGAGACAAGAGAGCACGGGTGAGCTGCCTCCCATCCATCAAGCACCTGGAGAAGGAGCTGAGCGGCTGCCACCATGTGAGTGTTTCTGTCCCTAACAACCGCTCCTCCAGCCGAGCAGCAGAGGCATCGCTGCTCACCTTCTTCCACTCCTTCTTGCCCAGTGGAGGACATTCAATCCCAGGAGCCTGGAGAAGCTGCTAGAGGTCCAGGCAGAGGTGAGAATGGCCTTTCCCCCACCCATTGCTGTGCAGGATGTGTGGTGAGTGGGTTGAGCCCCGGAAGGCAGAGGGTCTCACCGCTAATGCTCTCAGGCTGCTGGTGTCACGTGGCAGCTTGCCAGTGGCCCTTTCTGCTGTGAGGCTGCTCTCTAACCGCTCTCTGATTCTTGTAGGATGATCCCAAGCAAGCACCGCTGCTTACCCCATCTGTCAATAAAGGAGGACATCACCGCTCAGGTAAGTTTTGGAAAGAAAGGCAGGGAGGGCCTTTTGTCCTCCTGCAAGCGGCACGTCTGCAGAATTGAGGATGCTGCTGCCCTTCACCCGGAGGAAGTCTGTGCCCATCACGCTGCAGCAGGAGAGAGCTCAGCCCTTGGTACCCTTCGACATTGCGGAGCACTTGAGGTGCTTCCTGCTTCACTCCGTCCCCAGAACTAAATTGACCTCTGCTCCTCGGCCAGAGCCGGGAGGAGCCATGCTCACTTGTCCCTTGAGTGTCCCTATGCAGGTGTGGCAGCCCAAGGGAGGACGTCACCTGGAGGAGCAAGGGGACCCGCTGGGCAGCGGCTGCTGGACCTGGTTCTGCGGGGACACGGAGCCTCTGCTGCTGCCCACAGCTTGGAGGAGGAGGGCAGGGCGAGGGCTGGGCAGGGCTGTCGTGGTGGCATGCCGGCTCTCAGGAGCATCCCAGCTGGAACTGCTGAGCCAGAGCCGCGGTTCCAGCTGCTGGCCCCCTGCCCATCCTGCCCCATCGCACCACGCTGCAGGCAGGGCAGGGTAGGGCAGGCTCTGGGAGCGCTGGGCTGGTGGTCTCCATTGACGGGCTCTTACTCTGTTTTCCTTTGCAGCGGGAGGGAGCAGCAGCAGGAGGAGGAGGAGGGGGCTGCCCTTCCCCCAGGTACAGGGGTAGCAGCCATGGTGCACCAGGCAAAAGGTTTCCTGGAGGCACCACCCTCTCTGCTAGTCCTCAAGGAAGTAGAAGTGGCAGATACGGAGGCAGGATTGGAAATAGCAGAGGTATGGCAGGTCCACAAACACTGCAACAATGTGTCTCGTGGAGGAGGGTATGTCTTAATTAGTCCAAGGAGCTGCTGTGCCTCTTCCCAGCATTCATTGCCTTCTGGCTTTGTGTGGGTTTTTTTTATCCCCCAGAACAGGGCAGTGTAAGTGAAAGTGGAAAGGTGGTTTCTCCAATGTGTTAGGAATGTGCTTATTCAAAGGAAATACCTACAAAATACCTGCCAAGGACAGACTCCAAAAGCAAAGCCTGCCACCGCAGAAGGGGGTGTTGCACCAAAGGGGTATCTGCAGAGTTCTGTCTCAGGAGGGCAGAAGAAACGGCAGGAGAAAGAATTGGGCAAGCCTTTTCTTGCCCGCAGGGGACCGCAGGGTGTCTGCTGAATGGCCCCTGCAAATTAGCAGAGTGTCACACACCTGTGAGAACGTTGTGTTCGAAAGTGAGGCCCTTGGAAGAAAGGGCTAATGCCAACCAGCCCAAGGCACCTTCTCTAGAGAGCTAAGGGAGCAATTTGCCAAAAAATTGCTTACTCCTCCAGGGCATCCCTTGCCACCTGCTAACGCCAACATTTCTGGTTTAGGCAACCACCACTTTTCCTCCAACCGCCCCCGAGACCACGACAGAGTCCCTGCGATGTGCAGAAGATCAAAAGAACCTTTCAAAGGCACAAAGGTAAAAGGAGTGAGCTTGGGTTAAATGGAGAACTGATTGATCCAGTTGATCCTGGCTTTACCTCTCCAATCCACTGTGGGATGGAAAGGTTTGCAGGCTCCCTCCAGGAAACCGAAAACCAAAGCAAAAGGAAGAGACCAGAGGCCTGGGAAGAGGAGATGGAATGTAAACAAGAAGAAAAAAGAAGGAAGAGAGGAAGAAGACTGCGACTGAAGAGAAGAAGAAAGGTCCAGATGGTGAAGAAGCCCAGGTGAGTCCCAGGCTCTGCTGCCCATCTTTCCCAACTCCTTAAACTGCGCTAAGTCAGTCCAAGGGGCTGGCAAGGGACGGCCAGGGATGGTGCCGTGCAGGCTTTGGGAAGAAGTCCATGGCAGCTCCCCAGGGGCTCCCGATGGAGCCCTGCTGCGTGGCACAGGCGCACTGTGCATCCCTGCAGACGCACAGTCTCAAAGGGCGTTCCCCATGGGGACAAGGCGCCAGAGCCACCCCCTGCTCAATGCCAGCTGGGCTAGAAACCCTTCCTTGCCGGCTGTGTTTCCCAAAGGAAGGGGAACCAAGTCCTGTCTCGTCCTGCCTTTGGGCTTTACCAGCGTTTTCTGACTCTGTCCTTGTAGGTGCCCGTTTCCTGTTAGTGCCTGAACCCCTGTGACTCCTGGGCTCCCGCACGCCATGTTCACAATAAAAGGATCTTTTCTCTCTTAATACAGTTGTGGATATAGTGTGCATGTGTCTTTAGTTTCTCTCTTTTTTTTGGTTGAGGTTTTCATTAAAGTAATTTAATTTGTTTTTTAAACGTGTAAGTCTCTTTTCTCTCTCATCCCTTCCCTCAGAGAGTTAAACTTACTGGAGTTGTGGGAACTTGTGCTGTGTGCCCAACTGCAAAAGATAACTTATGACGCCCTGGCAGAAACGCGTATGACATATCCTGCACCACAAAAGGGGTAACCTGTCCGGCCTTCCCCACCCAGACCGTTCCTGTTTTCTGTCTTTTTAACAGACATGATGTACTCCACCAATGCCATCATGGGACAAATAGCATCTGTCCTTGTTTGAAGTAAAACGGAACCGATTCTCTCTTCAGTCACTTCACTTTTTAGCTAAGCCTCTTCTAACTACTGCAGTGAGCAGCCTATTGTGCAGAAACCGTTCACTCTCAGAGTGACGAGACCTGTGTTGATAGTTGATGCCAGGCATGGTATGCAGAGAGGCTCTTGCTTAGACTTAGGGCTATAACACCCAAGGGCAGATAACGTGGTTATTTGCCCCGTTGGAGGGTGGGAAGCGGAAAAGCGCAGAGGGGTCGCACCTGCGGGGAGGAGCGGACTAGACAGGTGACCCAAAATTGCCCAACAGGGGATTCCATCCCATCTGCCTCACGCGCAGTAGAAAAGCTGAGGGATCAAAGGGTCAGCCCTCTTTCTTCGATGGCCGATGCCTGAGGAGGACTCTGTCTGTTCGTGTGCATTTGGTCTCGATCCTGAATGCAGCTCCGGAATCCAGTTCCCATCCGTCACTGATTCCGGTCTGGGACTTCCCCAGGGCCAGCTGGTGAGGTGACTGTCATCCTGGGAGCTCGATACGGTTTTCTATACATTTCATTATTTCCTTTTTACTTTTCTATTAATATTTCATTAAAGCAGTTTAGTTCCTTCTAAACTCGTATGTCTCTCTCTCTCTCTCTCTCTCCTGCCTCTCTCTTTTTTTTTACAGAAGAGAGGGAGTGGGGAGCATCTGTCACTTGCCTTGTGGCCGTTTTGGCCCAAACCATGAGAGGCAGGTAGAGTGTTTACAGGAGAGAGAGCAATATTCAAAAGTTGCATGAAAACGGCGACTTGGCAATATTATGGGTACGTGTAGACTCATGACGGATGCTATAAAAGATCTGGATCGGGGTATTTTCAGAAGGGCAGCTTATGAGCCAGTGTAATCCTGTAGTAACGGACAGCAAGAACGTAGCGCTGCAACAGAAAGATGGACAGCTTTTGGCAGTCAATTTTGTGCTTAGGTGTCTAAGTAGTTAGATTCTCAGGGAGATACTTAGAGAAGTACTACTTGAACTAAGTAGTTTCGATAACTAGGCAGACCTGGGCCGATGTGCAGAAAATTGGCGCCCCTGCTTAGTATCTGCCGCACGTTTTCACCCTGGGTTTTCTTTTTTGGTGAGCTAAAATGGTCGAGGCTTTGGGACAAACTGTCTCCTCCCATGTCTATCAAAACTGGACATGCCTTAGCACAACTGGGAGTGGTAGTTTTGTAATTTTAGTGAATTTGCTGCTGTTGGAGCTGTAGTCAAAATTAAGGAAGGAGTTTAATTACTTGCATAAAGGGAGAGCATGCGAGTAGTCTACTGACTTTGGTGTGGTCCCCAGAGCACAAGGGATTTGGGGACCACTTACTACTGGGTGTAGTTGAGAACTTTGTGCTGGAGAGTCACTGTCCTGGTTTGAGGTAAAACAGAAACAATTTTGTTCAGTAACTTCACTTCTTAGCTGGGCCTCTTCTAACTACTGAAATTAACTGCATATTGTGCAGACAATGTTCACTCTCAGAGTGATAAGACCAATTGTTTGTAGCTGATGCCCAGACATGGTATGCAGAGAGGCTCCTGTTTATACTTATTGCTATAACCCCCAAGGCCAACCAACTTTGTTATTTGCCCCGTTGGAGGGTCAGAAGTGGAAAAGCATAGTGTAGTCCCACCTGCAGAGAGGAGCTGACGGGACAGGTGACCCAAAACTCACCAACAGGGTATTCCATCCCATCTGCCTCATGCTCAGTATAAAAGCTGAGGGATCAAAGGGGCAGGTCTCTTCCTTCAATGGCTGACGTCTGAGGAGGACTCTGTTTGTCTGCCTGTGATCCCGATCCTGAATCCAGATCCAGAATCCAGTTCCCGTCCGTCACTGCGTCCAGCCTGGGACTGCCCCAGTGCCAGCCGGTGACGTCATTGTCATCTCGGGAGCTTGATACGGTTTTGTATATATTTTTCATTTTTTCTTTTCTTTTATTATTAATACTTCATTAAAGTACTTTAGTTCCTTCTAAACTCATAAGTCTCTTTTTCCTCCTCTGCCTCTCTCTTTGAAGAGGGGTAGAGGGGAGCATCTGTCGGTGCCATTTGGGGTGCCACAGGTCCCCAGTAGTGGATTTTGGCCTAAACCACGACAGTCCCGTAGCTTGTGAATTTGACTGGTTTCCCTGTGCCATGAAGTCGATTTTATCCTGACTAGAGCAAGACATGTATTTAAAGTGAAATCAAAGTGTGCTAACCTTTGTATACAGAAAACAGTTGGAGTTCTTCTCTATCTCAGAACTTTGGCAGCAGAGGCATTGCTTTCTCATGGAGGCCGGCTCCGTGTGTATGTGTGCACAGAAAGCAGGAGCGGTGGGGCAGGGTGTCAGTGCACCCCTGAGAAGCTGTAAAACATTTGGTCCGGTCTCAGTGTGCAGCTGCAATAGGTGGGAAAACAGGAGGAAACCAAAGGCGGCAATGAGAAGACAGCTGTATCAGCCTGAGTATTTGATGAGCCATACACATAGCTCACAGTTAACCTCAAGTGGTAACATGAAGGAAATGAAAATGTTTCCTCTGGGGACAATGGGGCACAGGGGTGCTGACAGTTGGCCTGATGGGTGTTATCAAAAGTTGGAGAGAAGTCCCCTTGATTGGCCGGAGCAGACGCCCAAAGGCTGTACTGGGTTGCCCATGGATGGCAGCGGGAGCTGTCCAGGGACGGGATCAATTGTCCCAGCAAAGGCAGTCTGGTTGCCCAGAGTCTGCACTGAGCTGCCCACGGGTGGCCCCGGGTTGCCCATCAAGAGCACCGGGCACCAAAGGGCTGCATCAGGTTGCCATAGCGGCTGCAGGGAGCTGCCCGGGCAGAACCCGGTCCCTGAGCGCCCTGCGCCCCTGGCAAAGCTGCCCCGGTTCTGTGTCACACAGGGCACTGGGGACGCTGCAGTGTCTAGCAGTGCTGCCACCGAACCCCACAGCACAGCAGGGAGTAGCCGCCCTCCCGGACACTCCCAAGCCTCTGGAGGTTTCGGGTGAGTATATACCATTATGGGAAAGGTTTTTTTATGCAAACTACCCATTTTTGAAGGACTCAAGTGGCTTTCACGCTGTAACAGATGGGATTGAGCACATGCTTTGAGTCAAACCCCACTCCCACCCAGGCATCTTGTTGCAGCACACCAGTGTCCTCACCTTTCACTGGGCTCTGAGCCAGGCTGGGAGCTGTGGGGAGGGGATGGGGTACCTCCTGAGTCGCCTCATGAGGGTTTGGCCTCAGATGCGGTGTGTTAGGGACATTTGCTGGCCCTCTGCATGATGTTTCTGACAACAACTGACTGATACCCTGAATCTGAAAAGAGCAGTAGCACCCACAATGCCGTATGCAGTTCTCGGTAGCAAAATCTTCACGTGTGGCCATTCCTCCTAGGGCTCCTGCAAGGCTGCTGTTTACACACCCTTCTGAAAAGACTGTCTGGGATTTCTCCTTTCCAAGTGCATCGATTTTACATCAGGTGAGGCATAGGCATTTTTCTTCCTTTGCAAGTCAAGAGAGGGCTGTTCTCTTGAGACTGAAATAGCTGGAGGGGGTCAAATTTGGATATAGATCTGCAAAGCATTAATGCAAGTGAAGGTGGGGGGTGAGGATTGAGTCCCTGACCCACCAATCACACTGGGTTGGTCCAAAGGGGCGCAGCTATCGGGGCTGGAAAGGGCACTTTGAAAGAGAAAAGGACATCTGGAGTACTAGAAGATCAGCACATACGCCAACCAAAAGAAGCCAATGAACACAAGACAATCACCAGCTACACTTTCACGGGATTGACAGATTTGAGGAGAATGAAGGCCTAATATCTGTCATTCTCCTGAGCAGCCACGCTTTGCTTTTCTCCGCATTTCAATACTTGAGGCTAGATACTAACAACAAATTCAAATCCCTTTCCAGATACAAATGCTTGGGGTGCTGTGAGAAGGCATTTGCTTTCAAGAGTTTTAGGCCTGTACAGGTGACCTGTGGGTGCTGTGTGCGTTGCAGTTTGTGTTAGAAGCTGCATGTGTTGCTGTAAGAAGGAAGGCAAGTGCAGGAGCTGACTGAGGGAAGTTGTCTTCTATCTCCTCCTCTGTGCAGGATAAGTACTTGAAGAGCAGTGGTCAGGAATGGAGGCTGTCGGCTCTCGCTTAACGGCAAGACGTGCCAAGGTTCTGCCTGCCATCAACACCATGGCTTCCAGCTATAACGACCGTTTCCCGTACTACCCATTGCCTCAGAGCTCCAGCCTCCCCTGGATGCCCAGCACCTACTCTAAAAGAGATGCCATCAAACCAACTTTGGCTCCCTTTTCCAAAACTTCCCAGGGGATGACCACCAGCGAGAAGCTCCCTTATATTTCCAACAGAACAACCCTCTTCACCCGCTACACCCCTGACGACTGGTACAGGTCCAACCTGACCAAGTACAAAGAGTCAGAGACTTCCCAGCACAATGCGGAGGCTCTGAGAGTTGATACCACCCGCATGATTGGGGATAAATACCAGCAGACAAAGAAAACACAAGAAGAAAGCACCAAAAGCCTGGGAGGACGTGTGAATGCTATTGAGTTTTGGAAAGGGGAGCTCTGCCGTGAGCTGGATGAGATGATCGGGGAGACCAACACGCTCACAGACATGAAGAAGAGACTAGAAAGAGCCTTGGCTGAGAAGGAGGCCCCTCTCCAGGTAAGCACTCTGTCCAGTGGGCTGCAAGCTGTAGCCTACTGCTGGAACAACTGCAGCCATTCAAATGTCTAAGTTCCACTGCAGCTCCGCAAGACCTAGAGAGTTTTTATGAAGAGACCATAAGTTAAGTTTGCAATGTCTTCCCATCTGCTACATCCCCTATCAGCCCGTTATGAGCTCATCACAACTCCATTTGCTTAACCAAATATTTGTGTAGGCGGAACATCCAAATTCCTGGACTGGGAGACAGAAGCCCATGTCTTCCTACAACACCCTGGGGAGGTCAGCATCAAGGCTGACACAGGTGCCTGTGCCACGGCTCTGGTTGCAGCTGGGACACGCGTGCTTCCTCATGTTGATTTGATGCATACGGTGCAGTTCGGTTTCTTGTTGTCAGCTGAAGCAGCCGCCCTGGGCACTTTGTTCCCCTGGTGTCCCCTCTGTGCCCGCCTAGAATTTCTTTTCTTGCATTTCTTGAGATGGGGACTCTCTCTATAGAGAATCCTGCCCCTGCACCCAACAGTGATGGCATGTCCCCAACAGGTCGCTCAGCAGTGCTTGCTTCAGCGGGAGAAGAGGATGGGCATTGACCTCGTCCATGATGATGTGGAGAAAGAGCTCTTCACGGTAAGTTGGGCCACCCAGATCATGTGTTAAAGCCAGTTTTACCTAAACTGCCCTACAGAGGCTTTGCAGCCTTCTTCCCTACCTGGCTCCTTACCGCTGGGGAGGTGCTCAGCTCTTCAACCCCCCCAAAACCTGCTGGGCCAGGGGATGGGGTTCCCCCAGGCAGCAGCATGCCCACGCCGTGTGGGTATGACTTGGCCGTACAGAGGATGGAATAGCTGAAGAGCAGCTGCGTGTTTGTGTAGCGTGTGGGGGTTCTGTGTCCCTCTTCAGGGAGTAGTGCACTAAAGACATGCACGCAGTTTGGGGGCACTTTCTCCACTCCCTGCCTGTTTACTCTGGGCAGAAAGACAAGCAGGCAAGTTCTTGCTGTGTGCAGGGTTGGGGAGGTCTGAGGGGACGAGTGGCATCAGGACAACTGAGTACAGACACTGGTGATGGGGCCATGTGTCCTTTACCCAGGAAGTCAATGTCATCAGGTCGTGCCAGGAGAAGATGCAGCGGTACCTGGATGAAGCCAAAGCCCAGCTCGCGTAAGGAGGAGCTCCTTATGTCATGCCGTAGGGCTGATGTGCATTTGCAGTTGTGATGTGGACCCCCAGCAGACCCCGACCTCTCCCCACACCCTGCAGATGGAAAAGCCAGGCGGGCTCCCTGGGAAGTGGGCAGTGATGCTCATGGGAGGACAGAGCTGCGTGGGAGGGAGCTGCGGGGAACTGGAGCGGGGAGGAAGCCCTTCCACCTGAACATCCCCAGCGATGGCTGTTGTTTACATGTTGAAGGTCCAACAGGGTGGCCCAGCACAAGCTGGAGAGGGACCTGGCCCACAAGCAGGCGGCCCACCGCATCGATGACAAGTGTCACCACCTGAGGAGCACCTCCCACGGCATCAGCTACTACCCAGCGGTGGAGCGGGTCGATGCCACGTGAGTGCACGCTGGGCAGCACGCCAGCAGCAAGCTGTGCCCGGGATGCACGGTGCCTCTCCCTGGCAGGGAGCTGCTTGTCCCCAGCCCACTGTCAAGGCACGTCCATCCCGCCTGGAGACAGCTGCCTGAGTGGGACCGTTTCTCTCTGCTTATTGTTATTCTTACTGTTATTGTTATTGTTAACCTTACCTTTATTCTTACCCTTACTCGTACTCTTCTTCTCATTCCTATTATCTGTTGTTGTTCTATTAAACTGTCTCTATCTCCACCCGTGAGTCCTGGTCTTTCTCTTTCCCCTCCATTGAGAGTGGCTGTGTGGTCCTAGCTGCTGGCCAGAGTTAAACCACAACCTATGCTCAAATTAAAGACGGAGATTTCAGATATATTTAATCAGTGCTGCTCCCAGGCAGGCTTCATGCCTGCCCACGTCCAGCTTCAGCACTACGGGCTTACCGGGGCCTCTTCTTCCCCCTCACCTCCTGAAGGATCTCGGTGCCGGACTCTTGGGCCAAGATCACAGACGACAACATCCTCCGCTCACAGAGCCAACGGGCGGCCTCCTCCAAGCTGCGGGACAACATCGAGAACCTGCTGGTGGTGGCGGCAAACGAGATGTGGAGCCAGTTCAACAGGGTGAACATCGCCTTCACCAAACGCATCAGCAAGACAGCCGATGCCAAGAGCAAGATCCGGACCCACCTGGCCAAGGTAGTCGGAACCCCTCCCTTTCGGTGTGTCACTGTCACTTCCTAGTGACACCCCTGAGGTGGGACCCTTAGGAGTTGGCACCGTAATTTCATCTCAAGGGATCTGTTTTTGCTAGGGCATCCTCACTGGCAGCCTGGGAGCACAGGGATTGCCAGCAGAAAATGCCAATGCTGGTTGCATCTCCTGGTAGTTCCTTCAGAAGCGCTGGCTGCCCTCCAGAACGGCCTTGCTGGGCCTCTGCTGGGCTGCCTGCTGGGGGGGTTGCAGGCTTGCTTCTCCTCCAAGGACGTGCTTTCACTCTCCGTGCTCTGGGGCTGCTGCATGGGCATGCGCGTGTTTGCTTTGCCAAGCAGATTCAGTGGAAATCAGTGATGGACACCTGCCTCAGAGCTGTGGGTCTCATAGAAAGCTTCCTGAGACGTGCCCGACACTGTATTGAGTAACTGAGGGAAGACGGGGCTTGCAGCACTGCGAGCTGATGCCACGTCTTTCAGTGAGGATCCATGAAGAACCTTCCCTCTCTGAGTTACTGTTGATGGATGATTAGTTCCAGCAAGCGGTAATTTTGGGAAGCTGGGAATTCAATAGGTCCATCAGTGCTCCAAAACCTCCTCTGATGTGACAGCAAGAGCCAAGAGAGGATTTTCCCTGAAGAAAAATTACTCTTGGCTCTGCGCCTTGATGTGTAGCAGAATGACAGGGGTCTGAGCCCAGGGTCTGCTTATTGAACTTGTTTTGTTCTGCAGATGGACAGGAGGAAAGGGTAATTATGTAGTCACTTGAGAAGATACTTTTTAATTTGTGCATGGGTTTCTTTTTTACGCCAGACGCTGCAGGAAATCTTCCAGGTGGAGAAGACCATAGAAGCCATCCAAAAGGCCATTAGGGACCAAGGGCCTCCCTTAAAAGTGGCTCAGAGCCGGCTGGACGAGCGCACACGCAGACCAAACGTGGAGCTGTGCCGGGACACTGCCCAGCTCCGGTAAGGCAGGAGTGTGGGTCTGGTGGGCTCCTTGAGGAGTTACGGCTGGTAGCACCCGAGGGTAGCACCCGGGAGTAGCACTGCATGAAAAATTAAGCATGGGCTTTTTTTCCAACAGTCCTTCCATAAGCGCACTGCTATAATCAAAAGCAATGAGCAGGTATTGCAGCCTTTGGGTGCTGGGAGAGCTCTGCGCCCATAAAGGAGGCTGTACACCATGGCCGGGTATAGCCTGATGGCACCCCATGAGGGGATGGATTCTTCCCGCTTGGGTAAGCCCCATCTTCTCTCCAGCCTGCTTCCCGGCAGTTGGATGTGCTCAGTTTTGAAGGACGAGCCCTTTACTCTCCAACAGGATCCTGCTGAGATCCCTTAGGCCCTTCCTTTTGGGGAACTGCAAGGAAGGGTGCCCCCTATGGAGAAGCAGAAAGGGCTGTCCTCACCTTCTCCGAGGACACTGGAAATCCTTTCAAGGACACAGTGGTCTGTTTGGGATTGCATGCCGAGGAGCTGTGGAGGAGTAGGCTGGCCTGAGCGCCCAGCAGCACCCCCTCTGAGGCACCCCAAAGTTCACCCCTCCTGGGAGCCCGTTGGGCAAGACTCCAGCTGAAGCCTTTTCAGAGCAATTGAAACCCAGCCCCACAGCCTTTGCAGCATCTCGTACAACAAGGGTTTTTTCCATCCTCCCCTTGTTTCACATTCACTTTTAGCCTCTCCCAGATGTCCTGTTTTCTTTGTGTGCATCTGTGGGCATGGGGAGGATGCCTGCACAGGGAAATCCAGGAGGGGGAGCCAACAAACCCCCCAAACCAAGCAGGAACAGGAAACCACACCTGCTCATCCCTCTTCTTGCTGGCCCGAGCTGCTCTGGGAGAGGCGGCTGCGCGTTGCCAAAGCCTTTGAGCAGACTTAACCATGCCTCCCCGCTGAGGTCTAGAGGAGCTCTGCCCTCAGCTTTCCCATGCGTCTGCCAGAAACGGGGGGTCTGAGTTAGTCTGAGCACGCTGAAGGGGGAAATCCTGTGACCAAGGGGCCCTTCAGCAATGCCACGCTAGAAACCACCCCCACGATGGCACTGTTAACCAGGGTTTCTTGCTGTTTTCCAGCCTTGTCAACGAGGTCCACAAAATCAACGAGACGGTCCAGAGCCTCCAGCAGCGCCTGAGAGACACCGAGGACACCCTGCAAATGCTGGTTCATACCAAGTCGGTCTTGCAGCATGACCTGGCCGTCAAAGCCAACACACTCTTCATTGATGAGGAGAAGTGCATGGGCATGCGCAAGACCTTTCCCAGCACGGTGCGGCTGCTGGGTTCCATTTAGGCTCAGCTGAACTCACTGAATCTGTTGTGGGAGGGATTCCCAGTTTGGCTAAGATGCTTTGGAAATACTTGATTAGAGTTTCACTTCCTGGTGAAAGCCATGAGTAGAAATTAAATGATCTTTTTGTGTGTTATACGGTCTACCGGTATTTTTTTTGCCTTTGGTTTTTCTCTTTCCACTGTACTTTCACGGTGTGCCAGAAAGTCACTGAAAATACTTTGTATGAGACTAAGAGTAAATCCACCCACGGGGATTCAGTCCTACCCTCTCAGTCGGTGATTTTAGGAGAAAAACTGTCGTGTCTGCCTCCTTTTGAGTCTGTCTGATGTGGGAAAAGCACAGGGTGAAGCCATGCCGGCTGTCTCGAATCACCTCCCTGTCCTCCACGGGCCTTAGCATAGCTTCAAGGAGAGTCCGTTCCAGGATCTTCCCAGGCACAGAGGTGAGGCTGACAGCTGGGGACTTCCCAGGCTCCCCCTTTCCCCCTTTTTCAAAAATGGGTGCCACATTTCCCTTCTTCCAGTCACTGGGGACTTCCCCTGACTGCCATGACTTTTCAAATATCACCTTCTTAGGTGATATCACCCTTTCATTCCTTGGAGGTATTTCACTGGTGTTTCCTTCTTGCCTCATCGCTGGAAGACTTCAGGTGTCCTGCAGCGTAGCCAGCACATCTCAGAGCAACAGCCTGTGGGCCCTCGCTAGCACCCTGTCCCTCTAACCTTGGCGTGTCATCTCACAGCTTGTCACGGGCAAGCCTGATATTGTCCCCCTCTCCCCTCAAGCCTCGTTTTAAGCGCTGTCAGGGAGCCCTGATAGCTGGTGAGCAAAGACCTTCTTCCCCCTTTGAGACAAGTGAATCCCATCTGATGCCGGCAAGCCTGGTGCTGTGTAGGCCATCCCCTTATCAAAAAAAACAAAATTCTGTTGGTCACACCAGCCATGGAGCCACTTATTAATAGACTGGGCCTGTCTGTATGTTTCTTCCAATGTCGCTGCCTGTAACTGGAAGGAAAGAGGAAAAAATAACCTGTGCCCCACATCCCCTTACCAACCGTCCCAAGGCCCTGAAGTCTCTTTTGATCGCCATTGGAGGACATGTTGCAGCTTCACCACCACACACACGGAAGAGTAATAATGGGTAATAGTCCGAGGGCCGTACCAGGCTTGGAAGTTTCCTAGTGATGACCTTAAGCTGGGGCCCAGGGAGGAAGCAGACATCCCATCGGAAGAATAAAGGTTTGGACCAATTTATGTCATTCATGTTCATGGTATGAAAATAATCTTGTATGTTATGAAATAATCTTGCCGGCCAGCTTGGGTCAAGTGCTCACGTCTCACTCCTCCTCATCCCTGCGCCTGGCAAGCTCAAAATCTCTGAGCCCTTGAAACCCACACACCATAGCCAGCTATAAAGTACATATTTTCACAAGTTCAGACACTGGAGTCTTCTAAAAGTGCAGGCTTCCCAACTATTAGAAGAGAAGTTAGTCCTGTGTCGCTCAAAGCAGGACACACTATAACAGTTTTTCATCGCAGGAGAGAGCATATTATTCTCTTTGCATAACCTCATGCAAAATGACTGCAATTCAAAGTGCAGAGCACTCAGGCCTGGTGGCCCTATCTCCCTTAAGCTCTCAGTTTCGCAGCTGCTCACTGAGTTCACGAAAAACACAGTCAGAGTTTTTATTCATTAAGCACAGTCTTTAAGGCAGCTATCTTGTCAGGTTTTGAAAGCCGAGCTCTTGTCCTCAGCTCCTCTGCTCTTCTCCTGGGCACACAGTAGCTACTGGAAACAGCTGAAGAGGCACTGCTCATTGTGTGTTGCTATCAACATATTTACATTAGTTTAGTCTAAAATACACCCCGTGATTATGTAAAGGTTTGGAAAGGACCAGGCCAAGTCGGGACAGCTGAGGCCACCTGGGCTAGTATCAAGGCTGATTTGGTATTAGCAGACGATTGTTTCTCTTTGGAAGAGCAATTACACAAAACAGTGAAGGTGATCTGAAGCTTTGTTGAGGCGGGTGCACTGCATACCCTGACCTCTGAGTTCATGATCTGCTTCCCCTCCTAATCAATGGGCAGAAATAGCACTTCTTTGATACAGTTCCAGTGACTTCAGACATTGGTTTTAACAGATTTTGACTTGACGCACAGAGGCACGTGTCTTTCCACTGAAAGAGGGTTTAGTTCATGACGAGGCAGGAAGTTGCAATAATACTGTTAGGTGAGATTGCATCCACTATGAACAGCCATGCAAGGATGATGATG
Source organism: Vanellus vanellus (assembly GCF_965231255.1). NCBI lineage: Eukaryota > Metazoa > Chordata > Aves > Charadriiformes > Charadriidae > Vanellus > Vanellus vanellus. The sequence continues at coordinate 24,079,009 of NC_138908.1, forward strand.
GTTTTGAAAAGAATCAAAATTTTTATCACAGCTCCCATAAAATTCAATAGAGCCCAAAACCTCTGGTGCAAACTGTAGGAACAAATCTCAAGAATGTGGCAAAGTTCAAAGCAAGGAGGGGAGGAAGATTTTTATTTCAAGATAAAAGTGATTTCACCCCTTCATGTGCATGCTGTCCTATCCTCCCAGCAGCTAAATGTGTATTTCCACCCAGCCTGGACACAATTCCCCGAGCCGAGACAGAGGACAAGAGACACAGCTTTGGGAGGCCTCTGCATATCTCCCGGATGGTCCCTGCCTGGGTGAACAACGCTCACATCTGCCCCTTCACACTGGGTTATACCAACAACCAAACCACTCAAGTGCCCCTACTGGAAGAGGCCTCTTGTGCAACTCGGAGACGGCTCAGGGAAGGGTCAACAAGGAATATAGACCTGGATGCTCTGGAGTGTGGCATCGCAGGTCTGGACGGATTGACCTCCAGGCTCAGGGATCCCACAGCCTCTCTGGCAACCCACTCCACTGCTTTATGAGTCTCACAAGGATTTTCTTCTGGATTCCTGCTCTCCAGCCTGAACCTCTCCACTTTCAGGAGATGCCACCAGGCAGTGCTGGCAAGACGTTCCAAGTGATGGGTTCTGTTGTCACCGAGGGATGGGCTCTGATGTCACCAAGCAACGGATTGTGAACACGTGCCCCTCGCTGCTTAAATCCAGGTGCCGAGTCCCATCCGGCTGGTTCATACCCGCATTCCAGCTGAGCAGTTGGCGAGGCTGGAGTGTTGAGCCAAGCCTTGGCGCTGGTGTCCTGACTGGGGAGTTAGTTGCTCGCGGCAGCTCTCCATCTGTGCCCCAGAGCCCGCAAAGGATTTTCCCTGGCCCTGTCAGCTTCAGGCAGCCGGGGCAGTCAGGAGGCACGCTCGCAGCAGCAGAGGTGAGCTGTGTGGGGACACCGCACCCTGGGGATCTGGGAGGGTTTCTTTCTTGAGGGACCTGGGCATTTCTTCCAGCCCTCCTCAGGCCAGCCAGTGACCGTAGCCTCTCTTCCTTTTCCAGCCTGACACTGGCTGCTGCAGCGCCACAGGGAGGGAGCACTTGGTCACCCCCAGCTGCCCCTAGCACGATGCAGCGAGTGGAGAGCATGGCAATGGACCTGGACAACCGCTGCCCAGTGTGCCTGGACAACTGGGACGATGCCGCCTATGCCATGCCATGCCTCCACCAATTCTGTTACCAGTGCATCCTGCGCTGGGCTAACAGCAAGCCCGAGTGCCCTCTCTGCAAGAGGAGAGTGCGATCCATCGTGCACTCGGTGAGGGCAGACAATGACTTCGAAGAGGTTCCCATCGCGTCATCTGCCTCAGCCCCCGCACCAGTTGGCACCCGGCAGGCCGGAGGAGCGCCCAGGCACCCAGACACCCACAGCCCCCCTCGCCGCTCTGTAACACCTCAGCTGCTGGCAGTGGAGTCAGTGCCCAGGGCTCTGGTGGGCGGCCTCCAGCCCCATACCTGGGCGTTCCTCTTTGACGACCACCCGGCTCTCCTCCAACGCTTTCTGCCCTGGCTCCAACAGCAGCTGGGGCTGATCTTTGCCGAGGAGCCTTCAGCAGCCGTTGTGATGGAGGACCTCATCCTGGCCGTCCTGGGCTTCTTTGGTCTGGACGAAGAGGTCCTGGTCCGGCTGCTGCAGGTCAGCCTCCAGGATCGCGCGGCGACATTTGTACAGCAGCTTATCAACGTCGCCGTGCAACGCTGCAGCGCGGAGGCCCACTGTCTGCTGGGCCTCGAGGACAGCCATGCTGCCGAGGAGCAGGAGGGCAGCCCCGTGGCTGTCCCTCCTCCTGCTGCCTCCAGAAGGGGGTCTCCTGGCCCTGGCCAAGGCACCTCCCGCAGCCCTGCTGCAGACGATGAAGAGGAGCGACCCAACACCTCCACCGCTGCTCTTCATGGGGCTCCCGGCAGCTCCCCCGATGCCCCTGTTCCAACCAACGGGGAACAGGAGGAGCTGCATGAGGATCCAGGGGAGGTTGCCGCAGGTCCCTCTACTCCCAGCCGCAGCAGGGACCTCTCCCGTGGGGGGCCACGGCGAGGCCCGAAGAGGAGGGCCAGCAGCTCCCAACATTCACCTCAGCCACCCAAGAGGCCACCCCGCCGGCACAACTAGAACAAGGCCCCAGGAGCTGCCAAAACCAGGGCCAGGCCAGCAGCTGGGACACATGCCGGCCAACGGTTCAGTCAGAAGGGGGACTCCAGGGCTGGACCATTCCCCACTGCCAAATGTCCCATGCCTGGTCTCCTCCTCACCACATCATCTGCCCCGACGTCCCGGGGATCTGCTCTCCTACCAGCCTCTACTGCCCCGTCATGCCCTGCAACACTGGCACCCAAATCCTTCCTCCTGCTCAGAGTCTGCACCACTTGGCTCTGCCCTCTGCATCACCCCATGCTCACACCCTGCCAAGGCAGGAGCCACAAGAAGTTCAACAGGAGAAAGAAGTGAAGTCCAGAACCTGGCGAGGGACAACCCCAGGAACCAGCACATTTGGCGCGCTGCTCGGCTGGAAAGCAGCTTGGCGTAAAAAGCCCTGCAGGTCCTGGTGGCCACCCAGCTGATCATGAGCCAACAGTGTGCCCTTGCCACCAGGAGCACTGATGGTGTCCTGGGCTGGACTGGAGAGAGAGTCTGGCAAAGGAGTGTGAAGATGATAAAGGCACTGCAGCATCTCTCCTCTGAGGAAAGGCTGAGCGAGCTGGCACCGCTTAGCCTGGTGAAGAGAAGGCTCGCAGGGGAATTGATCAATGAATAAAAAGCCTGATGGGAGGCTGCAGAGAAGATGGAGCCAGACCCTGGCTGAGCGGCGCTGGCTGTCTCTGCTGCAGCAGGCAGCTATCGCAAGATGACTTCCAGAGGTCCCTTCCAACCTCAGCCTTTCTGTCATTCAGTTAAAGTATTTGAATTGCCTAAAGAATCTATATGAATAACTTCAGTGCTGTTCTATAAAGTCAATAAAGAAGAGAAAGTAGTACAAACTTGCTGACGTTCCTCAAACTCTATTGATCGAATCATTAATACTGTGAAGTTCCAACACGCAGGGACGTCCCCAAATTCACTTATATGTTCTGGAAGACTGCCTCAGCTCAGTCAGCATGACCCCGACATGGGGTACAATTCTGCTGTGCTTATACTTAGTTGCCATCCTCAGGACACGTACCAGATGTATGACACAGGTGCAGGTTCTGCTGCTGAATAAAAGGACTGTAATCTAGGGCTGCTAAGAAAGACCCATAACAATTATGCTATAGAAGAAATATTTTCTCTCTCTTCTGCTGATCTTGCAATTTTTAGTTTAGTGGAAACTGCTCAGTTTTCTTCACCTTACTTTGAGTATTTCCCACTGTTATGCCTGTCCTCAAGGATAAAAAAAACAACAGCAACAAAATCACACATCTCTACTTCCACTATTACACGTAAAACCATTCTGGGAGCTCAATACAGTTTTGTATATATTTCATTATTTCCTTTTTATTTTATTCTTAACGTTTTAGTCAAGTAGTTCAGTTCCTTCTGAAATCCTGAGTCTCTCTTTCTCTCTCCTGCCTCTCTTTGAAGACACATTGACAAGAGCATCTGTCCTGCCACCCAGTGGCCAATCCGGCCCAAACCACAACAGCCATAGAGAATCACACCTCCAGTATCAACTCTGTGCTACAGCTCATAATCAAACCTTACCAGCTATTTAGTCCTCTCAGTTTTTATTGACACAGAGCAAGTTTTGCAGACCCAGTCCAGTTTTGTTCCGGGGAAATTCTATCTGGCCTCATCTTTCCAGGGCCAGGCATCACACACCGCAGCAGGTAAAACATCCTGTCCTGCAGAACACCCGTTTTCATGGGGGAGGGAAACAGCACTGCGGGTAGCACTGATAACGTAGACCACAGAAGCAAGTGGGCAGAGCTCCATGAAAACACTGCCAGGCTTTTTGCCACACAAGGACTACCCCTGCAGTCTTGTCAGAGGTTGCTTACTTAGCTTATAGCAGTCCACCCCTCCAACGTCAAAGGTGTCGCTGCAAGACTGAGACCCCAGAGATGCCACAGAAAGCACCATCTCCACCCCTTTACCAAAGCGGTTCCCGGTTAAGTACCAACAGCAGGAATTGCTGCTGCCCACTGCTCTGGGCATCCGCCACCATCCACCCCACACAAAGGGCCAGCTGGGTATCTCCCCCATGGGCACGCCAACTCTGCAGACTCCTTTCAGGTGTCTTTTCAGGCAGAGCAGACACAGACCAGATGAGTTTCAAGCTGAAACACGACTTTGTCATGCAGGCAGAGAAAAAAGCTCTCAGAACTTGAGAGTTTTATTTCACAATCTGAAAAATGACACACAGCGTAGGTACAAAGACAAGGAGACGCTACAGTCCACAGCAGGAGCGGTGGTCAGGCACTCTCCCTGCACCTCTTTGCCAGGGACGGTGCTCTTGCACAGGCAGAGGTATCTTCTCCCCTCCCCAAAAGCGCACCGACCCCACAGACAGACATTTCTCCCACACCTCCTTTGAAGGAAGGCTACCAGCGACCCACCTGCAGAATTAGCCAGAGACTTCTCAGCACCTTATCATGCCGCTGTGCTTTCAGTCAGAACGGCATTTTTGATTATAAGCAACTAAGGGCAGAACTAAAGTAAATCTCCATCAAAATGCAGCAAAACCATGACACTGTTCTTATTCCTCTGGCTTCTTTCCAGAGTCATTTACAAAATACCATTCCTCTCTAGGCCACTCCTAATGGACAGCCTTTCAAGAAAATCCACAGCAGCATCTTCTTTAAGAGTTTAGCACCCAACACAGAGCTGAAGGCATTTCTCCTTCTCCTAAGAAAGCCCAGCTCAGTCTCTACTTTGCTTCCCATCTTCCCGACCCCAACTCACACCAACACAGCGCACGTACCTCCTCAAGCAACACTTTCTTTCACCAAAACACAGGACCTGTTTCTGAAGTCAACTGCCGGAGGGACCAGCGAGAACTGCTTGGGCTCTTCTACCTGTGACATTGAAAGGGATGTTGAAGTGGGATTTCAGTAGTGAACTCAACATGACAAACTCCAGCAGAGGTAAGAAAAACACATTTTTTAAGAACTAGTTCAAAACAGGGCCCAGGAGCACCACTAAGTGTTTCAGTGCCACATCCCCCCTCTCCAGTAACACCAGAGTCGCAGCAGAACTCTCATCTGTAACAATAAACGTACGAGGCACATACTGCCTGTAAAAGCAGAATATCCAAAACTGCAGGCAAATCCTCACTGGCACAGAGCAGCACACTTCAGTCCTCCTCAGGGTCTCTGTTGAAAGGGTGGTAACTGGAGCAACGGGATTTGCCACTGCCTCCTTTCTTCCTACAGAAGAAAGCTATCGAGTATTGCCATACATTTGCCTTTCTGCTCTGGCAGAGCCCTTTCTTCCGCAGGCCTCTCTGAAGTCCTTGGGAAGTGCGGAGTGCCCACAGCTCTCCTGTTCCACCCCCAGCGCTGGAGGCAACCCAGGGGAGAATTAGAGCAGTCGAGAAGCTGCTCTGGCTTGCGTTGCTGTGTGAACGCATGCCGACCACCTCCACAGACGCAAGGCTAACGGCAACCCACCAGCAAGGAACGCTTCTTGCACCAGCCTTCTTCAATACCTACATACTTTCGTGGGCCTAAGCCCAGGTCTCCCATGACAATTTTCATTAAGCTGCATTCTAAGTGATGATTTTTCAAAACACTCTGGAGATTGTCCTTTCTTAGCAGCTTTCTAACTGCTCAATCAATGCAAAGTATTATTTTTCCCACACAAATGGAAACTCATTGGTCTCAACCTGATATTACTCGGTGTTCCTCAAGAGTATCAGCCTTTTCTCCCAGCTGACACTTCAAGAGCAGATGCAGCAGCTCAGCCATTTCCCAAGAAATTCTACACAAATTTGCAGTACCTGGAACTAGGTGCCTACACAGAAGTCACATCTCATGGGAAAACACACGTTTAAGGCCATCCCTCACACTCTGGTGTTGCTGGCCTTCTTTTGCATACATTTGTTTTCCTAGGTATAAGGATTAACAAAACCATGAATCATTTGGGTCAGTCTGCCACACCCTGCAGGTAATACTGCATAGCATGTTTTCCAAGTGTTCACGGCCCTGGGAGTCACGCTTGCCCACATTGAACAATAAATGCTCAATAATGCCCAGATCACAAAGCCAATACGCTGCTTGTGTGCACCAAATAGAAGGCAAAAGCACAGGAACTCCTATGCAACAAGGGTCCGAAGAAGCAGAAGAAGCTGCAAGTCGAAACCTGAGTCATCAGATCCCAAATTTGGTCCAGTTGTTTTGTGAGTACGAGTAGCAATGAAGACACACAGAGCGACAAACACAGCAATCCTCTTGGTGTCTTCAGGAAGAACCTAAATCATTAGGCATAGTCAGAAATGGTGAGCGTCCTCAGATCATGTGCCTGAGCTCAAAAAGGAAACGTTTCTCCTCCAGACTGGCACAACCTGTGGAAATAAGACTATCAGGAATGCTGCTGAGAAGGAGAGAGATTAAGATGGGCAGATCAAAAGTCAGCCTGTTGCACCTTAACCTGCGGAGGCACAAGGGCAAAAGGTTACAGAATTTGCAAACGCGTGCTCAGGGAACAAAGAAATACTGGAAGCAAAGCCGCGGCTCCCCAAGGCTTGTGTCCTGGGCTCATGGGAAGGAAGCACGGCTAGCAGCTTGGAAACCTGCCAACCTGATGCTCAGGCTTTCCTGAGATAAGGCTCCAAGGCAATCCTCAACAGCTGTCTTTTCCCTCTACTTCCAGGAGCTGCAACAACAGAGAGGAAAGAAGGAGGAGAGAGACAATGGAGGAAAGAGGAATGAAACCAAGCCCACCAAGTGCCAAGGTATAGCCATCCCTGCTGAAAGGAGCACTCCCCCATTGTTTAAATCCTTCCTTTCTGCTCCTTGGCTCCGTCAGGATCCTGCCAGCCTGTGCTTTCAGCAGCAGCCTTTCTCTCCCGGGTGAAAGCAGAGCGCTCCAGCTCGCTCTTAGCTGCCCTTGAGCATCTGCCCGTGACAGCACACACACCCAACTTCACGCATCTCCTGCCACGGGCAGCCGAATCCCAGAGGCGTGCATGCAGCAGCTCTCTTCTCCCCCAAACACTCTTGCTGGCATGTTACCCACCTGCCTACTCAGAGGTCGACAACTGCTTAGAGGGTCTGCTATCTTAACCGGCAGTCAAGTAGTGCCAGACTATCCAGTCCACAAGCCAGCTGTAGCTCGCAAATCTCTGGGTGGGGGTTCAGCACACAAGTAAAACTTTTGCTGCCACCCACCCACTGATGCTCCGTGGATTCCCTCCTGTGCTGCAGCCCTGACTTCTGTGGCTCCCTTTGCTCAGGGGCACTTCAGACTTGCAGCAAATTGTGCTCAGATTCCAGCCCTTCAAATACAAGCCGCATGTTTTAGTCATTCCACATAGGGGAATCAACCCAAGATCACAGTACATCATCAATCAAGTTCATAAAGAAAAAGGCTGTTAGTAGGTGAGGGGTTTGGGGGTATTTTATAGGAAAGAGCACCTGCTCTTCCAGGTGTCTCAGCCTTCCAAGACCGAAGCGTGGAATACTAAGAACTACGTAGATACAGCATTTCCATCGCTTGAGCCTGCACTTGTTTGTGGCCTCAGAAGGGTCCGCACAGCTCCGTCATTTAAGAGAGCTGCTGCTCTAAAGGCAGGCACTCCAATGAAGAATTCTCAAGCAGTTCACCACACTCCATCATGAAGCTGCCTCTCCTGAACAATGCAGAAAAACAGGCTGCATATAAGGTGTTTCTAAGGAATCATTTTTCTGGTACTGGTTCAATAAGTCACACACCTACCTAAGCACTAAGGCTCTGCCTAAGAAAGCAACGGCACAGAGAATTGCTCACACCACAACTAGAAAGCACAAAGTTAAATCTTATCAAAATGAAACAGAAATATTGGAACGGTCAGGGGGTTGGGTTTGTTTTTGTTTTTTTTTTTTTTAAAATTTATTGGATGTCACCAGGTCTCTCTTTAAACCATAAAGCACTGATTCAGCTGATGAAGAACATGACATGACATCACTGCGGCAACGAGCTCTGTGCTTGAGGTCTCTTCCCTCATCTCTGAAGGCACAGAGAGTCCCCACCAAGCAGCAGATCTTCTCTGTGCAACACCAGGGTGGGTCTGGCATCATCTTCAACCACCCATTGGGTAGCTGAGGCAAGAACCGGCCGGGGACAGCAACCCGCCATGGGCCTTCCCGTCCGCAGACTGAACACCCCTCCTCCAGGCCCCAAGGACCTCGGTGGCCCTACAATGGACTCCTCCTGTTGCCCCTGCGCAGCAGCATGCACCAGGCCAGGCCCTCTGACACTGTGGCCGCTGTCCTGTTGAGGCCTGGCACAAGGAGGGGCCCGGAGCCCAGGGCACACCAGGGGAGATGGAGGGCAGACCCACTGCTCCAGGGGCAGCCTTTCTCTCTGGAAGCAAAAGGGCCGCCCGCAATGGGGCCTTCAGGGCCTCAGGGGCACCCCTCCCAGCCACAGCAACGTCTGTTGGTGACATCACCGGCTGGCCGTTAGGCAAGCAGGCAGCCCTGTGGCTGGCCCACAGCTCGCTCAGCAGCCGGACACACTCACGCCAAGCCTGCTTGCGAGAGGAGGAGGCGGCCAAGGGAGGCGAGTGCCCACAGTGGGTGGCACCAGTGCCTACATTGAGTGGGCCCAGGGCCAAGAGGCTCATTGGAAGCCCTGAGGATGCCTCCCCAGCCCAGGAAACGCCAGTGGGCTGGCGCCAGCAGCAGCAGCCCTGCCCGGCGAGATGAGCCCATGGAGGTCGACCCGCCACAGAAGAGGGATGAGGAAGAGCCCATGGAGGTGGATCCCCCCGCAGACGACACAGAGCCCATGGAGGTGGATCCATCTCCCGCAGGCCTGGTGGGGCACACCACCACCACGGCCAGGCTGCCTCCAGCAGCACGCTGTCCAAAGCGCCGCAGGACCCTCGCAGGCTGCCAGGGACAGCCACAGCCCAACAAGCGGCGCCAGCCGCGCAGACGACGCTAGCCGTAAGTGGGCAGCGGGTGGAGGGAGGTGATGGGTGCCCTCTGCTGTGTCCTGCTCTGGGCTCCCCCATGCCAGACAGAGATGGCCATAGTGGAGAAAAGCCATGCCCCGGTGCCTCCCGGTAACCAGCCAGCTTCCGTTGAGCTCCCAGTGTTTGTCAGTTGCAGCCAAGAGCCACCAGAGACAGCAGGATGGAGCTGTGCTGGCCCAAAGCAGCACCAGCAGCAGCACCCCGCATCCCATCCTTACTGTGGCTGCCTGGGCCGTGTCCTTGGGGCACGGCCAGGGTCCTCCAGTCCCGGGTGGAATGGGCCAGGCCAACTGCTGCTGTGGCTCTAGGTGGGCTCTCCCTGGGGCTCGGGGACACGCGGGCATGGCCGGGCCCCACAGCAGCAGCCTTTCACATACCCACCACTCTCTGCTCTGCAGGGAGCCTCTCAGAAAGGGCACGGCGGTGCTGAGCGTGGATGTGTGGTTGAGCCAGGGCTGCAAGAGAAGCCAGAGGTGCCTTTGCCTCCTCCAGCAGAAGCTGCTCATTGCCAAGTTGCAGTAAGTGCCTGCAAGCCCAGCCGCCTTTCCCCCAGCCCTGTCCCTGGCAGCGGGGCAGGGACACCCTGGCACCAGCCTCAGCCCCCGGGGGCACCTTGCTGCTGGATGCACCCATGTCTGCCCCAACGGCAGGCGGGGGACAGGGCTCCGGCCAGGGGGTACCTCTAGGAGGCCACCTCCAGCTCCCTGCCTGGCTCTCCGCTCTTCAGATGTGGCACCACCCTGTGCCCACGGCTCTGCCTGGCCCTGGACCAGCTGTGGGTGCTGAGTGCTGACAAGGAGGCAGCAAGAGCAGAAAAGGAAGGAAGTGATGAGGATGGGACCTCCATCATCCTCTCCTGGCCCAGCAGCTCCTGTGTTGCCACTTTCAGGTGAGTCATGGTGCCACGTCCCATGACTGGGCAGGAGAGGTTCCCAACTGGGCCCATGGCATCCTGTGAATGGCCTCTGCCCTCCGAGCAGAGCCTGGGCAGGGAACAGGCAGCACGCTGGCACGGAGGAATAGGGGCATTTCTACATCCTGAATCCCCTGGTCACCTTTTGGTGCCCAGAAGGGAAGGGCAGAAGAAGCTGCAATGCCAAGAGAAGGGAGAAGAGGCAGCTTGGGCTTGACCCAGCTCCCTCCCTGTCCCTTCCTGGTGCACAGGACACCAGAAGGAGACAAGAGAGCCCGGGTGAGCTGCCTCCCATCCATCAAGCACCTGGAAAAGGAGCTGAGCCACTGCCACGCTGTGAGTGTTTCTGTCCCTAACAACCGCTCCTCCAGCCGAGCAGCAGATGCATCGCTGCTCAGCTTCTTCCACTCCTTCTTGCCCAGTGGAGGACATTCAATCCCAGGAGCCTGGAGAAGCTGCTAGAGGTCCAGGCAGAGGTGAGAATGGCCTTTCCCCCACCCATGGCTGTGCAGGATGTGTGGTGAGTGGGGTGAGCCCCGGAAGGCAGAGGGTCCCACCGCTAATGCTCTCAGGCTGCTGGTGCCGCCTGGCAGCTTGCCAGTGGCCCTTTCTGCTGCGAGGCTGCTCTCTAACCGCTCTCTGATTCTTGTAGGATGATCCCAAGCAAGCACCGCTGCTTGCCCCATCTGTCAATAAAGGAGGACATCACCGTTCAGGTAAGTTTTGGAAAGAAAGGCAGGGAGGGCCTTTTGTCCTCCTGCAAGCGACAAGTCTGCAGAATTGAGGAGGATGCTGCCCTTCACCCTGAGGAATTCTGTGCCCATCACGCTGCAGCAGGAGAGAGCTCAGCCCTTGGTACCCTTCAACATTGTGGAGCGCTTGAGGTGCTTCCTGCTTCACTCCGTCCCCAGAACTAAATTGACCTCTGCTCCTCAGCCAGAGCCGGGAGGAGCCATGCTCACTTGTCCCTTGAGTGTCCCTATGCAGGTGTGGCAGCCCAAGGGAGGACGTCACCTGGAGGAGCAAGGGGACCCGCTGGGCAGCGGCTGCTGGACCTGGTTCTGCGGGGACACGGAGCCTCTGCTGCTGCCCACAGCTTGGAGGAGGAGGGCAGGGCAAGGGCTGGGCAGGGCTGTCATGGTGGCATGCCGGCTCTCAGGAGCATCCCAGCTGGAACTGCTGAGCCAGAGCCGCGGTTCCAGCTGCTGGCCCCCTGCCCGTCCTGCCCCATCGCACCACGCTGCAGGCAGGGCAGGGCAGGGCAGGCTCTGGGAGCGCTGGGCTGGTGGTCTCCATTGACGGGCTCTTACTCTGTTTTCCTTTGCAGCGGGAGGGAGCAGCAGCAGCAGGAGGAGGAGGGGGCTGCCCTTCCCCCAGGTACAGGGGTAGCAGCCGTGGTGCACCAGGCAAAAGCTTTCCTGGAGGCACCACCCTCTCTGCTAGTCCTCAAGGAAGTAGAAGTGGCAGATACGGAGGCAGGATTGGAAATAGCAGAGGTATGGCATGTCCACAAACACTGCAACAATGTGTCTCGTGGAGGAGGGTATGTCTTAATGAGTCCAAGGAGCTGCTGTGCCTCTTCCCAGCATTCATTGCCATGTGGCTTTGTATGGTTTTTTTTTATCCCCCAGAACAGGGCAGTGTAAGTGAAAGTGGAAAGGTGGTTTCTCCAATGTGTTAGGAATGTGCTTAGTCAAAGGAAATACCTACAAAATACCTGCAGAAGGACAGACTCCAAAAGCAAAGCCTGCCACCGCAGAAGGGGGTGTTGCACCAAAGGGGTATCTGCAGAGTTCTGTCTCGGGAGGGCAGAAGAAACGGCAGGAGAAAGAAGTGGGCAAGCCTTTTCTTGCCCGCAGGGGACCGCAGGGTGTCTGCTGAATGGCCCCTGCAAATTAGCAGAGTGTCACACACCTGTGAGAATGTTGTGTTCGAAAGTGAGGCCCTTGGAAGAAAGGGCTAATGCCAACCAGCCCAAGGCACCTTCTCTAGAGAGCTAAGGGAGCAATTTGCCAAAAAGTCGCTTACTCCTCCAGGGCATCCCTTGCCACCTGCTAACGCCAACATTTCTGGTTTAGGCAACCACCACTTTTCCTCCAACCGCCCCCGAGACCACGACAGAGTCCCTGCGATGTGCAGAAGATCAAAAGAACCTTTCAAAGGCACAAAGGTAAAAGGAGTGAGCTTGGGTTAAATGGAGAACTGATTGATCCAGTTGATCCTGGCTTTACCTCTCCAATCCACTGTGGGATGGAAAGGTTTGCAGGCTCCCTCCAGGAAACCGAAAACCAAAGCAAAAGGAAGAGACCAGAGGCCTGGGAAGAGGAGATGGAATGTAAACAAGAAGAAAAAAGAAGGAAGAGAGGAAGAAGACTGCGACTGAAGAGAAGAAGAAAGGTCCAGATGGTGAAGAAGCCCAGGTGAGTCCCAGGCTCTGCTGCCCATCTTTCCCAACTCCTTAAACTGCGCTAAGTCAGTCCAAGGGGCTGGCAAGGGACGGCCAGGGATGGTGCCGTGCAGGCTTTGGGAAGAAGTCCATGGCAGCTCCCCAGGGGCTCCCGATGGAGCCCTGCTGCGTGGCACAGGCGCACTGTGCATCCCTGCAGACGCACAGTCTCAAAGGGCGTTCCCCATGGGGACAAGGCGCCAGAGCCACCCCCTGCTCAATGCCAGCTGGGCTAGAAACCCTTCCTTGCCGGCTGTGTTTCCCAAAGGAAGGGGAACCAAGTCCTGTCTCGTCCTGCCTTTGGGCTTTACCAGCGTTTTCTGACTCTGTCCTTGTAGGTGCCCGTTTCCTGTTAGTGCCTGAACCCCTGTGACTCCTGGGCTCCCGCACGCCATGTTCACAATAAAAGGATCTTTTCTCTCTTAATACAGTTGTGGATATAGTGTGCATGTGTCTTTAGTTTCTCTCTTTTTTTTGGTTGAGGCTTTCATTAAAGTAATTTAATTTGTTTTTTAAACTGGTGAGTCTCTTTTCTCTCTCATCCTCTCCCTCAGAGAGTTAAACTTACTGGAGTTGTGGGAACTTGTGCTGTGTGCCCAACTGCAAAAGATAACTTATGACGCCCTGGCAGAAACGCGTATGACATATCCTGCACCACAAAAGGGGTAACCTGTCCGGCCTTCCCCACCCAGACCGTTCCTGTTTTCTGCCTTTTTAACAGACATGATGTACTCCACCAATGCCATCATGGGACAAATAGCATCTGTCCTTGTTTGAAGTAAAACGGAACCGATTCTCTCTTCAGTCACTTCACTTTTTAGCTAAGCCTCTTCTAACTACTGCAGTGAGCAGCCTATTGTGCAGAAACCGTTCACTCTCAGAGTGACGAGACCTGTGTTGATAGTTGATGCCAGGCATGGTATGCAGAGAGGCTCTTGCTTAGACTTAGGGCTATAACACCCAAGGGCAGATAACGTGGTTATTTGCCCCGTTGGAGGGTGGGAAGCGGAAAAGCGCAGTGGGGTCGCACCTGCGGGGAGGAGCGGACTAGACAGGTGACCCAAAATTGCCCAACAGGGGATTCCATCCCATCTGCCTCACGTGCAGTAGAAAAGCTGAGGGATCAAAGGGTCAGCCCTCTTTCTTCGATGGTCGACGCCTGAGGAGGACTCTGTCTGTTCGTGTGCATTTGGTCTCGATCCTGAATGCAGCTCCGGAATCCAGTTCCCATCCGTCACTGAGTCCAGTCTGGGGCTTCCCCAGGGCCAGCTGGCGAGGTGACTGTCATCCTGGGAGCTCGATACGGTTTTCTATACATTTCATTATTTCCTTTTTACTTTTCTATTAATATTTCATTAAAGCAGTTTAGTTCCTTCTAAACTCGTATGTCTCTCTCTCTCTCTCTCCTGCCTCTCTTTTTTTTTTTACTGAAGAGAGGGAGCGGGGAGCATCTGTCACTTGCCTTGTGGCCGTTTTGGCCCAAACCATGAGAGGCAGGTAGAGTGTTTACAGGAGAGAGAGCAATATTCAAAAGTGGCATGAAAACGGCGACTTGGCAATGTTATGGGTACGTGTAGACTCATGACGGATGCTATAAAAGATCTGGATCGGGGTGTTTTCAGAAGGGCAGCTTATGAGCCAGTGTAATCCTGTAGTAACGGACAGCAAGAACGTAGCGCTGCAACAGAAAGATGGACAGCTTTTGGCAGTCAATTTTGTGCTTAGGTTTCTAAGTAGTTAGATTCTCAGGGAGATACTTAGAGAAGTACTACTTGAACTAAGTAGTTTCGATAACTAGGCAGACCTGGGCCGATGTGCAGAAAATTGGCGCCCCTGCTTAGTATCTGCCGCACGTTTGCACCCATGGTTTCTTTTTTGGTGAGCTAAAATGGTCGAGGCTTTGGGACAAACTGTCTCCTCCCAGGTCTATCAAAACTGGACATGCCTTAGCACAACTGGGAGTGGTAGTTTTGTAATTTTAGTGAATTTGCTGCTGTTGGAGCTGTAGTCAAAATTAAGGAAGGAGTTTAATTACTTGCATAAAGGGAGAGCATGCGAGTAGTCTACTGACTTTGGTGTGGTCCCCAGAGCACGAGGGATTTGGGGACCACTTACTACTGGGTGTAGTTGAGAACTTCGTGCTGGAGAGTCACTGTCCTGGTTTGAGGTAAAACAGAAACAATTTTGTTCAGTAACTTCACTTCTTAGCTGGGCCTCTTCTAACTACTGAAATTAACTGCATATTGTGCAGACAATGTTCACTCTCAGAGTGATAAGACCAATTGTTTGTAGCTGATGCCCAGACATGGTATGCAGAGAGGCTCCTGTTTATACTTATTGCTATAACCCCCAAGGCCAACCAACTTTGTTATTTGCCCCGTTGGAGGGTCAGAAATGGAAAAGCATAGTGGAGTCCCACCTGCAGGGAGGAGCGGACAGGACAGGTGACCCAAAACTCACCAACAGGGTATTCCATCCCATCTGCCTCATGCTCAGTATAAAAGCTGAGGGATCAAAGGGGCAGCTCTTCCTTCAACGGCCGACGTCTGAGGAGGACTCTGTTTGTCTGCCTGTGATCCCGATCCTGAATCCAGATCCAGAATCCAGTTCCCGTCCGTCACTGCGTCCAGCCTGGGACTGCCCCAGTGCCAGCAGGTGATGTGATTGTCACCTCGGGAGCTTGATACGGTTTTGTATATATTTTTCATTATTTCTTTTTATATTATTAATAATATTTCATCAAAGTACTTTAGTTCCTTCTAAACTCATAAGTCTCTTTTTCCTCCTCTGCCTCTCTCTTTGAAGAAGGGTAGAGGGGAGCACCTGTCGGTGCCATCTGGGGTGCCTCAGGTCCCCAGTAGTGGATTTTGGCCTAAACCATGACAGATTAATTGGCGCCCAACGTGGGGCCCAAGCAGTGCTCGATCAGACCTGTGATAAATTGCCCAAATAGTTTGAGTTCCAGCTTGCTCAGAGATTAGAACAGACAGCTTGCATCATGTCATTCTTAGACGAAATCTTGTATCATGCCTTTAAGCAGCTTTGTTCGACCTTAATGCAGTCAGCTTGGTTTAACCTGCCAAATGTGTTTCAAAGTTCATTTATTCTTTGTCTTTTTATGCGAAGGTTTAAAGGTGCTGTTTTGGTGTGATTCGCAATTCCGATGTATAACATGATGAGTTGGGTAAGGGCTCTACCTGTATATCTCGGGCCTCTCGTGATGGATTCTGTGATTAATTATACTTTCGGTTCTACCTGGGGAATGTTTACTTCGCCCTTTGATAATTATGCTAATGTGACACCATCAGAGGTGGGGCACGGCAACCTTCTGGGCTCTGAGGATAAGGATTGGTGCCCTGTTAAGACCGTGCTTTTGTTGTCAGTTTTCCTGAATGTGATGCAGGGGTGGTTTCATGTGAAACACCGGTGCAGGGAGAGCAGTAGGGGGACCGGGCGCTGCCGCCACTCAGACCCGCGCAGCCGCTCGGCGATCTGCAGCGGCGCAAACCGCGGCCCCGCCCGGCCCGGCCGCAGCCGCCCCCCCCACCGCAACGGCACAGGCGCCTGCACCGCCGCGCCGCCGCCGCCTGCAGCGGCACCGGTACCACCGGCAGCCGACCCCCCCACACACACACCGCAACGGCACAGGCGCCTCCGCCGCCTGCAGCGGCACCGGTACCACCGGCAGCCGCCCCCCCCGCCCCGCCACACACACACCGCAACGGCACAGGCGCCGCCGCCGCCTGCAGCGGCACCGGTACCACCGGCAGCCGACCCCCCCCACACACACACACCGCAACGGCACAGGCGCCTCCGCCGCCTGCAGCGGCACCGGTACCACCGGCAGCCGACCCCCCCCACACACACACCGCAACGGCACAGGCGCCTCCGCCGCCCGTCCCGGCGCAAGCCCTGCCCCCGCCCTGCAGCGGCACAAGCCACGCCGCCGCCTGTCCCGGCACAAGCTACTCCAGCCACTACGAGCAGTACCAAAACTACTCAATCTCCATCAAAATCGGTACAAGCTGCCCCAGTAACCAGGAAGAAGAGAAAGCAGTCAGATCGTTCCCCTGTCGCTCACGACAAGGACCAGCTGTCCCAAGACAGCTTGGGAGGGAGTTCTGAAGGAGATCCAGGAGAAGGCCCTTCTAGAGTAGATCCAGGAGAGGGTCCTTCAAGCAGCCAGGGACCAGGTTAGGAAAGCTAAAGGCCTGAAAGAATTAAATCTTGCCAGAGAGGTCAAGGGCAACAAGAAAAGCTTCTACAGGTATGTCGGTAATAAAAGCAAGACTAGGGAAAATGAAAGGAAGAGGAAAACATTAAAAATAGAAATGATCCAGAAAAAGCCAGGTCACTGAAGCCTACAAACAACTTAATACCTTGCAAATGGATAATGTTAGTTATACACGAATTTCAAGTCTTTGATCTAAAACACAGGACACAATTATAGTGTTGATCTTCTCTGCTAAAAGTTTGCTCCTAGCAAGAAAAAAAGCTCCTATAGAAAGTTCTTATTTCGGACAAAAGATGCTTAAGCACAAGGTGCATTAAACACAGTCGAACCACATCCATTTTTAGAAACACTTTGTGTCTGTTTCACAGATATTTATGGCCTACACAGTTGATTTGATTTCTCAGGCGCAAAGGATATTGCATTCTTCCTGACCTACACTATGTATTTTGAACCTGGGGCGTTTCCACACAAACAGATTGTTGAACCGAGTCCTGTGAAAGTCAGTGTGCCTCTGAGCAGGTGAAGAGCCTGCCAATACAGATGAGCCTAAAGGTAAGGATTGGAAGCCCACGTGCTTATGTTGTAGTATCGGAGGCTTATTTGCAAGCCAAGATGAGTCCACACTTAATTCTGACAGCAGGATGAAATAGATCAGCCTTTCAAGGTCCACAGGCCACTTGCTGTGCTTGTTGGGGACGGCAAACACTCCTTCATTAATGAACGTGTACAGAGTTGGAAGTTTACCGCTGCTTTACAGTTTGGGGATTTTCACTGCATCTCTTTTTTACGCCAAACTCTGTCTTTATTTTAAGAACTGCAACATGACAGCGTCCTCCTTTATTCCCTTAACAATCAAACCAACTTTCGATTTAACTTAAACGGACATTTGTTCCTTAATGGAAAACTTTATCATAATTTTGTCAATATCGTCCCAGAGCAGTTCCGTTTACCTATACAGATCGGACCTTGCAGACTATCTATGGAAACGACATCGCAGTTACTGTGGCTCTTCTCCTTTACTGATATCGGTCAGTGCTGTCTTGTCTCTCTGTCTTACTCTTTTCCACGCTGCAAAAAGGAAAAAGCAGACCTCGAAATCAATGCGAGTTCCTCTTTTCCCCAAATTAATCCTCAGGCCTCCTCTTTTGAGAGTGAGGGGAACAGGTCTCTGAAGAGCAGCAACAGTGACACCCAGTGGCCACCTACAAATTAGACTTGAAACAGCCCTCAGGGCACAGGAGGTCCATGTTGTCTACCACTGAAAGTGAACAGCTCGAAAGAGTAGTTTAAAGTCACAACGTCCTGGGCAACCTGTTGTAGGTGACCCTGCTTGAGCAGAGGGTTGGAGTACGCAATGACCGGAGGTCTCTGCCAACCTCGGTCACTCTGGGATCTTGGATCCAAATTCTGAGATGTGATAATCAGCTGTGATCGAGTTTGGAATGTTTAGCACTGATGGCAAGTAGCCCAAACTGGTTTGTGACCACATAACAGTTATTTCCTAATAGAAAAAAAGAAAGATGAGTGTCTCTAGACCTACTTTACTTGACTGCCTTTGTCTCCCATTTATCTTGAAAACTTTATGCAATTTTCACATTGAAATAAGTAAATGAACTAATACTGTTGTTACCATTCCATAGTAAGAGAAAGCAACTCATCACAATTAATCAAACATGCATGGGTAGTCTGAATATACCCTACTAGAAAACTTGCATTTTCATTTCCTCAGACTGGCAGACTCACTTGAAAAAAAAAAAAAAAAACAACCCAGAAAAATCCATGAGATGGAATTCAAGTAGGGCCACTGTAAGAGCACGGGGCCGGGTGCCATGGCACTGTGCTCAAGGGAAATGGGCCCTGCAAGAGCAGAGGGCCAAGACCCAGGGGGCTGTGCTCTGGGGAGAGATGCACTCTGAGAGTAACAGGGGAGTAACTACCCTGGGGTAGTCCAAGCAGGGTAACGAGGTTGTGCCAGACCAGAGGGGGAAGCCCCGTGCTGCTCTTCTAAGAACACAGAGAGGAAACAGCGGGTATAGCACCGGGAAAAGACAGCACGGGTGAGGATAGCAACGCCACCTGCATTGTTAGGAACACGGAGACTGTTTCTGGAGCTTTCGTGCCTTTATTCCTCTCTCTGATCACTACATCCAGACTACTAAGGAGAGGCTTCTGATCTTCCTGGGGGCTGGCACATGCCCCAGATGATGGCCCAGCCCTGGTTTCAGCAGCTCCTGGGTCGTTCTTCTAGCGTTGCTGGTGGGCTGGCCTCTTGTTGGGTGGTGAAGAGTCCTCAGGGCTGCCAGCCCTCCTCTTTGCGGGTCGCTGTGTCTCCCCAGGGGAGCGTTCCCTGCCCTGGCTGGAAGTGGAGGGACCTGGCGCAGTGTCCTCTGGCTCCTCCTGCAGCTCTTCTTGCTCCTCTGGGATGGGAATGGGGGCAGAGGCGGAGCTGCCGGCATCCCCAGCAAGGGCAGCTGTGGGGGTGCTGGGGAGCTGGCCCACATTGTGTGTGGCAGGGCTTCCGGAGGGGGCTGGGCTGGGTGCAGGAGACCCTCCCCGGGAGGCAACAGGGCTGCCCTCCCACCCCCCAGGAGCATGGATGCCCTCCAGCTCCAGCACATGGTGGGCTGCCCCGGCTGCCCGAACCTGGCAGGGCCAGGGAAAACCAGAACCCATCGCTCAGTGATGTCACTGTCCCTTCCTCGGGGACATGGCAATGGGCTGTCCTTGCCCACGGCGCTTGCCCTGGCAGTGCCTCGGGGGTTACCGCAACGCCACTGCTCATTCCATCTGCCACCTCTGGTCCCGTGCTCAGCGTCAGTGTTTCATGCCAGTCAGTGAGGTCTTGGCTGTGTCTTCCCAGGGTCCCGTCAGGTTCCGGTGGCCGTGGTACATATCTCCAGGCACATACAGCAAGAGGGTTCATTTGATAATGTCCCATGCCTCCCTGGGAGGCTGCAGGACAACGTCCCACAGGCTGTCCACGTACTCCAGGACTGTTGGCCAGCCCTTTGGGCTCCCCTGCTTCCTCCCACAGCACATCGAAGAACCAGCGCCTAAGGACAAATAGAAAGAGGGGAAGAGGCCTCCAAAGGCTGTGCCTCTCGTCCTCTGCCTCACCTCCAGGAATTCTTTTCCAGACTGGGTGGAAAGACATGTTCAGCTGCTGAGAAATATGCGCCTATGACACCATACACGGGAATGGGTGAAATCAATTCTATTTTGAAATAAAAATCTTCCTCCCCGCCTTGCTTTGAACTTTGCAAAATTTTTGAGATTTGTTGCTCCTGTTTACAACAGAGGATTTTATCTGGGATGCCCTGAATACCCCAGGGAATGCTCACAAACTCTGCGTGGAGACCAGTGATGCAACCTGATCAAAACAATTCAAGGATAAGATTACTTATCATATTGCATGGCCCTTCTCCTCGCTCACAGTGCGGTTTAGGGGGCACATTGCTATTCAGGAGTTAAAATCATTCCATTTCTAAATGAATACAGTGTGCTATAGGGAGTCTGGAAGCAAAGCATGGCCTCTACCTGTTTCTATATCCCCAGGTTCTTTATTTGAGTCTGACATTCTAACATATGTTGCCTCACGTTCTAAAGTGATATATGTTTCCGCATGGGGAAACATATAGAAAAAAGAGCGAATGCCTTGCACTATCAGAAGCTGTCCTCTAATTTGATGGTATAGTTATAACCTGCTGTGCACGTGGTCACAAAGCAACCAACAAAGACAAGAAAAACAAGCCAGCAAGCAAAGTCTCACAGTCTCTCCCCACGCTTCAGCACTGCTGGCCAGCCCTCTTGGGCTCCCCTGGTTCCCCCCACGGGGAGTCAGGGGCAGCACTTGGCTCTCTTGCAGGGAGTTTTTCCAATTTTTCTCCCCTAGCCAGAGGGCACAAGGCTGATCACCTCTGCTCAGCACCCATCAGGCCTCATCTGGGCACTGCGTCTTGTTTGGGGTTCAGCAATGGGCCCACGTTTTCTCTAGTGCTTGAGAGAACAGACCGGTGAATGTAGCATTACAGCGTTGGTGGATAAGGGAAGAGCAACTATCACCTACCCGGAAAGGATTTGACGCTGTCACACACAACGTTCACGTCTCCCAGTTGGAGAGACATGGGTTCCACGGATGGACTACTCGGTGAAGAAGGAATTGGCTGGGTGGCTGCACTCAAAGAGTTGCGGTCAACTGATCAATGTCCAAGTAGAGACCAGTGAGGAGCGGCATTCTTCAGGCGTCGCTATTGGGACTGGCGCTGTTTAGCGTCTTTGCCGGTGACATGGGTGTTGGGATGGAGCGCACCCTCGGCAAGTTTGCCAATGGCACCCAGCTGCGTGTTGCAGTCGACACGCTGGAGGGAAGGGATGCCATCCAGAGGGACCTGGACAGGCTGGAGAGGCGGGCCCGTGCCGAGCTCGTGATGTACAACAAGGCCAAGTGCAAGGTCCTGCACGTGGATCAGGGCAATCCCATGCACAAATACAGGCTGGGTGGAGAATGGATTGAGAGCAGCCCCGCCGAGAAGGACTTGGGGGTGCTGGCTGGTGGGAACCTGCTTAGCATGAGGCGGCAATGTGCGCTCACAGCCCAGAAAGCCAACTGCCTCCTTCTGGTACCTTCCTCATCACCACCTACCTGAAATATCAGTAGTGGGTAGTAAGCTGATGTCTTAACCAGGGAAGGGAGTTTTCTCTGTATGTCCTTAATTCTGGCGCCAGGCAGGCAGCTGACTTCCCTGTGGGATGTCTCCGGTCTACAGATAGGGCCCTCTGTTCCCCTCAGAAGGGAGTCACCTACTACAATTACCTTGCTTTCTTTCTTGGTTGAGGAAGTCCTGAGGCGTGGGGGTGGGTGCCCAGCACTGGGCATCTCACTGGAGGGATCATCCTTTCCATCCTCAATCGCCTGGTCCTCGATTTCCAAAGCCCCATACCTATTATGCAAGGGCAATTGGGATGGTGAGGGGGGCTGTGAGGGGTTTCGCTTGCCTCTCCGAGGAGGGATCTGACTCCACTCCCCCTTATCCCTTGAGTTCTCTCCTTCTGCAAACTGATAAGCAAACCGATGAGTTGAGCAAACTGATAAACTGTTTGATAAACTAACCAAGGTGGAGGAAAAACTCCTTCTTTCCCTGCACAGACCCATGTTGCAGCTGCTAAGAAGAAACGCCCTCCTACTCAAGAGAAAAAACACCCTCTGACTCAAGAGAAATCAAACCCGATACAAGATATCCTGTGGTTTTGCCTCTGTGAATATGGAGAAGACATGAAGAAACGGGATGAAGAACCTACGTCAGCCCTACAGGCACGGGTGCTTGAGTTGCAAAATGAAGCAGATAGAAGAAAGGATTCTTACAGGAGGAAGGCTGCTCTGACCTACGGTAGGCGATCCTACGGACCAGGTAGGAACCGATCTGATAATCGTAGGTACTACGGTCAACGTTAGAGGTGCCCTGCCTCCGGCCAGGAGGAGGAGAGGGACAACCGAATTTATTGGACTGTGTGGATTCGATGGCCTGGCACATTAGAGCCACAAAAGTATAAAGCCCTGGTGGACACTGGTGCACAGTGTACCCTATTGCCCTTGAATCATAAAGGGGCAGAAACAGTCACCATGTCTGGAGTGACAGGCGGATCTCAAGAACTGACTGTATTAGAGGCTGAAGTGAGCCTACCTGGGAATAAATGGGAGAAACACCCCATTGTTACTGGTCCAGATGCTCCGTGCATCCTTGGCATAGACTACCTCAAGAGAGGGTGTTTTAAAGACCAAAAAGGGTATCGGTGGGCTTTTGGTATAGCAGCTGTAGACACTGAGGATGTTACACAGCTGTCTACCTTACCCGGTCTTTCAGATGACCCTTCTGTTGTGGGACTGCTGAGGGTTGAAGATCAGCAGGTGCCAATTGCTACTGCCACGGTGCATCGACGACAGTATCGCACCAACCGAGACTCCCTGATTCCCATCCATCCCCTGATTCGCCGGCTAGAGAGCCAAGGAGTGATCAGCAAAACTCGCTCACCCTTTAACAGCCCTCTATGGCCAGTGCGAAAGTCTGACGGGGGACTGGAGATTAACAGTAGACTGTTGTGGCCTGAATGAAGTCACACCACCACTGAGTGCTGCTGTGCCAGACATGCTACAACTTCAGTATGAACTGGAGTCAAAGGCAGCCCAATGGTATGCTACAATTGACATTGCTAATGCCTTTTTCTCTATTCCTTTAGCAGCAGAGTGCAGGCCACAGTTTGCTTTCACCTGGAGGGGTGTCCAGTACACCTGGAATCGACTGCCCCAGGGGTGGAAACACAGCCCTACTGTTTGCCATGGACTGATCCAGACCGCACTGGAGAAGGGTGGAGCTCCAGAACACCTACAATACATCGATGACATCATTGTGTGGGGTAATTCGGTGGAAGAAGTTTTCCACAAAGGTAGGAAAATAATTAAGATTCTTCTGAAAGCAGGTTTTGCCATTAAAGGAGGTAAGGTTAAGGGACCTGCACGAGAACTCCAGTTCTTGGGAATTAGGTGGCAAGATGGCCGTCACCAGATCCCAACGGATATGATTAACGGAATAACATCTATGTCCCCACCTACTAACAAAAAGGAAAGACAAGCCTTTTTAGGTGTTGTGGGTTTCTGGAGAATGCATATTCCAGGTTATAGCCAGATTGTGAAACCTCTCTATGAAGTAGCTCGAAAGAAAAATGAGTTTCTGTGGGGCCCTGAGCAATGACAAGCCTTTGAGCAAATTAAACAAGAGATTGTGCATGCAGTAGCCCTTGGAGCAGTCCAAACTGGACGGGACATTAGAAATGCGCTCTACACTGCAGCCGGGGACAATGGCCCTACCTGGAGCCTCTGGCAGAAAGCACCAGGGGAGACTCGAGGTCGACCCCTAGGATTCTGGAGTGGAGGATATAAAGGCTCCGAGGCCAACTATGCTCCAACTGAGAAAGAAATCTTGGCAGCATATGAAGGAGTTAGAGCTGCTTCAGAAGTAATTGGTACTGAGGCACAGCTCCTCCTGGTGCCCCGATTACAGTACTGGGCTGGATGTTCAAGGGTAAAGTTCCTTCTACTCATCATGCCGCCGATGCTACCTGGAGTAAGTGGGTTGCCTTAATCACGCAGTGAGCTCGAATAGGAAAGCCAGATGGCCCAGGAATCGTAGAATTCATCACAAATTGGCCCGAAGGCAAAGACTTGGGGAAGGCACTAGAGGAGGTGGTGACACGTGCTGAGGAAGCTGCACCATATAATGAACTGTCAGATAATGAGAAACAGTATGCCTTGTTTACTGATGGGTCTTGTCGTATTCTAGGAAAACATGGAAGGTGGAAAGCTGCTGTGTGGAGTCCTACACGACAAGTCACGGAAGCTGCTGAAGGACAAGGTGAATCGAGTCAATTTGCAGAGGTAAAAGCCATCCAGCTGGCGTTAGATGTTGCTGAACGAGAAAAGTGTCCAATACTCTATCTCTATACTGACTCATGGATGGTGGCAAATGCTCTGTGGGGGTGGGTAAAGCAGTGGAAGCAGAGCAACTGGCAGCGCAGAGATAAACCCGTCTGGGCTGCTGAGCTGTGGCAAGACATTGCTGAGCGGCTAGCGAACCTAGTCGTAAAGGTACATCACGTAGATGCCCACGTACCCATGAGTCGGGCCACCGAGGAACATCAAAACAATCAGCAAGCGGATCAGGCTGCTCAAATTTTCCAGACAGACTTGGACTGGGAACATAAAGGTGAACTATTCTTAGCTCAGTGGGCCCGTGACACTTCCGGTCATCAAGGAAGGGATGCAACATATAAATGGGCCCATGACCGAGGGGTGGATTTAACCATGGACACTATTGCGCAGGTTATCCGCGACTGTGAAACATGCGCCGAAATCAAGCAAGCTAAATGGTTAAAACCTTTGTGGTATGGGGGACAGTGGATGAAATATAAGTATGGGGAGGCTTGGCAAACTGATTACATCACGCTCCCTCAAACTCGCCAGGGTAAGCGCTATGTGCTTACAATGGTGGAAGCAAGCACCGGATGGTTGGAAAGCTCTGCCGTACCCCATGCCACTGCCCGGAATACTATCCTGGGTCTTGAAAAGCAAGTCGTGTGGCGACATGGCGGCCCAGAAAGAATTGAGTCAGACAACGGGACTCATTTTGAAAACAATCTTATAAGTAATTGGGCAAAAGAAGATGGCGTAGAGTGGATATATCCTATCCCCTATCATGCACCAGCTTCTGGGAAGATTGAGCGATACAATGGACTGTTAAAAACCACCCTAAAAGCAATAGGAGGGGTGGAACCTTTAAAAATTGGGACAAGCATTTAGAGCAAGCTACCCGGCTAGTTAACACCAGGGGATCCATCAATCGAGCTGGTCCTGCTCAATCAGACCTTTTACATACTGTAGAAGGGGATCAAGTCCCTGTGGTGCATGGAAGGAATTTGTTAGGGAAAACTGTTTGGGTTTTTCCTGCTTCAGGCAAAAGCAAACCCATTCGTGGGACTGTTTTTGCTCAAGGACCTGGATGTACTTGGTGGGTGATGCTGAAGGATGGAGAAGGTCAATGTGTACCTCAAGGGAATTTAACCCTTGGTGAGAATACTGAATCCTGAGCAGTATGATGCTGATCACTACATAATACTAACAGTGTTCCATACGTGCTTTTCAGGATAATAGAGAGGTGATGAAACCTGAGATAGCTTCATCAAGTGGCATCCAGCAAGCTCTTCAAGATGAACATGCTATCCGTGGGCACAAACCAGAGTGAATTTCGTACCATCTTTCCTGCCCTGAGATGAGATCCTGCAATCATGAACTAAATGGACTTTTGCATATAACTTTTGTAGGTAAATGTAAACCATAGATGAGTGACCTGCATGTATCCATCTCATATATATAATCTGTGTGTGTGTAAATTTGATAGATAAAAGTAATAGTAATCTGAGCAAGATGCAAATGGTATGGAATAAGGGGTGGAATGTCCTGGTTTGAGGTAAAACAGAACCAATTTTGTTCAGTAACTTCGCTTGTTAGCTGGGCCTCTTCTAACTACTGAAATTAACTGCATATTGTGCAGACAGCGTTCACTCTCTCAGAGTGATAAGACCACTTGTTTGTAGCTGATGCCCAGACATGGTATGCAGAGAGGCTCCTGCTTATACTTATTGCTATAACCCCCAAGGCCAACCAGCTTTGTTATTTGCCCCGTTGGAGGGTCGGAAGCGGAAAAGCATAGTGGAGTCCCACCTGCAGGGAGAAGCGGACAGGACAGGTGACCCAAAACTCACCAACAGGGTATTCCATCCCATCTGCCTCATGCTCAGTATAAAAGCTGAGGGATCAAAGGGGCAGCTCTTCCTTCAACGGCCGACGTCTGAGGAGGACTCTGTTCATCTGCCTGTGATCCCGATTCTGAATCCAGATCCGGAATCCAGTTCCCGTCCGTCACTGCGTCCAGCCTGGGACTGCCCCAGTGCCAGCCGGTGACGTCATTGTCATCTCGGGAGCTTGATAGGGTTTTGTGTCTATTTTTCATTTTTTCTTTTCTTTTATTATTAATACTTCATTAAAGTACTTTAGTTCCTTCTAAACTCATAAGTCTCTTTTTCCTCCTCTGCCTCTCTCTTTGAAGAGGGGTAGAGGGGAGCATCTGTCGGTGCCATCTGGGGTGCCACAGGTCCCCAGTAGTGGATTTTGGCCTAAACCACGACAGTCCCGTAGCTTGTGAATTTGACTGGTTTCCCTATGCCATGAAGTCGATTTTAACCCGACTAAAGCAAGACATGTATTTAAAGTGAAATCAAAGTGTGCTAACCTTTGTATACAGAAAACAGTTGGAGTTCTTCTCTATCTCAGATCTTTGGCAGCAGAGGCATTGCTTTCTCATGGAGGCCGGCTCCGTGTGTACGTGTGCACAGAAAGCAGGAGCGGTGGGGCAGGGTGTCAGTGCACCCCTGAGAAGCTGTAAAACATTTGGTCCGGTCTCAGTGTGCAGCTGCAATAGGTGGGAAAACAGGAGGAAACCAAAGGCGGCAATGAGAAGACAGCTGTATCAGCCTGAGTATTTGATGAGCCATACACATAGCTCACAGTTAACCTCAAGTGGTAACATGAAGGAAATGAAAATGTTTCCTCTGGGGACAATGGGGCACAGGGGTGCTGACAGTTGGCCTGATGGGTGTTATCAAAAGTTGGAGACAAGTCCCCTTGATTGGCCGGAGCAGACGCCCAAAGGCTGTACTGGGTTGCCCATGGATGGCAGCGGGAGTTGTCCAGGGACGGGATCAATTGTCACAGCAAAGGCAGTCTGGTTGCCCGGAGTCTGCACTGAGCTGCCCACGGGTGGCCCCGGGTTGCCCATCAAGAGCACCGGGCACCAAAGGGCTGCATCAGGTTGCCATAGCGGCTGCAGGGAGCTGCCCAGGCAGAACCCGGTCCCTGAGCGCCCTGCGCCCCTGGCAACGCTGCCCTGGTTCTGTGTCACACAGGGCACTGGGGACGCTGCAGTGTCTGGCAGTGCTGCCACCGAACCCCACAGCACAGCAGGGAGTAGCCGCCCTCCCGGGCACTCCCAAGCCTCTGGAGGTTTCGGGTGAGTATGTACCATTATGGGAAAGGTTTTTTTATGCAAACTTCCCATTTTTGAAGGACTCAAGTGGCTTTCATGCTGTAACAGATGCGATTGAGCACATGCTTTGTGTCAAACCCCACTCCCACCCAGGCATCTTGTTGCAGCACACCAGTGTCCTCACCTTTCACTGGGCTCTGAGCCAGGCTGGGAGCTGTGGGGAGGGGATGGGGTACCTCCTGAGTCCCCTCCTGAGGGTTTGGCCTCAGATGCGGTGTGTTAGGGACATTTGCTGGCCCTCTGCATGATGTTTCTGACAACAACTGACTGATACCCTGAATCTGAAAAGAGCAGTAGCACCCACAATGCCGTATGCAGTTCTCGGTAGCAAAATCTTCACGTGTGGCCATTCCTCCTAGGGCTCCTGCAAGGCTGCTGTTTACACACCCCTCTGAAAAGACTGTCTGGGATTTCTCCTTTCCAAGTGCATCGATTTTACGTCAGGTGAGGCGTAGGCATTTTTCTTCCTTTGCAAGTCAAGAGAGGGCTGTTCTCTTGAGACTGAAATAGCTGGAGGGGGGTCAAATTTGGATATAGATCTGCAAAGCATCAATGCAAGTGAAGGTGGGGGGTGAGGATTGAGTCCCTGACCCACCAATCACACTGGGTTGGTCCAAAGGGGCGCAGCTATCGGGGCTGGAAAGGGCACTTTGAAAGAGAAAAGGACATCTGGAGTACTAGAAGATCAGCACATACGCCAACCAAAAGAAGCCAATGAACACAAGACAATCACCAGCTACACTTTCACGGGATTGACAGATTTGAGGAGAATGAAGGCTAATATCTGTCATTCTCCTGAGCAGCCATGCTTTGCTTTTCTCCGCATTTCAATACTTGAGGCTAGATACTAAACAAATTCAAATCCCTTTCCAGATACAAATGCTTGGGGTGCTGTGAGAAGGCATTTGCTTTCAAGAGTTTTAGGCCTGTACAGGTGACCTGTGGGTGCTGTGTGCGTTGCTGTTTGTGTTAGAAGCTGCATGTGTTGCTGTAAGAAGGAAGGCAAGTGCAGGTGCTGACTGAGGGAAGTTGTCTTCTATCTCCTCCTCTGTGCAGGACAAGTACTTGAAGAGCAGTGGTCAGGAATGGAGGCTGTCGGCTCTCCCTTAACGGCAAGACGTGCCAAGGTTCTGCCTGCCATCAACACCATGGCTTCCAGCTATAAGGACCGTTTCCCGTACTACCCGTTGCCTCAGAGCTCCAGCCTCCCCTGGATGCCCAGCACCTACTCTAAAAGAGATGCCATCAAACCAGCTTTGGCTCCCTTTTCCAAAACTTCCCAGGGGATGACCACCAGCGAGAAACTCCCTTACATTTCCAACAGAACAACCCTCTTCACCCGCTACACCCCTGACGACTGGTACAGGTCCAACCTGACCAAGTACAAAGAGTCAGAGACTTCCCGGCACAATGCGGAGGCTCTGAGAGTTGATACCACCCGCATGATTGGGGATAAATACCAGCAGACAAAGAAAACACAAGAAGAAAGCACCAAAAGCCTGGGAGGACGTGTGAATGCTATTGAGTTTTGGAAAGGGGAGCTCTGCCGTGAGCTGGATGAGATGATCGGGGAGACCAACACGCTCACAGACATGAAGAAGAGACTAGAAAGGGCCTTGGCTGAGACGGAGGCCCCTCTCCAGGTAAGCACTCTGTCCAGTGGGCTGCAAGCTGTAGCCTACTGCTGGAACAACTGCAGCCATTCAAATGTCTAAGTTCCACTGCAGCTCCGCAAGACCTAGAGAGTTTTTATGAAGAGACCATAAGTTAAGTTTGCAATGTCTTCCCATCTGCTGCATCCCCTATCAGCCCGTTATGAGCTCATCACAATTCTATTTGCTTAACCAAATATTTGTGTAGGCGGAACATCCAAATTCCTGGACTGGGAGACAGAAGCCCATGTCTTCCTACAACACCCTGGGGAGGTCAGCATCAAGGCTGACACAGGTGCCTGTGCCACAGCTCTGGTTGCAGCTGGGACACGCGTGCTTCCTCATGTTGATTTGATGCATACGGTGCAGTTCGGTTTCTTGTTGTCAGCTGAAGCAGCCGCCCTGGGCACTTTGTTCCCCTGATGTCCCCTCTGTGCCCGCCTAGAATTTCTTTTCTTCCATTTCTTGAGATGGGGACTCTCTCTATAGAGAGTCCTGCCCCTGCACCCAACAGTGATGGCATGTCCCCAACAGGTCGCTCAGCAGTGCTTGCTTCAGCGGGAGAAGAGGATGGGCATTGACCTCGTCCATGATGATGTGGAGAAAGAGCTCTTCACGGTAAGTTGGGCCACCCAGATCATGTGTTAAAGCCAGTTTTACCTAAACTGCCCTACAGAGGCTTTGCAGCCTTCTTCCCTACCTGGCTCCTTACCGCTGGGGAGGTGCTCAGCTCTTCAACCCCCCCAAAACCTGCTGGGCCAGGGGATGGGGTTCCCCCAGGCAGCAGCATGCCCACGCCGTGTGGGTATGACTTGGCCGTACAGAGGAAGGAATAGCTGAAGAGCAGCTGCGTGTTTGTGTAGCGTGTGGGGGTTCTGTGACCATCTTCAGGGAGTAGTGCACTAAAGACATGCACGCAGTTTGGGGGCACTTTCTCCACTCCCTGCCTGTTTACTCTGGGCAGAAAGACAAGCAGGCAAGTTCTTGCTGTGTGCAGGGTTGGGGAGGTCTGAGGGGACGAGTGGCATCAGGACAACTGAGTACAGACACTGATGATGGGGCCATGTGTCCTTTACCCAGGAAGTCAATGTCATCAGGTCGTGCCAGGAGAAGATGCAGCGGTACCTGGATGAAGCCAAAGCCCAGCTCGCGTAAGGAGGAGCTCCTTATGTCATGCCGTAGGGCTGATGTGCATTTGCAGTTGTGATGTGGACCCCCAGCGGACCCCGACCTCTCCCCACACCCTGCAGATGGAAAAGCCAGGCGGGCTCCCCGGGAAGTGGGCAGAGATGCTCATGGGAGGACAGAGCTGCGTGGGAGGGAGCTGCGGGGAACTGGAGCGGGGAGGAAGCCCTTCCACCTGAACATCCCCAGCGATGGCTGTTGTTTGCATGTTGAAGGTCCAACAGGGCGGCCCAGCACGAGCTGGAGAGGGACCTGGCCCACAAGCAGGCGGCCCACCGCATCGATGATAAGTGTCACCACCTGAGGAGCACCTCCCACGGCATCAGCTACTACCCAGCGGTGGAGCGGGTTGATGCCACGTGAGTGCACGCTGGGCGGCACGCCAGCAGCAAGCTGTGCCCGGGATGCACGGTGCCTCTCCCTGGCAGGGAGCTGCTTGTCCCCAGCCCACTGTCAAGGCACGTCCATCCCGCCTGGAGACAGCTGCCTGAGTGGGACCGTTTCTCTCTGCTTATTGTTATTCTTACTGTTATTGTTATTGTTAACCTTACCTTTATTCTTACCCTTACTCGTAGTCTTCTTCTCATTCTTATTTTCTGTTGTTGTTCTATTAAACTGTCTCTATCTCCACCCGTGAGTCCTGTTCTTTCTCTTTCCCCTCCATTGAGAGTGGCTGTGTGGTCCTAGCTGCTGGCCAGAGTTAAACCACAACCTATGCTCAAATTAAAGACAGAGATTTCAGATACATTTAATCAGTGCTGCTCCCAGGCAGGCTTCATGCCTGCCCACGTCCAGCTTCAGCACTACGGGCTTACCGGGGCCTCTTCTTCCCCCTCACCTCCTGAAGGATCTCGGTGCCGGACTCTTGGGCCAATATCACAGACGACAACATCCTCCGCTCACAGAGCCAACGGGCGGCCTCCTCCAAGCTGCGGGACAACATCGAGAACCTGCTGGTGGTGGCGGCAAACGAGATGCGGAGCCAGTTCAACAGGGTGAACATTGCCTTCACCAAACGCATCAGCGAGACAGCCGATGCCAAGAGCAAGATCCGGACCCACCTGGCCAAGGTAGTCGGAACCCCTCCCTTTCGGTGTGTCACTGTCACTTCCTAGTGACACCCCTGAGGTGGGACCCTTAGGAGTTGGCACCGTAATTTCATCTCAAGGGATCTGTTTTTGCTAGGGCATCCTCACTGGCAGCCTGGGAGCACAGGGATTGCCAGCAGAAAATGCCAATGCTGGTTGCATCTCCTGGTAGTTCCTTCAGAAGCGCTGGCTGCCCTCCAGAACGGCCTTGCTGGGCCTCTGCTGGGCTGCCTGCTGGGGGGGTTGCAGGCTTGCTTCTCCTCCAAGGATGTGCTTTCACTCTCCGTGCTCTGGGGCTGCTGCACGGGCATGCGTGTGTTTGCTTTGCCAAGCAGAGTCAGTGGAAATCAGTGATGGACACCTGCCTCAGAGCTGTGGGTCTCATAGAAAGCTTCCTGAAACGTGCCCGACACTGTATTGAGTAACTGAGGGAAGACGGGGCTTGCAGCACTGCGAGCTGATGCCACGTCTTTCAGTGAGGATCCATGAAGAACCTTCCCTCTCTGAGTTACTGTTGATGGATGATTAGTTCCAGCAAGCGGTAATTTTGGGAAGCTGGGAATTCAATAGGTCCATCAGTGCTCCAAAACCTCCTCTGATGTGACAGCAAGAGCCAAGAGAGGTTTTTCCCTGAAGAAAAATTACTCTTGGCTCTGCGCCTTGATGTGTAGCAGAATGACAGAGGTCTGAGCCCAGGGTCTGCTTATTGAACTTGTATTGTTCTGCAGATGGACAGGAGGAAAGGGTAATTATGTTGTCACTTGAGAAGATACTTTTTAATTTGTACATGGGTTTCTTTTTTACGCCAGACGCTGCAGGAAATCTTCCAGGTGGAGAAGACCATCGAAGCCATCCAAAAGGCCATTAAAGACCAAGGGCCTCCCTTAAAAGTGGCTCAGAGCCGTCTGGACGAGCGCACACGCAGACCAAACGTGGAGCTGTGCCGGGACACTGCCCAGCTCCGGTAAGGCAGGAGCGTGGGTCTGGTGGGCTCCTTGAGGAGTTACGGCTGGTAGCACCCGGGGGTAGCACTGCATGAAAAATTAAGCATGGGCTTTTCTTTCAACAGTCCTTCCATAAGCGCACTGCTATAATCAAAAGCAATGAGCAGGTATTGCAGCCTTTGGGTGCTGGGAGAGCTCTGCGCCCACAAAGGAGGCTGTACACCATGGCCGGGTATAGCCTGATGGCACCCCATGAGGGGATGGATTCTTCCCGCTTGGGTAAGCCCCATCTTCTCTCCAGCCTGCTTCCCGGCAGTTGGATGTGCTCAGTTTTGAAGGACGAGCCCTTTACTCTCCAACAGGATCCTGCTGAGATCCCTTAGGCCCTTCCTTTTGGGGAACTGCAAGGAAGGGTGCCCCCTATGGAGAAGCAGAAAGGGCTGTCCTCACCTTCTCCGAGGACACTGGAAATCCTTTCAAGGACACAGTGGTCTGTTTGGGATTGCACGCCGAGGAGCTGTGGAGGAGTAGGCTGGCCTGAGCGCCCAGCAGCACCCCCTCTGAGGCACCCCAAAGTTCACCCCTCCTGGGAGCCCGTTGGGCAAGACTCCAGCTGAAGCCTTTTCAGAGCAATTGAAACCCAGCCCCACAGCCTTTGCAGCATCTCGTACAACAAGGGTTTTTTCCATCCTCCCCTTGTTTCACATTCACTTTTAGCCTCTCCCAGATGTCCTGTTTTCTTTGTGTGCATCTGTGGGCATGGGGAGGATGCCTGCACAGGGAAATCCAGGAGGGGGAGCCAACAAACCCCCCAAACCAAGCAGGAACAGGAAACCACACCTGCTCATCCCTCTTCTTGCTGGCCCGAGCTGCTCTGGGAGAGGCGGCTGCGCATTGCCAAAGCCTTTGAGCAGACTTAACCATGCCTCCCCGCTGAGGTCTGGAGGAGCTCTGCCCTCAGCTTTCCCATGCGTCTGCCAGAAACGGGGGGTCTGAGTTAGTCTGAGCACGCTGAAGGGGGAAATCCTGTGACCAAGGGGCCCTTCAGCAATGCCACGCTAGAAACCACCCCCACGATGGCACTGTTAACCAGGGTTTCTTGCTGTTTTCCAGCCTTGTCAACGAGGTCCACAAAATCAACGAGACGGTCCAGAGCCTCCAGCAGCGCCTGAGAGACACCGAGGACACCCTGCAAATGCTGGTTCATACCAAGTCGGTCTTGCAGCATGACCTGGCCGTCAAAGCCAACACACTCTTCATTGATGAGGAGAAGTGCATGGGCATGCGCAAGACCTTTCCCAGCACGGTGCGGCTGCTGGGTTCCATTTAGGCTCAGCTGAACTCACTGAATCTGTTGTGGGAGGGATTCCCAGTTTGGCTAAGATGCTTTGGAAATACTTGATTAGAGTTTCACTTCCATGAAAAAGCCATGAGTAGAAATTAAATGATCTTTTTGTGTGTTATACGGTCTACCGGTATTTTTTTTGCCTTTGGTTTTTCTCTTTCCACTGTACTTTCACGGTGTGCCAGAAAGTCACTGAAAATACTTTGTAAGCGACTAAGAGTAAATCCACCCACGGGGATTCAGTCCTACCCTCTCAGTCGGTGATTTTAGGAGAAAAACTGTCGTGTCTGCCTCCTTTTGAGGCACCTTCTTATCACCTTCTTAGAGGAACACCTTTTCATTCCTTGGTGTTTCCTTCTTGATTCATCGCTGGAAGACTTCAGGTGTCCTGCAGCGTAGCCAGCACATCTCAGAGCAACAGCCTGTGGGCCCTCGCTAGCACCCTGTCCCTCTAACCTTGGCGTGTCATCTCACAGCTTGTCACAGGTAAGCCTGATATTGTCCCCCTCTCCCTTCAAGCCTCGTTTTAAGCGCTGTCAGGGAGCCCTGATAGCTGGTGAGCAAAGACCTTTTTCCCCCTTTGAGACAAGTGAATCCCATCTGACGCCGGCAAGCCTGGTGCTGTGTAGGCCATCCCCTTATCA
This sequence comes from Vanellus vanellus, assembly GCF_965231255.1. Classification (NCBI taxonomy): domain Eukaryota; kingdom Metazoa; phylum Chordata; class Aves; order Charadriiformes; family Charadriidae; genus Vanellus; species Vanellus vanellus. Next base: position 24,113,257 of record NC_138908.1, read on the forward strand.
AAAAAAACAAAATTCTGTTGGTCACACCAGCCATGGAGCCACCTATTAATAGACTGGGCTTGTCTGTATGTTTCTTCCAATGTCGCTGCCTGTAACTGGAAGGAAAGAGGAAAAAATAACCTGTGCCCCACATCCCCTTACCAACCGTCCCAAGGCCCTGAAGTCTCTTTTGATCGCCATAGGAGGAAATGTTGCAGCTTCACCACCACACACACGGAAGAGCAATAACGGGTAATAGTCCAGGTGAGCTGTGTGGGGACATCGCACCCTGGGGAGCTGGGAGGGTTTCTTTCTTGAGGGACCTGGGCATTTCTTCCACCCCTCCTCAGGCCAGCCAGTGACCGTGGCCTCTCTTCCTTTTCCAGCCTGACACCGGCTGCTGCAGCGCCACAGGGAGGGAGCACTTGGTCACCCCCAGCTGCCCCTAGCACGATGCAGCGAGTGGAGAGCATGGCAATGGACCTGGACAACCGCTGCCCAGTGTGCCTGGACAGCTGGGACGATGCCGCCTATGCCATGCCATGCCTCCACCAATTCTGTTACCAGTGCATCCTGCGCTGGGCTAACAGCAAGCCCGAGTGCCCTCTCTGCAAGAGGAGAGTGCGATCCATCGTGCACTCGGTGAGGGCAGACAATGACTTCGAAGAGGTTCCCATCGCGTCATCTGCCTCAGCCCCCGCACCAGTTGGCACCCGGCAGGCCGGAGGAGCGCCCAGGCACCCAGACACCCACAGCCCCCCTCGCCGCTCTGTAACACCTCAGCCGCTGGCAGTGGAGTCGGTGCCCAGGGCTCTGGTGGGCGGCCTCCAGCCCCATACCTGGGCGTTCCTCTTTGACGACCACCCGGCTCTCCTCCAACGCTTTCTGCCCTGGCTCCAACAGCAGCTGGGGCTGATCTTTGCCGAGGAGCCTTCAGCAGCCGTTGTGATGGAGGACCTCATCTTGGCCGTCCTGGGCTTCTTTGGTCTGGACGAAGAGGTCCTGGTCCGGCTGCTGCAGGTCAGCCTCCAGGATCGCGCGGCGACATTTGTACAGCAGCTTATCAACGTCGCCGTGCAACGCTGCAGCGCGGAGGCCCACCGTCTGCTGGGCCTCGAGGACAGCCATGCTGCCGAGGAGCGGGAGGGCAGCCCCGTGGCTGTCCCTCCTCCTGCTGCCTCCAGAAGGGGGTCTCCTGGCCCTGGCCAAGCCACCTCCCGCAGCCCTGCCGCAGACGATGAAGAGGAGCGACCCAACACCTCCACCGCTGCTCTTCATGGGGCTCCCGGCAGCTGCCCGATGCCGCTGTTCCAACCAACGGGGAACAGGAGGAGCTGCATGACGATCCAGGGGAGGTTGCTGCAGGTCCCTCTACTCCCAGCCGCAGCAGGGACCTCTCCCGTGGGGGGCCATGGCGAGGCCCGAAGAGGAGGGCCAGCAGCTCCCAACATTCACCTCAGCCACCCAAGAGGCCACCCCGCCGGCACAACTAGAACAAGGCCCCAGGAGCTGCCAAAACCAGGGCCAGGCCAGCAGCTGGGACACATGCCGGCCAACGGTTCAGTCAGAAGGGGGACTCCAGGGCTGGACCATGCCCCACTGCCAAACGTCCCATGCCTGGTCTCCTCCTCACCACATCATCTGCCCCCACCTCCCGGGGATCTGCTCTCCTACCAGCCTCTACTGCCCCGTCATGCCCTGCAACACTGGCACCCAAATCTTTCCTCCTGCTCAGAGTCTGCACCACTTGGCTCTGCCCTCTGCATCACCCCATGCTCACACCCTGCCAAGGCAGGAGCCACAAGAAGTTCAACAGGAGAAAGAAGTGAAGTCCAGAACCTGGCGAGGGACAACCCCAGGAACCAGCACATTTGGCGCGCTGCTCGGCTGGAAAGCAGCTTGGCGTAAAAAGCCCTGCAGGTCCTGGTGGCCACCCAGCTGATCATGAGCCAACAGTGTGCCCTTGCCACCAGGAGCACTGATGGTGTCCTGGGCTGGACTGGAGAGAGAGTCTGGCAAAGGAGTGTGAAGATGATAAAGGCACTGCAGCATCTCTCCTCTGAGGAAAGGCTGAGTGAGCTGGCACCGCTTAGCCTGGTGAAGAGAAGGCTCGCAGGGGAATTGATCAATGCATAAAAAGCCTGATGGGAGGCTGCAGAGAAGATGGAGCCAGACCCTGGCTGAGCGGCGCTGGCTGTCTCTGCTGCAGCAGGCGGCTATCGCAAGATGACATCCAGAGGTCCCTTCCAACCTCAGCCTTTCTGTCATTCAGTGAAAGTATTTGAATTGCCTAAAGAATCTATATGAATAACTTCAGTGCTGTTCTATAAAGTCAATAAAGAAGAGAAAGTAGTACAAACTTGCTGACGTTCCTCAAACTCTATTGATCGAATCATTAATACTGTGAAGTTCCAACACGCAGGGACGTCCCCAAATTCACTTATATGTTCTGGAAGACTGCCTCAGCTCAGTCAGCATGACCCCGACATGGGGTACAATTCTGCTGTGCTTATACTTAGTTGCCATCCTCAGGACACGTACCAGATGTATGACACAGGTGCAGGTTCTGCTGCTGAATAAAAGGACTGTAATCTAGGGCTGCTAAGAAAGACCCATAACAATTATGCTATAGAAGAAATATTTCCTCTCTCTTCTGCTGATCTTGCAATTTTTAGTTTAGTGGAAACTGCTCAGTTTTCTTCACCTTACTTTGAGTATTTCCCACTGTTATGCCTGTCCTCAGGGATAAAAAAAACCAACAGCAACAAAATCACACATCTCTACTTCCACTATTACACGTAAAACCATTCTGGGAGCTCGATACAGTTTTGTATATATTTCATTATTTCCTTTTTATTTTATTCTTAACGTTTTAGTCAAGTAGTTCAGTTCCTTCTGAAATCCTGAGTCTCTCTTTCTCTCTCCTGCCTCTCTTTGAAGACACGTTGACGAGAGCATCTGTCCTGCCACCCAGTGGCCAATCCGGCCCAAACCACAACAGCCATAGAGAATCATACCTCCAGTATCAACTCTGTGCTACAGCTCATAATCAAACCTTACCAGCTATTTAGTCCTCTCAGTTTTTATTGACACAGAGCAAGTTTTGCAGACCCAGTCCAGTTTTGTTCCGGGGAAATTCTATCTGGCCTCATCTTTCCAGGGCCAGGCATCACACACCGCAGCAGGTAAAACATCCTGTCCTGCAGAACGCCCGTTTTCATGGGGGAGGGAAACAGCACTGCGGGTAGCACTGATAACGTAGACCACAGAAGCAAGTGGGCAGAGCTCCATGAAAACACTGCCAGGCTTTTTGCCACACAAGGACTACCCCTGCAGTCTTGTCAGAGGTTGCTTACTTAGCTTATAGCAGTCCACCCCTCCAACGTCAAAGGTGTCGCTGCAAGACTGAGACCCCAGAGATGCCACAGAAAGCACCATCTCCACCCCTTTACCAAAGCGGTTCCCGGTTAAGTACCAACAGCAGGAATTGCTGCTGCCCACTGCTCTGGGCATCCGCCACCATCCACCCCACACAAAGGGCCAGCTGGGTATCTCCCCCATGGGCACGCCAACTCTGCAGACTCCTTTCAGGTGTCTTTTCAGGCAGAGCAGACACAGACCAGATGAGTTTCAAGCTGAAACACGACTTTGTCATGCAGGCAGAGAAAAAAGCTCTCAGAACTTGAGAGTTTTATTTCTCAATCTGAAAAATGACACACAGCGTAGGTACAAAGACAAGGAGACGCTACAGTCCACAGCAGGAGCGGTGGTCAGGCACTCTCCCTGCACCTCTTTGCCAGGGACGGTGCTCTTGCACAGGCAGAGGTATCTTCTCCCCTCCCCAAAAGCGCACCGACCCCACAGACAGACATTTCTCCCACACCTCCTTTGAAGGAAGGCTACCAGCGACCCACCTGCAGAATTAGCCAGAGACTTCTCAGCACCTTATCATGCCGCTGTGCTTTCAGTCAGAACGGCATTTTTGATTATAAGCAACTAAGGGCAGAACTAAAGTAAATCTCCATCAAAATGCAGCAAAACCATGACACTGTTCTTATTCCTCTGGCTTCTTTCCAGAGTCATTTACAAAATACCATTCCTCTCTAGGCCACTCCTAATGGACAGCCTTTCAAGAAAATCCACAGCAGCATCTTCTTTAAGAGTTTAGCACCCAACACAGAGCTGAAGGCATTTCTCCTTCTCCTAAGAAAGCCCAGCTCAGTCTCTACTTTGCTTCCCATCTTCCCGACCCCAACTCACACCAACACAGCGCACGTACCTCCTCAAGCAACACTTTCTTTCACCAAAACACAGGACCTGTTTCTGAAGTCAACTGCCGGAGGGACCAGCGAGAACTGCTTGGGCTCTTCTACCTGTGACATTGAAAGGGATGTTGAAGTGGGATTTCAGTAGTGAACTCAACATGACAAACTCCAGCAGAGGTAAGAAAAACACGTTTTTTAGGAACTAGTTCAAAACAGGGCCCAGGAGCACCACTAAGTGTTTCAGTGCCACATCCCCCCTCTCCAGTAACACCAGAGTCGCAGCAGAACTCTAATCTGTAACAATAAACGTACGAGGCACATACTGCCTGTAAAAGCAGAATATCCAAAACTGCAGGCAAATCCTCACTGGCACAGAGCAGCACACTTCAGTCCTCCTCAGGGTCTCTGTTGAAAGGGTGGTAACTGGAGCAACGGGATTTGCCACTGCCTCCTTTCTTCCTACAGAAGAAAGCTATCGAGTATTGCCATACATTTGCCTTTCTGCTCTGGCAGAGCCCTTTCTTCCGCAGGCCTCTCTGAAGTCCTTGGGAAGTGCGGAGTGCCCACAGCTCTCCTGTCCCACCCCCAGCGCTGGAGGCAACCCAGGGGAGAATTAGAGCAGTCGAGAAGCTGCTCTGGCTTGCGTTGCTGTGTGAACGCATGCCGACCACCTCCACAGACGCAAGGCTAACGGCAACCCACCAGCAAGGAACGCTTCTTGCACCAGCCTTCTTCAATACCTACATACTTTCGTGGGCCTAAGCCCAGGTCTCCCATGACAATTTTCATTAAGCTGCATTCTAAGTGATGATTTTTCAAAACACTCTGGAGATTGTCCTTTCTTAGCAGCTTTCTAACTGCTCAATCAATGCAAAGTATTATTTTTCCCACACAAATGGAAACTCATTGGTCTCAACCTGATATTACTCGGTGTTCCTCAAGAGTATCAGCCTTTTCTCCCAGCTGACACTTCAAGAGCAGATGCAGCAGCTCAGCCATTTCCCAAGAAATTCTACACAAATTTGCAGTACCTGGAACTAGGTGCCTACACAGAAGTCACATCTCATGGGAAAACACACGTTTAAGGCCATCCCTCACACTCTGGTGTTGCTGGCCTTCTTTTGCATACATTTGTTTTCCTAGGTATAAGGATTAACAAAACCATGAATCATTTGGGTCAGTCTGCCACACCCTGCAGGTAATACTGCATAGCATGTTTTCCAAGTGTTCACGGCCCTGGGAGTCACGCTTGCCCACATGGAACAATAAATGCTCAATAATGCCCAGATCACAAAGCCAATACGCTGCTTGTGTGCACCAAATAGAAGGCAAAAGCACAGGAACCCCTATGCAACAAGGGTCCGAAGAAGCAGAAGAAGCTGCAAGTCGAAACCTGAGTCATCAGATCCCAAATTTGGTCCAGTTGTTTTGTGAGTACGAGTAGCAATGAAGACACACAGAGCGACAAACACAGCAATCCTCTTGGTGTCTTCAGGAAGAACCTAAATCATTAGGCACAGTCAGAAATGGTGAGCGTCCTCAGATCATGTGCCTGAGCTCAAAAAGGAAACGTTTCTCCTCCAGACTGGCACAACCTGTGGAAATAAGACTATCAGGAATGCTGCTGAGAAGGAGAGAGATTAAGATGGGCAGATCAAAAATCAGCATGTTGCACCTTAACCTGCGGAGGGACAAGGGCAAAAGGTTACAGAATTTGCAAACGCGTGCTCAGGGAACAAAGAAATACTGGAAGCAAAGCCGCGGCTCCCCAAGGCTTGTGTCCTGGGCTCATGGGAAGGAAGCACGGCTAGCAGCTTGGAAACCTGCCAACCTGATGCTCAGGCTTTCCTGAGATAAGGCTCCAAGGCAATCCTCAACAGCTGTCTTTTCCCTCTACTTCCAGGAGCTGCAACAACAGAGAGGAAAGAAGGAGGAGAGAGACAATGGAGGAAAGAGGAATGAAACCAAGCTCACCAAGTGCCAAGGTATAGCCATCCCTGCTGAAAGGAGCACTCCCCCATTGTTTAAATCCTTCCTTTCTGCTCCTTGGCTCCGTCAGGATCCTGCCAGCCTGTGCTTTCAGCAGCAGCCTTTCTCTCCCGGGTGAAAGCAGAGCGCTCCAGCTCGCTCTTAGCTGCCCTTGAGCATCTGCCCGTGACAGCACACACACCCAACTTCACGCATCTCCTGCCACGGGCAGCCGAATCCCAGAGGCGTGCATGCAGCAGCTCTCTTCTCCCCCAAACACTCTTGCTGGCATGTTACCCACCTGCCTACTCAGAGGTCGACAACTGCTTAGAGGGTCTGCTATCTTAACCGGCAGTCAAGTAGTGCCAGACTATCCAGTCCACAAGCCAGCTGTAGCTCGCAAATCTCTGGGTGGGGGTTCAGCACACAAGTAAAACTTTTGCTGCCACCCACCCACTGATGCTCCGTGGATTCCCTCCTGTGCTGCAGCCCTGACTTCTGTGGCTCCCTTTGCTCAGGGGCACTTCAGACTTGCAGCAAATTGTGCTCAGATTCCAGCCCTTCAAATACAAGCCGCATGTTTTAGTCATTCCACATAGGGGAATCAACCCAAGATCACAGTACATCATCAATCAAGTTCATAAAGAAAAAGGCTGTTAGTAGGTGAGGGGTTTGGGGGTATTTTATAGGAAAGAGCACCTGCTCTTCCAGGTGTCTCAGCCTTCCAAGACCGAAGCGTGGAATACTAAGAACTACGTAGATACAGCATTTCCATCGCTTGAGCCTGCACTTGTTTGTGGCCTCAGAAGGGTCCGCACAGCTCCGTCATTTAAGAGAGCTGCTGCTCTAAAGGCAGGCACTCCAATGAAGAATTCTCAAGCAGTTCACCACACTCCATCATGAAGCTGCCTCTCCTGAACAATGCAGAAAAACAGGCTGCATATAAGGTGTTTCTAAGGAATCATTTTTCTGGTACTGGTTCAATAAGTCACACACCTACCTAAGCACTAAGGCTCTGCCTAAGAAAGCAACGGCACAGAGAATTGCTCACACCACAACTAGAAAGCACAAAGTTAAATCTTATCAAAATGAAATGGAAATATTGGAACGGTCAGGGGGTTGGGTTTGTTTTTGGTTTTTTTTTTTTTTAAATTTATTGGATGTCACCAGGTCTCTCTTTAAGCCATAAAGCACTGATTCAGCTGATGAAGAACATGACATGACATCATTGAGGCAATGAGCTCTGTGCTTGAGTTCTCTTCCCTCAACTCTGAAGGCACAGAGAGTCCCCACCAAGCAGCAGATCTTCTCTGTGCAACACCAGGGTGGGTCTGGCGTCATCTTCAACCACCCATTGGGTAGCTGAGGCAAGAACCGGCCGGGGACAGCAACCCGCCATGGGCCTTCCCGTCCGCAGACTGAACACCCCTCCTCCAGGCCCCAAGGACCTCGGTGGCCCTACAATGGACTCCTCCTGTCACCCCTGCGCAGCAGCATGCACCAGGCCAGGCCCTCTGACACTGTGGCCGCTGTCCTGTTGAGGCCTGGCACAAGGAGGGGGCTGGAGCCCAGGGCACACCAGGGGACATGGAGGGCAGACCCACTGCTCCAGGGGCAGCCTTTCTCTCTGGAAGCAAAAGGGCTGCCCGCAATGGGGCCTTCAGGGCCTCAGGGGCCCCCCTCCCAGCCACAGCAACGTCCGTTGGTGACATCACCGGCTGGCCGTTAGGCAAGCAGGCAGCCCTGTGGCTGGCCCACAGCTCGCTCAGCAGCCAGACACACTCACGCCAAGCCTGCTTGCGAGAGGAGGAGGCGGCCAAGGGAGGCGAGTGCCCACAGTGGGTGGCACCAGTGCCTACATTGAGTGGGCCCAGGGCCAAGAGGCTCATTGGAAGCCCTGAGGATGCCTCCCCAGCCCAGGAAACGCCAGTGGGCTGGTGCCAGCAGCAGCAGCCCTGCCCGGCGAGATGAGCCCATGGAGGTCGACCCACCAGAGAAGAGGGATGAGGAAGAGCCCATGGAGGTGGATCCCCCCGCAGACGACACAGAGCCCATGGAGGTGGATCCATCTCCCGCAGGCCTGGTGGGGCACACCACCACCACGGCCAGGCTGCCTCCAGCAGCACGCTGTCCAAAGCGCCGCAGGACCCTTGCGGGCTGCCAGGGACAGCCACAGCGCAACAAGCGGCGCCAGCCGCGCAGACAACGCTAGCCGTAAGTGGGCAGCGGATGGAGGGAGGTGATGGGTGCCCTCTGCTGTGTCCTGCTCTGGGCTCCCCCATGCCAGACAGAGATGGCCATAGTGGAGAAAAGCCATGCCCCGGTGCCTCCCGGTAACCAGCCAGCTTCCGTTGAGCTCCCAGTGTTTGTCAGTTGCAGCCAAGAGCCACCAGAGACAGCAGGATGGAGCTGTGCTGGCCCAAAGCAGCACCAGCAGCAGCACCCCGCATCCCATCCTTACTGTGGCTGCCTGGGCCGTGTCCTTGGGGCACGGCCAGGGTCCTCCAGTCCCGGGTGGAATGGGCCAGGCCAACTGCTGCTGTGGCTCTAGGTGGGCTCTCCCTGGGGCTCGGGGACACGCGGGCATGGCCGGGCCCCACAGCAGCAGCCTTTCACATACCCACCACTCTCTGCTCTGCAGGGAGCCTCTCAGAAAGGGCACGGCGGTGCTGAGCGTGGATGTGTGGTTGAGCCAGGGCTGCAAGAGAAGCCAGAGGTGCCTTTGCCTCCTCCAGCAGAAGCTGCTCATTGCCAAGTTGCAGTAAGTGCCTGCAAGCCCAGCCGCCTTTCCCCCAGCCCTGTCCCTGGCAGCGGGGCAGGGACACCCTGGCACCAGCCTCAGCCCCCGGGGGCACCTTGCTGCTGGATGCACCCATGTCTGCCCCAACAGCAGGCGGGGGACAGGGCTCCGGCAGGCTCCACCTCCAGCTCCCTGCCTGCCTCTCCGCTCTTCAGATGTGGCACCACCCTGCGCCCACAGCTCTGCCTGGCCCTGGACCAGCTGTGGGTGCTGAGTGCTGACAAGGAGGCAGCAAGAGCAGAAAAGGAAGGAAGTGATGAGGATGGGACCTCCATCATCCTCTCCTGGCCCAGCAGCTCCTGTGTTGCCACTTTCAGGTGAGTCATGGTGCCACGTCCCATGACTGGGCAGGAGAGGTTCCCAACTGGGCCCATAGCATCCTGTGAATGGCCTCTGCCCTCCGAGCAGAGCCTGGGCAGGGAACAGGCAGCACGCTGGCACATAGGAATAGGGGCATTTCTACATCCTGAATCCCCTGGTCACCTTTTGGTGCCCAGAAGGGAAGGGCAGAAGAAGCTGCAATGCCAAGAGAGGGGAGAAGAGGCAGCTTGGGCTTGACCCAGCTCCCTCCCTGTCCCTTCCTGGTGCACAGGACACCAGAAGGAGACAAGAGAGCCCGGGTGAGCTGCCTCCCATCCATCAAGCACCTGGAGAAGGAGCTGAGCCGCTGCCACGCTGTGAGTGTTTCTGTCCCTGAGCACTGCTCTTCCAGCCGAGCAGCAGATGCATCGCTGCTCAGCTTCTTCCACTCCTTCTTGCCCAGTGGAGGACATTCAATCCCAGGAGCCTGGAGAAGCTGCTAGAGGTCCAGGCAGAGGTGAGAATGGCCTTTCCCCCACCGCTGGCTGTGCCAGGATGTGTGGTGAGTGGGGTGAGCCCCAGAAGGCAGAGAGTCCCACCGCTAATGCTCTCAGGCTGCTGGTGCCGCCTGGCAGCTTGCCAGTGGCCCTTTCTGCTGCGAGGCTGCTCTCTAACCGCTCTCTGATTCTTGTAGGATGATCCCAAGCAAGCACCGCTGCTTGCCCCATCTGTCAATAAAGGAGGACATCACCGCTCAGGTAAGTTTTGGAAAGAAAGGCAGGGAGGGCCTTTTGTCCTCCTGCAAGCGGCACGTCTGCAGAATTGAGGATGCTGCTGCCCTTCACCCGGAGGAAGTCTGTGCCCATCACGCTGCAGCAGGAGAGAGCTCAGCCCTTGGTACCCTTCGACATTGCGGAGCGCTTGAGGTGCTTCCTGCTTCACTCCGTCCCCAGAACTAAATTGGCCTCTGCTCCTCGGCCAGAGCCGGGAGGAGCCATGCTCACTTGTCCCTTGAGTGTCCCTATGCAGGTGTGGCAGCCCAAGGGAGGATGTCACCTGGAGGAGCAAGGGGACCCGCTGGGCAGCGGCTGCTGGACCTGGTTCTGCGGGGACACGGAGCCTCTGCTGCTGCCCACAGCTTGGATGAGGAGGGCAGGGCAAGGGCTGGGCAGGGCTGTCATGGTGGCATGCCGGCTCTCAGGAGCATCCCAGCTGGAACTGCTGAGCCAGAGCCGCGGTTCCAGCTGCTGGCCCCCTGCCCGTCCTGCCCCATCGCACCACGCTGCAGGCAGGGCAGGGCAGGGCAGGCTCTGGGAGCGCTGGGCTGGTGGTCTCCATTGACGGGCTCTTACTCTGTTTTCCTTTGCAGCGGGAGGGAGCAGCAGCAGCAGGAGGAGGAGGGGGCTGCCCTTCCCCCAGGTACAGGGGTAGCAGCCGTGGTGCACCAGGCAAAAGCTTTCCTGGAGGCACCACCCTCTCTGCTAGTCCTCAAGGAAGTAGAAGTGGCAGATACGGAGGCAGGATTGGAAATAGCAGAGGTATGGCAGGTCCACAAACACTGCAACAATGTGTCTCGTGGAGGAGGGTATGTCTTAATGAGTCCAAGGAGCTGCTGTGCCTCTTCCCAGCATTCATTGCCATGTGGCTTTGTATGGTTTTTTTTTATCCCCCAGAACAGGGCAGTGTAAGTGAAAGTGGAAAGGTGGTTTCTCCAATGCGTTAGGAATGTGCTTATTCAAAGGAAATACCTACAAAATACCTGCAGAAGGACAGACTCCAAAAGCAAAGCCTGCCACCGCAGAAGGGGGTGTTGCACCAAAGGGGTATCTGCAGAGTTCTGTCTCGGGAGGGCAGAAGAAACGGCAGGAGAAAGAAGTGGGCAAGCCTTTTCTTGCCCGCAGGGGACCGCAGGGTGTCTGCTGAATGGCCCCTGCAAATTAGCAGAGTGTCACACACCTGTGAGAACGTTGTGTTCGAAAGTGAGGCCCTTGGAAGAAAGGGCTAATGCCAACCAGCCCAAGGCACCTTCTCTAGAGAGCTAAGGGAGCAATTTGCCAAAAAATTGCTTACTCCTCCAGGGCATCCCTTGCCACCTGCTAACGCCAACATTTCTGGTTTAGGCAACCACCACTTTTCCTCCAACCGCCCCCGAGACCACGACAGAGTCCCTGCGATGTGCAGAAGATCAAAAGAACCTTTCAAAGGCACAAAGGTAAAAGGAGTGAGCTTGGGTTAAATGGAGAACTGATTGATCCAGTTGATCCTGGCTTTACCTCTCCAATCCACTGTGGGATGGAAAGGTTTGCAGGCTCCCTCCAGGAAACCGAAAACCAAAGCAAAAGGAAGAGACCAGAGGCCTGGGAAGAGGAGATGGAATGTAAACAAGAAGAAAAAAGAAGGAAGAGAGGAAGAAGACTGCGACTGAAGAGAAGAAGAAAGGTCCAGATGGTGAAGAAGCCCAGGTGAGTCCCAGGCTCTGCTGCCCATCTTTCCCAACTCCTTAAACTGCGCTAAGTCAGTCCAAGGGGCTGGCAAGGGTCGGCCAGGGATGGTGCCGTGCAGGCTTTGGGAAGAAGTCCATGGCAGCTCCCCAGGGGCTCCCGACGGAGCCCTGCTGCGTGGCACAGGCGCACTGTGCATCCCTGCAGACGCACAGTCTCAAAGGGCGTTCCCCATGGAGACAAGGCGCCAGAGCCACCCCCTGCTCAATGCCAGCTGGGCTAGAAACCCTTCCTTGCCGGCTGTGTTTCCCAAAGGAAGGGGAACCAAGTCCTGTCTCGTCCTGCCTTTGGGCTTTACCAGCGTTTTCTGACTCTGTCCTTGTAGGTGCCCGTTTCCTGTTAGTGCCTGAACCCCTGTGACTCCTGGGCTCCCGCACGCCATGTTCACAATAAAAGGATCTTTTCTCTCTTAATACAGTTGTGGATATAGTGTGCATGTGTCTTTAGTTTCTCTCTTTTTTTTGGTTGAGGTTTTCATTAAAGTAATTTAATTTGTTTTTTAAACGTGTAAGTCTCTTTTCTCTCTCATCCTCTCCCTCAGAGAGTTAAACTTACTGGAGTTGTGGGAACTTGTGCTGTGTGCCCAACTGCAAAAGATAACTTATGACGCCCTGGCAGAAACGCGTATGACATATCCTGCACCACAAAAGGGGTAACCTGTCCGGCCTTCCCCACCCAGACCGTTCCTGTTTTCTGTCTTTTTAACAGACATGATGTACTCCACCAATGCCATCATGGGACAAATAGCATCTGTCCTTGTTTGAAGTAAAACGGAACCGATTCTCTCTTCAGTCACTTCACTTTTTAGCTAAGCCTCTTCTAACTACTGCAGTGAGCAGCCTATTGTGCAGAAACCGTTCACTCTCAGAGTGACGAGACCTGTGTTGATAGTTGATGCCAGGCATGGTATGCAGAGAGGCTCTTGCTTAGACTTAGGGCTATAACACCCAAGGGCAGATAACGTGGTTATTTGCCCCGTTGGAGGGTGGGAAGCGGAAAAGCGCAGAGGGGTCGCACCTGCGGGGAGGAGCGGACTAGACAGGTGACCCAAAATTGCCCAACAGGGGATTCCATCCCATCTGCCTCACGCGCAGTAGAAAAGCTGAGGGATCAAAGGGTCAGCCCTCTTTCTTCGATGGTCGACGCCTGAGGAGGACTCTGTCTGTTCGTGTGCATTTGGTCTCGATCCTGAATGCAGCTCCGGAATCCAGTTCCCATCCGTCACTGAGTCCAGTCTGGGGCTTCCCCAGGGCCAGCTGGCGAGGTGACTGTCATCCTGGGAGCTCGATACGGTTTTCTATACATTTCATTATTTCCTTTTTACTTTTCTATTAATATTTCATTAAAGCCGTTTAGTTCCTTCTAAACTCGTATCTCTCTCTCTCTCTCTCTCTCTCCTGCCTCTCTTTTTTTTTTTACTGAAGAGAGGGAGCGGGGAGCATCTGTCACTTGCCTTGTGGCCGTTTTGGCCCAAACCATGAGAGGCAGGTAGAGTGTTTACAGGAGAGAGAGCAATATTCAAAAGTGGCATGAAAACGGCGACTTGGCAATGTTATGGGTACGTGTAGACTCATGACGGATGCTATAAAAGATCTGGATCGGGGTATTTTCAGAAGGGCAGCTTATGAGCCAGTGTAATCCTGTAGTAACGGACAGCAAGAACGTAGCGCTGCAACAGAAAGATGGACAGCTTTTGGCAGTCAATTTTGTGCTTAGGTGTCTAAGTAGTTAGATTCTCAGGGAGATACTTAGAGAAGTACTACTTGAACTAAGTAGTTTCGATAACTAGGCAGACCTGGGCTGATGTGCAGAAAATTGGCGCCCCTGCTTAGTATCTGCCGCACGTTTGCACCCTGGGTTTTCTTTTTTGGGACAAACTGTCTCCTCCCAGGTCTGTCAAAACTGGACATGCCTTAGCGCAACTGGGAGTGGTAGTTTTGTAATTTTAGTGAATTTGCTGCTGTTGGAGCTGTAGTCAAAATTAAGGAAGGAGTTTAATTACTTGCATAAAGGGAGAGCATGCGAGTAATCTACTGACTTTGGTGTGGTCCCCAGAGCACGAGGGATTTGGGGACCACTTACTACTGGGTGTAGTTGAGAACTTCGTGCTGGAGAGTCACTGTCCTGGTTTGAGGTAAAACAGAAACAATTTTGTTCAGTAACTTCACTTCTTAGCTGGGCCTCTTCTAACTACTGAAATTAACTGCATATTGTGCAGACAATGTTCACTCTCAGAGTGATAAGACCAATTGTTTGTAGCTGATGCCCAGACATGGTATGCAGAGAGGCTCCTGTTTATACTTATTGCTATAACCCCCAAGGCCAACCAACTTTGTTATTTGCCCCGTTGGAGGGTCGGAAGCGAAAAAGCATAGTGGAGTCCCACCTGCAGGGAGGATCGGACAGGACAGGTGACCCAAAACTCACCAACAGGGTATTCCATCCCATCTGCCTCATGCTCAGTATAAAAGCTGAGGGATCAAAGGGGCAGCTCTTCCTTCAACGGCCGACGTCTGAGGAGGACTCTGTTTGTCTGCCTGTGATCCCGATCCTGAATCCAGATCCAGAATCCAGTTCCCGTCCGTCACTGCGTCCAGCCTGGGACTGCCCCAGTGCCAGCAGGTGATGTGATTGTCACCTCGGGAGCTTGATACGGTTTTGTATGTATTTTTCATTATTCCTTTTTATATTATTAATAATATTTCATCAAAGTACTTTAGTTCCTTCTAAACTCATAAGTCTCTTTTTCCTCCTCTGCCTCTCTTTGAAGAAGGGTAGAGGGGAGCACCTGTCGGTTCCATCTGGGGTGCCTCAGGTCCCCAGTAGTGGATTTTGGCCTAAACCACGACAGATTAATTGGCGCCCAACGTGGGGCCCGAGCAGTGCTCGATCAGACCTGTGATAAATTGCCCAAATAGTTTGAGTTCCAGCTTGCTCAGAGATTAGAACAGACAGCTTGCATCGTGTCATTCTTAGACGAAATCTTGTATCATGCCTTTAAGCAGCTTTGTTCGACCTTAATGCAGTCAGCTTGGTTTAACCTGCCAAATGTGTTTCAAAGTTCATTTATTCTTTGGCTTTTTATGTGAAGGTTTAAAGGTGCTGTTTTGGTGTGGTTCGCAATTCAGATGTATAACACGATGAGTTGGGTAAGGGCTCTACCTGTATATCTCGGGCCTCTCGTGATGGATTCTGTGATTAATTATACATTCGGTTCTACCTGGGGAATGTTTACTTCGCCCTTTGATAATTATGCTAATGTGACACCATCAGAGGTGGGGCACGGCAACCTTCTGGGCTCTGAGGATAAGGATTGGTGCCCTGTTAAGACCGTGCTTTTGTTGTCAGTTTTCCTGAATGTGATGCAGGGGTGGTTTCATGTGAAACACCGGTGCAGGGAGAGCAGTAGGGGGACCGGGCGCTGCCGCCACTCAGACCCGCGCAGCCGCTCGGCGATCTGCAGCGGCGCAAACCGCGGCCCCGCCCGGCCCGGCCGTAGCCGCCCCCCCCCACCGCAACGGCACAGGCGCCTGCACCGCCGCGCCGCCGCCGCCTGCAGCGGCACCGGTACCACCGGCAGCCGACCCCCCCCCACACGCACACCGCAACGGCACAGGCGCCTCCGCCGCCTGCAGCGGCACCGGTACCACCGGCAGCCGACCCCCCACACACACACCGCAACGGCACAGGCGCCTCCGCCGCCTGCAGCGGCACCGGTACCACCGGCAGCCGAGCCCCCCACACACACACCGCAACGGCACAGGCGCCTCCACCGCCCGTCCCGGCGCAAGCCCTGCCCCCGCCCTGCAGCGGCACAAGCCACGCCGCCGCCTGTCCCGGCACAAGCTACTCCAGCCACTACGAGTGTGATAAACTCAGTATCGTTTGTTCACCAAACCTAAAAACTTACATTTCCACAAGAAGGCAACTGCTTAACAAGAGGTGGCAAGATGGCCAACATTTTACTGTGTAAACAAGATATGCATGATTGTGCAGGCAAAACTAAGCTGCAGGGTCAAGTTATGTAGACAAAGTATAATAAATTGTGAAAAGACTTGAAGGAGAGAAACCTTCACCCCAAGACCACTGGCAATACTAGTGTTTAAGATGTTAATTTGTGTAATTTTAAAGGTGTTCGTTTAGTACTGCCAGAGTTTTAGAGATACCTATAGCACTTAGATAAATACTTTGAGAAAATGTTAGATGAAGAATCCTTATAGAATTTACTAACTCTTTAGAAAAAGGGGGGGGGACTAAGTCAAAGATATAGTACTAATTAACTAGTAGTAATTCATAACCTAAAAGACAGGCCTGATAAAAAATGGACGAAGCAAGAAGTCTTGAGGCATTGCCAAGGACAGCTCCTGATAACAAATAAAAGAAGGCCTTGAAAGGCGGCTGAAACCAACCCTGCAGTCTGGACAGAGACCAAAAAGAAAAACTGAGTCTGCGCAGGGACAAAAGGTTACTTGAAGTGATGAAGAAGAATTTGCAGCCTTCATCCTCAAGACCCTCAGCAACCACCACCACAAAGCATTGCGCAAGCGCAGTTAGGAGGAGTTTATGAAAATGACTTCTTAAAGCTAATTTTAATACGAAGCGGGGATAGGTTATGCATATGTATAGCCGTATTAAGAGATCTTATGATTATGTAAAAAGTACCATATATATTTGAGAAAGCCGCTGCATTGAGTGCGCGCCGTCGGTGGAGTGAGACTCCCGGGCCGCCCAGCGCTGTTTTGCTTGCTGCCGCTTGCTAATAAATACTCCAAATTTTAATTGACTCTGTCTCACGTCAATTTTGTGAGATCAACTTATAACACGAGCAGTACCAAAACTACTCAATCTCCATCAAAATCGGTACAAGCTGCCCCAGTAACCAGGAAGAAGAGAAAGCAGTCAGATCGTTCCCCTGTCGCTCACGACAAGGACCAGCTGTCCCAAGACAGCTTGGGAGGGAGTTCTGAAGGAGATCCAGGAGAAGGCCCTTCTAGAGTAGATCCAGGAGAGGGTCCTTCAAGCAGCCAGGGACCAGGTTAGGAAAGCTAAAGGCCTGAAAGAATTAAATCTTGCCAGAGAGGTCAAGGGCAACAAGAAAAGCTTCTACAGGTATGTCGGTAATAAAAGCAAGACTAGGGAAAATGAAAGGAAGAGGAAAACATTAAAAATAGAAATGATCCAGAAAAAGCCAGGTCACTGAAGCCTACAAACAACTTAATACCTTGCAAATGGATAATGTTAGTTATACACGAATTTCAAGTCTTTGATCTAAAACACAGGACACAATTATAGTGTTGATCTTCTCTGCTAAAAGTTTGCTCCTAGCAAGAAAAAAAGCTCCTATAGAAAGTTCTTATTTCGGACAAAAGATGCTTAAGCACAAGGTGCATTAAACACAGTCGAACCACATCCATTTTTAGAAACACTTTGTGTCTGTTTCACAGATATTTATGGCCTACACAGTTGATTTGATTTCTCAGGCGCAAAGGATATTGCATTCTTCCTGACCTACACTATGTATTTTGAACCTGGGGCGTTTCCACACAAACAGATTGTTGAACCGAGTCCTGTGAAAGTCAGTGTGCCTCTGAGCAGGTGAAGAGCCTGCCAATACAGATGAGCCTAAAGGTAAGGATTGGAAGCCCACGTGCTTATGTTGTAGTATCGGAGGCTTATTTGCAAGCCAAGATGAGTCCACACTTAATTCTGACAGCAGGATGAAATAGATCAGCCTTTCAAGGTCCACAGGCCACTTGCTGTGCTTGTTGGGGACGGCAAACACTCCTTCATTAATGAGCGTGTACAGAGTTGGAAGTTTAACTTTAACGCTGCTTTACAGTTTGGGGATTTTCACTGCATCTCTTTTTTACGCCAAACTCTGTCTTTATTTTAAGAACTGCAACGTGACAGCGTCCTCCTTTATTCCCTTAACAATCAAACCAACTTTCGATTTAACTTAAATGGACATTTGTTCCTTAATGGAAAACTTTGTCATAATTTTGTCAATATCGTCCCAGAGCAGTTCCGTTTACCTATACAGATCGGACCTTGCAGACTATCTATGGAAACGACATCGCAGTTACTGTGGCTCTTCTCCTTTACTGATATCGGTCAGTGCTGTCTTGTCTCTCTGTCTTACTCTTTTCCACGCTGCAAAAAGGAAAAAGCAGACCTCGAAATCAATGCGAGTTCCTCTTTTCCCCAAATTAATCCTCAGGCCTCCTCTTTTGAGAGTGAGGGGAACAGGTCTCTCTGAAGAGCAGCAACAGTGACACCCAGTGGCCACCTACAAATTAGACTTGAAACAGCCCTCAGGGCACAGGAGGTCTGTGTTGTCTACCACTGAAAGTGAACAGCTCGAAAGAGTAGTTTAAAGTCATAACGGCCTGGGCAAGCTGGAGAGGCGGAGCTGCCGGCATCCCCAGCAAGGGCAGCTGTGGGGGTGCTGGGGAGCTGGCCCACGTTGTGTGTGGCAGGGCTGCCGGAGGGGGCTGGGCTGGGTGCAGGAGACCCTCCCCGGGAGGCAACAGGGCTGCCCTCCCACCCCCCAGGAGCATGGATGCCCTTCAGCTCCAGCACATGGTGGGCCCCCCTGCCGCACATTCGTGTCACAGCGTTGACAAGATCGTTCACAAACATCGCTGTGCGCTTACGTAGCAGGAGCCGCAGGAGCCAGACCAGGAGATCTTTGTCTGGTCCAAAGCTGACGAGGCAGGACAAGATAATGTCCTCTGCGATGGACGCCTGCTGATGGTGGTCCTCAAACATCAGCTCCAGCACCTGGCGCAGCCAGGGCAGCAAGTGTTGCAGGAGAAGCGAGTACTCCGCGAAAAGGCTTGCCCATTCGTGAGCCTCGAGCCTGTCCACTACAGCCATGGTCAGCTGTCCAGCAGCCCGTGGTGGAGAAGCTGCAGGGCTGTGGGGGGCCTGGTACGGGACGGCTAGTGATGCTGGAGGTGGTCTGACGGGATACTGTGGGAAGTAATAGTCCGTCTGCACTGAAGGTATGACGGCATCCACCTCCCTCTTGCAGAGGGGGTACTCGGGCTTTATCTCAGCCCACCGCCAGAAGCAGACGAGACAGAAGTGGTGGCAGCATGGCAACACATAGCTGGCTTCCTCCCAGCTGTCCAGGCATATGGGACAGTGGTCGTCCAGCTCTGTGGCCATGCTGTCTATCTGGGGAGGTGGGCTGGGGAGAGACAGCGATCACAAGCTGCTCCCTCTCACTGGTCCTCGCAGCAGCAGATGTCGCACTAGAAAAGGAAGCGAGGCCATGCTCATTGGCTGGCCTGGGCAGGGGTGGAGGAAATGCCCAGGCCCCTCAAGAGGGAAACCCTCCCAGTTCCCCAGGGTGAGGTTTCCCCGTACAGCTCACCTCTGCTGCTGCAAGCACGCCTCCTGGCTGCCCCGGCTGCCCGAACCTGGCAGGGCCGGGGAAAACCAGAACCCATCGCTCAGTGATGTCACTGTCCCTTCCTCGGGGACATGGCAATGGGCTGTCCTTGCCCACGGCGCTTGCCCTGGCAGTGCTGCGGACCCAGCACATGCCTCGGGGGTTACCGCAACGCCACTGCTCATTCCGTCTGCCACCTCTGGTCCCGTGCTCGGCGTCAGTGTTTCATGCCAGTGAGGTCTTGGCTGTGTCTTCCCAGGGTCCCGTCAGGTTCCGGTGGCCGTGGTACATATCTCCAGGCACATACAGCAAGAGGGTTCATTTGATAATGTCCCATGCCTCCCTGGGAGGCTGCAGGACAACGTCCCACAGGCTGTCCACGTACTCCAGGACTGTTGGCCAGCCCTTTGGGCTCCCCTGCTTCCTCCCACAGCACATCGAAGAACCAGCGCCTAAGGACAAATAGAAAGAGGGGAAGAGGCCTCCAAAGGCTGTGCCTCTCGTCCTCTGCCTCACCTCCAGGAATTCTTTTCCAGACTGGGTGGAAAGACATGTTCAGCTGCTGAGAAATATGCGCCTATGACACCATACACGGGAATGGGTGAAATCAATTCTATTTTGAAATAAAAATCTTCCTCCCCGCCTTGCTTTGAACTTTGCAAAATTTTTGAGATTTGTTGCTCCTGTTTACAACAGAGGATTTTATCTGGGATGCCCTGAATACCCCAGGGAATGCTCACAAACTCTGCGTGGAGACCAGTGATGCAACCTGATCAAAACAATTCAAGGATAAGATTACTTATCATATTGCATGGCCCTTCTCCTCGCTCACAGTGCGGTTTAGGGGGCACATTGCTCTTCAGGAGTTAAAATCATTCCATTTCTAAATGAATACAGTGTGCTATAGGGAGTCTGGAAGCAAAGCATGGCCTCTACCTGTTTCTATATCCCCAGGTTCTTTATTTGAGTCTGACATTCTAACATATGTTGCCTCACGTTCTAACGTGATATACGTTTCCGCATGGGGAAACATATAGAAAAAAGAGCGAATGCCTTGCACTATGAGAAGCTGTCCTCTAATTTGATGGTATAGTTATAACCTGCTGTGCACGTGGTCACAAAGCAACCAACAAAGACAAGAAAAACAAGCCAGCAAGCAAAGTCTCACAGTCTCTCCCCACGCTTCAGCACTGCTGGCCAGCCCTCTTGGGCTCCCCTGGTTCCCCCCACGGGGAGTCAGGGGCAGCACTTGGCTCTCTTGCAGGGAGTTTTTCCAATTTTTCTCCCCTAGCCAGAGGGCGCAAGGCTGATCACCTCTGCTCAGCACCCATCAGGCCTCATCTGGGCACTGCGTCTTGTTTGGGGTTCAGCAATGGGCCCACGTTTTCTCTAGTGCTTGAGAGAACAGACCGGTGAATGTAGCATTACAGCGTTGGTGGATAAGGGAAGAGCAACTATCACCTACCCGGAAAGGATTTGACGCTGTCACACACAACGTTCACGTCTCCCAGTTGGAGAGACATGGGTTCCACGGATGGACTACTCGGTGGAGAAGGAATTGGCTGGGTGGCTGCACTCAAAGAGTTGCGGTCAACTGATCAATGTCCAAGTGGAGACCAGTGGCGAGCGGCATTCTTCAGGCGTCGCTATTGGGACTGGCGCTGTTTAGCGTCTTTGCCGGTGACATGGGTGTTGGGATGGAGCGCACCCTCGGCAAGTTTGCCAATGGCACCCAGCTGCGTGTTGCAGTCGACACGCTGGAGGGAAGGGATGCCATCCAGAGGGACCTGGACAGGCTGGAGAGGCGGGCCCGTGCCGAGCTCGTGATGTACAACAAGGCCAAGTGCAAGGTCCTGCACGTGGATCAGGGCAATCCCATGCACAAATACAGGCTGGGTGGAGAATGGATTGAGAGCAGCCTCGCCGAGAAGGACTTGGGGGTGCTGGCTGGTGGGAACCTGCTTAGCATGAGGCGGCAATGTGCGCTCACAGCCCAGAAAGCCAACTGCCTCCTTCTGGTACCTTCCTCATCACCACCTACCTGAAATATCAGTAGTGGGTAGTAAGCTGATGTCTTAACCAGGGAAGGGAGTTTTCTCCGTATGTCCTTAATTCTGGCGCCAGGCAGGCAGCTGACTTCCCTGTGGGATGTCTCCGGTCTACAGATAGGGCCCTCTGTTCCCCTCAGAAGGGAGTCACCTACTACAATTACCTTGCTTTCTTTCTTGGTTGAGGAAGTCCTGAGGCGTGGGGGTGGGTGCCCAGCACTGGGCATCTCACTGGAGGGATCATCCTTTCCATCCTCAATCGCCTGGTCCTCGATTTCCAAAGCCCCATACCTATTATGCAAGGGCAATTGGGATGGTGAGGGGGGCTGTGAGGGGTTTCGCTTGCCTCTCCGAGGAGGGATCTGACTCCACTCCCCCTTATCCCTTGAGTTCTCTCCTTCTGCAAACTGATGAGCAAACCAATGAGTTGAGCAAACTGATAAACTGTTTGATAAACTAACCAAGGTGGAGGAAAAACTCCTTCTTTCCCTGCACAGACCCATGTTGCAGCTGCTAAGAAGAAACGCCCTCCTACTCAAGAGAAAAAACACCCTCTGACTCAAGAGAAATCAAACCCGATACGAGATATCCTGTGGTTTTGCCTCTGTGAATATGGAGAAGACATGAAGAAACGGGATGAAGAACCTACGTCAGCCCTACAGGCACGGGTGCTTGAGTTGCAAAATGAAGCAGATAGAAGAAAGGATTCTTACAGGAGGAAGGCTGCTCTGACCTACGGTAGGCGATCCTACGGACCAGGTAGGAACCGATCTGATAATCGTAGGTACTACGGTCAACGTTAGAGGTGCCCTGCCTCCAGCCAGGAGGAGGAGAGGGACAACCGAATTTATTGGACTGTGTGGATTCGATGGCCTGGCACATCAGAGCCACAAAAGTGTAAAGCCCTGGTGGACACTGGTGCACAGTGTACCCTATTGCCCTTGAATCATAAAGGGGCAGAAACTGTCACCATGTCTGGAGTGACAGGCGGATCTCAAGAACTGACTGTATTAGAGGCTGAAGTGAGCCTACCTGGGAATAAATGGGAGAAACACCCCATTGTTACTGGTCCAGATGCTCCGTGCATCCTTGGCATAGACTACCTCAAGAGAGGGTGTTTTAAAGACCAAAAAGGGTATCGGTGGGCTTTTGGTATAGCAGCTGTAGACACTGAGGATGTTACACAGCTGTCTACCTTACCCGGTCTTTCAGATGACCCTTCTGTTGTGGGGCTGCTGAGGGTTGAAGATCAGCAGGTGCCAATTGCTACTGCCATGGTGCATCGACGACAGTATCGCACCAACCGAGACTCCCTGATTCCCATCCATCCCCTGATTCGCCGGCTAGAGAGCCAAGGAGTGATCAGCAAAACTTGCTCACCCTTTAACAGCCCTCTATGGCCAGTGCGAAAGTCTGACGGGGGACTGGAGATTAACAGTAGACTGTTGTGGCCTGAATGAAGTCACACCACCACTGAGTGCTGCTGTGCCAGACATGCTACAACTTCAGTATGAACTGGAGTCAAAAGCAGCCCAATGGTATGCTACAATTGTCATTGCTAATGCCTTTTTCTCTATTCCTTTAGCAGCAGAGTGCAGGCCACAGTTTGCTTTCACCTGGAGGGGTGTCCAGTACACCTGGAATCGACTGCCCCAGGGGTGGAAACACAGCCCTACTGTTTGCCATGGACTGATCCAGACCGCACTGGAGAAGGGTGGAGCTCCAGAACACCTATAATACATCGATGACATCATTGTGTGGGGTAATTCGGTGGAAGAAGTTTTCCACAAAGGTAGGAAAATAATTAAGATTCTTCTGAAAGCAGGTTTTGCCATTAAAGGAGGTAAGGTCAAGGGACCTGCACGAGAACTCCAGTTCTTGGGAATTAAGTGGCAAGATGGCCGTCACCAGATCCCAACGGATATGATTAACGGAATAACATCTATGTCCCCACCTACTAACAAAAAGGAAAGACAAGCCTTTTTAGGTGTTGTGGGTTTCTGGAGAATGCATATTCCAGGTTATAGCCAGATTGTGAAACCTCTCTATGAAGTGGCTCGAAAGAAAAATGAGTTTCTGTGGGGCCCTGAGCAATGACAAGCCTTTGAGCAAATTAAACAAGAGATTGTGCATGCAGTAGCCCTTGGAGCAGTCCAAACTGGACGGGACATTAGAAATGCACTCTACACTGCAGCCAGGGACAATGGCCCTACCTGGAGCCTCTGGCAGAAAGCACCAGGGGAGACTCGAGGTCGACCCCTAGGATTCTGGAGTGGAGGATATAAAGGCTCCGAGGCCAACTATGCTCCAACTGAGAAAGAAATCTTGGCAGCATATGAAGGAGTTAGAGCTGCTTCAGAAGTAATTGGTACTGAGGCACAGCTCCTCCTGGCGCCCCGATTACCAGTACTGGGCTGGATGTTCAAGGGTAAAGTTCCTTCTACTCATCATGCCGCCGATGCTACCTGGAGTAAGTGGGTTGCCTTAATCACGCAGTGAGCTCGAATAGGAAAGCCAGATGGCCCAGGAATCGTAGAATTCATCACAAATTGGCCCGAAGGCAAAGACTTGGGGAAGGCACTAGAGGAGGTGGTGACACGTGCTGAGGAAGCTGCACCATATAATGAACTGTCAGATAATGAGAAACAGTATGCCTTGTTTACTGATGGGTCTTGTCGTATTCTAGGAAAACATGGAAGGTGGAAAGCTGCTGTGTGGAGTCCTACACGACAAGTCACGGAAGCTGCTGAAGGACAAGGTGAATCGAGTCAATTTGCAGAGGTAAAAGCCATCCAGCTGGCGTTAGATGTTGCTGAACGAGAAAAGTGTCCAATACTCTATCTCTATACTGACTCATGGATGGTGGCAAATGCTCTGTGGGGGTGGGTAAAGCAGTGGAAGCAGAGCAACTGGCAGCGCAGAGATAAACCCGTCTGGGCTGCTGAGCTGTGGCAAGACATTGCTGAGCGGCTAGCGAACCTAGTCGTAAAGGTACATCACGTAGATGCCCACGTACCCATGAGTCGGGCCACCGAGGAACATCAAAACAATCAGCAAGCGGATCAGGCTGCTCAAATTTTCCAGACAGACTTGGACTGGGAACATAAAGGTGAACTATTCTTAGCTCAGTGGGCCCGTGACACTTCCGGTCATCAAGGAAGGGATGCAACATATAAATGGGCCCATGACCGAGGGGTGGATTTAACCATGGACACTATTGCGCAGGTTATCCGCGACTGTGAAACATGCGCCGAAATCAAGCAAGCTAAATGGTTAAAACCTTTGTGGTATGGGGGACAGTGGCTGAAATATAGGTATGGGGAGGCTTGGCAAACTGATTACATCACGCTCCCTCAAACTCGCCAGGGTAAGCGCTATGTGCTTACAATGGTGGAAGCAAGCACCGGATGGTTGGAAAGCTCTGCCGTACCCCATGCCACTGCCCGGAATACTATCCTGGGCCTTGAAAAGCAAGTCGTGTGGCGACATGGCGGCCCAGAAAGAATTGAGTCAGACAACGGGACTCATTTTGAAAACAATCTTATAAGTAATTGGGCAAAAGAAGATGGCGTAGAGTGGATATATCCTATCCCCTATCATGCACCAGCTTCTGGGAAGATTGAGCGATACAATGGACTGTTAAAAACCACCCTAAAAGCAATAGGAGGGGTGGAACCTTTAAAAATTGGGACAAGCATTTAGAGCAAGCTACCCGGCTAGTTAACACCAGGGGATCCATCAATCGAGCTGGTCCTGCTCAATCAGACATTTTACATACTGTAGAAGGGGATCAAGTCCCTGTGGTGCATGGAAGGAATTTGTTAGGGAAAGCTGTTTGGGTTTTTCCTGCTTCAGGCAAAAGCAAACCCATTTGTGGGACTGTTTTTGCTCAAGGACCTGGATGTACTTGGTGGGTGATGCTGAAGGATGGAGAAGTTCAATGTGTACCTCAAGGGAATTTAACCCTTGGTGAGAATACTCAATCCTGAGCAGTATGATGCTGATCACTACATAATACTAACAGTGTTCCATACGTGCTTTTCAGGATAATAGAGAGGTGATGAAACCTGAGATAGCTTCATCAAGTGGCATCCAGCAAGCTCTTCAAGATGAACATGCTATCCGTGGGCACAAACCAGAGTGAATTTCGTACCATCTTTCCTGCCCTGAGATGAGATCCTGCAATCATGAACTAAATGGACTTTTGCATATAACTTTTGTAGGTAAATGTAAACCATAGATGAGTGACCTGCATGTATCCATCTCATATATATAATCTGTGTGTGTGTAAATTTGATAGATAAAAGTAATAGTAATCTGAGCAAGATGCAAATGGTATGGAATAAGGGGTGGAATGTCCTGGTTTGAGGTAAAACAGAACCAATTTTGTTCAGTAACTTCGCTTGTTAGCTGGGCCTCTTCTAACTACTGAAATTAACTGCATATTGTGCAGACAGTGTTCACTCTCTCAGAGTGATAAGACCACTTGTTTGTAGCTGATGCCCAGACATGGTATGCAGAGAGGCTCCTGCTTATACTTATTGCTATAACCCCCAAGGCCAACCAACTTTGTTATTTGCCCCGTTGGAGGGTCGGAAGCGGAAAAGCATAGTGGAGTCCCACCTGCAGGGAGAAGCGGACAGGACAGGTGACCCAAAACTCACCAACAGGGTATTCCATCCCATCTGCCTCATGCTCAGTATAAAAGCTGAGGGATCAAAGGGGCAGCTCTTCCTTCAACGGCCGACGTCTGAGGAGGACTCTGTTCATCTGCCTGTGATCCCGATTCTGAATCCAGATCCGGAATCCAGTTCCCGTCCGTCACTGCGTCCAGCCTGGGACTGCCCCAGTGCCAGCCGGTGACGTCATTGTCATCTCGGGAGCTTGATAGGGTTTTGTGTCTATTTTTCATTTTTTCTTTTCTTTTATTATTAATACTTCATTAAAGTACTTTAGTTCCTTCTAAACTCATAAGTCTCTTTTTCCTCCTCTGCCTCTCTCTTTGAAGAGGGGTAGAGGGGAGCATCTGTCGGTGCCATCTGGGGTGCCTCAGGTCCCCAGTAGTGGATTTTGGCCTAAACCACGACAGTCCCGTAGCTTGTGAATTTGACTGGTTTCCCTGTGCCATGAAGTCGATTTTAACCCGACTAAAGCAAGACATGTATTTAAAGTGAAATCAAAGTGTGCTAACCTTTGTATACAGAAAACAGTTGGAGTTCTTCTCTATCTCAGATCTTTGGCAGCAGAGGCATTGCTTTCTCATGGAGGCCGGCTCCGTGTGTATGTGTGCACAGAAAGCAGGAGCGGTGGGGCAGGGTGTCAGTGCACCCCTGAGAAGCTGTAAAACATTTGGTCCGGTCTCAGTGTGCAGCTGCAATAGCTGGGAAAACGGGAGGAAACCAAAGGCGGCAATGAGAAGACAGCTGTATCAGCCTGAGTATTTGATGAGCCATACACATAGCTCACAGTTAACCTCAAGTGGTAACATGAAGGAAATGAAAATGTTTCTTCTGGGGACTATGGGGCACAGGGGTGCTGACAGTTGGCCTGATGGGTGTTATCAAAAGTTGGAGACAAGTCCCCTTGATTGGCCGGAGCAGACGCCCAAAGGCTGTACTGGGTTGCCCATGGATGGCAGCGGGAGCTGTCCAGGGACGGGATCAATTGTCCCAGCAAAGGCAGTCTGGTTGCCCAGAGTCTGCACTGAGCTGCCCACGGGTGGCCCCGGGTTGCCCATCAAGAGCACCGGGCACCAAAGTGCTGCATCAGGTTGCCATAGCGGCTGCAGGGAGCTGCCCGGGCAGAACCCGGTCCCTGAGCGCCCTGCGCCCCTGGCAACGCTGCCCTGGTTCTGTGTCACACAGGGCACTGGGGACGCTGCAGTGTCTGGCAGTGCTGCCACCGAACCCCACAGCACAGCAGTGAGTAGCCGCCCTCCCGGGCACTCCCAAGCCTCTGGAGGTTTCGGGTGAGTATGTACCATTATGGGAAAGTATTTTTTATGCAAACTTCCCATTTTTGAAGGACTCAAGTGGCTTTCACGCTGTAACAGATGGGATTGAGCACATGCTTTGTGTCAAACCCCACTCCCACCCAGGCATCTTGTTGCAGCACACCAGTGTCCTCACCTTTCACTGGGCTCTGAGCCAGGCTGGGAGCCGTGGGGAGGGGATGGGGTACCTCCTGAGTCCCCTCCTGAGGGTTTGGCCTCAGATGCGGTGTGTTAGGGACATTTGCTGGCCCTCTGCATGATGTTTCTGACAACAACTGACTGATACCCTGAATCTGAAAAGAGCAGTAGCACCCACAATGCCGTATGCAGTTCTCGGTAGCAAAATCTTCACGTGTGGCCATTCCTCCTAGGGCTCCTGCAAGGCTGCTGTTTACACACCCCTCTGAAAAGACTGTCTGGGATTTCTCCTTTCCAAGTGCATCGATTTTACGTCAGGTGAGGCGTAGGCATTTTTCTTCCTTTGCAAGTCAAGAGAGGGCTGTTCTCTTGAGACTGAAATAGCTGGAGGGGGGTCAAATTTGGATATAGATCTGCAAAGCATCAATGCAAGTGAAGGTGGGGGGTGAGGATTGAGTCCCTGACCCACCAATCACACTGGGTTGGTCCAAAGGGGCGCAGCTATCGGGGCTGGAAAGGGCACTTTGAAAGAGAAAAGGACATCTGGAGTACTAGAAGATCAGCACATACGCCAACCAAAAGAAGCCAATGAACACAAGACAATCACCAGCTACACTTTCACGGGATTGACAGATTTGAGGAGAATGAAGGCTAATATCTGTCATTCTCCTGAGCAGCCATGCTTTGCTTTTCTCCGCATTTCAATACTTGAGGCTAGATACTAAACAAATTCAAATCCCTTTCCAGATACAAATGCTTGGGGTGCTGTGAGAAGGCATTTGCTTTCAAGAGTTTTAGGCCTGTACAGGTGACCAGTGGGTGCTGTGTGCGTTGCTGTTTGTGTTAGAAGCTGCATGTGTTGCTGTAAGAAGGAAGGCAAGTGCAGGAGCTGACTGAGGGAAGTTGTCTTCTATCTCCTCCTCTGTGCAGGACAAGTACTTGAAGAGCAGTGGTCAGGAATGGAGGCTGTCGGCTTTCCCTTAACGGCAAGACGTGCCAAGGTTCTGCCTGCCATCAACACCATGACTGCCAGCTATAAGGACCGTTTCCCGTACTACCCGTTGCCTCAGAGCTCCAGCCTCCCCTGGATGCCCAGCACCTACTCTAAAAGAGATGCCATCAAACCAGCTTTGGCTCCCTTTTCCAAAACTTCCCAGGGGATGACCACCAGCGAGAAGCTCCCTTACATTTCCAACAGAACAACCCTCTTCACCCGCTACACCCCTGACGACTGGTACAGGTCCAACCTGACCAAGTACAAAGAGTCAGAGACTTCCCGGCACAATGCGGAGGCTCTGAGAGTTGATACCACCCGCATGATTGAGCATAAATACCAGCAGACAAAGAAAACACAAGCAGAAAGCACCAAAAGCCTGGGAGGACGTGTGAATGCTATTGAGTTTTGGAAAGGGGAGCTCTGCCGTGAGCTGGATGAGATGATCGGGGAGACCAACACGCTCACAGACATGAAGAAGAGACTGGAGAGAGCCTTGGCCGAGACGGAGGCCCCTCTCCAGGTAAGCACTCTGTCCAGTTGGCTGCAAGCTGTAGCCTACTGCTGGAACAACTGCAGCCATTCAAATGTCTAACTAAGTTCCACTGCAGCTCCGCAAGACCTAGAGAGTTTTTATGAAGAGACCATAAGTTAAGTTTGCAATGTCTTCCCATCTGCTGCATCCCCTATCAGCCCGTTATGAGCTCATCACAATTCTATTTGCTTAACCAAATATTTGTGTAGGCGGAACATCCAAATTCCTGGACTGGGAGACAGAAGCCCATGTCTTCCTACAACACCCTGGGGAGGTCAGCATCAAGGCTGACACAGGTGCCTGTGCCACAGCTCTGGTTGCAGCTGGGACACGCGTGCTTCCTCATGTTGATTTGATGCATACGGTGCAGTTCGGTTTCTTGTTGTCAGCTGAAGCAGCCGCCCTGGGCACTTTGTTCCCCTGGTGTCCCCTCTGTGCCCGCCTAGAATTTCTTTTCTTCCATTTCTTGAGATGGGGACTCTCTCTATAGAGAATCCTGCCCCTGCACCGACAGTGATGGCATGTCCCCAACAGGTCGCTCAGCAGTGCTTGCTTCAGCGGGAGAAGAGGATGGGCATTGACCTCGTCCATGATGATGTGGAGAAAGAGCTCTTCACGGTAAGTTGGGCCACCCAGATCATGTGTTAAAGCCAGTTTTACTTAAACTGCCCTACAGAGGCTTTGCAGCCTTCTTCCCTACCTGGCTCCTTACTGCTGGGGAGGTGCTCAGCTCTTCAACCCCCCAAAACCTGCTGGGCCAGGGGATGGTGTTCCCCCAGGCAGCAGCATGCCCACGCCATGTGGGTATGACTTGGCCGTACAGAGGATGGAATAGCTGAAGAGCAGCTGCGTGTTTGTGTAGCGTGTGGGGGTTCTGTGTCCCTCTTCAGGGAGTAGTGCACTAAAGACATGCACGCAGTTTGGGGGCACTTTCTCCACTCCCTGCCTGTTTACTCTGGGCAGAAAGACAAGCAGGCAAGTTCTTGCTGTGTGCTTGGTTGGGGAGGTCTGAGGGGACGAGTGGCATCAGGACAACTGAGTACAGACACTGATGATGGGGCCATGTGTCCTTTACCCAGGAAGTCAATGTCATCAGGTCGTGCCAGGAGAAGATGCAGCGGTACCTGGATGAAGCCAAAGCCCAGCTCACGTAAGGAGGAGCTCCTTATGTCATGCCCTAGGGCTGATGTGCATTTGCAGTTGTGATGTGGACCCCTAGCAGACCCCGACCTCTCCCCACACCCTGCAGATGGAAAAGCCAGGCGGGCTCCCCGGGAAGTGGGCAGTGATGCTCATGGGAGGACAGAGCTGCGTGGGAGGGAGCTGCGGGGAACTGGAGCGGGGAGGAAGCCCTTCCACCTGAACATCCCCAGCGATGGCTGTTGTTTGCATGTTGAAGGTCCAACAGGGCGGCCCAGCACGAGCTGGAGAGGGACCTGGCCCACAAGCAGGCGGCCCACCGCATCGATGACAAGTGTCACCACCTGAGGAGCACCTCCCACGGCATCAGCTACTACCCAGCGGTGGAGCGGGTCGATGCCACGTGAGTGCACGCTGGGCGGCACGCCAGCAGCAAGCTGTGCCCGGGATGCACGGTGCCTCTCCCTGGCAGGGAGCTGCTTGTCCCCAGCCCACTGTCAAGGCACGTGCATCCCGCCTGGAGACAGCTGCCTGAGTGGGACCGTTTCTCTCTGCTTATTGTTATTCTTACTGTTATTGTTATTGTTAACCTTACCTTTATTCTTACCCTTACTCGTACTCTTCTTCTCATTCCTATTTTCTGTTGTTGTTCTAGTAAACTGTCTCTATCTCCACCCGTGAGTCCTGTTCTTTCTCTTTCCCCTCCATTGAGAGTGGCTGTGTGGTCCTAGCTGCTGGCCAGAGTTAAACCACAACCTATGCTCAAATTAAAGACGGAGATTTCAGATACGTTTAATCAGTGCTGCTCCCAGGCAGGCTTCATGCCTGCCCACGTCCAGCTTCAGCACTACGGGCTTACCGGGGCCTCTTCTTCCCCCTCACCTCCTGAAGGATCTCGGTGCCGGACTCTTGGGCCAAGATCACAGACGACAACATCCTCCGCTCACAGAGCCAACGGGCGGCCTCCTCCAAGCTGCGGGACAATATCGAGAACCTGCTGGTGGTGGTGGCAAACGAGATGCGGAGCCAGTTCAACAGGGTGAACATCGCCTTCACCAAACGCATCAGCGAGACAGCCGATGCCAAGAGCAAGATCCGGACCCACCTGGCCAAGGTAGTCGGAACCCCTCCCTTTCGGTGTGTCACTGTCACTTCCTAGTGACACCCCTGAGGTGGGACCCTTAGGAGTTGGCACCGTAATTTCATCTCAAGGGATCTGTTTTTGCTAGGGCATCCTCACTGGCAGCCTGGGAGCACAGGGATTGCCAGCAGAAAATGCCAATGCTGGTTGCATCTCCTGGTAGTTCCTTCAGAAGCGCTGGCTGCCCTCCAGAACGGCCTTGCTGGGCCTCTGCTGGGCTGCCTGCTGGGGGGGTTGCAGGCTTGCTTCTCCTCCAAGGACGTGCTTTCACTCTCCGTGCTCTGGGGCTGCTGCACGGGCATGCGTGTGTTTTCTTTGCCAAGCAGAGTCAGTGGAAATCAGTGATGGACACCTGCCTCAGAGCTGTGGGTCTCATAGAAAGCTTCCTGAAACGTGCCCGACACTGTATTGAGTAACTGAGGGAAGACGGGGCTTGCAGCACTGCGAGCTGATGCCACGTCTTTCAGTGAGGATCCATGAAGAACCTTCCCTCTCTGAGTTACTGTTGATGGATGATTAGTTCCAGCAAGCGGTAATTTTGGGAAGCTGGGAATTCAATAGGTCCATCAGTGCTCCAAAACCTCCTCTGATGTGACAGCAAGAGCCAAGAGAGGTTTTTCCCTGAAGAAAAATTACTCTTGGCTCTGCGCCTTGATGTGTAGCAGAATGACAGGGGTCTGAGCCCAGGGTCTGCTTATTGAACTTGTATTGTTCTGCAGATGGACAAGAGGAAAGGGTAATTATGTTGTCACTTGAGAAGATACATTTAATTTGTGCATGGGTTTCTTTTTTACGCCAGACGCTGCAGGAAATCTTCCAGGTGGAGAAGACCATCGAAGCCATCCAAAAGGCCATTAGGGACCAAGGGCCTCCCTTAAAAGTGGCTCAGAGCCGTCTGGACGAGCGCACACGCAGACCAAACGTGGAGCTGTGCCGGGACACTGCCCAGCTCCGGTAAGGCAGGAGCGTGGGTCTGGTGGGCTCCTTGAGGAGTTACGGCTGGTAGCACCCGGGGGTAGCACTGCATGAAAAATTAAGCATGGGCTTTTCTTTCAACAGTCCTTCCATAAGCGCACTGCTATAATCAAAAGCAATGAGCAGGTATTGCAGCCTTTGGGTGCTGGGAGAGCTCTGCGCCCACAAAGGAGGCTGTACACCATGGCCGGGTATAGCCTGATGGCACCCCATGAGGGGATGGATTCTTCCCGCTTGGGTAAGCCCCATCTTCTCTCCAGCCTGCTTCCCGGCAGTTGGATGTGCTCAGTTTTGAAGGACGAGCCCTTTACTCTCCAACAGGATCCTGCTGAGATCCCTTAGGCCCTTCCTTTTGGGGAACTGCAAGGAAGGGTGCCCCCTATGGAGAAGCAGAAAGGGCTGTCCTCACCTTCTCCGAGGACACTGGAAATCCTTTCAAGGACACAGTGGTCTGTTTGGGATTGCACGCCGAGGAGCTGTGGAGAAGTAGGCTGGCCTGAGCGCCCAGCAGCACCCCCTCTGAGGCACCCCAAAGTTCACCCCTCCTGGGAGCCCGTTGGGCAAGACTCCAGCTGAAGCCTTTTCAGAGCAATTGAAACCCAGCCCCACAGCCTTTGCAGCATCTCGTACAACAAGGGTTTTTTCCATCCTCCCCTTGTTTCACATTCACTTTTAGCCTCTCCCAGATGTCCTGTTTTCTTTGTGTGCATCTGTGGGCATGGGGAGGATGCCTGCACAGGGAAATCCAGGAGGGGGAGCCAACAAACCCCCCAAACCAAGCAGGAACAGGAAACCACACCTGCTCATCCCTCTTCTTGCTGGCCCGAGCTGCTCTGGGAGAGGCGGCTGCGCATTGCCAAAGC
The DNA here is from genome assembly GCF_965231255.1 of Vanellus vanellus. Lineage (NCBI taxonomy): Eukaryota > Metazoa > Chordata > Aves > Charadriiformes > Charadriidae > Vanellus > Vanellus vanellus. The sequence goes on from NC_138908.1 coordinate 24,146,292, forward strand.
CTTTGAGCAGACTTAACCATGCCTCCCCGCTGAGGTCTGGAGGAACTCTGCCCTCAGCTTTCCCATGCGTCTGCCAGAAACGGGGGTCTGAGTTAGTCTGAGCACGCTGAAGGGGGAAATCCTGTGACCAAGGGGCCCTTCAGCAATGCCACGCTAGAAACCACCCCCACGATGGCACTGTTAACCAGGGTTTCTTGCTGTTTTCCAGCCTTGTCAACGAGGTCCACAAAATCAACGAGACGGTCCAGAGCCTCCAGCAGCGCCTGAGAGACACCGAGGACACCCTGCAAATGCTGGTTCATACCAAGTCGGTCTTGCAGCATGACCTGGCCGTCAAAGCCAACACACTCTTCATTGATGAGGAGAAGTGCATGGGCATGCGCAAGACCTTTCCCAGCACGGTGCGGCTGCTGGGTTCCATTTAGGCTCAGCTGAACTCACTGAATCTGTTGTGGGAGGGATTCCCAGTTTGGCTAAGAGGCTTTGGAAATACTTGATTAGAGTTTCACTTCCTGGTGAAAGCCATGAGTAGAAATTAAATGATCTGTTTGTGTGTTATACGGTCTACCGGTATTTTTTTTGCCTTTGTTTTTTCTCTTTCCACTGTACTTTCACGGTGTGCCAGAAAGTCACTGAAAATACTTTGTAAGCGACTAAGAGTAAATCCACCCACGGGGATTCAGTCCTACCCTCTCAGTCGGTGATTTTAGGAGAAAAACTGTCGTGTCTGCCTCCTTTTGAGGCACCTTCTTATCACCTTCTTAGAGGAACACCTTTTCATTCCTTGGTGTTTCCTTCTTGCCTCATCGCTGGAAGACTTCAGGTGTCCTGCAGCGTAGCCAGCACATCTCAGAGCAACAGCCTGTGGGCCCTCGCTAGCACCCTGTCCCTCTAACCTTGGCGTGTCATCTCACAGCTTGTCACAGGTAAGCCTGATATTGTCCCCCTCTCCCTTCAAGCCTCGTTTTAAGCGCTGTCAGGGAGCCCTGATAGCTGGTGAGCAAAGACCTTCTTCCCCCTTTGAGACAAGTGAATCCCATCTGACGCCGGCAAGCCTGGTGCTGTGTAGGCCATCCCCTTATCAAAAAAAACAAAATTCTGTTGGTCACACCAGCCATGGAGCCACCTATTAATAGACTGGGCTTGTCTGTATGTTTCTTCCAATGTCGCTGCCTGTAACTGGAAGGAAAGAGGAAAAAATAACCTGTGCCCCACATCCCCTTACCAACCGTCCCAAGGCCCTGAAGTCTCTTTTGATCGCCATAGGAGGACATGTTGCAGCTTCACCACCACACACACGGAAGAGCAATAATGGGTAATAGTCCAGGTGAGCTGTGTGGGGACATCGCACCCTGGGGAGCTGGGAGGGTTTCTTTCTTGAGGGACCTGGGCATTTCTTCCAGCCCTCCTCAGGCCAGCCAGTGACCGTGGCCTCTCTTCCTTTTCCAGCCTGACACCGGCTGCTGCAGCGCCACAGGGAGGGAGCACTTGGTCACCCCCAGCTCCCCCTAGCACGATGCAGCGAGTGGAGAGCATGGCAATGGACCTGGACAACCGCTGCCCAGTGTGCCTGGACAGCTGGGACGATGCCGCCTATGCCATGCCATGCCTCCACCAATTCTGTTACCAGTTCATCCTGCGCTGGGCTAACAGCAAGCCCGAGTGCCCTCTCTGCAAGAGGAGAGTGCGATCCATCGTGCACTCGGTGAGGGCAGACAATGACTTCGAAGAGGTTGCCATCGCGTCATCTGCCTCAGCCCCCGCACCAGTTGGCACCCGGCAGGCCGGAGGAGCGCCCAGGCACCCAGACACCCACAGCCCCCCTCGCCGCTCTGTAACACCTCAGCCGCTGGCAGTGGAGTCGGTGCCCAGGGCTCTGGTGGGCGGCCTCCAGCCCCATACCTGGGCGTTCCTCTTTGACGACCACCCGGCTCTCCTCCAACGCTTTCTGCCCTGGCTCCAACAGCAGCTGGGGCTGATCTTTGCCGAGGAGCCTTCAGCAGCCGTTGTGATGGAGGACCTCATCTTGGCCGTCCTGGGCTTCTTTGGTCTGGACGAAGAGGTCCTGGTCCGGCTGCTGCAGGTCAGCCTCCAGGATCGCGCGGCGACATTTGTACAGCAGCTTATCAACGTCGCCGTGCAACGCTGCAGCGCGGAGGCCCACCGTCTGCTGGGCCTCGAGGACAGCCATGCTGCCGAGGAGCGGGAGGGCAGCCCCGTGGCTGTCCCTCCTCCTGCTGCCTCCAGAAGGGGGTCTCCTGGCCCTGGCCAAGCCACCTCCCGCAGCCCTGCCGCAGACGATGAAGAGGAGCGACCCAACACCTCCACCGCTGCTCTTCATGGGGCTCCCGGCAGCTGCCCGATGCCCCTGTTCCAACCAACGGGGAACAGGAGGAGCTGCATGACGATCCAGGGGAGGTTGCCGCAGGTCCCTCTACTCCCAGCCGCAGCAGGGACCTCTCCCGTGGGGGGCCACGGCGAGGCCCGAAGAGGAGGGCCAGCAGCTCCCAACATTCACCTCAGCCACCCAAGAGGCCACCCCGCCGGCACAACTAGAACAAGGCCCCAGGAGCTGCCAAAACCAGGGCCAGGCCAGCAGCTGGGACACATGCCGGCCAACGGTTCAGTCAGAAGGGGGACTCCAGGGCTGGACCATTCCCCACTGCCAAACGTCCCATGCCTGGTCTCCTCCTCACCACATCATCTGCCCCCACCTCCCGGGGATCTGCTCTCCTACCAGCCTCTACTGCCCCGTCATGCCCTGCAACACTGGCACCCAAATCTTTCCTCCTGCTCAGAGTCTGCACCACTTGGCTCTGCCCTCTGCATCACCCCATGCTCACACCCTGCCAAGGCAGGAGCCACAAGAAGTTCAACAGGAGAAAGAAGTGAAGTCCAGAACCTGGCGAGGGACAACCCCAGGAACCAGCACATTTGGCGCGCTGCTCGGCTGGAAAGCAGCTTGGCGTAAAAAGCCCTGCAGGTCCTGGTGGCCACCCAGCTGATCATGAGCCAACAGTGTGCCCTTGCCACCAGGAGCACTGATGGTGTCCTGGGCTGGACTGGAGAGAGAGTCTGGAGAGAGAGTCTGGCAAAGGAGTGTGAAGATGATAAAGGCACTGCAGCATCTCTCCTCTGAGGAAGGGCTGAGCGAGCTGGCACCGCTTAGCCTGGTGAAGAGAAGGCTCGCAGGGGAATTGATCAATGCATAAAAAGCCTGATGGGAGGCTGCAGAGAAGATGGAGCCAGACCCTGGCTGAGCGGCGCTGGCTGTCTCTGCTGCAGCAGGCGGCTATCGCAAGATGACATCCAGAGGTCCCTTCCAACCTCAGCCTTTCTGTCATTCAGTGAAAGTATTTGAATTGCCTAAAGAATCTATATGAATAACTTCAGTGCTGTTCTATAAAGTCAATAAAGAAAAGAAAGTAGTACAAACTTGCTGACGTTCCTCAAACTCTATTGATCGAATCATTAATACTGTGAAGTTCCAACACGCAGGGACGTCCCCAAATTCACTTATATGTTCTGGAAGACTGCCTCAGCTCAGTGAGCATGACCCCGACATGGGGTACAATTCTGCTGTGCTTATACTTAGTTGCCATCCTCAGGACACGTACCAGATGTATGACACAGGTGCAGGTTCTGCTGCTGAATAAAAGGACTGTAATCTAGGGCTGCTAAGAAAGACCCATAACAATTATGCTATAGAAGAAATATTTCCTCTCTCTTCTGCTGATCTTGCAATTTTTAGTTTAGTGGAAACTGCTCAGTTTTCTTCACCTTACTTTGAGTATTTCCCACTGTTATGCCTGTCCTCAAGGATAAAAAAAACAACAGCAACAAAATCACACATCTCTACTTCCACTATTACACGTAAAACCATTCTGGGAGCTCAATACAGTTTTGTATATATTCATTATTTCCTTTTTATTTTATTCTTAACGTTTTAGTCAAGTAGTTCAGTTCCTTCTGAAATCCTGAGTCTCTCTTTCTCTCTCCTGCCTCTCTTTGAAGACACGTTGACGAGAGCATCTGTCCTGCCACCCAGTGGCCAATCCGGCCCAAACCACAACAGCCATAGAGAATCATACCTCCAGTATCAACTCTGTGCTACAGCTCATAATCAAACCTTACCAGCTATTTAGTCCTCTCAGTTTTTATTGACACAGAGCAAGTTTTGCAGACCCAGTCCAGTTTTGTTCCGGGGAAATTCTATCTGGCCTCATCTTTCCAGGGCCAGGCATCACACACCGCAGCAGGTAAAACATCCTGTCCTGCAGAACGCCCGTTTTCATGGGGGAGGGAAACAGCACTGCGGGTAGCATGATAACGTAGACCACAGAAGCAAGTGGGCAGAGCTCCATGAAAACACTGCCAGGCTTTTTGCCACACAAGGACTACCCCTGCAGTCTTGTCAGAGGTTGCTTACTTAGCTTATAGCAGTCCACCCCTCCAACGTCAAAGGTGTCGCTGCAAGACTGAGACCCCAGAGATGCCACAGAAAGCACCATCTCCACCCCTTTACCAAAGCGGTTCCCGGTTAAGTACCAACAGCAGGAATTGCTGCTGCCCACTGCTCTGGGCATCCGCCACCATCCACCCCACACAAAGGGCCAGCTGGGTATCTCCCCCATGGGCACGCCAACTCTGCAGACTCCTTTCAGGTGTCTTTTCAGGCAGAGCAGACACAGACCAGATGAGTTTCAAGCTGAAACACGACTTTGTCATGCAGGCAGAGAAAAAAGCTCTCAGAACTTGAGAGTTTTATTTCACAATCTGAAAAATGACACACAGCGTAGGTACAAAGACAAGGAGACGCTACAGTCCACAGCAGGAGCGGTGGTCAGGCACTCTCCCTGCACCTCTTTGCCAGGGACGGTGCTCTTGCACAGGCAGAGGTATCTTCTCCCCTCCCCAAAAGCGCACCGACCCCACAGACAGACATTTCTCCCACACCTCCTCTGAAGGAAGGCTACCAGCGTCCCACCTGCAGAATTAGCCAGAGACTTCTCAGCACCTTATCATGCCGCTGTGCTTTCAGTCAGAACGGCATTTTTGATTATAAGCAACTAAGGGCAGAACTAAAGTAAATCTCCATCAAAATGCAGCAAAACCATGACACTGTTCTTATTCCTCCGGCTTCTTTCCAGAGTCATTTACAAAATACCATTCCTCTCTAGGCCACTCCTAATGGACAGCCTTTCAAGATTTTTCAAATCCACAGCAGCATCTTCTTTAAGAGTTTAGCACCCAACACAGAGCTGAAGGCATTTCTCCTTCTCCTAAGAAAGCCCAGCTCAGTCTCTACTTTGCTTCCCATCTTCCCCACCCCAACTCACACCAACACAGCGCACGCACCTCCTCAAGCAACACTTTCTTTCACCAAAACACAGGACCTGTTTCTGAAGTCAACTGCCGGAGGGACCAGCGAGAACTGCTTGGGCTCTTCTACCTGTGACATTGAAAGGGATGTTGAAGTGGGATTTCAGTAGTGAACTCAACATGACAAACTCCAGCAGAGGTAAGAAAAACACGTTTTTTAGGAACTAGTTCAAAACAGGGCCCAGGAGCACCACTAAGTGTTTCAGTGCCACATCCCCCCTCTCCAGTAACACCAGAGTCGCAGCAGAACTCTAATCTGTAACAATAAACGTATGAGGCACATACTGCCTGTAAAAGCAGAATATCCAAAACTGCAGGCAAATCCTCACTGGCACAGAGCAGCACACTTCAGTCCTCCTCAGGGTCTCTGTTGAAAGGGTGGTAACTGGAGCAACGGGATTTGCCACTGCCTCCTTTCTTCCTACAGAAGAAAGCTATCGAGTATTGCCATACATTTGCCTTTCTGCTCTGGCAGAGCCCTTTCTTCCGCAGGCCTCTCTGAAGTCCTTGGGAAGTGCGGAGTGCCCACAGCTCTCCTGTCCCACCCCCAGCGCTGGAGGCAACCCAGGGGAGAATTAGAGCAGTCGAGAAGCTGCTCTGGCTTGCGTTGCTGTGTGAACGCATGCCGACCACCTCCACAGACGCAAGGCTAACGGCAACCCACCAGCAAGGAACGCTTCTTGCACCAGCCTTCTTCAATACCTACATACTTTCGTGGGCCTAAGCCCAGGTCTCCCATGACAATTTTCATTAAGCTGCATTCTAAGTGATGATTTTTCAAAACACTCTGGAGATTGTCCTTTCTTAGCAGCTTTCTAACTGCTCAATCAATGCAAAGTATTATTTTTCCCACACAAATGGAAACTCATTGGTCTCAACCTGATATTACTCGGTGTTCCTCAAGAGTATCAGCCTTTTCTCCCAGCTGACACTTCAAGAGCAGATGCAGCAGCTCAGCCATTTCCCAAGAAATTCTACACAAATTTGCAGTACCTGGAACTAGGTGCCTACACAGAAGTCACATCTCATGGGAAAACACACGTTTAAGGCCATCCCTCACACTCTGGTGTTGCTGGCCTTCTTTTGCATACATTTGTTTTCCTAGGTATAAGGATTAACAAAACCATGAATCATTTGGGTCAGTCTGCCACACCCTGCAGGTAATACTGCATAGCATGTTTTCCAAGTGTTCACGGCCCTGGGAGTCACGCTTGCCCACATGGAACAATAAATGCTCAATAATGCCCAGATCACAAAGCCAATACGCTGCTTGTGTGCACCAAATAGAAGGCAAAAGCACAGGAACTCCTATGCAACAAGGGTCCGAAGAAGCAGAAGAAGCTGCAAGTCGAAACCTGAGTCATCAGATCCCAAATTTGGTCCAGTTGTTTTGTGAGTACGAGTAGCAATGAAGACACACAGAGCGACAAACACAGCAATCCTCTTGGTGTCTTCAGGAAGAACCTAAATCATTAGGCACAGTCAGAAATGGTGAGCGTCCTCAGATCATGTGCCTGAGCTCAAAAAGGAAACGTTTCTCCTCCAGACTGGCACAACCTGTGGAAATAAGACTATCAGGAATGCTGCTGAGAAGGAGAGAGATTAAGATGGGCAGATCAAAAGTCAGCATGTTGCACCTTAACCTGCGGAGGGACAAGGGCAAAAGGTTACAGAATTTGCAAACGCGTGCTCAGGGAACAAAGAAATACTGGAAGCAAAGCCGCGGCTCCCCAAGGCTTGTGTCCTGGGCTCATGGGAAGGAAGCACGGCTAGCAGCTTGGAAACCTGCCAACCTGATGCTCAGGCTTTCCTGAGATAAGGCTCCAAGGCAATCCTCAACAGCTGTCTTTTCCCTCTACTTCCAGGAGCTGCAACAACAGAGAGGAAAGAAGGAGGAGAGAGACAATGGAGGAAAGAGGAATGAAACCAAGCCCACCAAGTGCCAAGGTATAGCCATCCCTGCTGAAAGGAGCACTCCCCCATTGTTTAAATCCTTCCTTTCTGCTCCTTGGCTCCGTCAGGATCCTGCCAGCCTGTGCTTTCAGCAGCAGCCTTTCTCTCCCGGGTGAAAGCAGAGCGCTCCAGCTCGCTCTTAGCTGCCCTTGAGCATCTGCCCGTGACAGCACACACACCCAACTTCACGCATCTCCTGCCACGGGCAGCCGAATCCCAGAGGCGTGCATGCAGCAGCTCTCTTCTCCCCCAAACACTCTTGCTGGCATGTTACCCACCTGCCTACTCAGAGGTCGACAACTGCTTAGAGGGTCTGCTATCTTAACCGGCAGTCAAGTAGTGCCAGACTATCCAGTCCACAAGCCAGCTGTAGCTCGCAAATCTCTGGGTGGGGGTCCAGCACACAAGTAAAACTTTTGCTGCCACCCACCCACTGATGCTCCGTGGATTCCCTCCTGTGCTGCAGCCCTGACTTCTGTGGCTCCCTTTGCTCAGGGGCACTTCAGACTTGCAGCAAATTGTGCTCAGATTCCAGCCCTTCAAATACAAGCCGCATGTTTTAGTCATTCCACATAGGGGAATCAACCCAAGATCACAGTACATCATCAATCAAGTTCATAAAGAAAAAGGCTGTCAGTAGGTGAGGGGTTTGGGGGTATTTTATAGGAAAGAGCACCTGCTCTTCCAGGTGTCTCAGCCTTCCAAGACCGAAGCGTGGAATACTAAGAACTACGTAGATACAGCATTTCCATCGCTTGAGCCTGCACTTGTTTGTGGCCTCAGAAGGGTCCGCACAGCTCCGTCATTTAAGAGAGCTGCTGCTCTAAAGGCAGGCACTCCAATGAAGAATTCTCAAGCAGTTCACCACACTCCATCATGAAGCTGCCTCTCCTGAACAATGCAGAAAACCAGGCTGCATATAAGGTGTTTCTAAGGAATCATTTTTCTGGTACTGGTTCAATAAGTCACACACCTACCTAAGCACTAAGGCTCTGCCTAAGAAAGCAACGACACAGAGAATTGCTCACACCACAACTAGAAAGTACAAAGTTAAATCTTATCAAAATGAAACGGAAATATTGGAACGGTCACAGGTTTGTTGTTGTTTTAGTTTTTGGGTTTTTTTTAAATTTATTGGATGTCACCAGGTCTCTCTTTAAGCCATAAAGCACTGATTCAGCTGATGAAGAACATGACATGACATCATTGAGGCAATGAGCTCTGTGCTTGAGTTCTCTTCCCTCAACTCTGAAGGCACAGAGAGTCCCCACCAAGCAGCAGATCTTCTCTGTGCAACACCAGGGTGGGTCTGGCGTCATCTTCAACCACCCATTGGGTAGCTGAGGCAAGAACCGGCCGGGGACAGCAACCCGCCATGGGCCTTCCTGTCCGCAGACTGAACACCCCTCCTCCAGGCCCCAAGGACCTCGGTGGCCCTACAATGGACTCCTCCTGTCGCCCCTGCGCAGCAGCATGCACCAGGCCAGGCCCTCTGACACTGTGGCCGCTGTCCTGTTGAGGCCTGGCACAAGGAGGGGGCTGGAGCCCAGGGCACACCAGGGGACATGGAGGGCAGACCCACTGCTCAAGGGGCAGCCTTTCTCTCTGGAAGCAAAAGGGCCGCCCGCAATGGGGCCTTCAGGGCCTCAGGGGCCCCCCTCCCAGCCACAGCAACGTCCGTTGGTGACATCACCGGCTGGCCGTTAGGCAAGCAGGCAGCCCTGTGGCTGGCCCACAGCTCGCTCAGCAGCCGGACACACTCACGCCAAGCCTGCTTGCGAGAGGAGGAGGCGGCCAAGGGAGGCGAGTGCCCACAGTGGGTGGCAACAGTGCCTACATTGAGTGGGCCCAGGGCCAAGAGGCTCATTGGAAGCCCTGAGGATGCCTCCCCAGCCCAGGAAACGCCAGTGGGCTGGTGCCAGCAGCAGCAGCCCTGCCCAGAGAGATGAGCCCATGGAGGTCGACCCGCCACAGAAGAGGGATGAGGAAGAGCCCATGGAGGTGGATCCCCCCACAGATGACACAGAGCCCATGGAGGTGGATCCATCTCCCGCAGGCCTGGTGGGGCACACCACCACCACGGCCAGGCTGCCTCCAGCAGCACGCTGTCCAAAGCGCCGCAGGACCCTCGCAGGCTGCCAGGGACAGCCACAGCACAACAAGCGGCGCCAGCCGCGCAGACGACGCTAGCTGTAAGTGGGCAGCGGATGGAGGGAGGTGATGGGTGCCCTCTGCTGTGTCCTGCTCTGGGTTCCCCCGTGCCAGACAGAGATGGCCATAGTGGAGAAAAGCCATGCCCCGGTGCCTCCCGGTAACCACCCAGCTTCCGTTGAGCTCCCAGTGTTTGTCAGTTGCAGCCAAGAGCCACCAGAGACAGCAGGATGGAGCTGTGCTGGCCCAAAGCAGCACCAGCAGCAGCACCCCGCATCCCATCCTTACTGTGGCTGCCTGGGCCGTGTCCTTTGGGCACGGCCAGGGTCCTCCAGTCCCGGGTGGAATGGGCCAGGCCAACTGCTGCTGTGGCTCTAGGTGGGCTCTCCCTGGGGCTCGGGGACACGCGGGCATGGCCGGGCCCCACAGCAGCAGCCTTTCACATACCCACCGCTCTCTGCTCTGCAGGGAGCCTCTCAGAAAGGGCACGGTGGTGCTGAGCATGGATGTATGGTTGAGCCAGGGCTGCAAGAGAAGCCAGAGGTGCCTTTGCCTCCTCCAGCAGAAGCTGCTCATTGCCAAGTTGCAGTAAGTGCCTGCAAGCCCAGCCGCCTTTCCCCCAGCCCTGTCCCTGGCAGCGGGGCAGGGACACCCTGGCACCAGCCTCAGCCCCCGGGGGCACCTTGCTGCTGGATGCACCCATGTCTGCCCCAACGGCAGGCGGGGGACAGGGCTCCGGCAGGCTCCACCTCCAGCTCCCTGCCTGCCTCTCCGCTCTTCAGATGTGGCACCACCCTGCGCCCACGGCTCTGCCTGGCCCTGGACCAGCTGTGGGTGCTGAGTGCTGACAAGGAGGCAGCAAGAGCAGAAAAGGAAGGAAGTGATGAGGATGGGACCTCCATCATCCTCTCCTGGCCCAGCAGCTCCTGTGTTGCCCCTTTCAGGTGAGTCATGGTGCCACGTCCCATGACTGGGCAGGAGAGGTTCCCAACTGGGCCCATGGCATCCTGTGAATGGCCTCTGCCCTCCGAGCAGAGCCTGAGCAGGGAGCAGGCAGCACGCTGGCACGGAGGAATAGGGGCATTTCTACATCCTGAATCCCCTGGTCACCTTTTGGTGCCCAGAAGGGAAGGGCAGAAGAAGCTGCAATGCCAAGAGAAAGGGAGAAGAGGCAGCTTGGGCTTGACCCAGCTCCCTCCCTGTCCCTTCCTGGTGCACAGGACACCAGAAGGAGACAAGAGAGCCCGGGTGAGCTGCCTCCCATCCATCAAGCACCTGGAGAAGGAGCTGAGCCGCTGCCACGCTGTGAGTGTTTCTGTCCCTAACAACCGCTCCTCCAGCCGAGCAGCAGATGCATCGCTGCTCACCTTCTTCCACTCCTTCTTGCCCAGTGGAGGACATTCAATCCCAGGAGCCTGGAGAAGCTGCTAGAGGTGAGAATGGCCTTTCCCCCACCCATGGCTGTGCAGGATGTGTGGTGAGTGGGGTGAGCCCCGGAAGGCAGAGGGTCCCACCGCTAATGCTCTCAGGCTGCTGGTGCCGCCTGGCAGCTTGCCAGTGGCCCTTTCTGCTGCGAGGCTGCTCTCTAACCGCTCTCTGATTCTTGTAGGATGATCCCAAGCAAGCACCGCTGCTTGCCCCATCTGTCAATAAAGGAGGACATCACCGCTCAGGTAAGTTTTGGAAAGAAAGGCAGGGAGGGCCTTTTGTCCTCCTGCAAGCGGCACGTCTGCAGAATTGAGGATTCTGCTGCCCTTCACCCGGAGGATATCTGTGCCCATCACGCTGCAGCAGGAGAGAGCTCAGCCCTTGGTACCCTTCGACATTGCGGAGCGCTTGAGGTGCTTCCTGCTTCACTCCGTCCCCAGAACTAAATTGACCTCTGCTCCTCGGCCAGAGCCGGGAGGAGCCATGCTCACTTGTCCCTTGAGTGTCCCTATGCAGGTGTGGCAGCCCAAGGGAGGACGTCACCTGGAGGAGCAAGGGGACCCGCTGGGCAGCGGCTGCTGGACCTGGTTCTGCGGGGACACGGAGCCTCTGCTGCTGCCCACAGCTTGGAGGAGGAGGGCAGGGCGAGGGCTGGGCAGGGCTGTCGTGGTGGCATGCCGGCTCTCAGGAGCATCCCAGCTGGAACTGCTGAGCCAGAGCCGCGGTTCCAGCTGCTGGCCCCCTGCCCGTCCTGCCCCATCGCACCACGCTGCAGGCAGGGCAGGGCAGGGCAGGCTCTGGGAGCGCTGGGCTGGTGGTCTCCATTGACGGGCTCTTACTCTGTTTTCCTTTGCAGCGGGAGGGAGCAGCAGCAGGAGGAGGAGGAGGGGGCTGCCCTTCCCCCAGGTACAGGGGTAGCAGACGTGGTGTACCAGGCAAAAGCTTTCCTGGAGGCACCACCCTCTCTGCTAGTCCTCAAGGAAGTAGAAGTGGCAGATACGGAGGCAGGATTGGAAATAGCAGAGGTATGGCAGGTCCACAAACACTGCAACAATGTGTCTCGTGGAGGAGGGTATGTCTTAATGAGTCCAAGGAGCTGCTGTGCCTCTTCCCAGCATTCATTGCCTTCTGGCTTTGTGTGGGTTTTTTTTATCCCCCAGAACAGGGCAGTGTAAGTGAAAGTGGAAAGGTGGTTTCTCCAATGCGTTAGGAATGTGCTTATTCAAAGGAAATACCTACAAAATACCTGCAGAAGGACAGACTCCAAAAGCAAAGCCTGCCACCGCAGAAGGGGGTGTTGCACCAAAGGGGTATCTGCAGAGTTCTGTCTCGGGAGGGCAGAAGAAACGGCAGGAGAAAGAAGTGGGCAAGCCTTTTCTTGCCCGCAGGGGACCGCAGGGTGTCTGCTGAATGGCCCCTGCAAATTAGCAGAGTGTCACACACCTGTGAGAACGTTGTGTTCGAAAGTGAGGCCCTTGGAAGAAAGGGCTAATGCCAACCAGCCCAAGGCACCTTCTCTAGAGAGCTAAGGGAGCAATTTGCCAAAAAGTCGCTTACTCCTCCAGGGCATCCCTTGCCACCTGCTAACGCCAACATTTCTGGTTTAGGACACGACCACTTTTCCTCCAACCGCCCCCGAGACCACGACAGAGTCCCTGCGATGTGCAGAAGATCAAAAGAACCTTTCAAAGGCACAAAGGTAAAAGGAGTGAGCTTGGGTTAAATGGAGAACTAATTGATCCAGTTGATCCTGGCTTTACCTCTCCAATCCACTGTGGGATGGAAAGGTTTGCAGGCTCCCTCCAGGAAACCGAAAACCAAAGCAAAAGGAAGAGACCAGAGGCCTGGGAAGAGGAGATGGAATGTAAACAAGAAGAAAAAAGAAGGAAGAGAGGAAGAAGACTGCGACTGAAGAGAAGAAGAAAGGTCCAGATGGTGAAGAAGCCCAGGTGAGTCCCAGGCTCTGCTGCCCATCTTTCCCAACTCCTTAAACTGCGCTAAGTCAGTCCAAGGGGCTGGCAAGGGACGGCCAGGGATGGTGCCGTGCAGGCTTTGGGAAGAAGTCCATGGCAGCTCCCCAGGGGCTCCCGATGGAGCCCTGCTGCGTGGCACAGGCGCACTGTGCATCCCTGCAGACGCACAGTCTCAAAGGGCGTTCCCCATGGGGACAAGGCGCCAGAGCCACCCCCTGCTCAATGCCAGCTGGGCTAGAAACCCTTCCTTGCCGGCTGTGTTTCCCAAAGGAAGGGGAACCAAGTCCTGTCTCGTCCTGCCTTTGGGCTTTACCAGCGTTTTCTGACTCTGTCCTTGTAGGTGCCCGTTTCCTGTTAGTGCCTGAACCCCTGTGACTCCTGGGCTCCCGCACGCCATGTTCACAATAAAAGGATCTTTTCTCTCTTAATACAGTTGTGGATATAGTGTGCATGTGTCTTTAGTTTCTCTCTTTTTTTTGGTTGAGGCTTTCATTAAAGTAATTTAATTTGTTTTTTAAACTGGTGAGTCTCTTTTCTCTCTCATCCTCTCCCTCAGAGAGTTAAACTTACTGGAGTTGTGGGAACTTGTGCTGTGTGCCCAACTGCAAAAGATAACTTATGACGCCCTGGCAGAAACGCGTATGACATATCCTGCACCACAAAAGGGGTAACCTGTCCGGCCTTCCCCACCCAGACCGTTCCTGTTTTCTGCCTTTTTAACAGACATGATGTACTCCACCAATGCCATCATGGGACAAATAGCATCTGTCCTTGTTTGAAGTAAAACGGAACCGATTCTCTCTTCAGTCACTTCACTTTTTAGCTAAGCCTCTTCTAACTACTGCAGTGAGCAGCCTATTGTGCAGAAACCGTTCACTCTCAGAGTGACGAGACCTGTGTTGATAGTTGATGCCAGGCATGGTATGCAGAGAGGCTCTTGCTTAGACTTAGGGCTATAACACCCAAGGGCAGATAACGTGGCTATTTGCCCCGTTGGAGGGTGGGAAGCGGAAAAGCGCAGAGGGGTCGCACCTGCGGGGAGGAGCGGACTAGACAGGTGACCCAAAATTGCCCAACAGGGGATTCCATCCCATCTGCCTCACGCGCAGTAGAAAAGCTGAGGGATCAAAGGGTCAGCCCTCTTTCTTCGATGGTCGACGCCTGAGGAGGACTCTGTCTGTTCATGTGCATTTGGTCTCGATCCTGAATGCAGCTCCGGAATCCAGTTCCCATCCGTCACTGAGTCCAGTCTGGGGCTTCCCCAGGGCCAGCTGGCGAGGTGACTGTCATCCTGGGAGCTCGATACGGTTTTCTATACATTTCATTATTTCCTTTTTACTTTTCTATTAATATTTCATTAAAGCAGTTTAGTTCCTTCTAAACTCGTATGTCTCTCTCTCTCTCTCTCCTGCCTCTCTTTTTTTTTTTACTGAAGAGAGGGAGCGGGGAGCATCTGTCACTTGCCTTGTGGCCGTTTTGGCCCAAACCATGAGAGGCAGGTAGAGTGTTTACAGGAGAGAGAGCAATATTCAAAAGTGGCATGAAAACGGCGACTTGGCAATGTTATGGGTACGTGTAGACTCATGACGGATGCTATAAAAGATCTGGATCGGGGTATTTTCAGAAGGGCAGCTTATGAGCCAGTGTAATCCTGTAGTAACGGACAGCAAGAACGTAGCTCTGCAACAGAAAGATGGACAGCTTTTGGCAGTCAATTTTGTGCTTAGGTGACTAAGTAGTTAGATTCTCAGGGAGATACTTAGAGAAGTACTACTTGAACTAAGTAGTTTCGATAACTAGGCAGACCTGGGCCGATGTGCAGAAAATTGGCGCCCCTGCTTAGTATCTGCCGCACGTTTGCACCCATGGTTTCTTTTTTGGTGAGCTAAAATGGTCGAGGCTTTGGGACAAACTGTCTCCTCCCATGTCTATCAAAACTGGACATGCCTTAGCACAACTGGGAGTGGTAGTTTTGTAATTTTAGTGAATTTGCTGCTGTTGGAGCTGTAGTCAAAATTAAGGAAGGAGTTTAATTACTTGCATAAAGGGAGAGCATGCGAGTAGTCTACTGACTTTGGTGTGGTCCCCAGAGCACGAGGGATTTGGGGACCACTTACTACTGGGTGTAGTTGAGAACTTCGTGCTGGAGAGTCACTGTCCTGGTTTGAGGTAAAACAGAACCAATTTTGTTCAGTAACTTCACTTCTTAGCTGGGCCTCTTCTAACTACTGAAGTTAACTGCATATTGTGCAGACAATGTTCACTCTCAGAGTGATAAGACCAATTGTGTGTAGCTGATGCCCAGACATGGTATGCAGAGAAGATCCTGTTCATACTTATTGCTATAACCCCCAAGGCCAACCAACTTTGTTATTTGCCCCGTTGGAGGGTCAGAAGTGGAAAAGCATAGTGGAGTCCCACCTGCAGGGAGGAGCGGACAGGACAGGTGACCCAAAATTCACCAACAGGGTATTCCATCCCATCTGCCTCATGCTCAGTATAAAAGCTGAGGGATCAAAGGGTCAGCTCTTCCTTCAACGGCCGACGTCTGAGGAGGACTCTGTTCATCTGACTGTGATCCCGATCCTGAATCCAGATCCAGAATCCAGTTCCCGTCCAGCCTGGGACTGCCCCAGTGCCAGCCAGTGACATCATTGTCATCTTGGGAGCTTGATACGGTTTTGTATATATTTTTCATTATTTCTTTTTATATTATTAATAATATTTCATCAAAGTACTTTAGTTCCTTCTAAACTCGTAAGTCTCTTTTTCCTCCTCTGCCTCTCTCTTTGAAGAAGGGTAGAGGGGAGCATCTGTCGGTGCCATCTGGGGTGCCTCAGGTCCCCAGTAGTGGATTTTGGCCTAAACCACGACAGATTAATTGGCGCCCAACGTGGGGCCCGAGCAGTGCTCGATCAGACCTGTGATAAATTGCCCAAATAGTTTGAGTTCCAGCTTGCTCAGAGATTAGAACAGACAGCTTGCATCATGTCATTCTTAGACGAAATCTTGTATCATGCCTTTAAGCAGCTTTGTTCGACCTTAATGCAGTCAGCTTGGTTTAACCTGCCAAATGTGTTTCAAAGTTCATTTATTCTTTGTCTTTTTATGCGAAGGTTTAAAGGTGCTGTTTTGGTGTGGTTCGCAATTCCTATGTATAACATGATGAGTTGGGTAAGGGCTCTACCTGTATATCTCGGGCCTCTCGTGATGGACTCTGTTATTAATTATACTTTCGGTTCTACCTGGGGAATGTTTACTTCGCCCTTTGATAATTATGCTAATGTGACACCATCAGAGGTGGGGCACGGCAACCTTCTGGGCTCTGAGGATAAGGATTGGTGCCCTGTTAAGACCGTGCTTTTGTTGTCAGTTTTCCTGAATGTGATGCAGGGGTGGTTTCATGTGAAACACCGGTGCAGGGAGAGCAGTAGGGGGACCGGGCGCTGCCGCCACTCAGACCCGCGCAGCCGCTCGGCGATCTGCAGCGGCGCAAACCGCGGCCCCGCCCGGCCCGGCCGCAGCCGCCCCCCCCACCGCAACGGCACAGGCGCCTGCACCGCCGCGCCGCCGCCGCCTGCAGCGGCACCGGTACCACCGGCAGCCGACCCCCCCCCCCACACACACACACCGCAACGGCACAGGCGCCTCCGCCGCCTGCAGCGGCACCGGTACCACCGGCAGCCGACCCCCCCCACACACACACCGCAACGGCACAGGCGCCTCCGCCGCCTGCAGCGGCACCGGTACCACCGGCAGCTGACCCCCCCCCCACACACACCGCAACGGCACAGGCGCCTCCGCCGCCCGTCCCGGCGCAAGCCCTGCCCCCGCCCTGCAGCGGCACAAGCCACGCCGCCGCCTGTCCCGGCACAAGCTACTCCAGCCACTACGAGCAGTACCAAAACTACTCAATCTCCATCAAAATCGGTACAAGCTGCCCCAGTAACCAGGAAGAAGAGAAAGCAGTCAGATCGTTCCCCTGTCGCTCACGACAAGGACCAGCTGTCCCAAGACAGCTTGGGAGGGAGTTCTGAAGGAGATCCAGGAGAAGGCCCTTCTAGAGTAGATCCAGGAGAGGGTCCTTCAAGCAGCCAGGGACCAGGTTAGGAAAGCTAAAGGCCTGAAAGAATTAAATCTTGCCAGAGAGGTCAAGGGCAACAAGAAAAGCTTCTACAGGTATGTCGGTAATAAAAGCAAGACTAGGGAAAATGAAAGGAAGAGGAAAACATTAAAAATAGAAATGATCCAGAAAAAGCCAGGTCACTGAAGCCTACAAACAACTTAATACCTTGCAAATGGATAATGTTAGTTATACACGAATTTCAAGTCTTTGATCTAAAACACAGGACACAATTATAGTGTTGATCTTCTCTGCTAAAAGTTTGCTCCTAGCAAGAAAAAAAGCTCCTATAGAAAGTTCTTATTTCGGACAAAAGATGCTTAAGCACAAGGTGCATTAAACACAGTCGAACCACATCCATTTTTAGAAACACTTCGTGTCTGTTTCACAGATATTTATGGCCTACACAGTTGATTTGATTTCTCAGACGCAAAGGATATTGCATTCTTCCTGACCTACACTATGTATTTTGAACCTGGGGCGTTTCCACACAAACAGATTGTTGAACCGAGTCCTGTGAAAGTCAGTGTGCCTCTGAGCAGGTGAAGAGCCTGCCAATACAGATGAGCCTAAAGGTAAGGATTGGAAGCCCACGTGCTTATGTTGTAGTATCGGAGGCTTATTTGCAAGCCAAGATGAGTCCACACTTAATTCTGACAGCAGGATGAAATAGATCAGCCTTTCAAGGTCCACAGGCCACTTGCTGTGCTTGTTGGGGACGGCAAACACTCCTTCATTAATGAGCGTGTACAGAGTTGGAAGTTTAACTTTAACGCTGCTTTACAGTTTGGGGATTTTCACTGCATCTCTTTTTTACGCCAAACTCTGTCTTTATTTTAAGAACTGCAACGTGACAGCGTCCTCCTTTATTCCCTTAACAATCAAACCAACTTTCGATTTAACTTAAATGGACATTTGTTCCTTAATGGAAAACTTTATCATAATTTTGTCAATATCGTCCCAGAGCAGTTCCGTTTACCTATACAGATCGGACCTTGCAGACTATCTATGGAAACGACATCTCAGTTACTGTGGCTCTTCTCCTTTACTGATATCGGTCAGTGCTGTCTTGTCTCTCTGTCTTACTCTTTTCCATGCTGCAAAAAGGAAAAAGCAGACCTCGAAATCAATGCGAGTTCCTCTTTTCCCCAAATTAATCCTCAGGCCTCCTCTTTTGAGAATGAGGGGAACAGGTCTCTCTGAAGAGCAGCAACAGTGACACCCAATGGCCACCTACAAATTAGACTTGAAACAGCCCTCAGGGCACAGGAGGTCTGTGTTGTCTACCACTGAAAGTGAACAGCTCGAAAGAGTAGTTTAAAGTCACAACGTCCTGGGCAACCTGTTGTAGGTGACCCTGCTTGAGCAGAGGGTTGGAGTACGCAATGACCGGAGGTCTCTGCCAACCTCGGTCACTCTGGGATCTTGGATCCAAATTCTGAGATGTGATAATCAGCTGTGATCGAGTTTGGAATGTTTAGCACTGATGGCAAGTAGCCCAAACTGGTTTGTGACCACATAACAGTTATTTCCTAATAGAAAAAAAGAAAGATGAGTGTCTCTAGACCTACTTTACTTGACAGCCTTTGTCTCCCATTTATCTTGAAAACTTTATGCAATTTTCACATTGAAATAAGTAAATGAACTAATACTGTTGTTACCATTCCATAGTAAGAGAAAGCAACTCATCACAATTAATCAAACATGCATGGGTAGTCTGAATATACCCTACTAGAAAACTTGCATTTTCATTTCCTCAGACTGGCAGACTCACTTGAAAAAAAAAAAAAAACAACCCAGAAAATTCCATGAGATGGAATTCAAGTAGGGCCACTGTAAGAGCACGGGGCCGGGTGCCATGGCACTGTGCTCAAGGGAAATGGGCCCTGCAAGAGCAGAGGGCCAAGACCCAGGGGGCTGTGCTCTGGGGAGAGATGCACTCTGAGAGTAACAGGGGAGTAACTACCCTGGGGTAGTCCAAGCAGGGTAACGAGGTTGTGCCAGACCAGAGGGGGAAGCCCCGTGCTGCTCTTCTAAGAACACAGAGAGGAAACAGCGGGTATAGCACCGGGAAAAGACAGCACGGGTGAGGATAGCAACGCCACCTGCATTGTTAGGAACACGGAGACTGTTTCTGGAGCTTTCGTGCCTTTATTCCTCTCTCTGATCACTACATCCAGACTACTAAGGAGAGGCTTCTGATCTTCCTGGGGGCTGGCACATGCCCTAGATGATGGCCCAGCCCTGGTTTCAGCAGCTCCTGGGTCGTTCTTCTAGCGTTGCTGGTGGGCTGGCCTCTTGTTGGGTGGTGAAGAGTCCTCAGGGCTGCCAGCCCTCCTCTTTGCGGGTCGCTGTGTCTCCCCAGGGGAGCGTTCCCTGCCCTGGCTGGAAGTGGAGGGACCTGGCGCAGTGTCCTCTGGCTCCTCCTGCAGCTCTTCTTGCTCCTCTGGGATGGGAATGGGGGCAGAGGCGGAGCTGCCGGCATCCCCAGCAAGGGCAGCTGTGGGGGTGCTGGGGAGCTGGCCCACGTTGTGTGTGGCAGGGCTTCTGGAGGGGGCTGGGCTGGGTGCAGGAGACCCTCCCCGGGAGGCAACAGGGCTGCCCTCCCACCCCCCAGGAGCATGGATGCCCTCCAGCTCCAGCACATGGTGGGCTGCCCCGGCTGCCCGAACCTGGCAGGGCCAGGGAAAACCAGAACCCATCGCTCAGTGATGTCACTGTCCCTTCCTCGGGGACATGGCAATGGGCTGTCCTTGCCCACGGCGCTTGCCCTGGCAGTGCTGCGGACCCAGCACATGCCTCGGGGGTTACCGCAACGCCACTGCTCATTCCGTCTGCCACCTCTGGTCCCGTGCTCGGCGTCAGTGTTTCATGCCAGTCAGTGAGGTCTTGGCTGTGTCTTCCCAGGGTCCCGTCAGGTTCCGGTGGCCGTGGTACATATCTCCAGGCACATACAGCAAGAGGGTTCATTTGATAATGTCCCATGCCTCCCTGGGAGGCTGCAGGACAACGTCCCACAGGCTGTCCACGTACTCCAGGACTGTTGGCCAGCCCTTTGGGCTCCCCTGCTTCCTCCCACAGCACATCGAAGAACCAGCGCCTAAGGACAAATAGAAAGAGGGGAAGAGGCCTCCAAAGGCTGTGCCTCTCGTCCTCTGCCTCACCTCCAGGAATTCTTTTCCAGACTGGGTGGAAAGACATGTTCAGCTGCTGAGAAATATGCGCCTATGACACCATACACGGGAATGGGTGAAATCAGTTCTATTTTGAAATAAAAATCTTCCTCCCCGCCTTGCTTTGAACTTTGCAAAATTTTTGAGATTTGTTGCTCCTGTTTACAACAGAGGATTTTATCTGGGATGCCCTGAATACCCCAGGGAATGCTCACAAACTCTGCGTGGAGACCAGTGATGCAACTTGATCAAAACAATTCAAGGATAAGATTACTTACCATATTGCATGGCCCTTCTCCTCGCTCACAGTGCGTTTTAGGGGGCACATTGCTCTTCAGGAGTTAAAATCATTCCATTTCTAAATGAATACAGTGTGCTATAGGGAGTCTGGAAGCAAAGCATGGCCTCTACCTGTTTCTATATCCCCAGGTTCTTTATTTGAGTCTGACATTCTAACATATGTTGCCTCACGTTCTAACGTGATATACGTTTCCGCATGGGGAAACATATAGAAAAAAGAGCGAATGCCTTGCACTATGAGAAGCTGTCCTCTAATTTGATGGTATAGTTATAACCTGCTGTGCACGTGGTCACAAAGCAACCAACAAAGACAAGAAAAACAAGCCAGCAAGCAAAGTCTCACAGTCTCTCCCCACGCTTCAGCACTGCTGGCCAGCCCTCTTGGGCTCCCCTGGTTCCCCCCACGGGGAGTCAGGGGCAGCACTTGGCTCTCTTGCAGGGAGTTTTTCCAATTTTTCTCCCCTAGCCAGAGGGCGCAAGGCTGATCACCTCTGCTCAGCACCCATCAGGCCTCATCTGGGCACTGCGTCTTGTTTGGGGTTCAGCAATGGGCCCACGTTTTCTCTAGTGCTTGAGAGAACAGACCGGTGAATGTAGCATTACAGCGTTGGTGGATAAGGGAAGAGCAACTATCACCTACCTGGAAAGGATTTGACGCTGTCACACACAACGTTCACATCTCCCAGTTGGAGAGACATGGGTTCCACGGATGGACTACTCGGTGGAGAAGGAATTGGCTGGGTGGCTGCACTCAAAGAGTTGCGGTCAACTGATCAATGTCCAAGTAGAGACCAGTGAGGAGCGGCATTCTTCAGGCGTCGCTATTGGGACTGGCGCTGTTTAGCGTCTTTGCCGGTGACATGGGTGTTGGGATGGAGCGCACCCTCGGCAAGTTTGCCAATGGCACCCAGCTGCGTGTTGCAGTCGACACGCTGGAGGGAAGGGATGCCATCCAGAGGGACCTGGACAGGCTGGAGAGGCGGGCCCGTGCCGAGCTCGTGATGTACAACAAGGCCAAGTGCAAGGTCCTGCACGTGGATCAGGGCAATCCCATGCACAAATACAGGCTGGGTGGAGAATGGATTGAGAGCAGCCCCGCCGAGAAGGACTTGGGGGTGCTGGCTGGTGGGAACCTGCTTAGCATGAGGCGGCAATGTGCGCTCACAGCCCAGAAAGCCAACTGCCTCCTTCTGGTACCTTCCTCATCACCACCTACCTGAAATATCAATAGTGGGTAGTAAGCTGATGTCTTAACCAGGGAAGGGAGTTTTCTCTGTATGTCCTTAATTCTGGCGCCAGGCAGGCAGCTGACTTCCCTGTGGGATGTCTCCGGTCTACAGATAGGGCCCTCTGTTCCCCTCAGAAGGGAGTCACCTACTACAATTACCTTGCTTTCTTTCTTGGTTGAGGAAGTCCTGAGGCGTGGGGGTGGGTGCCCAGCACTGGGCATCTCACTGGAGGGATCATCCTTTCCATCCTCAATCGCCTGGTCCTCGATTTCCAAAGCCCCATACCTATTATGCAAGGGCAATTGGGATGGTGAGGGGGGCTGTGAGGGGTTTCGCTTGCCTCTCCGAGGAGGGATCTGACTCCACTCCCCCTTATCCCTTGAGTTCTCTCCTTCTGCAAACTGATGAGCAAACCGATGAGTTGAGCAAACTGATAAACTGTTTGATAAACTAACCAAGGTGGAGGAAAAACTCCTTCTTTCCCTGCACAGACCCATGTTGCAGCTGCTAAGAAGAAACGCCCTCCTACTCAAGAGAAAAAACACCCTCTGACTCAAGAGAAATCAAACCCGATACGAGATATCCTGTGGTTTTGCCTCTGTGAATATGGAGAAGACATGAAGAAACGGGATGAAGAACCTACGTCAGCCCTACAGGCACGGGTGCTTGAGTTGCAAAATGAAGCAGATAGAAGAAAGGATTCTTACAGGAGGAAGGCTGCTCTGACCTACGGTAGGCGATCCTACGGACCAGGTAGGAACCGATCTGATAATCGTAGGTACTACGGTCAACGTTAGAGGTGCCCTGCCTCCGGCCAGGAGGAGGAGAGGGACAACCGAATTTATTGGACTGTGTGGATTCGATGGCCTGGCACATCAGAGCCACAAAAGTATAAAGCCCTGGTGGACACTGGTGCACAGTGTACCCTATTGCCCTTGAATCATAAAGGGACAGAAACTGTCACCATGTCTGGAGTGACAGGCGGATCTCAAGAACTGACTGTATTAGAGGCTGAAGTGAGCCTACCTGGGAATAAATGGGAGAAACACCCCATTGTTACTGGTCCAGATGCTCCGTGCATCCTTGGCATAGACTACCTCAAGAGAGGGTGTTTTAAAGACCAAAAAGGGTATCGGTGGGCTTTTGGTATAGCAGCTGTAGACACTGAGGATGTTACACAGCTGTCTACCTTACCCGGTCTTTCAGATGACCCTTCTGTTGTGGGACTGCTGAGGGTTGAAGATCAGCAGGTGCCAATTGCTACTGCCACGGTGCATCGACGACAGTATCGCACCAACCGAGACTCCCTGATTCCCATCCATCCCCTGATTCGCCGGCTAGAGAGCCAAGGAGTGATCAGCAAAACTCGCTCACCCTTTAACAGCCCTCTATGGCCAGTGCGAAAGTCTGACGGGGGACTGGAGATTAACAGTAGACTGTCGTGGCCTGAATGAAGTCACACCACCACTGAGTGCTGCTGTGCCAGACATGCTACAACTTCAGTATGAACTGGAGTCAAAGGCAGCCCAATGGTATGCTACAATTGTCATTGCTAATGCCTTTTTCTCTATTCCTTTAGCAGCAGAGTGCAGGCCACAGTTTGCTTTCACCTGGAGGGGTGTCCAGTACACCTGGAATCGACTGCCCCAGGGGTGGAAACACAGCCCTACTGTTTGCCATGGACTGATCCAGACCGCACTGGAGAAGGGTGGAGCTCCAGAACACCTACAATACATCGATGACATCATTGTGTGGGGTAATTTGGTGGAAGAAGTTTTCCACAAAGGTAGGAAAATAATTAAGATTCTTCTGAAAGCAGGTTTTGCCATTAAAGGAGGTAAGGTCAAGGGACCTGCACGAGAACTCCAGTTCTTGGGAATTAAGTGGCAAGATGGCCGTCACCAGATCCCAACGGATATGATTAACGGAATAACATCTATGTCCCCACCTACTAACAAAAAGGAAAGACAAGCCTTTTTAGGTGTTGTGGGTTTCTGGAGAATGCATATCCCAGGTTATAGCCAGATTGTGAAACCTCTCTATGAAGTGGCTCGAAAGAAAAATGAGTTTCTGTGGGGCCCTGAGCAATGACAAGCCTTTGAGCAAATTAAACAAGAGATTGTGCATGCAGTAGCCCTTGGAGCAGTCCAAACTGGACGGGACATTAGAAATGCACTCTACACTGCAGCCGGGGACAATGGCCCTACCTGGAGCCTCTGGCAGAAAGCACCAGGGGAGACTCGAGGTCGACCCCTAGGATTCTGGAGTGGAGGATATAAAGGCTCCGAGGCCAACTATGCTCCAACTGAGAAAGAAATCTTGGCAGCATATGAAGGAGTTAGAGCTGCTTCAGAAGTAATTGGTACTGAGGCACAGCTCCTCCTGGCGCCCCGATTACCAGTACTGGGCTGGATGTTCAAGGGTAAAGTTCCTTCTACTCATCATGCCGCCGATGCTACCTGGAGTAAGTGGGTTGCCTTAATCACGCAGTGAGCTCGAATAGGAAAGCCATATGGCCCAGGAATCGTAGAAGTCATCACAAATTGGCCCGAAGGCAAAGACTTGGGGAAGGCACTAGAGGAGGTGGTGACACGTGCTGAGGAAGCTGCACCATATAATGAACTGTCAGATAATGAGAAACAGTATGCCTTGTTTACTGATGGGTCTTGTCGTATTCTAGGAAAACATGGAAGGTGGAAAGCTGCTGTGTGGAGTCCTACACGACAAGTCACGGAAGCTGCTGAAGGACAAGGTGAATCGAGTCAATTTGCAGAGGTAAAAGCCATCCAGCTGGCGTTAGATGTTGCTGAACGAGAAAAGTGTCCAATACTCTATCTCTATACTGACTCATGGATGGTGGCAAATGCTCTGTGGGGGTGGGTAAAGCAGTGGAAGCAGAGCAACTGGCAGCGCAGAGATAAACCCGTCTGGGCTGCTGAGCTGTGGCAAGACATTGCTGAGCGGCTAGCGAACCTAGTCGTAAAGGTACATCACGTAGATGCCCACGTACCCATGAGTCGGGCCACCGAGGAACATCAAAACAATCAGCAAGCGGATCAGGCTGCTCAAATTTTCCAGACAGACTTGGACTGGGAACATAAAGGTGAACTATTCTTAGCTCAGTGGGCCCGTGACACTTCCGGTCATCAAGGAAGGGATGCAACATATAAATGGGCCCATGACCGAGGGGTGGATTTAACCATGGACACTATTGCGCAGGTTATCCGCGACTGTGAAACATGCGCCGAAATCAAGCAAGCTAAATGGTTAAAACCTTTGTGGTATGGGGGACAGTGGCTGAAATATAAGTATGGGGAGGCTTGGCAAACTGATTACATCACGCTCCCTCAAACTCGCCAGGGTAAGCGCTATGTGCTTACAATGGTGGAAGCAAGCACCGGATGGTTGGAAAGCTCTGCCGTACCCCATGCCACTGCCCGGAATACTATCCTGGGCCTTGAAAAGCAAGTCATGTGGCAACATGGCGGCCCAGAAAGAATTGAGTCAGACAACGGGACTCATTTTGAAAACAATCTTATAAGTAATTGGGCAAAAGAAGATGGCGTAGAGTGGATATATCCTATCCCCTATCATGCACCAGCTTCTGGGAAGATTGAGCGATACAATGGACTGTTAAAAACCACCCTAAAAGCAATAGGAGGGGTGGAACTTTTAAAAATTGGGACAAGCATTTAGAGCAAGCTACCCGGCTAGTTAACACCAGGGGATCCATCAATCGAGCTGGTCCTGCTCAATCAGACCTTTTACATACTGTAGAAGGGGATCAAGTCCCTGTGGTGCATGGAAGGAATTTGTTAGGGAAAGCTGTTTGGGTTTTTCCTGCTTCAGGCAAAAGCAAACCCATTTGTGGGACTGTTTTTGCTCAAGGACCTGGATGTACTTGGTGGGTGATGCTGAAGGATGGAGAAGTTCAATGTGTACCTCAAGGGAATTTAACCCTTGGTGAGAATACTCAATCCTGAGCAGTATGATGCTGATCACTACATAATACTAACAGTGTTCCATACGTGCTTTTCAGGATAATAGAGAGGTGATGAAACCTGAGATAGCTTCATCAAGTGGCATCCAGCAAGCTCTTCAAGATGAACATGCTATCCGTGGGCACAAACCAGAGTGAATTTCGTACCATCTTTCCTGCCCTGAGATGAGATCCTGCAATCATGAACTAAATGGACTTTTGCATATAACTTTTGTAGGTAAATGTAAACCATAGATGAGTGACCTGCATGTATCCATCTCATATATATAATCTGTGTGTGTGTAAATTTGATAGATAAAAGTAATAGTAATCTGAGCAAGATGCAAATGGTATGGAATAAGGGGTGGAATGTCCTGGTTTGAGGTAAAACAGAACCAATTTTGTTCAGTAACTTCGCTTGTTAGCTGGGCCTCTTCTAACTACTGAAATTAACTGCATATTGTGCAGACAGCGTTCACTCTCTCAGAGTGATAAGACCACTTGTTTGTAGCTGATGCCCAGACATGGTATGCAGAGAGGCTCCTGCTTATACTTATTGCTATAACCCCCAAGGCCAACCAACTTTGTTATTTGCCCCGTTGGAGGGTCGGAAGCGGAAAAGCATAGTGGAGTCCCACCTGCAGGGAGGAGCGGACAGGACAGGTGACCCAAAACTCACCAACAGGGTATTCCATCCCATCTGCCTCATGCTCAGTATAAAAGCTGAGGGATCAAAGGGGCAGCTCTTCCTTCAACGGCCGACGTCTGAGGAGGACTCTGTTCATCTGCCTGTGATCCCGATCCTGAATCCAGATCCAGAATCCAGTTCCCGTCCGTCACTGCGTCCAGCCTGGGACTGCCCCAGTGCCAGCCGGTGACGTCATTGTCATCTCGGGAGCTTGATAGGGTTTTGTGTCTATTTTTCATTTTTTCTTTTCTTTTATTATTAATACTTCATTAAAGTACTTTAGTTCCTTCTAAACTCATAAGTCTCTTTTTCCTCCTCTGCCTCTCTCTTTGAAGAGGGGTAGAGGGGAGCATCTGTCGGTGCCATCTGGGGTGCCTCAGGTCCCCAGTAGTGGATTTTGGCCTAAACCACGACAGTCCCGTAGCTTGTGAATTTGACTGGTTTCCCTGTGCCATGAAGTCGATTTTAACCCGACTAAAGCAAGACATGTATTTAAAGTGAAATCAAAGTGTGCTAACCTTTGTATACAGAAAACAGTTGGAGTTCTTCTCTATCTCAGATCTTTGGCAGCAGAGGCATTGCTTTCTCATGGAGGCCGGCTCCGTGTGTACGTGTGCACAGAAAGGAGGAGCGGTGGGGCAGGGTGTCAGTGCACTCCTGAGAAGCTGTAAAACATTTGGTCCGGTCTCAGTGCGCAGCTGCAATAGCTGGGAAAACGGGAGGAAACCAAAGGCGGCAATGAGAAGACAGCTGTATCAGCCTGAGTATTTGATGAGCCATATACATAGCTCACAGTTAACCTCAAGTGGTAACATGAAGGAAATGAAAATGTTTCTTCTGGGGACAATGGGGCACAGGGGTGCTGACAGTTGGCCTGATGGGTGTTATTAAAAGTTGGAGACAAGTCCCCTTGATTGGCCGGAGCAGACGCCCAAAGGCTGTACTGGGTTGCCCATGGATGGCAGCGGGAGCTGTCCAGGGACGGGATCAATTGTCCCAGCAAAGGCAGTCTGGTTGCCCAGAGTCTGCACTGAGCTGCCCACGGGTGGCCCCGGGTTGCCCATCAAGAGCACCGGGCACCAAAGGGCTGCATCAGGTTGCCATAGCGGCTGCAGGGAGCTGCCCAGGCAGAACCCGGTCCCTGAGCGCCCTGCGCCCCTGGCAACCCTGCCCTGGTTCTGTGTCACACAGGGCACTGGGGACGCTGCAGTGTCTGGCAGTGCTGCCACCGAACCCCACAGCACAGCAGGGAGTAGCCGCCCTCCCGGGCACTCCCAAGCCTCTGGAGGTTTCAGGTGAGTATGTACCATTATGGGAAAGTATTTTTTAT
Source organism: Vanellus vanellus (assembly GCF_965231255.1). Lineage (NCBI taxonomy): Eukaryota > Metazoa > Chordata > Aves > Charadriiformes > Charadriidae > Vanellus > Vanellus vanellus. Next base: position 24,174,001 of record NC_138908.1, read on the forward strand.
GCAAACTTCCCATTTTTGAAGGACTCAAGTGGCTTTCACGCTGTAACAGATGGGATTGAGCACATGCTTTGAGTCAAACCCCACTCCCACCCAGGCATCTTGTTGCAGCACACCAGTGTCCTCACCTTTCACTGGGCTCTGAGCCAGGCTGGGAGCCGTGGGGAGGGGATGGGGTACCTCCTGAGTCCCCTCCTGAGGGTTTGGCCTCAGATGCGGTGTGTTAGGGACATTTGCTGGCCCTCTGCATGATGTTTCTGACAACAACTGACTGATACCCTGAATCTGAAAAGAGCAGTAGCACCCACAATGCCGTATGCAGTTCTCGGTAGCAAAATCTTCACGTGTGGCCATTCCTCCTAGGGCTCCTGCAAGGCTGCTGTTTACACACCCCTCTGAAAAGACTGTCTGGGATTTCTCCTTTCCAAGTGCATCGATTTTACGTCAGGTGAGGCGTAGGCATTTTTCTTCCTTTGCAAGTCAAGAGAGGGCTGTTCTCTTGAGACTGAAATAGCTGGAGGGGGGTCAAATTTGGATATAGATCTGCAAAGCATCAATGCAAGTGAAGGTGGGGGGTGAGGATTGAGTCCCTGACCCACCAATCACACTGGGTTGGTCCAAAGGGGCGCAGCTATCGGGGCTGGAAAGGGCACTTTGAAAGAGAAAAGGACATCTGGAGTACTAGAAGATCAGCACATACGCCAACCAAAAGAAGCCAATGAACACAAGACAATCACCAGCTACACTTTCACGGGATTGACAGATTTGAGGAGAATGAAGGCTAATATCTGTCATTCTCCTGAGCAGCCATGCTTTGCTTTTCTCCGCATTTCAATACTTGAGGCTAGATACTAAACAAATTCAAATCACTTTCCGGATACAAATGCTTGGGGTGCTGTGAGAAGGCATTTGCTTTCAAGAGTTTTAGGCCTGTACAGGTGACCTGTGGGTGCTGTGTGCATTGCTGTTTGTGTTAGAAGCTGCATGTGTTGCTGTAAGAAGGAAGGCAAGTGCAGGAGCTGACTGAGGGAAGTTGTCTTCTATCTCCTCCTCTGTGCAGGACAAGTACTTGAAGAGCAGTGGTCAGGAATGGAGGCTGTCGGCTTTCCCTTAACGGCAAGACATGCCAAGGTTCTGCCTGCCATCAACACCATGACTGCCAGCTATAAAGACCGTTTCCCGTACTACCCGTTGCCTCAGAGCTCCAGCCTCCCCTGGATGCCCAGCACCTACTCTAAAAGAGATGCCATCAAACCAACTTTGGCTCCCTTTTCCAAAACTTCCCAGGGGATGACCACCAGCAAGAAGCTCCCTTACATTTCCAACAGAACAACCCTCTTCACCCGCTACACCCCTGACGACTGGTACAGGTCCAACCTGACCAAGTACAAAGAGTCAGAGACTTCCTGGCACAATGCGGAGGCTCTGAGAGTTGATACCACCTGCATGATTGGGGATAAATACCAGCAGACAAAGAAAACACAAGAAGAAAGCACCAAAAGCCTGGGAGGACGTGTGAATGCTATTGAGTTTTGGAAAGGGGAGCTCTGCCGTGAGCTGGATGAGATGATCGGGGAGACCAACACGCTCACAGACATGAAGAAGAGACTAGAAAGAGCCTTGGCCGAGACGGAGGCCCCTCTCCAGGTAAGCACTCTGTCCAGTGGGCTGCAAGCTGTAGCCTACTGCTGGAACAACTGCAGCCATTCAAATGTCTAACTAAGTTCCACTGCAGCTCCGCAAGACCTAGAGAGTTTTTATGAAGAGACCATAAGTTAAGTTTGCAATGTCTTCCCATCTGCTGCATCCCCTATCAGCCCGTTATGAGCTCATCACAACTCCATTTGCTTAACCAAATATTTGTGTAGGCGGAACATCCAAATTCCTGGACTGGGAGACAGAAGCCCATGTCTTCCTACAACACCCTGGGGAGGTCAGCATCAAGGCTGACACAGGTGCCTGTGCCACAGCTCTGGTTGCAGCCGGGACATGTGTGCTCCCTCATGTTGATTTGATGTGTATGGTGCAGTTCGGTTGTTTGTAGTCAGCCTAAGCAGCCGCCCTGGGCACTTTGTTCCCCTGGTGTCCCCTCTGTGCCCGCCTAGAATTTCTTTTCTTCCATTTCTTGAGATGGGGACTCTCTCTATAGAGAATCCTGCCCCTGCACCGACAGTGATGGCATGTCCCCAACAGGTCGCTCAGCAGTGCTTGCTTCAGCGGGAGAAGAGGATGGGCATTGACCTCGTCCATGATGATGTGGAGAAAGAGCTCTTCACGGTAAGTTGGGCCACCCAGATCATGTGTTAAAGCCAGTTTTACCTAAACTGCCCTACAGAGGCTTTGCAGCCTTCTTCCCTACCTGGCTCCTTACTGCTGGGGAGGTGCTCAGCTCTTCAACCCCCCAAAACCTGCTGGGCCAGGGGATGGTGTTCCCCCAGGCAGCAGCATGCCCACGCCATGTGGGTATGACTTGGCCGTACAGAGGATGGAATAGCTGAAGAGCAGCTGCGTGTTTGTGTAGCGTGTGGGGGTTCTGTGTCCCTCTTCAGGGAGTAGTGCACTAAAGACATGCACGCAGTTTGGGGGCACTTTCTCCACTCCCTGCCTGTTTACTCTGGGCAGAAAGACAAGCAGGCAAGTTCTTGCTGTGTGCTTGGTTGGGGAGGTCTGAGGGGACGAGTGGCATCAGGACAACTGAGTACAGACACTGATGATGGGGCCATGTGTCCTTTACCCAGGAAGTCAATGTCATCAGGTCGTGCCAGGAGAAGATGCAGCGGTACCTGGATGAAGCCAAAGCCCAGCTCACGTAAGGAGGAGCTCCTTATGTCATGCCCTAGGGCTGATGTGCATTTGCAGTTGTGATGTGGACCCCTAGCAGACCCCGACCTCTCCCCACACCCTGCAGATGGAAAAGCCAGGCGGGCTCCCCGGGAAGTGGGCAGTGATGCTCATGGGATGACAGAGCTGCGTGGGAGGGAGCTGCGGGGAACTGGAGCGGGGAGGAAGCCCTTCCACCTGAACATCCCCAGCGATGGCTGTTGTTTGCATGTTGAAGGTCCAACAGGGCGGCCCAGCACGAGCTGGAGAGGGACCTGGCCCACAAGCAGGCGGCCCACCGCATCGATGACAAGTGTCACCACCTGAGGAGCACCTCCCACGGCATCAGCTACTACCCAGCGGTGGAGCGGGTCGATGCCACGTGAGTGCACGCTGGGCGGCACGCCAGCAGCAAGCTGTGCCCGGGATGCACGGTGCCTCTCCCTGGCAGGGAGCTGCTTGTCCCCAGCCCACTGTCAAGGCACGTCCATCCCGCCTGGAGACAGCTGCCTGAGTGGGACCGTTTCTCTCTGCTTATTGTTATTCTTACTGTTATTGTTATTGTTAACCTTACCTTTATTCTTACCCTTACTCGTACTATTCTTCTCATTCCTATTTTCTGTTGTTGTTGTATTAAACTGTCTCTATCTCCACCCGTGAGTCCTGGTCTTTCTCTTTCCCCTCCATTGAGAGTGGCTGTGTGGTCCTAGCTGCTGGCCAGAGTTAAACCACAACCTATGCTCAAATTAAAGACGGAGATTTCAGATACATTTAATCAGTGCTGCTCCCAGGCAGGCTTCATGCCTGCCCACGTCCAGCTTCAGCACTACGGGCTTACCGGGGCTTCTTCTTCCCCCTCACCTCCTGAAGGATCTCGGTGCCGGACTCTTGGGCCAAGATCACAGACGACAACATCCTCCGCTCACAGAGCCAACGGGCGGCCTCCTCCAAGCTGCGGGACAACATCGAGAACCTGCTGGTGGTGGCGGCAAACGAGATGTGGAGCCAGTTCAACAGGGTGAACATCGCCTTCACCAAACGCATCAGCGAGACAGCCGATGCCAAGAGCAAGATCCGGACCCACCTGGCCAAGGTAGTCGGAACCCCTCCCTTTCGGTGTGTCACCGTCACTTCCTAATGACACCCCTGAGGTGGGACCCTTAGGAGTTGGCACCGTAATTTCATCTCAAGGGATCTGTTTTTGCTAGGACGTCCTCACTGGCAGCCTGGAAGCACAGGGATTGCCAGCAGAAAATGCCAATGCTGGTTGCATCTCCTGGTAGTTCCTTCAGAAGCGCTGGCTGCCTTCCAGAACGGCCTTGCTGGGCCTCTGCTGGGCTGCCTGCTGGGGGGGTTGCAGGCTTGCTTCTCCTCCAAGGACGTGCTTTCACTCTCCGTGCTCTGGGGCTGCTGCATGGGCATGCGTGTGTTTGCTTTGCCAAGCAGAGTCAGTGGAAATCAGTGATGGACACCTGCCTCAGAGCTGTGGGTCTCATAGAAAGCTTCCTGAGACGTGCCCGACACTGTATTGAGTAACTGAGGGAAGACGGGGCTTGCAGCACTGCGAGCTGATGCCACGTCTTTCAGTGAGGATCCATGAAGAACCTTCCCTCTCTGAGTTACTGTTGATGGATGATTAGTTCCAGCAAGCGGTAATTTTGGGAAGCTGGGAATTCAATAGGTCCATCAGTGCTCCAAAACCTCCTCTGATGTGACAGCAAGAGCCAAGAGAGGTTTTTCCCTGAAGAAAAATTACTCTTGGCTCTGCGCCTTGATGTGTAGCAGAATGACAGGGGTCTGAGCCCAGGGTCTGCTTATTGAACTTGTTTTGTTCTGCAGATGGACAAGAGGAAAGGGTAATTATGTAGTCACTTGAGAAGATACTTTTTAATTTGTGCATGGGTTTCTTTTTTACGCCAGACGCTGCAGGAAATCTTCCAGGTGGAGAAGACCTTAGAAGCCATCCAAAAGGCCATTAGGGACCAAGGGCCTCCCTTAAAAGTGGCTCAGAGCCGGCTGGACGAGCGCACACGCAGACCAAACGTGGAGCTGTGCCGGGACACTGCCCAGCTCCGGTAAGGCAGGAGTGTGGGTCTGGTGGGCTCCTTGAGGAGTTACGGCTGGTAGCACCCGAGGGTAGCACCCGGGAGTAGCACTGCATGAAAAATTAAGCATGGGCTTTTTTTTCAACAGTCCTTCCATAAGTGCACTGCTATAATCAAAAGCAATGAGCAGGTATTGCAGCCTTTGGGTGCTGGGAGAGCTCTGCGCCCATAAAGGAGGCTGTACACCATGTCCGGGTATAGCCTGATGGCACCCCATGAGGGGATGGATTCTTCCCGCTTGGGTAAGCCCCATCTTCTCTCCAGCCTGCTTCCCGGCAGTTGGATGTGCTCAGTTTTGAAGGACGAGCCCTTTACTCTCCAACAGGATCCTGCTGAGATCCCTTAGGCCCTTCCTTTTGGGGAACTGCAAGGAAGGGTGCCCCCTATGGAGAAGCAGAAAGGGCTGTCCTCACCTTCTCCGAGGACACTGGAAATCCTTTCAAGGACACAGTGGTCTGTTTGGGATTGCACGCCGAGGAGCTGTGGAGGAGTAGGCTGGCCTGAGCGCCCAGCAGCACCCCCTCTGAGGCACCCCAAAGTTCACCCCTCCTGGGAGCCCGTTGGGCAAGACTCCAGCTGAAGCCTTTTCAGAGCAATTGAAACCCAGCCCCACAGCCTTTGCAGCATCTCGTACAACAAGGTTTTTTTCCATCCTCCCCTTGTTTCACATTCACTTTTAGCCTCTCCCAGATGTCCTGTTTTCTTTGTGTGCATCTGTGGGCATGGGGAGGATGCCTGCACAGGGAAATCCAGGAGGGGGAGCCAACAAACCCCCCAAACCAAGCAGGAACAGGAAACCACACCTGCTCATCCCTCTTCTTGCTGGCCCGAGCTGCTCTGGGAGAGGCGGCTGCGCATTGCCAAAGCCTTTGAGCAGACTTAACCATGCCTCCCCGCTGAGGTCTGGAGGAGCTCTGCCCTCAGCTTTCCCATGCGTCTGCCAGAAACGGGGGGTCTGAGTTAGTCTGAGCACGCTGAAGGGGGAAATCCTGTGACCAAGGGGCCCTTCAGCAATGCCACGCTAGAAACCACCCCCACGATGGCACTGTTAACCAGGGTTTCTTGCTGTTTTCCAGCCTTGTCAACGAGGTCCACAAAATCAACGAGACGGTCCAGAGCCTCCAGCAGCGCCTGAGAGACACCGAGGACACCCTGCAAATGCTGGTTCATACCAAGTCGGTCTTGCAGCATGACCTGGCCGTCAAAGCCAACACACTCTTCATTGATGAGGAGAAGTGCATGGGCATGCGCAAGACCTTTCCCAGCACGGTGCGGCTGCTGGGTTCCATTTAGGCTCAGCTGAACTCACTGAATCTGTTGTGGGAGGGATTCCCAGTTTGGCTAAGATGCTTTGGAAATACTTGATTAGAGTTTCACTTCCATGAAAAAGCCATGAGTAGAAATTAAATGATCTTTTTGTGTGTTATACGGTCTACCGGTATTTTTTTTGCCTTTGGTTTTTCTCTTTCCACTGTACTTTCACGGTGTGCCAGAAAGTCACTGAAAATACTTTGTAAGCGACTAAGAGTAAATCCACCCACGGGGATTCAGTCCTACCCTCTCAGTCGGTGATTTTAGGAGAAAAACTGTCGTGTCTGCCTCCTTTTGAGTCTGTCTGATGTGGGAAAAGCACAGGGTGAAGCCATGCCGGCTGTCTCGAATCACCTCCCTGTCCTCCACGGGCCTTAGCATAGCTTCAAGGAGAGTCCGTTCCAGGATCTTCCCAGGCACAGAGGTGAGGCTGACAGCTGGGGACTTCCCAGGCTCCCCCTTTCCCCCTTTTTCAAAAATGGGTGCCACATTTCCCTTCTTCCAGTCACTGGGGACTTCCCCTGACTGCCATGACTTTTCAAATATCACCTTCTTAGGTGATATCACCCTTTCATTCCTTGGAGGTATTTCACTGGTGTTTCCTTCTTGCCTCATCGCTGGAAGACTTCAGGTGTCCTGCAGCGTAGCCAGCACATCTCAGAGCAACAGCCTGTGGGCCCTCACTAGCACCCTGTCCCTCTAACCTTGGCGTGTCATCTCACAGCTTGTCACGGGCAAGCCTGATATTGTCCCCCTCTCCCTTCAAGCCTCGTTTTAAGCGCTGTCAGGGAGCCCTGATAGCTGGTGAGCAAAGACCTTCTTCCCCCTTTGAGACAAGTGAATCCCATCTGACGCCGGCAAGCCTGGTGCTGTGTAGGCCATCCCCTTATCAAAAAAAACAAAATTCTGTTGGTCACACCAGCCACGGATCCACCTATTAATAGACTGGGCCTGTCTGTATGTTTCTTCCAATGTCGCTGCCTGTAACTGGAAGGAAAGAGGAAAAAATAACCTGTGCCCCACATCCCCTTACCAACCGTCCCAAGGCCCTGAAGTCTCTTTTGATCGCCATTGGAGGACATGTTGCAGCTTCACCACCACACACACAGAAGAGTAATAATGGGTAATAGTCCGAGGGCCGTACCAGGCTTGGAAGTTTCCTAGTGATATCCTTAAGCTGGGGCCCAGGGAGGAAGCAGACATCCCATCGGAAGAATAAGGGTTTGGACCAATTTATGTCATTCATGTTCATGGTATGAAAATAATCTTGTATGTTATGAAATAATCTTGCCGGCCAGCTTGGGTCAAGTGCTCACGTCTCACTCCTCCTCATCCCTGCGCCTGGCAAGCTCAAAATCTCTGAGCCCTTGAAACCCACACACCATAGCCAGCTATAAAGTACATATTTTCACAAGTTCAGACACTGGAGTCTTCTAAAAGTGCAGGCTTCCCAACTATTAGAAGAGAAGTTAGTCCTGTGTCGCTCAAAGCAGGACACACTATAACAGTTTTTCATCGCAGGAGAGAGCATATTATTCTCTTTGCATAACCTCATGCAAAATGACTGCAATTCAAAGTGCAGAGCACTCAGGCCTGGTGGCCCTATCTCCCTTAAGCTCTCAGTTTCGCAGCTGCTCACTGAGTTCACGAAAAACACAGTCAGAGTTTTTATTCATTAAGCACAGTCTTTAAGGCAGCTATCTTGTCAGGTTTTGAAAGCCGAGCTCTTGTCCTCAGCTCCTCTGCTCTTCTCCTGGGCACACAGTAGCTACTGGAAACAGCTGAAGAGGCACTGCTCATTGTGTGTTGCTATCAACATATTTACATTAGTTTAGTCTAAAATACACCCCGTGATTATGTAAAGGTTTGGAAAGGACCAGGCCAAGTCGGGACAGCTGAGGCCACCTGGGCTAGTATCAAGGCTGATTTGGTACTAGCAGACGATTGTTTCTCTTTGGAAGAGCAATTACACAAAACAGTGAAGGTGATCTGAAGCTTTGTTGAGGCGGGTGCACTGCATACCCTGACCTCTGAGTTCATGATCTGCTTCCCCTCCTAATCAATGGGCAGAAATAGCACTTCTTTGATACAGTTCCAGTGACTTCAGACATTGGTTTTAACAGATTTTGACTTGACGCACAGAGGCACGCGTCTTTCCACTGAAAGAGGGTTTAGTTCATGACGAGGCAGGAAGTTGCAATAATACTGTTAGGTGAGATTGCATCCACTATGAACAGCCATGCAAGGATGATGATGGTTTTGAAAAGAATCAAAATTTTTATCACAGCTCCCATAAAATTCAATAGAGCCCAAAACCTCTGGTGCAAACTGTAGGAACAAATCTCAAGAATGTGGCAAAGTTCAAAGCACGGAGGGGAGGAAGATTTTTATTTCAAGATAAAAGTGATTTCACCCCTTCATGTGCATGCTGTCCTATCCTCCCAGCAGCTAAATGTGTATTTCCACCCAGCCTGGACACAATTCCCCGAGCCGATACAGAGGACAAGAGACACAGCTTTGGGAGGCCTCTGCATATCTCCCGGATGGTCCCTGCCTGGGTGAACAACGCTCACATCTGCCCCTTCACACTGGGTTATACCAACAACCAAACCACTCAAGTGCCCCTACTGGAAGAGGCCTCTTGTGCAACTCGGAGACGGCTCAGGGAAGGGTCAACAAGGAATATAGACCTGGATGCTCTGGAGTGTGGCATCGCAGGTCTGGACGGATTGACCTCCAGGCTCAGGGATCCCACAGCCTCTCTGGCAACCCACTCCACTGCTTTATGAGTCTCACAAGGATTTTCTTCTGGATTCCTGCTCTCCAGCCTGAACCTCTCCACTTTCAGGAGATGCCACCAGGCAGTGCTGGCAAGACGTTCCAAGTGATGGGTTCTGTTGTCACCGAGGGATGGGCTCTGATGTCACCAAGCAACGGATTGTGAACACGTGCCCCTCGCTGCTTAAATCCGGGCGCCGAGTCCCATCCAGCTGGTTCATACCCGCATTCCAGCTGAGCAGTTGGCGAGGCTGGAGTGTTGAGCCAAGCCTTGGCGCTGGTGTCCTGACTGGGGAGTTAGTTGCTCGCGGCAGCTCTCCATCTGTGCCCCAGAGCCCGCAAAGGATTTTCCCTGGCCCTGTCAGCTTCAGGCAGCCGGGGCAGTCAGGAGGCACGCTCGCAGCAGCAGAGGTGAGCTGTGTGGGGACACCGCACCCTGGGGATCTGGGAGGGTTTCTTTCTTGAGGGACCTGGGCATTTCTTCCAGCCCTCCTCAGGCCAGCCAGTGACCGTGGCCTCTCTTCCTTTTCCAGCCTGACACCGGCTGCTGCAGCGCCACAGGGAGGGAGCACTTGGTCACCCCCAGCTGCCCCTAGCACGATGCAGCGAGTGGAGAGCATGGCAATGGACCTGGACAACCGCTGCCCAGTGTGCCTGGACAGCTGGGACGATGCCGCCTATGCCATGCCATGCCTCCACCAATTCTGTTACCAGTGCATCCTGCGCTGGGCTAACAGCAAGCCCGAGTGCCCTCTCTGCAAGAGGAGAGTGCGATCCATCGTGCACTCGGTGAGGGCAGACAATGACTTCGAAGAGGTTCCCATCGCGTCATCTGCCTCAGCCCCCGCACCAGTTGGCACCCGGCAGGCCGGAGGAGCGCCCAGGCACCCAGACACCCACAGCCCCCCTCGCCGCTCTGTAACACCTCAGCCACTGGCAGTGGAGTCAGTGCCCAGGGCTCTGGTGGGCGGCCTCCAGCCCCATACCTGGGCGTTCCTCTTTGACGACCACCCGGCTCTCCTCCAACGCTTTCTGCCCTGGCTCCAACAGCAGCTGGGGCTGATCTTTGCCGAGGAGCCTTCAGCAGCCGTTGTGATGGAGGACCTCATCCTGGCCGTCCTGGGCTTCTTTGGTCTGGACGAAGAGGTCCTGGTCCGGCTGCTGCAGGTCAGCCTCCAGGATCGCGCGGCGACATTTGTACAGCAGCTTATCAACGTCGCCGTGCAACGCTGCAGCGCGGAGGCCCACCGTCTGCTGGGCCTCGAGGACAGCCATGCTGCCGAGGAGCGGGAGGGCAGCCCCGTGGCTGTCCCTCCTCCTGCTGCCTCCAGAAGGGGGTCTCCTGGCCCTGGCCAAGCCACCTCCCGCAGCCCTGCTGCAGACGATGAAGAGGAGCGACCCAACACCTCCACCGCTGCTCTTCATGGGGCTCCCGGCAGCTCCCCCGATGCCCCTGTTCCAACCAACGGGGAACAGGAGGAGCTGCATGAGGATCCAGGGGAGGTTGCCGCAGGTCCCTCTACTCCCAGCCGCAGCAGGGACCTCTCCCGTGGGGGGCCATGGCGAGGCCCGAAGAGGAGGGCCAGCAGCTCCCAACATTCACCTCAGCCACCCAAGAGGCCACCCCGCCGGCACAACTAGAACAAGGCCCCAGGAGCTGCCAAAACCAGGGCCAGGCCAGCAGCTGGGACACATGCTCAATACAGTTTTGTATATATTTCATTATTTCCTTTTTATTTTATTCTTAACGTTTTAGTCAAGTAGTTCAGTTCCTTCTGAAATCCTGAGTCTCTCTTTCTCTCTCCTGCCTCTCTTTGAAGACACGTTGACGAGAGCATCTGTCCTGCCACCCAGTGGCCAATCCGGCCCAAACCACAACAGCCATAGAGAATCATACCTCCAGTATCAACTCTGTGCTACAGCTCATAATCAAACCTTACCAGCTATTTAGTCCTCTCAGTTTTTATTGACACAGAGCAAGTTTTGCAGACCCAGTCCAGTTTTGTTCCGGGGAAATTCTATCTGGCCTCATCTTTCCAGGGCCAGGCATCACACACCGCAGCAGGTAAAACATCCTGTCCTGCAGAACGCCCGTTTTCATGGGGGAGGGAAACAGCACTGCGGGTAGCACTGATAACGTAGACCACAGAAGCAAGTGGGCAGAGCTCCATGAAAACACTGCCAGGCTTTTTGCCACACAAGGACTACCCCTGCAGTCTTGTCAGAGGTTGCTTACTTAGCTTATAGCAGTCCACCCCTCCAACGTCAAAGGTGTCGCTGCAAGACTGAGACCCCAGAGATGCCACAGAAAGCACCATCTCCACCCCTTTACCAAAGCGGTTCCCGGTTAAGTACCAACAGCAGGAATTGCTGCTGCCCACTGCTCTGGGCATCCGCCACCATCCACCCCACACAAAGGGCCAGCTGGGTATCTCCCCCATGGGCACGCCAACTCTGCAGACTCCTTTCAGGTGTCTTTTCAGGCAGAGCAGACACAGACCAGATGAGTTTCAAGCTGAAACACGACTTTGTCATGCAGGCAGAGAAAAAAGCTCTCAGAACTTGAGAGTTTTATTTCACAATCTGAAAAATGACACACAGCGTAGGTACAAAGACAAGGAGACGCTACAGTCCACAGCAGGAGCGGTGGTCAGGCACTCTCCCTGCACCTCTTTGCCAGGGACGGTGCTCTTGCACAGGCAGAGGTATCTTCTCCCCTCCCCAAAAGCGCACCGACCCCACAGACAGACATTTCTCCCACACCTCCTCTGAAGGAAGGCTACCAGCGACCCACCTGCAGAATTAGCCAGAGACTTCTCAGCACCTTATCATGCCGCTGTGCTTTCAGTCAGAACGGCATTTTTGATTATAAGCAACTAAGGGCAGAACTAAAGTAAATCTCTATCAAAATGCAGCAAAACCATGACACTGTTCTTATTCCTCTGGCTTCTTTCCAGAGTCATTTACAAAATACCATTCCTCTCTAGGCCACTCCTAATGGACAGCCTTTCAAGATTTTTCAAATCTACATCAGCATCTTCTTTAAGACTTTAGCACCCAACACAGAGCTGAAGGCATTTCTCCTTCTCCTAAGAAAGCCCAGCTCAATCTCTACTTTGCTTCCCGTCTTCCCCACCCCAACTCACACCAACACAGCGCACGCACCTCCTCAAGCAACACTTTCTTTCACCAAAACACAGGACCTGTTTCTGAAGTCAACTGCCGGAGGGACCAGCGAGAACTGCTTGGGCTCTTCTACCTGTGACATTGAAAGGGATGTTGAAGTGGGATTTCAGTAGTGAACTCAACATGACAAACTCCAGCAGAGGTAAGAAAAACACGTTTTTTAGGAACTAGTTCAAAACAGGGCCCAGGAGCACCACTAAGTGTTTCAGTGCCACATCCCCCCTCTCCAGTAACACCAGAGTTGCAGCAGAACTCTAATCTGTAACAATAAACGTACGAGGCACATACTGCCTGTAAAAGCAGAATATCCAAAACTGCAGGCAAATCCTCACTGGCACAGAGCAGCACACTTCAGTCCTCCTCAGGGTCTCTGTTGAAAGGGTGGTAACTGGAGCAACGGGATTTGCCACTGCCTCCTTTCTTCCTACAGAAGAAAGCTATCGAGTATTGCCATACATTTGCCTTTCTGCTCTGGCAGAGCCCTTTCTTCCGCAGGCCTCTCTGAAGTCCTTGGGAAGTGCGGAGTGCCCACAGCTCTCCTGTTCCACCCCCAGCGCTGGAGGCAACCCAGGGGAGAATTAGAGCAGTCGAGAAGCTGCTCTGGCTTGCGTTGCTGTGTGAACGCATGCCGACCACCTCCACAGACGCAAGGCTAACGGCAACCCACCAGCAAGGAATGCTTCTTGCACCAGCCTTCTTCAATACCTACATACTTTCGTGGGCCTAAGCCCAGGTCTCCCATGACAATTTTCATTAAGCTGCATTCTAAGTGATGATTTTTCAAAACACTCTGGAGATTGTCCTTTCTTAGCAGCTTTCTAACTGCTCAATCAATGCAAAGTATTATTTTTCCCACACAAATGGAAACTCATTGGTCTCAACCTGATATTACTCGGTGTTCCTCAAGAGTATCAGCCTTTTCTCCCAGCTGACACTTCAAGAGCAGATGCAGCAGCTCAGCCATTTCCCAAGAAATTCTACACAAATTTGCAGTACCTGGAACTAGGTGCCTACACAGAAGTCACATCTCATGGGAAAACACACGTTTAAGGCCATCCCTCACACTCTGGTGTTGCTGGCCTTCTTTTGCATACATTTGTTTTCCTAGGTATAAGGATTAACAAAACCATGAATCATTTGGGTCAGTCTGCCACACCCTGCAGGTAATACTGCATAGCATGTTTTCCAAGTGTTCACGGCCCTGGGAGTCACGCTTGCCCACATTGAACAATAAATGCTCAATAATGCCCAGATCACAAAGCCAATACGCTGCTTGTGTGCACCAAATAGAAGGCAAAAGCACAGGAACTCCTATGCAACAAGGGTCCGAAGAAGCAGAAGAAGCTGCAAGTCGAAACCTGAGTCATCAGATCCCAAATTTGGTCCAGTTGTTTTGTGAGTACGAGTAGCAATGAAGACACACAGAGCGACAAACACAGCAATCCTCTTGGTGTCTTCAGGAAGAACCTAAATCATTAGGCACAGTCAGAAATGGTGAGCGTCCTCAGATCATGTGCCTGAGCTCAAAAAGGAAACGTTTCTCCTCCAGACTGGCACAACCTGTGGAAATAAGACAATCAGGAATGCTGCTGAGAAGGAGAGAGATTAAGATGGGCAGATCAAAAGTCAGCATGTTGCACCTTAACCTGCGGAGGGACAAGGGCAAAAGGTTACAGAATTTGCAAACGCGTGCTCAGGGAACAAAGAAATACTGGAAGCAAAGCCGCGGCTCCCCAAGGCTTGTGTCCTGGGCTCATGGGAAGGAAGCACGGCTAGCAGCTTGGAAACCTGCCAACCTGATGCTCAGGCTTTCCTGAGATAAGGCTCCAAGGCAATCCTCAACAGCTGTCTTTTCCCTCTACCTCCAGGAGCTGCAACAACAGAGAGGAAAGAAGGAGGAGAGAGACAATGGAGGAAAGAGGAATGAAACCAAGCCCACCAGATGCCAAGGTATAGCCATCCCTGCTGAAAGGAGCACTCCCCCATTGTTTAAATCCTTCCTTTCTGCTCCTTGGCTCCGTCAGGATCCTGCCAGCCTGTGCTTTCAGCAGCAGCCTTTCTCTCCCGGGTGAAAGCAGAGCGCTCCAGCTCGCTCTTAGCTGCCCTTGAGCATCTGCCCGTGACAGCACACACACCCAACTTCACGCATCTCCTGCCACGGGCAGCTGAATCCCAGAGGCGTGCATGCAGCAGCTCTCTTCTCCCCCAAACACTCTTGCTGGCATGTTACCCACCTGCCTACTCAGAGGTCGACAACTGCTTAGAGGGTCTGCTATCTTAACCGGCAGTCAAGTAGTGCCAGACTATCCAGTCCACAAGCCAGCTGTAGCTCGCAAATCTCTGGGTGGGGGTTCAGCACACAAGTAAAACTTTTGCTGCCACCCACCCACTGATGCTCCGTGGATTCCCTCCTGTGCTGCAGCCCTGACTTCTGTGGCTCCCTTTGCTCAGGGGCACTTCAGACTTGCAGCAAATTGTGCTCAGATTCCAGCCCTTCAAATACAAGCCGCATGTTTTAGTCATTCCACATAGGGGAATCAACCCAAGATCACAGTACATCATCAATCAAGTTCATAAAGAAAAAGGCTGTTAGTAGGTGAGGGGTTTGGGGGTATTTTATAGGATAGAGCACCTGCTCTTCCAGGTGTCTCAGCCTTCCAAGACCGAAGCGTGGAATACTAAGAACTACGTAGATACAGCATTTCCATCGCTTGAGCCTGCACTTGTTTGTGGCCTCAGAAGGGTCCGCACAGCTCCGTCATTTAAGAGAGCTGCTGCTCTAAAGGCAGGCACTCCAATGAAGAATTCTCAAGCAGTTCACCACACTCCATCATGAAGCTGCCTCTCCTGAACAATGCAGAAAACCAGGCTGCATATAAGGTCTTTCTAAGGAATCATTTTTCTGGTACTGGTTCAATAAGTCACACACCTACCTAAGCACTAAGGCTCTGCATAAGAAAGCAACGACACAGAGAATTGCTCACACCACAACTAGAAAGTACAAAGTTAAATCTTATCAAAATGAAACGGAAATATTGGAACGGTCACAGGTTTGTTGTTGTTTTAGTTTTTGGGTTTTTTTTAAATTTATTGGATGTCACCAGGTCTCTCTTTAAACCATAAAGCACTGATTCAGCTGATGAAGAACATGACATGACATCACTGAGGCAATGAGCTCTGTGCTTGAGTTCTCTTCCCTCAACTCTGAAGGCACAGAGAGTCCCCACCAAGCAGCAGATCTTCTCTGTGCAACACCAGGGTGGGTCTGGCGTCATCTTCAACCACCCATTGGGTAGCTGAGGCAAGAACCGGCCGGGGACAGCAACCCGCCATGGGCCTTCCTGTCTGCAGACTGAACACCCCTCCTCCAGGCCCCAAGGACCTCGGTGGCCCTACAATGGACTCCTCCTGTCGCCCCTGCGCAGCAGCATGCACCAGGCCAGGCCCTCTGACACTGTGGCCGCTGTCCTGTTGAGGCCTGGCACAAGGAGGGGGCTGGAGCCCAGGGCACACCAGGGGACATGGAGGGCAGACCCACTGCTCAAGGGGCAGCCTTTCTCTCTGGAAGCAAAAGGGCCGCCCGCAATGGGGCCTTCAGGGCCTCAGGGGCCCGCCTCCCAGCCACAGCAACGTCCGTTGGTGACATCACCGGCTGGCCGTTAGGCAAGCAGGCAGCCCTGTGGCTGGCCCACAGCTCGCTCAGCAGCCGGACACAGTCACGCCAAGCCTGCTTGCGAGAGGAGGAGGCGGCCAAGGGAGGCGAGTGCCCACAGTGAGTGGCAACAGTGCCTACATTGAGTGGGCCCAGGGCCAAGAGGCTCATTGGAAGCCCTGAGGATGCCTCCCCAGCCCAGGAAACGCCAGTGGGCTGGCGCCAGCAGCAGCAGCCCTGGCCGGCGAGATGAGCCCATGGAGGTCGACCCGCCACAGAAGAGGGATGAGGAAGAACCCATGGAGGTGGATCCCCCTGCAGATGACACAGAGCCCATGGAGGTGGATCCATCTCCCGCAGGCCTGGTGGGGCACACCACCACCACGGCCAGGCTGCCTCCAGCAGCACGCTGTCCAAAGCGCCGCAGGACCCTCGCGGGCTGCCAGGGACAGCCACAGCGCAACAAGCGGCGCCAGCCGCGCAGACGACGCTAGCCGTAAGTGGGCAGCGGGTGGAGGGAGGTGATGGGTTCCCTCTGCTGTGTCCTGCTCTGGGTTCCCCCGTGCCAGACAGAGATGGCCATAGTGGAGAAAAGCCATGCCCCGGTGCCTCCTGGTAACCACCCAGCTTCCGTTGAGCTCCCAGTGTTTGTCAGTTGCAGCCAAGAGCCACCAGAGACAGCAGGATGGAGCTGTGCTGGCCCAAAGCAGCACCAGCAGCAGCACCCCGCATCCCATCCTTACTGTGGCTGACTGGGCCGTGTCCTTTGGGCACGGCCAGGGTCCTCCAGTCCCGGGTGGAATGGGCCAGGCCAACTGCTGCTGTGGCTCTAGGTGGGCTCTCCCTGGGGCTCGGGGACACGCGGGCATGGCCGGGCCCCACAGCAGCAGCCTTTCACATACCCACCACTCTCTGCTCTGCAGGGAGCCTCTCAGAAAGGGCACGGCGGTGCTGAGCGTGGATGTGTGGTTGAGCCAGGGCTGCAAGAGAAGCCAGAGGTGCCTTTGCCTCCTCCAGCAGAAGCTGCTCATTGCCAAGTTGCAGTAAGTGCCTGCAAGCCCAGCCGCCTTTCCCCCAGCCCTGTCCCTGGCAGCGGGGCAGGGACACCCTGGCACCAGCCTCAGCCCCCGGGGGCACCTTGCTGCTGGATGCACCCATGTCTGCCCCAACGGCAGGCGGGGGACAGGGCTCCGGCAGGCTCCACCTCCAGCTCCCTGCCTGCCTCTCCGCTCCTCAGATGTGGCACCACCCTGCGCCCACGGCTCTGCCTGGCCCTGGACCAGCTGTGGGTGCTGAGTGCTGACAAGGAGGCAGCAAGAGCAGAAAAGGAAGGAAGTGATGAGGATGGGACCTCCATCATCCTCTCCTGGCCCAGCAGCTCCTGTGTTGCCCCTTTCAGGTGAGTCATGGTGCCACGTCCCATGACTGGGCAGGAGAGGTTCCCAACTGGGCCCATGGCATCCTGTGAATGGCCTCTGCCCTCCGAGCAGAGCCTGAGCAGGGAGCAGGCAGCACGCTGGCACGGAGGAATAGGGGCATTTCTACATCCTGAATCCCCTGGTCACCTTTTGGTGCCCAGAAGGGAAGGGCAGAAGAAGCTGCAATGCCAAGAGAAAGGGAGAAGAGGCAGCTTGGGCTTGACCCAGCTCCCTCCCTGTCCCTTCCTGGTGCACAGGACACCAGAAGGAGACAAGAGAGCACGGGTGAGCTGCCTCCCATCCATCAAGCACCTGGAGAAGGAGCTGAGCGGCTGCCACCATGTGAGTGTTTCTGTCCCTAACAACCGCTCCTCCAGCCGAGCAGCAGAGGCATCGCTGCTCACCTTCTTCCACTCCTTCTTGCCCAGTGGAGGACATTCAATCCCAGGAGCCTGGAGAAGCTGCTAGAGGTCCAGGCAGAGGTGAGAATGGCCTTTCCCCCACCCATGGCTGTGCAGGATGTGTGGTGAGTGGGTTGAGCCCCGGAAGGCAGAGGGTCTCACCGCTAATGCTCTCAGGCTGCTGGTGTCGCGTGGCAGCTTGCCAGTGGCCCTTTCTGCTGTGAGGCTGCTCTCTAACCGCTCTCTGATTCTTGTAGGATGATCCCAAGCAAGCACCGCTGCTTACCCCATCTGTCAATAAAGGAGGACATCACCGCTCAGGTAAGTTTTGGAAAGAAAGGCAGGGAGGGCCTTTTGTCCTCCTGCAAGCGGCACGTCTGCAGAATTGAGGATGCTGCTGCCCTTCACCTGGAGGAAGTCTGTGCCCATCACGCTGCAGCAGGAGAGAGCTCAGCCCTTGGTACCCTTCGACATTGCGGAGCACTTGAGGTGCTTCCTGCTTCACTCCGTCCCCAGAACTAAATTGACCTCTGCTCCTCGGCCAGAGCCGGGAGGAGCCATGCTCACTTGTCCCTTGAGTGTCCCTATGCAGGTGTGGCAGCCCAAGGGAGGACGTCACCTGGAGGAGCAAGGGGACCCGTTGGGCAGCGGCTGCTGGACCTGGTTCTGCGGGGACACGGAGCCTCTGCTGCTGCCCACAGCTTGGAGGAGGAGGGCAGGGCGAGGGCTGGGCAGGGCTGTCGTGGTGGCATGCCGGCTCTCAGGAGCATCCCAGCTGGAACTGCTGAGCCAGAGCTGCGGTTCCAGCTGCTGGCCCCCTGCCCGTCCTGCCCCATCGCACCACGCTGCAGGCAGGGCAGGGTAGGGCAGGCTCTGGGAGCGCTGGGCTGGTGGTCTCCATTGACGGGCTCTTACTCTGTTTTCCTTTGCAGCGGGAGGGAGCAGCAGCAGGAGGAGGAGGGGGCTGCCCTTCCCCCAGGTACAGGGGTAGCAGCCGTGGTGCACCAGGCAAAAGCTTTCCTGGAGGCACCACCCTCTCTGCTAGTCCTCAAGGAAGTAGAAGTGGCAGATACGGAGGCAGGATTGGAAATAGCAGAGGTATGGCAGGTCCACAAACACTGCAACAATGTGTCTCGTGGAGGAGGGTATGTCTTAATGAGTCCAAGGAGCTGCTGTGCCTCTTCCCAGCATTCATTGCCTTCTGGCTTTGTGTGGGTTGTTTTTATCCCCCAGAACAGGACGGTGTAAGTGAAAGTGGAAAGGTGGTTTCTCCAATGTGTTAGGAATGTGCTTATTCAAAGGAAATACCTACAAAATACCTGCCAAGGACAGACTCCAAAAGCAAAGCCTGCCACCGCAGAAGGGGGTGTTGCACCAAAGGGGTATCTGCAGAGTTCTGTCTCAGGAGGGCAGAAGAAACGGCAGGAGAAAGAATTGGGCAAGCCTTTTCTTGCCCGCAGGGGACCGCAGGGTGTCTGCTGAATGGCCCCTGCAAATTAGCAGAGTGTCACACACCTGTGAGAACGTTGTGTTCGAAAGTGAGGCCCTTGGAAGAAAGGGCTAATGCCAACCAGCCCAAGGCACCTTCTCTAGAGAGCTAAGGGAGCAATTTGCCAAAAAATTGCTTACTCCTCCAGGGCATCCCTTGCCACCTGCTAACGCCAACATTTCTGGTTTAGGCAACCACCACTTTTCCTCCAACCGCCCCCGAGACCACGACAGAGTCCCTGCGATGTGCAGAAGATCAAAAGAACCTTTCAAAGGCACAAAGGTAAAAGGAGTGAGCTTGGGTTAAATGGAGAACTAATTGATCCAGTTGATCCTGGCTTTACCTCTCCAATCCACTGTGGGATGGAAAGGTTTGCAGGCTCCCTCCAGGAAACCGAAAACCAAAGCAAAAGGAAGAGACCAGAGGCCTGGGAAGAGGAGATGGAATGTAAACAAGAAGAAAAAAGAAGGAAGAGAGGAAGAAGACTGCGACTGAAGAGAAGAAGAAAGGTCCAGATGGTGAAGAAGCCCAGGTGAGTCCCAGGCTCTGCTGCCCATCTTTCCCAACTCCTTAAACTGCGCTAAGTCAGTCCAAGGGGCTGGCAAGGGACGGCCAGGGATGGTGCCGTGCAGGCTTTGGGAAGAAGTCCATGGCAGCTCCCCAGGGGCTCCCGATGGAGCCCTGCTGCGTGGCACAGGCGCACTGTGCATCCCTGCAGACGCACAGTCTCAAAGGGCGTTCCCCATGGGGACAAGGCGCCAGAGCCACCCCCTGCTCAATGCCAGCTGGGCTAGAAACCCTTCCTTGCCGGCTGTGTTTCCCAAAGGAAGGGGAACCAAGTCCTGTCTCGTCCTGCCTTTGGGCTTTACCAGCGTTTTCTGACTCTGTCCTTGTAGGTGCCCGTTTCCTGTTAGAGCCTGAACCCCTGTGACTCCTGGGCTCCCGCACGCCATGTTCACAATAAAAGGATCTTTTCTCTCTTAATACAGTTGTGGATATAGTGTGCATGTGTCTTTAGTTTCTCTCTTTTTTTTGGTTGAGGTTTTCATTAAAGTAATTTAATTTGTTTTTTAAACGTGTAAGTCTCTTTTCTCTCTCATCCCTTCCCTCAGAGAGTTAAACTTACTGGAGTTGTGGGAACTTGTGCTGTGTGCCCAACTGCAAAAGATAACTTATGACGCCCTGGCAGAAACGCGTATGACATATCCTGCACCACAAAAGGGGTAACCTGTCCGGCCTTCCCCACCCAGACCGTTCCTGTTTTCTGTCTTTTTAACAGACATGATGTACTCCACCAATGACATCATGGGACAAATAGCATCTGTCCTTGTTTGAAGTAAAACGGAACCGATTCTCTCTTCAGTCACTTCACTTTTTAGCTAAGCCTCTTCTAACTACTGCAGTGAGCAGCCTATTGTGCAGAAACCGTTCACTCTCAGAGTGACGAGACCTGTGTTGATAGTTGATGCCAGGCATGGTATGCAGAGAGGCTCTTGCTTAGACTTAGGGCTATAACACCCAAGGGCAGATAACGTGGCTATTTGCCCCGTTGGAGGGTGGGAAGCGGAAAAGCGCAGAGGGGTCGCACCTGCGGGGAGGAGCGGACTAGACAGGTGGCCCAAAATTGCCCAACAGGGGATTCCATCCCATCTGCCTCACGCGCAGTAGAAAAGCTGAGGGATCAAAGGGTCAGCCCTCTTTCTTCGATGGTCGACGCCTGAGGAGGACTCTGTCTGTTCGTGTGCATTTGGTCTCGATCCTGAATGCAGCTCCGGAATCCAGTTCCCATCCGTCACTGAGTCCAGTCTGGGGCTTCCCCAGGGCCAGCTGGCGAGGTGACTGTCATCCTGGCAGCTCGATACGGTTTTCTATACATTTCATTATTTCCTTTTTACTTTTCTATTAATATTTCATTAAAGCAGTTTAGTTCCTTCTAAACTCGTATGTCTCTCTCTCTCTCTCTCCTGCCTCTCTTTTTTTTTTTACTGAAGAGAGGGAGCGGGGAGCATCTGTCACTTGCCTTGTGGCCGTTTTGGCCCAAACCATGAGAGGCAGGTAGAGTGTTTACAGGAGAGAGAGCAATATTCAAAAGTGGCATGAAAACGGCGACTTGGCAATGTTATGGGTACGTGTAGACTCATGACGGATGCTATAAAAGATCTGGATCGGGGTATTTTCAGAAGGGCAGCTTATGAGCCAGTGTAATCCTGTAGTAACGGACAGCAAGAACGTAGCGCTGCAACAGAAAGATGGACAGCTTTTGGCAGTCAATTTTGTGCTTAGGTGTCTAAGTAGTTAGATTCTCAGGGAGATACTTAGAGAAGTACTACTTGAACTAAGTAGTTTCGATAACTAGGCAGACCTGGGCCGATGTGCAGAAAATTGGCGCCCCTGCTTAGTATCTGCCGCACGTTTGCACCCATGGTTTCTTTTTTGGTGAGCTAAAATGGTCGAGGCTTTGGGACAAACTGTCTCCTCCCATGTCTATCAAAACTGGACATGCCTTAGCACAACTGGGAGTGGTAGTTTTGTAATTTTAGTGAATTTGCTGCTGTTGGAGCTGTAGTCAAAATTAAGGAAGGAGTTTAATTACTTGCATAAAGGGAGAGCATGCGAGTAGTCTACTGACTTTGGTGTGGTCCCCAGAGCACGAGGGATTTGGGGACCACTTACTACTGGGTGTAGTTGAGAACTTTGTGCTGGAGAGTCACTGTCCTGGTTTGAGGTAAAACAGAAACAATTTTGTTCAGTAACTTCACTTCTTAGCTGGGCCTCTTCTAACTACTGAAATTAACTGCATATTGTGCAGACAATGTTCACTCTCAGAGTGATAAGACCAATTGTTTGTAGCTGATGCCCAGACATGGTATGCAGAGAGGCTCCTGTTTATACTTATTGCTATAACCCCCAAGGCCAACCAACTTTGTTATTTGCCCCGTTGGAGGGTCAGAAGTGGAAAAGCATAGTGTAGTCCCACCTGCAGAGAGGAGCTGACGGGACAGGTGACCCAAAACTCACCAACAGGGTATTCCATCCCATCTGCCTCATGCTCAGTATAAAAGCTGAGGGATCAAAGGGGCAGGTCTCTTCCTTCAATGGCTGACGTCTGAGGAGGACTCTGTTTGTCTGCCTGTGATCCCGATCCTGAATCCAGATCCAGAATCCAGTTCCCGTCCGTCACTGCGTCCAGCCTGGGACTGCCCCAGTGCCAGCCGGTGACGTCATTGTCATCTCGGGAGCTTGATACGGTTTTGTATATATTTTTCATTTTTTCTTTTCTTTTATTATTAATACTTCATTAAAGTACTTTAGTTCCTTCTAAACTCATAAGTCTCTTTTTCCTCCTCTGCCTCTCTCTTTGAAGAGGGGTAGAGGGGAGCATCTGTCGGTGCCATCTGGGGTGCCACAGGTCCCCAGTAGTGGATTTTGGCCTAAACCACGACAGTCCCGTAGCTTGTGAATTTGACTGGTTTCCCTGTGCCATGAAGTCGATTTTATCCTGACTAGAGCAAGACATGTATTTAAAGTGAAATCAAAGTGTGCTAACCTTTGTATACAGAAAACAGTTGGAGTTCTTCTCTATCTCAGAACTTTGGCAGCAGAGGCATTGCTTTCTCATGGAGGCCGGCTCCGTGTGTATGTGTGCACAGAAAGCAGGAGCGGTGGGGCAGGGTGTCAGTGCACCCCTGAGAAGCTGTAAAACATTTGGTCCGGTCTCAGTGTGCAGCTGCAATAGGTGGGAAAACAGGAGGAAACCAAAGGCGGCAATGAGAAGACAGCTGTATCAGCCTGAGTATTTGATGAGCCATACACATAGCTCACAGTTAACCTCAAGTGGTAACATGAAGGAAATGAAAATGTTTCCTCTGGGGACAATGGGGCACAGGGGTGCTGACAGTTGGCCTGATGGGTGTTATCAAAAGTTGGAGACAAGTCCCCTTGATTGGCCGGAGCAGACGCCCAAAGGCTGTACTGGGTTGCCCATGGATGGCAGCGGGAGCTGTCCAGGGACGGGATCAATTGTCCCAGCAAAGGCAGTCTGGTTGCCCAGAGTCTGCACTGAGCTGCCCACGGGTGGCCCCGGGTTGCCCATCAAGAGCACCGGGCACCAAAGGGCTGCATCAGGTTGCCATAGCGGCTGCAGGGAGCTGCCCGGGCAGAACCCGGTCCCTGAGCGCCCTGCGCCCCTGGCAACCCTGCCCTGGTTCTGTGTCACACAGGGCACTGGGGACGCTGCAGTGTCTGGCAGTGCTGCCACCGAACCCCACAGCACAGCAGGGAGTAGCCGCCCTCCCGGACACTCCCAAGCCTCTGGAGGTTTCGGGTGAGTATATACCATTATGGGAAAGGTTTTTTTATGCAAACTTCCCATTTTTGAAGGACTCAAGTGGCTTTCACGCTGTAACAGATGGGATTGAGCACATGCTTTGAGTCAAACCCCACTCCCACCCAGGCATCTTGTTGCAGCACACCAGTGTCCTCACCTTTCACTGGGCTCTGAGCCAGGCTGGGAGCTGTGGGGAGGGGATGGGGTACCTCCTGAGTCGCCTCATGAGGGTTTGGCCTCAGATGCGGTGTGTTAGGGACATTTGCTGGCCCTCTGCATGATGTTTCTGACAACAACTGACTGATACCCTGAATCTGAAAAGAGCAGTAGCACCCACAATGCCGTATGCAGTTCTCGGTAGCAAAATCTTCACGTGTGGCCATTCCTCCTAGGGCTCCTGCAAGGCTGCTGTTTACACACCCTTCTGAAAAGACTGTCTGGGATTTCTCCTTTCCAAGTGCATCGATTTTACATCAGGTGAGGCATAGGCATTTTTCTTCCTTTGCAAGTCAAGAGAGGGCTGTTCTCTTGAGACTGAAATAGCTGGAGGGGGTCAAATTTGGATATAGATCTGCAAAGCATTAATGCAAGTGAAGGTGGGGGGTGAGGATTGAGTCCCTGACCCACCAATCACACTGGGTTGGTCCAAAGGGGCGCAGCTATCGGGGCTGGAAAGGGCACTTTGAAAGAGAAAAGGACATCTGGAGTACTAGAAGATCAGCACATACGCCAACCAAAAGAAGCCAATGAACACAAGACAATCACCAGCTACACTTTCACGGGATTGACAGATTTGAGGAGAATGAAGGCCTAATATCTGTCATTCTCCTGAGCAGCCACGCTTTGCTTTTCTCCGCATTTCAATACTTGAGGCTAGATACTAACAACAAATTCAAATCCCTTTCCAGATACAAATGCTTGGGGTGCTGTGAGAAGGCATTTGCTTTCAAGAGTTTTAGGCCTGTACAGGTGACCTGTGGGTGCTGTGTGCGTTGCTGTTTGTGTTAGAAGCTGCATGTGTTGCTGTAAGAAGGAAGGCAAGTGCAGGAGCTGACTGAGGGAAGTTGTCTTCTATCTCCTCCTCTGTGCAGGACAAGTACTTGAAGAGCAGTGGTCAGGAATGGAGGCTGTCGGCTCTCGCTTAACGGCAAGACGTGCCAAGGTTCTGCCTGCCATCAACACCATGGCTTCCAGCTATAAGGACCGTTTCCCGTACTACCCGTTGCCTCAGAGCTCCAGCCTCCCCTGGATGCCCAGCACCTACTCTAAAAGAGATGCCATCAAACCAACTTTGGCTCCCTTTTCCAAAACTTCCCAGGGGATGACCACCAGCGAGAAGCTCCCTTATATTTCCAACAGAACAACCCTCTTCACCCGCTACACCCCTGACGACTGGTACAGGTCCAACCTGACCAAGTACAAAGAGTCAGAGACTTCCCAGCACAATGCGGAGGCTCTGAGAGTTGATACCACCCGCATGATTGGGGATAAATACCAGCAGACAAAGAAAACACAAGAAGAAAGCACCAAAAGCCTGGGAGGACGTGTGAATGCTATTGAGTTTTGGAAAGGGGAGCTCTGCCGTGAGCTGGATGAGATGATCGGGGAGACCAACACGCTCACAGACATGAAGAAGAGACTAGAAAGAGCCTTGGCTGAGAAGGAGGCCCCTCTCCAGGTAAGCACTCTGTCCAGTGGGCTGCAAGCTGTAGCCTACTGCTGGAACAACTGCAGCCATTCAAATGTCTAAGTTCCACTGCAGCTCCGCAAGACCTAGAGAGTTTTTATGAAGAGACCATAAGTTAAGTTTGCAATGTCTTCCCATCTGCTGCATCCCCTATCAGCCCGTTATGAGCTCATCACAATTCTATTTGCTTAACCAAATATTTGTGTAGGCGGAACATCCAAATTCCTGGACTGGGATACAGAAGCCCATGTCTTCCTACAACACCCTGGGGAGGTCAGCATCAAGGCTGACACAGGTGCCTGTGCCACGGCTCTGGTTGCAGCTGGGACACGCGTGCTTCCTCATGTTGATTTGATGCATACGGTGCAGTTCGGTTTCTTGTTGTCAGCTGAAGCAGCCGCCCTGGGCACTTTGTTCCCCTGGTGTCCCCTCTGTGCCCGCCTAGAATTTCTTTTCTTCCATTTCTTGAGATGGGGACTCTCTCTATAGAGAATCCTGCCCCTGCACCCAACAGTGATGGCATGTCCCCAACAGGTCGCTCAGCAGTGCTTGCTTCAGCGGGAGAAGAGGATGGGCATTGACCTCGTCCATGATGATGTGGAGAAAGAGCTCTTCACGGTAAGTTGGGCCACCCAGATCATGTGTTAAAGCCAGTTTTACCTAAACTGCCCTACAGAGGCTTTGCAGCCTTCTTCCCTACCTGGCTCCTTACCGCTGGGGAGGTGCTCAGCTCTTCAACCCCCCCAAAACCTGCTGGGCCAGGGGATGGGGTTCCCCCAGGCAGCAGCATGCCCACGCCGTGTGGGTATGACTTGGCCGTACAGAGGATGGAATAGCTGAAGAGCAGCTGCGTGTTTGTGTAGCGTGTGGGGGTTCTGTGTCCCTCTTCAGGGAGTAGTGCACTAAAGACATGCACGCAGTTTGGGGGCACTTTCTCAACTCCCTGCCTGTTTACTCTGGGCAGAAAGACAAGCAGGCAAGTTCTTGCTGTGTGCTTGGTTGGGGAGGTCTGAGGGGACGAGTGGCATCAGGACAACTGAGTACAGACACTGATGATGGGGCCATGTGTCCTTTACCCAGGAAGTCAATGTCATCAGGTCGTGCCAGGAGAAGATGCAGCGGTACCTGGATGAAGCCAAAGCCCAGCTCGCGTAAGGAGGAGCTCCTTATGTCATGCCGTAGGGCTGATGTGCATTTGCAGTTGTGATGTGGACCCCCAGCAGACCCCGACCTCTCCCCACACCCTGCAGATGGAAAAGCCAGGCGGGCTCCCCGGGAAGTGGGCAGTGATGCTCATGGGATGACAGAGCTGCGTGGGAGGGAGCTGCGGGGAACTGGAGCGGGGAGGAAGCCCTTCCACCTGAACATCCCCAGCGATGGCTGTTGTTTGCATGTTGAAGGTCCAACAGGGTGGCCCAGCACGAGCTGGAGAGGGACCTGGCCCACAAGCAGGCGGCCCACCGCATCGATGACAAGTGTCACCACCTGAGGAGCACCTCCCACGGCATCAGCTACTACCCAGCGGTGGAGCGGGTCGATGCCACGTGAGTGCACGCTGGGCAGCACGCCAGCAGCAAGCTGTGCCCGGGATGCACGGTGCCTCTCCCTGGCAGGGAGCTGCTTGTCCCCAGCCCACTGTCAAGGCACGTCCATCCCGCCTGGAGACAGCTGCCTGAGTGGGACCGTTTCTCTCTGCTTATTGTTATTCTTACTGTTATTGTTATTGTTAACCTTACCTTTATACTTACCCTTACTCGTACTCTTCTTCTCATTCCTATTATCTGTTGTTGTTCTATTAAACTGTCTCTATCTCCACCCGTGAGTCCTGGTCTTTCTCTTTCCCCTCCATTGAGAGTGGCTGTGTGGTCCTAGCTGCTGGCCAGAGTTAAACCACAACCTATGCTCAAATTAAAGACGGAGATTTCAGATATATTTAATCAGTGCTGCTCCCAGGCAGGCTTCATGCCTGCCCACGTCCAGCTTCAGCACTACGGGCTTACCGGGGCCTCTTCTTCCCCCTCACCTCCTGAAGGATCTCGGTGCCGGACTCTTGGGCCAAGATCACAGACGACAACATCCTCCGCTCACAGAGCGAACGGGCGGCCTCCTCCAAGCTGCGGGACAACATCGAGAACCTGCTGGTGGTGGCGGCAAACGAGATGTGGAGCCAGTTCAACAGGGTGAACATCGCCTTCACCAAACGCATCAGCGAGACAGCCGATGCCAAGAGCAAGATCCGGACCCACCTGGCCAAGGTAGTCGGAACCCCTCCCTTTCGGTGTGTCACTGTCACTTCCTAGTGACACCCCTGAGGTGGGACCCTTAGGAGTTGGCACCGTAATTTCATCTCAAGGGATCTGTTTTTGCTAGGGCATCCTCACTGGCAGCCTGGGAGCACAGGGATTGCCAGCAGAAAATGCCAATGCTGGTTGCATCTCCTGGTAGTTCCTTCAGAAGCGCTGGCTGCCCTCCAGAACGGCCTTGCTGGGCCTCTGCTGGGCTGCCTGCTGGGGGGGTTGCAGGCTTGCTTCTCCTCCAAGGACGTGCTTTCACTCTCCGTGCTCTGGGGCTGCTGCATGGGCATGCGTGTGTTTGCTTTGCCAAGCAGATTCAGTGGAAATCAGTGATGGACACCTGCCTCAGAGCTGTGGGTCTCATAGAAAGCTTCCTGAGATGTGCCCGACACTGTATTGAGTAACTGAGGGAAGACGGGGCTTGCAGCACTGCGAGCTGATGCCACGTCTTTCAGTGAGGATCCATGAAGAACCTTCCCTCTCTGAGTTACTGTTGATGGATGATTAGTTCCAGCAAGCGGTAATTTTGGGAAGCTGGGAATTCAATAGGTCCATCAGTGCTCCAAAACCTCCTCTGATGTGACAGCAAGAGCCAAGAGAGGATTTTCCCTGAAGAAAAATTACTCTTGGCTCTGCGCCTTGATGTGTAGCAGAATGACAGGGGTCTGAGCCGAGGGTCTGCTTATTGAACTTGTTTTGTTCTGCAGATGGACAGGAGGAAAGGGTAATTATGTAGTCACTTGAGAAGATACTTTTTAATTTGTGCATGGGTTTCTTTTTTACGCCAGACGCTGCAGGAAATCTTCCAGGTGGAGAAGACCATAGAAGCCATCCAAAAGGCCATTAGGGACCAAGGGCCTCCCTTAAAAGTGGCTCAGAGCCGGCTGGACGAGCGCACACGCAGACCAAACGTGGAGCTGTGCCGGGACACTGCCCAGCTCCGGTAAGGCAGGAGTGTGGGTCTGGTGGGCTCCTTGAGGAGTTACGGCTGGTAGCACCCGAGGGTAGCACCCGGGAGTAGCACTGCATGAAAAATTAAGCATGGGCTTTTTTTTCAACAGTCCTTCCATAAGTGCACTGCTATAATCAAAAGCAATGAGCAGGTATTGCAGCCTTTGGGTGCTGGGAGAGCTCTGCGCCCACAAAGGAGGCTGTACACCATGTCCGGGTATAGCCTGATGGCACCCCATGAGGGGATGGATTCTTCCCGCTTGGGTAAGCCCCATCTTCTCTCCAGCCTGCTTCCCGGCAGTTGGATGTGCTCAGTTTTGAAGGACGAGCCCTTTACTCTCCAACAGGATCCTGCTGAGATCCCTTAGGCCCTTCCTTTTGGGGAACTGCAAGGAAGGGTGCCCCCTATGGAGAAGCAGAAAGGGCTGTCCTCACCTTCTCCGAGGACACTGGAAATCCTTTCAAGGACACAGTGGTCTGTTTGGGATTGCATGCCGAGGAGCTGTGGAGGAGTAGGCTGGCCTGAGCGCCCAGCAGCACCCCCTCTGAGGCACCCCAAAGTTCACCCCTCCTGGGAGCCCGTTGGGCAAGACTCCAGCTGAAGCCTTTTCAGAGCAATTGAAACCCAGCCCCACAGCCTTTGCAGCATCTCGTACAACAAGGTTTTTTTCCATCCTCCCCTTGTTTCACATTCACTTTTAGCCTCTCCCAGATGTCCTGTTTTCTTTGTGTGCATCTGTGGGCATGGGGAGGATGCCTGCACAGGGAAATCCAGGAGGGGGAGCCAACAAACCCCCCAAACCAAGCAGGAACAGGAAACCACACCTGCTCATCCCTCTTCTTGCTGGCCCGAGCTGCTCTGGGAGAGGCGGCTGCGCGTTGCCAAAGCCTTTGAGCAGACTTAACCATGCCTCCCCGCTGAGGTCTGGAGGAGCTCTGCCCTCAGCTTTCCCATGCGTCTGCCAGAAACGGGGGGTCTGAGTTAGTCTGAGCACGCTGAAGGGGGAAATCCTGTGACCAAGGGGCCCTTCAGCAATGCCACGCTAGAAACCACCCCCACGATGGCACTGTTAACCAGGGTTTCTTGCTGTTTTCCAGCCTTGTCAACGAGGTCCACAAAATCAACGAGACGGTCCAGAGCCTCCAGCAGCGCCTGAGAGACACCGAGGACACCCTGCAAATGCTGGTTCATACCAAGTCGGTCTTGCAGCATGACCTGGCCGTCAAAGCCAACACACTCTTCATTGATGAGGAGAAGTGCATGGGCATGCGCAAGACCTTTCCCAGCACGGTGCGGCTGCTGGGTTCCATTTAGGCTCAGCTGAACTCACTGAATCTGTTGTGGGAGGGATTCCCAGTTTGGCTAAGATGCTTTGGAAATACTTGATTAGAGTTTCACTTCCTGCTGAAAGCCATGAGTAGAAATTAAATGATCTTTTTGTGTGTTATACGGTCTACCGGTATTTTTTTTGCCTTTGGTTTTTCTCTTTCCACTGTACTTTCACGGTGTGCCAGAAAGTCACTGAAAATACTTTGTATGCGACTAAGAGTAAATCCACCCACGGGGATTCAGTCCTACCCTCTCAGTCGGTGATTTTAGGAGAAAAACTGTCGTGTCTGCCTCCTTTTGAGTCTGTCTGATGTGGGAAAAGCACAGGGTGAAGCCATGCCGGCTGTCTCAAATCACCTCCCTGTCCTCCACGGGCCTTAGCATAGCTTCAAGGAGAGTCCGTTCCAGGATCTTCCCAGGCACAGAGGTGAGGCTGACAGCTGGGGACTTCCCAGGCTCCCCCTTTCCCCCTTTTTCAAAAATGGGTGCCACATTTCCCTTCTTCCAGTCACTGGGGACTTCCCCTGACTGCCATGACTTTTCAAATATCACCTTCTTAGGTGATATCACCCTTTCATTCCTTGGAGGTATTTCACTGGTGTTTCCTTCTTGCCTCATCGCTGGAAGACTTCAGGTGTCCTGCAGCGTAGCCAGCACATCTCAGAGCAACAGCCTGTGGGCCCTCGCTAGCACCCTGTCCCTCTAACCTTGGCGTGTCATCTCACAGCTTGTCACGGGCAAGCCTGATATTGTCCCCCTCTCCCCTCAAGCCTCGTTTTAAGCGCTGTCAGGGAGCCCTGATAGCTGGTGAGCAAAGACCTTCTTCCCCCTTTGAGACAAGTGAATCCCATCTGATGCCGGCAAGCCTGGTGCTGTGTAGGCCATCCCCTTATCAAAAAAAACA
Organism: Vanellus vanellus; assembly: GCF_965231255.1. Lineage (NCBI taxonomy): Eukaryota > Metazoa > Chordata > Aves > Charadriiformes > Charadriidae > Vanellus > Vanellus vanellus. The sequence continues at coordinate 24,204,651 of NC_138908.1, forward strand.
AAATTCTGTTGGTCACACCAGCCATGGAGCCACCTATTAATAGACTGGGCCTGTCTGTATGTTTCTTCCAATGTCGCTGCCTGTAACTGGAAGGAAAGAGGAAAAAATAACCTGTGCCCCACATCCCCTTACCAACCGTCCCAAGGCCCTGAAGTCTCTTTTGATCGCCATTGGAGGACATGTTGCAGCTTCACCACCACACACACGGAAGAGTAATAATGGGTAATAGTCCGAGGGCCGTACCAGGCTTGGAAGTTTCCTAGTGATGACCTTAAGCTGGGGCCCAGGGAGGAAGCAGACATCCCATCGGAAGAATAAAGGTTTGGACCAATTTATGTCATTCATGTTCATGGTATGAAAATAATCTTGTATGTTATGAAATAATCTTGCCGGCCAGCTTGGGTCAAGTGCTCACGTCTCACTCCTCCTCATCCCTGCGCCTGGCAAGCTCAAAATCTCTGAGCCCTTGAAACCCACACACCATAGCCAGCTATAAAGTACATATTTTCACAAGTTCAGACACTGGAGTCTTCTAAAAGTGCAGGCTTCCCAACTATTAGAAGAGAAGTTAGTCCTGTGTCGCTCAAAGCAGGACACACTATAACAGTTTTTCATCGCAGGAGAGAGCATATTATTCTCTTTGCATAACCTCATGCAAAATGACTGCAATTCAAAGTGCAGAGCACTCAGGCCTGGTGGCCCTATCTCCCTTAAGCTCTCAGTTTCGCAGCTGCTCACTGAGTTCACGAAAAACACAGTCAGAGTTTTTATTCATTAAGCACAGTCTTTAAGGCAGCTATCTTGTCAGGTTTTGAAAGCCGAGCTCTTGTCCTCAGCTCCTCTGCTCTTCTCCTGGGCACACAGTAGCTACTGGAAACAGCTGAAGAGGCACTGCTCATTGTGTGTTGCTATCAACATATTTACATTAGTTTAGTCTAAAATACACCCCGTGATTATGTAAAGGTTTGGAAAGGACCAGGCCAAGTCGGGACAGCTGAGGCCACCTGGGCTAGTATCAAGGCTGATTTGGTATTAGCAGACGATTGTTTCTCTTTGGAAGAGCAATTACACAAAACAGTGAAGGTGATCTGAAGCTTTGTTGAGGCGGGTGCACTGCATACCCTGACCTCTGAGTTCATGATCTGCTTCCCCTCCTAATCAATGGGCAGAAATAGCACTTCTTTGATACAGTTCCAGTGACTTCAGACATTGGTTTTAACAGATTTTGACTTGACGCACAGAGGCACGTGTCTTTCCACTGAAAGAGGGTTTAGTTCATGACGAGGCAGGAAGTTGCAATAATACTGTTAGGTGAGATTGCATCCACTATGAACAGCCATGCAAGGATGATGATGGTTTTGAAAAGAATCAAAATTTTTATCACAGCTCCCATAAAATTCAATAGAGCCCAAAACCTCTGGTGCAAACTGTAGGAACAAATCTCAAGAATGTGGCAAAGTTCAAAGCAAGGAGGGGAGGAAGATTTTTATTTCAAGATAAAAGTGATTTCACCCCTTCATGTGCATGCTGTCCTATCCTCCCAGCAGCTAAATGTGTATTTCCACCCAGCCTGGACACAATTCCCCGAGCCGAGACAGAGGACAAGAGACACAGCTTTGGGAGGCCTCTGCATATCTCCCGGATGGTCCCTGCCTGGGTGAACAACGCTCACATCTGCCCCTTCACACTGGGTTATACCAACAACCAAACCACTCAAGTGCCCCTACTGGAAGAGGCCTCTTGTGCAACTCGGAGACGGCTCAGGGAAGGGTCAACAAGGAATATAGACCTGGATGCTCTGGAGTGTGGCATCGCAGGTCTGGACGGATTGACCTCCAGGCTCAGGGATCCCACAGCCTCTCTGGCAACCCACTCCACTGCTTTATGAGTCTCACAAGGATTTTCTTCTGGATTCCTGCTCTCCAGCCTGAACCTCTCCACTTTCAGGAGATGCCACCAGGCAGTGCTGGCAAGACGTTCCAAGTGATGGGTTCTGTTGTCACCGAGGGATGGGCTCTGATGTCACCAAGTGACGGATTGTGAACACGTGCCCCTCGCTGCTTAAATCCAGGTGCCGAGTCCCATCCGGCTGGTTCATACCCGCATTCCAGCTGAGCAGTTGGCGAGGCTGGAGTGTTGAGCCAAGCCTTGGCGCTGGTGTCCTGACTGGGGAGTTAGTTGCTCGCGGCAGCTCTCCATCTGTGCCCCAGAGCCCGCAAAGGATTTTCCCTGGCCCTGTCAGCTTCAGGCAGCCGGGGCAGTCAGGAGGCACGCTCGCAGCAGCAGAGGTGAGCTGTGTGGGGACACCGCACCCTGGGGAGCTGGGAGGGTTTCTTTCTTGAGGGACCTGGGCATTTCTTCCAGCCCTCCTCAGGCCAGCCAGTGACCGTAGCCTCTCTTCCTTTTCCAGCCTGACACTGGCTGCTGCAGCGCCACAGGGAGGGAGCACTTGGTCACCCCCAGCTGCCCCTAGCACGATGCAGCGAGTGGAGAGCATGGCAATGGACCTGGACAACCGCTGCCCAGTGTGCCTGGACAGCTGGGACGATGCCGCCTATGCCATGCCATGCCTCCACCAATTCTGTTACCAGTGCATCCTGCGCTGGGCTAACAGCAAGCCCGAGTGCCCTCTCTGCAAGAGGAGAGTGCGATCCATCGTGCACTCGGTGAGGGCAGACAATGACTTCGAAGAGGTTCCCATCCCGTCATCTGCCTCAGCCCCCGCACCAGTTGGCACCCGGCAGGCCGGAGGAGCGCCCAGGCACCCAGACACCCACAGCCCCCCTCGCCGCTCTGTAACACCTCAGCTGCTGGCAGTGGAGTCAGTGCCCAGGGCTCTGGTGGGCGGCCTCCAGCCCCATACCTGGGCGTTCCTCTTTGACGACCACCCGGCTCTCCTCCAACGCTTTCTGCCCTGGCTCCAACAGCAGCTGGGGCTGATCTTTGCCGAGGAGCCTTCAGCAGCTGTTGTGATGGAGGACCTCATCCTGGCCGTCCTGGGCTTCTTTGGTCTGGACGAAGAGGTCCTGGTCCGGCTGCTGCAGGTCAGCCTCCAGGATCGCGCGGCGACATTTGTACAGCAGCTTATCAACGTCGCCGTGCAACGCTGCAGCGCGGAGGCCCACCGTCTGCTGGGCCTCGAGGACAGCCATGCTGCCGAGGAGCGGGAGGGCAGCCCCGTGGCTGTCCCTCCTCCTGCTGCCTCCAGAAGGGGGTCTCCTGGCCCTGGCCAAGCCACCTCCCGCAGCCCTGCTGCAGACGATGAAGAGGAGCGACCCAACACCTCCACCGCTGCTCTTCATGGGGCTCCCGGCAGCTCCCCCGATGCCCCTGTTCCAACCAACGGGGAACAGGAGGAGCTGCATGAGGATCCAGGGGAGGTTGCCGCAGGTCCCTCTACTCCCAGCCGCAGCAGGGACCTCTCCTGTGGAGGGCCACGGCGAGGCCCGAAGAGGAGGGCCAGCAGCTCCCAACATTCACCTCAGCCACCCAAGAGGCCACCCCGCCGGCACAACTAGAACAAGGCCCCAGGAGCTGCCAAAACCAGGGCCAGGCCAGCAGCTGGGACACATGCCGGCCAACGGTTCAGTCAGAAGGGGGACTCCAGGGCTGGACCATTCCCCACTGCCAAATGTCCCATGCCTGGTCTCCTCCTCACCACATCATCTGCCCCGACGTCCCGGGGATCTGCTCTCCTACCAGCCTCTACTGCCCCGTCATGCCCTGCAACACTGGCACCCAAATCCTTCCTCCTGCTCAGAGTCTGCACCACTTGGCTCTGCCCTCTGCATCACCCCATGCTCACACCCTGCCAAGGCAGGAGCCACAAGAAGTTCAACAGGAGAAAGAAGTGAAGTCCAGAACCTGGCGAGGGACAACCCCAGGAACCAGCACATTTGGCGCGCTGCTCGGCTGGAAAGCAGCTTGGCGTAAAAAGCCCTGCAGGTCCTGGTGGCCACCCAGCTGATCATGAGCCAACAGTGTGCCCTTGCCACCAGGAGCACTGATGGTGTCCTGGGCTGGACTGGAGAGAGAGTCTGGCAAAGGAGTGTGAAGATGATAAAGGCACTGCAGCATCTCTCCTCTGAGGAAAGGCTGAGCGAGCTGGCACCGCTTAGCCTGGTGAAGAGAAGGCTCGCAGGGGAATTGATCAATGAATAAAAAGCCTGATGGGAGGCTGCAGAGAAGATGGAGCCAGACCCTGGCTGAGCGGCGCTGGCTGTCTCTGCTGCAGCAGGCAGCTATCGCAAGATGACTTCCAGAGGTCCCTTCCAACCTCAGCCTTTCTGTCATTCAGTTAAAGTATTTGAATTGCCTAAAGAATCTATATGAATAACTTCAGTGCTGTTCTATAAAGTCAATAAAGAAGAGAAAGTAGTACAAACTTGCTGACGTTCCTCAAACTCCATTGATCGAATCATTAATACTGTGAAGTTCCAACACGCAGGGACGTCCCCAAATTCACTTATATGTTCTGGAAGACTGCCTCAGCTCAGTCAGCGTGACCCCGACATGGGGTACAATTCTGCTGTGCTTATACTTAGTTGCCATCCTCAGGACACGTACCAGATGTATGACACAGGTGCAGGTTCTGCTGCTGAATAAAAGGACTGTAATCTAGGGCTGCTAAGAAAGACCCATAACAATTATGCTATAGAAGAAATATTTTCTCTCTCTTCTGCTGATCTTGCAATTTTTAGTTTAGTGGAAACTGCTCAGTTTTCTTCACCTTACTTTGAGTATTTCCCACTGTTATGCCTGTCCTCAAGGATAAAAAAAACAACAGCAACAAAATCACACATCTCTACTTCCACTATTACACGTAAAACCATTCTGGGAGCTCAATACAGTTTTGTATATATTTCATTATTTCCTTTTTATTTTATTCTTAACGTTTTAGTCAAGTAGTTCAGTTCCTTCTGAAATCCTGAGTCTCTCTTTCTCTCTCCTGCCTCTCTTTGAAGACACATTGACAAGAGCATCTGTCCTGCCACCCAGTGGCCAATCCGGCCCAAACCACAACAGCCATAGAGAATCACACCTCCAGTATCAACTCTGTGCTACAGCTCATAATCAAACCTTACCAGCTATTTAGTCCTCTCAGTTTTTATTGACACAGAGCAAGTTTTGCAGACCCAGGCCAGTTTTGTTCCGGGGAAATTCTATCTGGCCTCATCTTTCCAGGGCCAGGCATCACACACCGCAGCAGGTAAAACATCCTGTCCTGCAGAACACCCGTTTTCATGGGGGAGGGAAACAGCACTGCGGGTAGCACTGATAACGTAGACCACAGAAGCAAGTGGGCAGAGCTCCATGAAAACACTGCCAGGCTTTTTGCCACACAAGGACTACCCCTGCAGTCTTGTCAGAGGTTGCTTACTTAGCTTATAGCAGTCCACCCCTCCAACGTCAAAGGTGTCGCTGCAAGACTGAGACCCCAGAGATGCCACAGAAAGCACCATCTCCACCCCTTTACCAAAGCGGTTCCCGGTTAAGTACCAACAGCAGGAATTGCTGCTGCCCACTGCTCTGGGCATCCGCCACCATCCACCCCACACAAAGGGCCAGCTGGGTATCTCCCCCATGGGCACGCCAACTCTGCAGACTCCTTTCAGGTGTCTTTTCAGGCAGAGCAGACACAGACCAGATGAGTTTCAAGCTGAAACACGACTTTGTCATGCAGGCAGAGAAAAAAGCTCTCAGAACTTGAGAGTTTTATTTCTCAATCTGAAAAATGACACACAGCGTAGGTACAAAGACAAGGAGACGCTACAGTCCACAGCAGGAGCGGTGGTCAGGCACTCTCCCTGCACCTCTTTGCCAGGGACGGTGCTCTTGCACAGGCAGAGGTATCTTCTCCCCTCCCCAAAAGCGCACCGACCCCACAGACAGACATTTCTCCCACACCTCCTTTGAAGGAAGGCTACCAGCGACCCACCTGCAGAATTAGCCAGAGACTTCTCAGCACCTTATCATGCCGCTGTGCTTTCAGTCAGAACGGCATTTTTGATTATAAGCAACTAAGGGCAGAACTAAAGTAAATCTCTATCAAAATGCAGCAAAACCATGACACTGTTCTTATTCCTCTGGCTTCTTTCCAGAGTCATTTACAAAATACCATTCCTCTCTAGGCCACTCCTAATGGACAGCCTTTCAAGAAAATCCACAGCAGCATCTTATTTAAGAGTTTAGCACCCAACACAGAGCTGAAGGCATTTCTCCTTCTCCTAAGAAAGCCCAGCTCAGTCTCTACTTTGCTTGTGCTCAGATTCCAGCCCTTCAAATACAAGCCGCATGTTTTAGTCATTCCACATAGGGGAATCAACCCAATATCACAGTACATCATCAATCAAGTTCATAAAGAAAAAGGCTGTTAGTAGGTGAGGGGTTTGGGGGTATTTTATAGGAAAGAGCACCTGCTCTTCCAGGTGTCTCAGCCTTCCAAGACCGAAGCGTGGAATACTAAGAACTACGTAGATACAGCATTTCCATCGCTTGAGCCTGCACTTGTTTGTGGCCTCAGAAGGGTCCGCACAGCTCCGTCATTTAAGAGAGCTGCTGCTCTAAAGGCAGGCGCTCCAATGAAGAATTCTCAAGCAGTTCACCACACTCCATCATGAAGCTGCCTCTCCTGAACAATGCAGAAAAACAGGCTGCATATAAGGTGTTTCTAAGGAATCATTTTTCTGGTACTGGTTCAATAAGTCACACACCTACCTAAGCACTAAGGCTCTGCCTAAGAAAGCAACGGCACAGAGAATTGCTCACACCACAACTAGAAAGCACAAAGTTAAATCTTATCAAAATGAAACAGAAATATTGGAACGGTCAGGGGGTTGGTTTTGTTTTTGTTTTTTTTTTTTTTTAAATTTATTGGATGTCACCAGGTCTCTCTTTAAACCATAAAGCACTGATTCAGCTGATGAAGAACATGACATGACATCACTGCGGCAACGAGCTCTGTGCTTGAGGTCTCTTCCCTCATCTCTGAAGGCACAGAGAGTCCCCACCAAGCAGCAGATCTTCTCTGTGCAACACCAGGGTGGGTCTGGCATCATCTTCAACCACCCATTGGGTAGCTGAGGCAAGAACCGGCCGGGGACAGCAACCCGCCATGGGCCTTCCCGTCCGCAGACAGAACACCCCTCCTCCAGGCCCCAAGGACCTCGGTGGCCCTACAATGGACTCCTCCTGTTGCCCCTGCGCAGCAGCATGCACCAGGCCAGGCCCTCTGACACTGTGGCCGCTGTCCTGTTGAGGCCTGGCACAAGGAGGGGCCCGGAGCCCAGGGCACACCAGGGGACATGGAGGGCAGACCCACTGCTCCAGGGGCAGCCTTTCTCTCTGGAAGCAAAAGGGCCGCCCGCAATGGGGCCTTCAGGGCCTCAGGGGCCCCCCTCCCAGCCACAGCAACGTCTGTTGGTGACATCACCGGCTGGCCGTTAGGCAAGCAGGCAGCCCTGTGGCTGGCCCACAGCTCGCTCAGCAGCCAGACACACTCACGCCAAGCCTGCTTGCGAGAGGAGGAGGCGGCCAAGGGAGGCGAGTGCCCACAGTGGGTGGCACCAGTGCCTACATTGAGTGGGCCCAGGGACAAGAGGCTCATTGGAAGCCCTGAGGATGCCTCCCCAGCCCAGGAAACGCCAGTGGGCTGGCGCCAGCAGCAGCAGCCCTGCCCAGAGAGATGAGCCCATGGAGGTCGACCCGCCACAGAAGAGGGATGAGGAAGAGCCCATGGAGGTGGATCCCCCCGCAGACGACACAGAGCCCATGGAGGTGGATCCATCTCCCGCAGGCCTGGTGGGGCACACCACCACCACGGCCAGGCTGCCTCCAGCAGCACGCTGTCCAAAGCGCCGCAGGACCCTCACGGGCTGCCAGGGACAGCCACAGCGCAACAAGCGGCGCCAGCCGCGCAGACGACGCTAGCCGTAAGTGGGCAGCGGGTGGAGGGAGGTGATGGGTGCCCTCTGCTGTGTCCTGCTCTGGGCTCCCCCATGCCAGACAGAGATGGCCATAGTGGAGAAAAGCCATGCCCCGGTGCCTCCCGGTAACCAGCCAGCTTCCGTTGAGCTCCCAGTGTTTGTCAGTTGCAGCCAAGAGCCACCAGAGACAGCAGGATGGAGCTGTGCTGGCCCAAAGCAGCACCAGCAGCAGCACCCCGCATCCCATCCTTACTGTGGCTGCCTGGGCCGTGTCCTTGGGGCACGGCCAGGGTCCTCCAGTCCCGGGTGGAATGGGCCAGGCCAACTGCTGCTGTGGCTCTAGGTGGGCTCTCCCTGGGGCTCGGGGACACGCGGGCATGGCCGGGCCCCACAGCAGCAGCCTTTCACATACCCACCGCTCTCTGCTCTGCAGGGAGCCTCTCAGAAAGGGCACGGCGGTGCTGAGCGTGGATGTGTGGTTGAGCCAGGGCTGCAAGAGAAGCCAGAGGTGCCTTTGCCTCCTCCAGCAGAAGCTGCTCATTGCCAAGTTGCAGTAAGTGCCTGCAAGCCCAGCCGCCTTTCCCCCAGCCCTGTCCCTGGCAGCGGGGCAGGGACACCCTGGCACCAGCCTCAGCCCCCGGGGGCACCTTGCTGCTGGATGCACCCATGTCTGCCCCAACGGCAGGCGGGGGACAGGGCTCCGGCCAGGGGGTACCTCTAGGAGGCCACCTCCAGCTCCCTGCCTGGCTCTCCGCTCTTCAGATGTGGCACCACCCTGTGCCCACGGCTCTGCCTGGCCCTGGACCAGCTGTGGGTGCTGAGTGCTGACAAGGAGGCAGCAAGAGCAGAAAAGGAAGGAAGTGATGAGGATGGGACCTCCATCATCCTCTCCTGGCCCAGCAGCTCCTGTGTTGCCACTTTCAGGTGAGTCATGGTGCCACGTCCCATGACTGGGCAGGAGAGGTTCCCAACTGGGCCCATGGCATCCTGTGAATGGCCTCTGCCCTCCGAGCAGAGCCTGGGCAGGGAACAGGCAGCACGCTGGCACGGAGGAATAGGGGCATTTCTACATCCTGAATCCCCTGGTCACCTTTTGGTGCCCAGAAGGGAAGGGCAGAAGAAGCTGCAATGCCAAGAGAAGGGAGAAGAGGCAGCTTGGGCTTGACCCAGCTCCCTCCCTGTCCCTTCCTGGTGCACAGGACACCAGAAGGAGACAAGAGAGCCCGGGTGAGCTGCCTCCCATCCATCAAGCACCTGGAAAAGGAGCTGAGCCACTGCCACGCTGTGAGTGTTTCTGTCCCTAACAACCGCTCCTCCAGCCGAGCAGCAGATGCATCGCTGCTCAGCTTCTTCCACTCCTTCTTGCCCAGTGGAGGACATTCAATCCCAGGAGCCTGGAGAAGCTGCTAGAGGTCCAGGCAGAGGTGAGAATGGCCTTTCCCCCACCCATGGCTGTGCAGGATGTGTGGTGAGTGGGGTGAGCCCCGGAAGGCAGAGGGTCCCACCGCTAATGCTCTCAGGCTGCTGGTGCCGCCTGGCAGCTTGCCAGTGGCCCTTTCTGCTGCGAGGCTGCTCTCTAACCGCTCTCTGATTCTTGTAGGATGATCCCAAGCAAGCACCGCTGCTTGCCCCATCTGTCAATAAAGGAGGACATCACCGTTCAGGTAAGTTTTGGAAAGAAAGGCAGGGAGGGCCTTTTGTCCTCCTGCAAGCGACAAGTCTGCAGAATTGAGGAGGATGCTGCCCTTCACCCTGAGGAATTCTGTGCCCATCACGCTGCAGCAGGAGAGAGCTCAGCCCTTGGTACCCTTCAACATTGCGGAGCGCTTGAGGTGCTTCCTGCTTCACTCCGTCCCCAGAACTAAATTGACCTCTGCTCCTCAGCCAGAGCCGGGAGGAGCCATGCTCACTTGTCCCTTGAGTGTCCCTATGCAGGTGTGGCAGCCCAAGGGAGGACGTCACCTGGAGGAGCAAGGGGACCCGTTGGGCAGCGGCTGCTGGACCTGGTTCTGCGGGGACACGGAGCCTCTGCTGCTGCCCACAGCTTGGAGGAGGAGGGCAGGGCGAGGGCTGGGCAGGGCTGTCGTGGTGGCATGCCGGCTCTCAGGAGCATCCCAGCTGGAACTGCTGAGCCAGAGCCGCGGTTCCAGCTGCTGGCCCCCTGCCCGTCCTGCCCCATCGCACCACGCTGCAGGCAGGGCAGGGCAGGGCAGGCTCTGGGAGCGCTGGGCTGGTGGTCTCCATTGACGGGCTCTTACTCTGTTTTCCTTTGCAGCGGGAGGGAGCAGCAGCAGGAGGAGGAGGAGGGGGCTGCCCTTCCCCCAGGTACAGGGGTAGCAGACGTGGTGTACCAGGCAAAAGCTTTCCTGGAGGCACCACCCTCTCTGCTAGTCCTCAAGGAAGTAGAAGTGGCAGATACGGAGGCAGGATTGGAAATAGCAGAGGTATGGCAGGTCCACAAACACTGCAACAATGTGTCTCGTGGAGGAGGGTATGTCTTAATGAGTCCAAGGAGCTGCTGTGCCTCTTCCCAGCATTCATTGCCTTCTGGCTTTGTGTGGGTTTTTTTTATCCCCCAGAACAGGGCAGTGTAAGTGAAAGTGGAAAGGTGGTTTCTCCAATGCGTTAGGAATGTGCTTATTCAAAGGAAATACCTACAAAATACCTGCAGAAGGACAGACTCCAAAAGCAAAGCCTGCCACCGCAGAAGGGGGTGTTGCACCAAAGGGGTATCTGCAGAGTTCTGTCTCGGGAGGGCAGAAGAAACGGCAAGAGAAAGAAGTGGGCAAGCCTTTTCTTGCCCGCAGGGGACCGCAGGGTGTCTGCTGAATGGCCCCTGCAAATTAGCAGAGTGTCACACACCTGTGAGAACGTTGTGTTCGAAAGTGAGGCCCTTGGAAGAAAGGGCTAATGCCAACCAGCCCAAGGCACCTTCTCTAGAGAGCTAAGGGAGCAATTTGCCAAAAAGTCGCTTACTCCTCCAGGGCATCCCTTGCCACCTGCTAACGCCAACATTTCTGGTTTAGGACACGACCACTTTTCCTCCAACCGCCCCCGAGACCACGACAGAGTCCCTGCGATGTGCAGAAGATCAAAAGAACCTTTCAAAGGCACAAAGGTAAAAGGAGTGAGCTTGGGTTAAATGGAGAACTGATTGATCCAGTTGATCCTGGCTTTACCTCTCCAATCCACTGTGGGATGGAAAGGTTTGCAGGCTCCCTCCAGGAAACCGAAAACCAAAGCAAAAGGAAGAGACCAGAGGCCTGGGAAGAGGAGATGGAATGTAAACAAGAAGAAAAAAGAAGGAAGAGAGGAAGAAGACTGCGACTGAAGAGAAGAAGAAAGGTCCAGATGGTGAAGAAGCCCAGGTGAGTCCCAGGCTCTGCTGCCCATCTTTCCCAACTCCTTAAACTGCGCTAAGTCAGTCCAAGGGGCTGGCAAGGGTCGGCCAGGGATGGTGCCGTGCAGGCTTTGGGAAGAAGTCCATGGCAGCTCCCCAGGGGCTCCTGATGGAGCCCTGCTGCGTGGCACAGGCGCACTGTGCATCCCTGCAGACGCACAGTCTCAAAGGGCGTTCCCCATGGGGACAAGGCGCCAGAGCCACCCCCTGCTCAATGCCAGCTGGGCTAGAAACCCTTCCTTGCCGGCTGTGTTTCCCAAAGGAAGGGGAACCAAGTCCTGTCTCGTCCTGCCTTTGGGCTTTACCAGCGTTTTCTGACTCTGTCCTTGTAGGTGCCCGTTTCCTGTTAGTGCCTGAACCCCTGTGACTCCTGGGCTCCCGCACGCCATGTTCACAATAAAAGGATCTTTTCTCTCTTAATACAGTTGTGGATATAGTGTGCATGTGTCTTTAGTTTCTCTCTTTTTTTTGGTTGAGGTTTTCATTAAAGTAATTTAATTTGTTTTTTAAACGTGTAAGTCTCTTTTCTCTCTCATCCTCTCCCTCAGAGAGTTAAACTTACTGGAGTTGTGGGAACTTGTGCTGTGTGCCCAACTGCAAAAGATAACTTATGACGCCCTGGCAGAAACGCGTATGACATATCCTGCACCACAAAAGGGGTAACCTGTCCGGCCTTCCCCACCCAGACCGTTCCTGTTTTCTGTCTTTTTAACAGACATGATGTACTCCACCAATGACATCATGGGACAAATAGCATCTGTCCTTGTTTGAAGTAAAACGAACCGATTCTCTCTTCAGTCATTTCACTTTTTAGCTAAGCCTCTTCTAACTACTGCAGTGAGCAGCCTATTGTGCAGAAACCGTTCACTCTCAGAGTGACGAGACCTGTGTTGATAGTTGATGCCAAGGCATGGTATGCAGAGAGGCTCTTGCTTAGACTTAGGGCTATAACACCCAAGGGCAGATAACGTGGTTATTTGCCCCGTTGGAGGGTGGGAAGCGGAAAAGCGCAGTGGGGTCGCACCTGCGGGGAGGAGCGGACTAGACAGGTGACCCAAAATTGCCCAACAGGGGATTCCATCCCATCTGCCTCACGCGCAGTAGAAAAGCTGAGGGATCAAAGGGTCAGCCCTCTTTCTTCGATGGTCGACGCCTGAGGAGGACTCTGTCTGTTCGTGTGCATTTGGTCTCGATCCTGAATGCAGCCCCGGAATCCAGTTCCCATCCGTCACTGAGTCCAGTATGGGGCTTCCCCAGGGCCAGCTGGTGAGGTGACTGTCATCCTGGGAGCTCGATACGGTTTTCTATACATTTCATTATTTCCTTTTTACTTTTCTATTAATATTTCATTAAAGCCGTTTAGTTCCTTCTAAACTCGTATGTCTCTCTCTCTCTCTCTCTCCTGCCTCTCTTTTTTTTTTTACTGAAGAGAGGGAGCGGGGAGCATCTGTCACTTGCCTTGTGGCCGTTTTGGCCCAAACCATGAGAGGCAGGTAGAGTGTTTACAGGAGAGAGAGCAATATTCAAAAGTTGCATGAAAACGGCGACTTGGCAATGTTATGGGTACGTGTAGACTCATGACGGATGCTATAAAAGATCTGGATCGGGGTATTTTCAGAAGGGCAGCTTATGAGCCAGTGTAATCCTGTAGTAACGGACAGCAAAAACGTAGCGCTGCAACAGAAAGATGGACAGCTTTTGGCAGTCAATTTTGTGCTTAGGTGTCTAAGTAGTTAGATTCTCAGGGAGATACTTAGAGAAGTACTACTTGAACTAAGTAGTTTCGATAACTAGGCAGACCTGGGCTGATGTGCAGAAAATTGGCGCCCCTGCTTAGTATCTGCCGCACGTTTGCACCCTGGGTTTTCTTTTTTGGTGAGCTAAAATGGTCGAGGCTTTGGGACAAACTGTCTCCTCCCAGGTCTATCAAAACTGGACATGCCTTAGCACAACTGGGAGTGGTAGTTTTGTAATTTTAGTGAATTTGCTGCTGTTGGAGCTGTAGTCAAAATTAAGGAAGGAGTTTAATTACTTGCATAAAGGGAGAGCATGCGAGTAGTCTACTGACTTTGGTGTGGTCCCCAGAGCACGAGGGATTTGGGGACCACTTACTACTGGGTGTAGTTGAGAACTTCGTGCTGGAGAGTCACTGTCCTGGTTTGAGGTAAAACAGAAACAATTTTGTTCAGTAACTTCACTTCTTAGCTGGGCCTCTTCTAACTACTGAAATTAACTGCATATTGTGCAGACAATGTTCACTCTCAGAGTGATAAGACCAATTGTTTGTAGCTGATGCCCAGACATGGTATGCAGAGAGGCTCCTGTTTATACTTATTGCTATAACCCCCAAGGCCAACCAACTTTGTTATTTGCCCCGTTGGAGGGTCAGAAATGGAAAAGCATAGTGGAGTCCCACCTGCAGGGAGGAGCGGACAGGACAGGTGACCCAAAACTCACCAACAGGGTATTCCATCCCATCTGCCTCATGCTCAGTATAAAAGCTGAGGGATCAAAGGGTCAGCTCTTCCTTCAACGGCCGACGTCTGAGGAGGACTCTGTTTGTCTGCCTGTGATCCCGATCCTGAATCCAGATCCAGAATCCAGTTCCCGTCCGTCACTGCGTCCAGCCTGGGACTGCCCCAGTGCCAGCAGGTGATGTGATTGTCACCTCGGGAGCTTGATACGGTTTTGTATATATTTTTCATTATTTCTTTTTATATTATTAATAATATTTCATCAAAGTACTTTAGTTCCTTCTAAACTCATAAGTCTCTTTTTCCTCCTCTGCCTCTCTCTTTGAAGAAGGGTAGAGGGGAGCACCTGTCGGTGCCATCTGGGGTGCCTCAGGTCCCCAGTAGTGGATTTTGGCCTAAACCACGACAGATTAATTGGCGCCCAACGTGGGGCCCAAGCAGTGCTCGATCAGACCTGTGATAAATTGCCCAAATAGTTTGAGTTCCAGCTTGCTCAGAGATTAGAACAGACAGCTTGCATCATGTCATTCTTAGACGAAATCTTGTATCATGCCTTTAAGCAGCTTTGTTCGACCTTAATGCAGTCAGCTTGGTTTAACCTGCCAAATGTGTTTCAAAGTTCATTTATTCTTTGTCTTTTTATGCGAAGGTTTAAAGGTGCTGTTTTGGTGTGATTCGCAATTCCGATGTATAACATGATGAGTTGGGTAAGGGCTCTACCTGTATATCTCGGGCCTCTCGTGATGGATTCTGTGATTAATTATACTTTCGGTTCTACCTGGGGAATGTTTACTTCGCCCTTTGATAATTATGCTAATGTGACACCATCAGAGGTGGGGCACGGCAACCTTCTGGGCTCTGAGGATAAGGATTGGTGCCCTGTTAAGACCGTGCTTTTGTTGTCAGTTTTCCTGAATGTGATGCAGGGGTGGTTTCATGTGAAACACCGGTGCAGGGAGAGCAGTAGGGGGACCGGGCGCTGCCGCCACTCAGACCCGCGCAGCCGCTCGGCGATCTGCAGCGGCGCAAACCGCGGCCCCGCCCGGCCCGGCCGCAGCCGCCCCCCCCACCGCAACGGCACAGGCGCCTGCACCGCCGCG